>NC_091285.1:157425891-158090058 GCF_032444005.1 Ranitomeya imitator | reverse complement strand
GCTCCCGTTCTGTCATGTGCTGCTGCCATCCTGCGCCCGTTCTGTCATGTGCTGCTGCCATCCTGCGCCCGTTCTGTCATGTGCTGCTGCCATCCTGCGCCCGTTCTGTCATGTGCTGATGCCATCCTGCGCCCGTTCTGTCATGTGCTACTGCCATCCTGCCCCAGTTCTGTCATGTGCTGCTCCCATCCTGCGCCACCATTGTATTATATGCCCCCCATAAGACACTCCAGTGTGTATGCCCCCGTATGCTGCTGCCATATAAAAAAAAAAAAATACCATACTCACCTATCTTCCGGCTCCACTGCAGCTGTGTCTTCAAGAAAATGGCGCCGGAATGCGCGGACTGCGCAGGTGCCAATTCCGGCAGCAGGAATCGGCGCCTGCACAGTCCGCGCTTTCACACGCCAAACTCTTCACCATGGCGAAGACCATAGAGTAATCTATGGGCTACACCACAATAGGCAAGCAGCTTGGTGAGAAGGCAAAATTCTTAGAAAATGGAAGAAACACTAGATGACTGTCAATCTTTCTCAGTCTGATTCTCCATGCAAGATCTTGCCACGTAGGGTAAAGATGCTTCGAGAAAGGTCAGGAATCAGCCCAGAACTACACGTTAGAACCTGGTCAATGATCTGAAGAGAGCTGGGACCACAGTCTCAAACATTACCATTAGTAACACACTATGCCGTCATGGATTCAAATCCTACAGGGCAAGCAAAGTCCCTCTGCTCACGCCAGAACAGGTCCAGGCCTGTTTGAAGTTCACCAATGACCATCTGGATAATGCAGAGGAGGCATGGGAGAAGGTCATGAGGTCCTGTGTTTGGAGGAGGAAGAAGAAGGATGATTACAGCCCCAAGAACATCGTCTCAACCGTGAGGCATAGTAGGGAAAACATCATACTTTGGGGTAGCTTTCATGCAAAGGGAGACAATGCACCATATTGAAGGGAGCATGGATGGGGTCATGTATCTCGTGATTTTGGTCTTTCCTTAGTAACATCGGCCAGTAAGCTTAACCTCTACTGTGGGTAAAATCCTGGAGGGCATTCTAAGGGATGCTATACTGGAGTATCTGAAGAGGAATAACCTCATGACGCAGTATCAGCACGGGTTTACTAGGGACCGTTCATGTCAGACTAATTTGATCAGTTTCTATGAAGAGGTAAGTTCCGGATTGGACCAAGGGAATCCAGTGGATGTAGTGTATATGGACTTTTCAAAAGCTTTTGATACGGTGCCACACAAAAGGTTGATACATAAAATGAGAATAATGGGGATAGGGGAAAATATGTGTAAGTGGGTTGAGAGCTGGCTCAGGGATAGGAAACAAAGGGTGGTTATTAATGGAGCACACTCGGACTGGGTTGCGGTTAGCAATGGGGTACCACAGGGGTCAGTATTGGGCCCTCTTCTTTTTAACATATTTATTAATGACCTTGTAGGGGGCATTCATAGTAGAATTTCAATATTTGCAGATGACACTAAACTCTTCAGGGTAATTAATACAGAGGAGGACAATTTTATATTACAGGATGATTTATGTAAACTAGAAGCTTGGGCTGATAAATGGCAAATGAGCTTTAATGGGGATAAATGTAAGGTCATGCACTTGGGTAGAAGTAATGAGATGTACAATTATGTGCTTAATTCTAAAACTCTGGGCAAAACTGTCAATGAAAAAGACCTGGGTGTATGGGTGGATGACAAACTCATATTCAGTGGCCAGTGTCAGGCAGCTGCTACAAAGGCAAATAAAATAATGGGATGCATTAAAAGAGGCATAGATGCTCATGAGGAGAACATAATTTTACCTCTATACAAGTCACTAGTTCGACCACACTTAGAATACTGTGCACAGTTCTGGTCTCCGGTGTATAAGAAAGACATAGCTGAACTAGAGCGGGTGCAGAGAAGAGCGACCAAGGTTATTAGAGGACTGGGGGTCTGCAATACCAAGATAGGTTATTACACTAAGACTCGCTACACTCATCAGGAGGGCGTTAAACTAGAAGAAGAGGGGACGGGAAGAAAAACATTAGACTCGAACAAAGACGACCCAGGAAAACATACTCTGAAGGGAGGTAAGAACATTTCTAAAACAATCCACAGTGAGGAGATTGGAACAAAACAAAATCCTCTAAACTGCATGCTCGCAAACGCCAGAAGCCTGACAAACAAGATGGAAGAACTAGAAGCAGAAATATCTACAGGTAACTTTGACATAGTGGGAATAACCGAGACATGGTTAGAAGAAAGCTATGACTGGGCAGTCAACTTACAGGGTTACAGTCTGTTTAGAAAGGATCGTAAAAATCGGAGAGGAGGAGGGGTTTGTCTCTATGTAAAGTCTTGTCTAAAGTCCACTTTAAGGGAGGATATTAGCGAAGGGAATGAGGATGTCGAGTCCATATGGGTTGAAATTCATGGAGGGAAAAATGGTAACAAAATTCTCATTGGGGTCTGTTACAAACCCCCAAATATAACAGAAAGCATGGAAAGTCTACTTCTAAAGCAGATAGATGAAGCTGCAACCCATAATGAGGTCCTGGTTATGGGGGACTTTAACTACCCGGATATTAACTGGGAAACAGAAACCTGTGAAACCCATAAAGGCAACAGGTTTCTGCTAATAACCAAGAAAAATTATCTTTCACAATTGGTGCAGAATCCAACCAGAGGAGCAGCACTTTTAGACCTAATACTATCTAATAGACCTGACAGAATAACAAATCTGCAGGTGGTCGGGCATTTAGGAAATAGCGACCACAATATTGTGCAGTTTCACCTGTCTTTCACTAGGGGGACTTGTCAGGGAGTCACAAAAACATTGAACTTTAGGAAGGCAAAGTTTGAACAGCTTAGAGATGCCCTTAATCTGGTAGACTGGGACAATATCCTCAGAAATAAGAATACAGATAATAAATGGGAAATGTTTAAGAACATCCTAAATAGGCAGTGTAAGCGGTTTATACCTTGTGGGAATAAAAGGACTAGAAATAGGAAAAACCCAATGTGGCTAAACAAAGAAGTAAGACAGGCAATTAACAGTAAAAAGAAAGCATTTGCACTACTAAAGCAGGATGGCACCATTGAAGCTCTAAAAAACTATAGGGAGAAAAATACTTTATCTAAAAAACTAATTAAAGCTGCCAAAAAGGAAACAGAGAAGCACATTGCTAAGGAGAGTAAAACTAATCCCAAACTGTTCTTCAACTATATCAATAGTAAAAGAATAAAAACTGAAAATGTAGGCCCCTTAAAAAATAGTGAGGAAAGAATGGTTGTAGATGACGAGGAAAAAGCTAACATATTAAACACCTTCTTCTCCACGGTATTCACGGTGGAAAATGAAATGCTAGGTGAAATCCCAAGAAACAATGAAAACCCTATATTAAGGGTCACCAATCTAACCCAAGAAGAGGTGCGAAACCGGCTAAATAAGATTAAAATAGATAAATCTCCGGGTCCGGATGGCATACACCCACGAGTACTAAGAGAACTAAGTAATGTAATAGATAAACCATTATTTCTTATTTTTAGTGACTCTATAGCGACAGGGTCTGTTCCGCAGGACTGGCGCATAGCAAATGTGGTGCCAATATTCAAAAAGGGCTCTAAAAGTGAACCTGGAAATTATAGGCCAGTAAGTCTAACCTCTATTGTTGGTAAAATATTTGAAGGGTTTCTGAGGGATGTTATTCTGGATTATCTCAATGAGAATAACTGTTTAACTCCATATCAGCATGGGTTTATGAGAAATCGCTCCTGTCAAACCAATCTAATCAGTTTTTATGAAGAGGTAAGCTATAGGCTGGACCACGGTGAGTCATTGGACGTGGTATATCTCGATTTTTCCAAAGCGTTTGATACCGTGCCGCACAAGAGGTTGGTACACAAAATGAGAATGCTTGGTCTGGGGGAACATGTGTGTAAATGGGTTAGTAACTGGCTTAGTGATAGAAAGCAGAGGGTGGTTATAAATGGTATAGTCTCTAACTGGGTCGCTGTGACCAGTGGGGTACCGCAGGGGTCAGTATTGGGACCTGTTCTCTTCAACATATTCATTAATGATCTGGTAAAAGGTTTACACAGTAAAATATCGATATTTGCAGATGATACAAAACTATGTAAAGCAGTTAATACAAGAGAAGATAGTATTCTGCTACAGATGGATCTGGATAAGTTGGAAACTTGGGCTGAAAGGTGGCAGATGAGGTTTAACAATGATAAATGTAAGGTTATACACATGGGAAGAGGGAATCAATATCACCATTACACACTGAACGGGAAACCACTGGGTAAATCTGACAGGGAGAAGGACTTGGGGATCCTAGTTAATGATAAACTTACCTGGAGCAGCCAGTGCCAGGCAGCAGCTGCCAAGGCAAACAGGATCATGGGGTGCATTAAAAGAGGTCTGGATACACATGATGAGAGCATTATACTGCCTCTGTACAAATCCCTAGTTAGACCGCACATGGAGTACTGTGTCCAGTTTTGGGCACCGGTGCTCAGGAAGGATATAATGGAACTAGAGAGAGTACAAAGGAGGGCAACAAAATTAATAAAGGGGATGGGAGAACTACAATACCCAGATAGATTAGCGAAATTAGGATTATTTAGTCTAGAAAAAAGACGACTGAGGGGCGATCTAATAACCATGTATAAGTATATAAGGGGACAATACAAATATCTCGCTGAGGATCTGTTTATACCAAGGAAGGTGACGGGCACAAGGGGGCATTCTTTGCGTCTGGAGGAGAGAAGGTTTTTCCACCAACATAGAAGAGGATTCTTTACTGTTAGGGCAGTGAGAATCTGGAATTGCTTGCCTGAGGAGGTGGTGATGGCGAACTCAGTCGAGGGGTTCAAGAGAGGCCTGGATGTCTTCCTGGAGCAGAACAATATTGTATCATACAATTATTAGGTTCTGTAGAAGGACGTAGATCTGGGTATTTATTATGATGGAATATAGGCTGAACTGGATGGACAAATGTCTTTTTTCGGCCTTACTAACTATGTTACTGTGTTACTATGTTACTTGGGGCTATTTAGTTTGGAAAAACGAAGACTAAGGGGTGATCTTATTTTAATGTATAAATATATGAGGGGACAGTGCAAAGACCTTTCTGATGATCTTTTTAATCATAGACCTGAAACAGGGACAAGGGGGCATCCTCTGCGTTTGGAGGAAAAAAGGTTTAAGCATAATAACAGACGTGGATTCTTTACTGTAAGAGCAGTGAGACTATGGAACTCTCTGCCGTATGATGTTGTAATGAGTGATTCATTACTTAAATTTAAGAGGGGACTAGATACCTTTCTGGAAAAGTATAATATTACAGGGTATATATACTAGATTCCTTGATAGGGTGTTGATCCAGGGAACTAGTCTGATTGCCATATGTGGAGTCGGGAAGGAATTTTTTTCCCCAATGTGGAGCTTACTCTTTGCCACATGGGTTTTTTTTGCCTTCCCCTGGATCAACATGTTAGGGCATGTTAGGTTAGGCTATGGGTTGGACTAGATGGACTTATAGTCTTCCTTCAACCTTAATAACTATGTAACTATGTAACTATGTAACAGCAGAAGATGGGTCTTAGTTGAGTCTTCCAGTATGGCTATGACTTGAAACACACAGCCAAGGCAACTAAGTGTGATGTGCTGCTGCAATGCAGTATAGAGCAATCTCCACCAGGGGGTGCTGGCTAAGGAAAGGAGGTTGCACACACAGCACAGCAACACTGAACAACAACACAGGTGTCACAGGTAATGAAAGGGACATGAAACAAGCCAAGGTCATACACGGAGATAGCGGCG
This sequence comes from Ranitomeya imitator, assembly GCF_032444005.1. Classification (NCBI taxonomy): domain Eukaryota; kingdom Metazoa; phylum Chordata; class Amphibia; order Anura; family Dendrobatidae; genus Ranitomeya; species Ranitomeya imitator. The sequence continues at coordinate 158,084,232 of NC_091285.1, read as the reverse complement.
CGGTACAGAAGGGGCGAGCAGAAAATCGTCGGGGACAAGCAAGACGTCAGAACCTACCGGGAACGTGGTAACCAAAACGTGAGACGGAGACGGAGTCGGGGTACAGGCCAAAGGTCAGAACAAGTCATAAACGGGTGTAGGCAGTCAGAGGCAAACAGGAACATAGTAACAGGGATCAGGTCAGGAGCTCAAACCTTGCAGCATGAACTATAGCTGACACTGGCCCAATGGCTACAGAGGACTTAAATAGTTCAGCCAGCTCCAGGGTGAGGCAGAGAGGATTAACTCCCACATGACCAGTCCAGAGACAAGAGAGCTGAACATAATCTCAGAATTGGATCATGACACTAAGAAGTTATTCAGTAAGAAGAATTTCATGGTCCTGGAGTAAGCCTAGCAAGTCCCAAGAAATTGATCCAATATTGCCCAGCAACAGCCTCGAAACCTGAAAGATCTGGAGAAGATCTGTATGGAGGAATGGGCCAAAATTTCTGCTACAGTTTGTGTAAATTTGGTCAAGAACTACAGGAAATGTCTTATCTCTGTAATTGCAATGGTGTCTTTACCAAATATTAAGTTCTATTTTTATATTGTATCAAATACTTATTTCATGCAATGAAATGCAAATTAACTATATAAAAATCATACAATGTGATTTTCTGGATTTTTTTTTTTTTTAGCATTCTGCGTCTCACATTTGAGCTGCACCTATGACAAAAGAGACAAACCTCTTCATTTTTTGTAGGTGGGAAAACTTGCAGAATAGGCAGTGTATCAAATACTTATATTCCCCACACATATTTTATATGTAAAAAAAACTCCAGGCGTACATGCATCATATATTACACACGTACTAACATTACACACGCACACAAAGACAAAGCTATACTGCCCTGATTGTTTTGCTGTATATCAGGGTGTCAACTGTAATATACAAAAGCACAAACCATTCCAACACCACACAGTTAGGGCACTGTAGGCTTAATTCATACTGTTATTATCACCATAAATATGCATGGCGTGGCAACATAGGAATAAAATAGACTAAAGATATCATAGTAAATATCATTATACTCTCAGCCTTATTGATCTGAGCTACAACACTCATGGAATCTAATGTTATAGTGTAACATATGCTACTGCAGATCGAACAGCTGCTGGTACATGGCACTGATGAGATATGTTACATGTTATTAACTTTGTATAAATTATTTTAGTCATGGACAGGTCTTACTGAATTCAATTAAGCTTTTATCTTTCTTTTGTGAATATTTTTCTTTTACTCATGTATTGCTATGCAGCTGTCATTCTGAATAAAATTAAAAAAATAGAAAAATTAAATAGAAATTTCTATAATATGCTGCATATTTTTAATTTTTATTATTACTATTATTATTATTTGATTTAGTAGTAGTAGAAATAGAAGCCGTCATAGTAATAGTCGAAGCAGAATCAGCAGATGTTTGGAGAAGATACTGTTACGTATAGTGTTAACTATGTAATGTCAAGCGCTGCCAGCCAAGCAATATGGCCTCACACATGTTAAAGCTGTGTGCATAGAATCTCTACAGAGGAACACACATCCCTGTTTGTCAAAGTCATATGTACTCTATTTGGTGACACACGGTGATCTATACTGTTGTAGAAGAGTGGAGGAAGAAGTAACATTCCATGAAGACTGTAGTTGACATTTCCACGTATTTTCTATATGCTACTTTGCACTATTGAATTGTGTTATTAATTACCATGTAATAGACTATTGGTGAAATAAATGTTAAATAAATGGAAATAAAATTTTTCATACATCTCAATTTATCAAGTGTGAGTGCCACGCACAGAAATATACACACTTAAGGGTCTTGTCATGTCATTAATGATGTTATTAGTGGTTGTCTGAGGAATGTTTTGAGAATGGTTCCTATTTGCAGCTCCCTTTGCAATTGCCAACCAATGACATCCCAGATGTACTCAAGTATGAAGACAGAGACCATTGAAGCTCATTAAGGCTACTTTCACACTAGCATCGGACTCGGCCCGTCGCAGTGCGTCGGGCCGAGGTTCCGACGCTAGCAGTGAAACGGAGGCACAACGGAGGCAGCGGATGCTTTTTCCTGCGCATCCGCTGCCCCATTGTAAGGTGCGGGGAGGTGGGGGCAGAGTTCCGGCCGCGCATGCGCGGTTGGAAAAAGCAGTCACTGTTGAGGAGTGAATATTCTTGGTATTTTCTTCACTAACGCTTTTAACACCAGTCAAGCCTCACACACATTCTGACGTAATAATGGCATGCATTAATGCATACCTGTCACTGTCATCATCATTAAAGAGTGAAGAGGAGGTCGGTGCCAGGAAGAGTGAAAACCTAAGGAGCCAGCGGAGGACTGGTGTGGAGCGGCAGCGGCAGAGACAGTTGAGTGTCCGAATATGATTTTTTAAAATTGTTTTTTAACCTCCTCCCAGCCCATTTGCGTATTACGCGTTGGGCTCTGTAGACTTCATAAATATTAAATGGCTTTATTAACTGCTATCTGGACTCATTTAATTTGAATTAAATAAATTCATGAACAAAGTTCTAATCTGCATTTATGTGAATCTGCTAAATTCAAGTTAAGGCAAGATTCACTCATCTGTAGACACATTACCAAGGTACTGGACAAATTCACAAAGCTAAACATGAGTTTTAACATATTTTCAACTTAATTGTCATCTTCAGCCATCAGATAAAACACAAAGCTGAGACTTTTAAAAAACATGTATGACATTTGTAAAGTCTGATATTTTAGATTCTATAACATTTCATGTTATTGTACAGATAATTTTCCTTAGAAAATATTGTCTGACAAATGTACTAGCATATTGCATATCTAGTTACATAGCTATATCAATAAGGATATGCTTTGAATGCTGTTTTGAGAGATCTTAACTTTATTATGTTTATTGTTTATCCATAGTTCTAAGGGAGAACATTTCTTTTTGTGAAGAATTAAGCACTTTTGTAAGGAGACCTGCAGGTCATGCTATTTCTGGGAAACAAAATATGCAAATATTCTCTTCTGAGAGGAAGAGGACGGGAACTCTAGTGCCACCTATGGGGAGTAGCAACATACAAGTTAATATTAACCTTTTAAGGAGCCTGATCGCAAGAATTAGGCTAGACAGCAAAAATAAGACACTTCACTTGCCGACACGTTTTTCAGGATGCACATCATTGCAAAGCAGGAGGTCTGATTGAGCTAAGAAAGAGGACTGTGACCTTGGTTCTAAGGGGGACATGTCACCTAAGACCCCCTGTTAAAGGTCTTTCACTTAGCCAAATTACACCTCCAACTTTGAAGTGATGAGGGGCAAGCACACAAACAACATGTATGCAAATGGAGTGTTATTATTATTATTATTATTTATTGTTATAGCGCCATTTATTCCATGGCGCTTTACATGTGAGGAGGGGTATACATAATAAAAACAAGTACAATAATCTTAAACAATGCAAGTCATAACTGGTACAGGAGGAGTGAGGACCCTGCCCGAGAAGGCTCACAACCTACAAGGGATGGGTGAGAATACAGGAGGAGAGAGGACACTGCCCGCGAGGGCTCACAATCTACAAGGGATGGGTGAGGATACAGTAGGCGAGGATAGAGCTGGTCATGCAGCGGTTTCGTTGATCGGTGGTTACTGCAGGTTGTAGGCTTATCGGAAGAGGTGGGTCTTCAGGTTCTTTTTGAAGGTTTCGATGGTAGGCGAGAGTCTGATGTGTTTTGGTAGAGGGTTCCAGAGCAGGGGTGATACGCGAGAGAAATCTTGTATGCGATTGTGGGAAGAGGAGATAAGAGGGGAGTAGAGAAAGAGATCTTGTGAGGATCGGAGGTTACGTTTAGGTAAGTACCGGGAGACGAGGTCACAGATGAATGGAGGAGACAGGTTGTGGATGGCTTTGTACGTCATGGTTAGTGTTTTGTAGTGGAGTCTCTGGGCAATGGGGAGCCAGTGAAGGGATTGACAGAGGGGAGAGGTCGGGGAATAGCGGGGGGACAGGTGGATTAGTCGGGCAGCAGAGTTTAGAATAGATTGGAGGGGTGCGAGAGTGTTAGAGGGGAGGCCACAGAGCAGGAGGTTGCAGTAGTCAAGGCGAGAGTTGATGAGGGCATGGACTTGGGTTTTTGCAGATTCATGGTTGAGGAATGAACGGATTCATGAAATATTTTTGAGTTGAAGTCGGCAGGAAGTGGAAAGGGCTTGGATATGTGGTTTGAAGGAGAGATCAGCGTCAAGGATTACCCCGAGGCAGCGAGCTTGTGGGACTGGGGAGAGGGGGCAGCCATTTACTGTAATGGATAGGTTCGTTGGGGGGGTCACGTGAGATGGGGGAAAGATGATGAATTCTGTTTTGTCCATGTTAAGTTTCAGAAATCTAGCGGAGAAGAAGGATGAAATAGTGGACAGACATTGAGGAATTCTGGTTAGAAGGGAGGTGATATCTGGTCCAGAGATGTAGATCTGTGTGTCATCAGCATAGATGTGATACTGAAAGCCATGAGATTCTATGAGCTGTCCCAGGCCAAAGGTGTAAGTTGGGAAGAGCAGGGGCCCTAGGACTGAACCTTGCGGGACTCCGACAGATAGGGGGCGAGGTGAGGAGGTGGAGTGTGAGTGGGAGATGCTGAATGTCCGGTCTGTTAGGTATGATGAGATCCAGGATAGGGCCAATTCTGCGATGCCAAGGGATGAGAGGGTCTGTAATAATAGGGAATGGTCCACTGTGTCAAAGGCAGCCGACAGGTCGTGGAGGAGGAGGACAGAGTAGTGTCGCTTGCTCTTTGTGGTTAAGAGGTCATTGGTGACCTTAGTTAGGGCAGTTTCAGTGGAATGGTGTGACCGGAGCCAGATTGTAAGCGGTCAAAGAGGGAGCAAGAAGAGAGATGGGAGGACAGTTCAAGGTAAACGTGTTGTTCCAGTAGTTAAGAGGCATAGGGGAGAAGTGATATAGGGCGATAGCTAGAAACAGAGGATGGGTCAAGAGAAGGCTTTTTGAGGATAGGTGTGATGGAGGCATGTTTGAAGCTTGAGGGGAAAATACCAGTTGTTAGTGATAGGTTGAAGAGATGGGTTAGGGTTGGGATGAAGACTGTGGTGAGGTTTGGGATGAGGTGGGATGGGAGCGGTCAAGTGCACAGGTGGTGAGATGCGATCTTGAGAGTAGAGTGGAGAGTTGATCTTCTGTAATGGTGGAGAAGTTGGTTTTGGAGGTGGAGGGCTGGGAAGTCGGGAGGAAGGGCTCTGGGGGTTGTTGACCAAAACTGTCTCTGATGCTATCAATCTTCTGCTTGAAAAATGAGGCAAAGTCTTCAGCGGAGATATGTGGGGAGGGAGGAGGTGCTGGGGGACGAAGGAGAGAATTGAAGGTGTTGAATAACTGTTTAGGGTTGTGAGACAGATAGGATATGAGAGATGAGAAGTAGGTTTGTTTAGCTGTGGCGAGTGTGGTCTTGAAAGTAGTGAGGGACTGTTTGAATGCGATGAAGTGCTCGTTAGAGTGGGATCTTTTCCATCTGTGCTCAGCAGCCCTGGAAGCTCGCCTCAGTTCTTTGGTCAGGCTGGTGTTCCAGGGCTGTCTGTTGATTTTGCGAGCTTTGGTATGTGTAAGTGGGGCAGCAGATTCCAAAGCTACAGCTATTGTGGTGTTATATAGAGCGGCAGCGTCATCCGCATTGTGTATGGAACTTATGTCTGTGAGAGGGAGGAGGGACTCAGAGAATGAATGTAGGTCAAGATGTTTAAGATTTCAGCGAGGGTATGAAAGTTTGTGGGGTGGGGTGTTATGATCAGGTGGCCTTGGAGCAGCATAAAATGACCTACGCTGGAGCAGTGGTAACTTTACTGACCGCAAACCCTGATCCTATCACCGCAACTAAAAGTAGCCGTGGGGTGTGCCTAATCAGACCTAGACACCTCGACACAGCCTAAGGACTAAATATCCCTAAAGATGGAAATAGGAAAACTCTCTTGCCTCAGAGTAGATCCCCAAAGGATAGGTAGCCCCCCACAAATAATGACTGTGAGTAGGAGAGGAAAAGACACACGCAGACAGAAAACAGGGATAAGCAAAGGAGGCCACTTCTACCTAGATAGCAAAGGATAGTACAGTGTTATGACCTGGTGGTTAGGAGCACCCGGAATGACCTGATAGTTAAACCTCATACAGGATGAGCTCTGGGATGTGGGAGCTCTGCTGACCGCAAGCCCTAATCCTATCACACACACTAGAAATAGCCGTGGAGCGCTCCTGACCAGAACTAGGTGCCTCGCCACAGCCTAAGAACTATCTAGCCCTAGAGATAGAAAATAAAGCCTACCTTGCCTCAGAGAAATTCCCCAAAGGTAAAGGAAGCCCCCCACATATATTGACTGTGAGTAAAGATGAAAGTCACAAACGCAGAAATGAAACAGGTTTCAGCAATGGGAGGCCAGACTTACTAAATAGACCGAGGATAGGAAAGGTAACTTTGCGATCAGCACAAAAACCTACAAAAGACCATGCAGAATGTGCAAAAAAGACCTCCGCACCGACTCACGGTGCGGAGGGGCCACTCTGCATCCCAGAGCTTCTAGCTAGCAAGACAAAATCATGAAAACCAGCTGGACAAAAAAACAGAGAACAAAATAATACAATAAGGAACTTAGCTTCTGCAGGAGAAAGCAGGTCACCAGAGAGATCCAGGAGCGAACTGAACGAATGCAAAAACATTGACAGCTGGCATGGAGTAACGATCTGAGAGGAGTTAAATAGAGCAGCCAACGAAAGGATAGACCACGTCACCTGTGTAAGGAACCTCAGAAGCAGCAGCTTCACTCATAGCTACCAGAGGGAGCCCATAGACAGAACTCGCCGAAGTACCATTCACGACCACAGGAGGGAGTTCAACAACAGAATTCACAACAGTACAGGATACTATGCGGTCAGCATAAAACACTACAAAATATCCACAGCAGAAAAATACAAAAACTCCACCACCTCACTAAAGATGTGGAGAGTATATCTGTGACTCCAGCGAGTCCAACTAGACTGAGAAAAACATCAGGCACAGTCTAGCAGGAACAAAATAGAAACAAGATAAGCACAGAAAATAAACACACAGCAGTGTGTCTAAAAAAAGAAGCAAACACTTATCTTAGCTGAATTGGCAGCAAGCAGGAGAGGCCAGGCAGAGGACCATCACTTCCAAAGGAACATTGACTACTGGCAAGGACTAATGAGTCCTGCACAGCTAAATATCCCAGTCAAAATTGCAATTAGCTGAAACACCTGTCCAAGACTGCTGCTCAGGAATAACTGCATTACCATCAACAACCACCAGAGGGAGCCCAAGAGCAGAATTCACAACAGTACCCCCCCTTGAGGAGGGGTCACCGAACCCTCACCAGAGCCCCCAGGCCGGTCAGGACGAGCAAGATAAAAGACACGAAACAAATCAGCGGCATGGACATCAGAGGCCGAAACCCAAGAATTATCCTCCTGGCCGTAACCCTTCCATTTGACAAGGTACTGAAGCTTCCGCCTTGAAAAACGAGAATCCAAAATCTTCTCAACCACATATTCCAACTCCCCATCGACCAACACAGGGGCCAGAGGATCAACAGAGGGAACAACAGGCTCCACATATTTCCGCAACAAAGATCAATGGAAGACATTATGGATAGCAAAAGAGGCCAGAAGCGCCAGACAAAAAGACACTGGATTAATAATCTCAGAAATCCTATAAGGACCAATAAACCGAGGCTTAAACTTAGGAGAAGAAACCTTCATAGGAACATGACGGGAAGATAACCAAACCAGATCCTCAACCTGAAGCCGGGAACCAACACACCGACGACGGTTAGCAGAACGTTGAGCCTCCTCCTGAGACAACACCAAATTGTTCACCACCTGAGCCCAAATCTGCTGCAACCTGTCAACCACAGAATCCACACCAGGAATGTCAGAAGACTCAACCTGCCCAGAAGAAAAACGAGGATGAAAACCAAAATTACAAAAAAAAGGCGAAACCAAAGTAGCCAAACTACCCCGATTATTAAGGGCAAACTCGGCCAATGGCAAAAAAGCCACCCAATCATCCTGATAAGCAGACAAAAAGCATCTCAAATAAGTCCCCAAAGTCTGATTAGTACGCTCAGTCTGGCCATTTGTCTGAGGATGAAATGCAGAAGAAAAAGACAAATCAATGCCCAGCCTAGCACAAAAGGCCCGCCAAAACCTAGAAACAAACTGGAAACCTCTGTCAGACACAATATTCTCAGGAATACCATGCAAACGGACCACATGCTGAAAAAACAACGGAACCTGTGTGAATTCTGCTCTTGGGCTCCCTCCGGTGGTTATGAGTGGTAGTGCTGCTGTCTTTGGATCGCAGCATTCATCAGGTGTGTCCACTTAGTGCTTTGACTGGGCTATTTAGTCTTGCTTGTTTCTTTAGTCAGTGCCAGTTGTCCATTGTTTTTGGAGGATTCACATCCTGCCTGGTCTCTCCTGTTTTTGCTGTTCGTTTCAACAAAGATAAATTCTGGCTTTGTTTTTGCTGTCCACATGCTGTGGGCCTTATAGTTCTGTGCATTTATATGTTTTGTCTTGTCCAGCTTGGTCTGTGTAAGGATTTATCCAGCCAAGCTGTATCTCTGGAGATGCAGATATACCCTCCATGTCTTTAGTCAGATGTGGAGATTTTGTATGGTCTGTGGTGGATATTTTCTAGTGTTTTAATACTGACCGCTTAGTACTCTGTCCTATACTTTCGTTCTAGCTAGAATGGCCTCCTATGCTAAATCCTGATTTCAGTCTGCGTATGTCATTTCCCTCTCCTCTCACAGTCAATATTTGTGGGGGGCTGTCTATCCTTTGGGGATTTTCTCTGAGGCAAGATAGTTTTCCCGTTTCTATCTTTAGGGGTATTTAGTCCTCAGGCTGTGTCGAGGTGTCTAGGGAGAGTTAGGTACATCCCACGGCTGCTTCTAGTTGCGGTGTTAAGTTCAGGGTCCGCGGTCAGTACAGGTACCACCTTCTCCAGAGTACATCTCATGCTACTACTAGGCCACCAGATCATAACAGTACAACTGGCCAACAATGAGTTAAACGCATCTCAGAAGAAGGGAAGAAAAGGGCTGAGCCATTTTTTTTCTGTAGTCTGTTGTGTCTTTCCTTCCCTCTTTTCCTCTGGGTGGCTCAGGAGTTGGGCACTGGCATTGAGGTTCAGGAATTGGTTTCTCGTGTGGACGAACTTGCTGCTAGAGTACAGGGTATCTCCGATTATATCATTCAGACTCCTGTTTTGGAGCCTAGAATTCCTACTCCTGATTTGTTTTTTGGGGACAGGTCCAAATTTTTGAGCTTTAAAAATAACTGTAAACTGTTTTTTTGCTCTGAAACCCCGTTCTTCTGGTGATCCCACTCAGCAGGTTAAGATTGTTATTTCCCTGCTGCGTGGTGATCCTCAGGATTGGGCATTTTCCCTTTAATCTGGGAATCCTGCTTTGCTTAATGTAGACACCTTTTTTCAGGCGCTAGGGTTATTGTATGATGAACCTAATTCAGTGGATCATGCAGAGAAGACCGTGTTGGCCCTGTGTCAGGGTCAAGAAGCGGCAGAATCGTATTGCCAGAAATTTAGAAAATGGTCTGTGTTGACAAAAAGGAATGAGGATGCCTTGGTGGCAATTTTCAGAAAGGGCCTGTCTGAATACGTTAAAGATGTTATGGTGGGGTTCCCCATGCCTGCTGGTCTGAGTGATTCTATGTCTCTGGCCATTCAGATTGATCGGCGCTTGCGCAAGCGCAGAGTTGAGCACACTGTGGCGTTGTCCTCCGAGCGGAGTCCTGAGCCTATGCAGTGTGATAGGAATTTGTCTAGAGCTGAACGACAAGGATACAGGCGTCAGAATAGGTTGTGTTTTTACTGCGGCGATTCTGCTCATGTTATTTCTGATTGCCCTAAGCGTACAAAAAGAATCGCTAGTTCTCTTATCATCAGTACTGTACAACCTAAATTTCTGTTATCTCTGACCTTGATCTGCTCATTGTCGTCATTTTCTGTCATGGCGTTTGTGGATTATGGCGCCGCTTTGAACTTAATGGACTTGGAATTTGCCAGGCGTTGTGGTTTCCCCTCCAGCCTTTGCAGAACCCTATTCCTTTAAGGGGCATTGATGCTACACCCTTGGCTAAAAATAAGTCTCAGTTTTGGACACAGCTGACCATGTGCATGGCGCCCGCCCATCAGGAAAATTGCCTTCCTCTTCTGATTTGGTTCCGTTGTTTTTTCAGCATGTGGTTCGTTTGCATGGCATTCTGGAGAATATTGTGTCCGATAGAGGTTCCCAGTTTGTTTCTAGGTTTTGGCGAGCCTTTTGTGCTAGGCTGGGCATTGATTTGTCTTTTTCTTCCGCATTTCATGCTCAGACAAATGGCCAAACCAAGTGAACTAATCAGACTTTGGAAACTTATTTGAGATGCTTTGTGTCTGCTGATCAGGATGATTGGGTGGCTTTTTTGCCATTGGCCGAGTTTGTCCTTAACCCCTCTGTGACCTTAGACGTACTATCCCGTCGAGGTGCCCTGGGCTTATCTGACCCTGGACGGGATAGTACGTCATAGCCGATCGGCCGCGCTCACGGGGGGAGCGCGGCCGATCGCGGCCGGGTGTCAGCTGCTTATCGCAGCTGACATCCGGCACTATGTGCCAGGAGCGGTCACGGACCGCCCCCGGCACATTAACCCCTGGCACACCGCGATCAAAGATGATCGCGATGTGCCGGCGGTGCAGGGAAGCACCGCGCAGGGAGGGGGCTCCCTGCGGGCTTCCCTGAGCCCCCCGCAGCAACGCGATGTGATCGCATTGCTGCGAGGGTCTCCTCACCTCCCTCCCTGCTCGAGCCCCGGATCCAAGATGGCCGCGGATCCGGGTCCTGCAGGGAGGGAGGTGGCTTCACAGAGCCTGCTTAGAGCAGGCACTGTGAAGGCTGCAGCGCTGCATGTCAGATCAGTGATCTGACAGAGTGCTGTGCAAACTGTCAGATCACTGATCTGTGATGTCCCCCCCTGGGACAAAGTAAAAAAGTAAAAAAAAAATTTTCCAAATGTGTAAAAAAAATAAAAAAAAATATTCCAAAATAATGAAAAAAAAAAAAATATTATTCCCATAAATACATTTCTTCATCTAAATAAAAAAAAAAACAATAAAAGTACACATATTTAGTATCGCCGCGTCCGTAACGACCCGACCTATAAAACTGTCCCACTAGTTAACCCCTTCAGTAAACACCGTAAGAAAAAAAAAAAAAAAACGAGGCAAAAAACAACGCTTTATTATCATACCGCCGAACAAAAAGTGGAATAACACGCGATCAAAAGGACAGATATAAATAACCATGGTACCGCTGAAAGCGTCATATTGTCCCGCAAAAAAAGAGCCGCCATACAGCATCATCAGCAAAAAAATAAAAAAGTTATAGTCCTGAGAATAAAGCGATGCAAAAATAATTATTTTTTCTGTAAAATAGTTTTTATCGTATAAAAGCACCAAACCATAAAAAAATGATATAAATGAGGTATCGCTGTAATCGTACTGACCCGAAGAATAAAACTGATTTATCAATTTTACCAAACGCAGAACGGTATAAACGCCTCCCCCAATAGAAATTCATGAATAGCTGGCTTTTGGTCATTCTTCCTCACAAAAATCGGAATAAAAAGCGATAAAAAAATGTCACGTGCCCAAAAATGTTTTCAATAAAAACGTCAACTCGTCCCGCAAAAAACAAGACCTCACATGACTCTGTGGACCAAAATATGGAAAAATTATAGCTCTCAAAATGTGGTATTGCAAAAAATATTTTTTCAATAAAAAGGGTCTTTCAGTGTGTGACGGCTGCCAATCATAAAAATCCGCTAAAAAACTCGCTATAAAAGTAAATCAAACCCCCCTTCATCACCCCCTTAGTTAGGGAAAAATAAAAAAAAATGTATTTATTTCCATTTTCCCATTAGGGCTAGGGTTAGGGCTAGGATTAGGGTTAGGGTTAGGGCTAGGGTTAGGGCTAGGGTTAGGGCTAGGGCTAGGGTTAGGGTTAGGGCTAGGGTTAGGGTTAGGGCTAGGGTTAGGGCTAGGGTTAGGGCTAGGGTTAGGGTTAGGGCTAGGGTTAGGGCTAGGGTTAGGGCTAGGGTTAGGGCTAGGGTTAGGGCTAGGGTTAGGGTTAGGGCTAGGGTTAGGGCTAGGGTTAGGGTTAGGGCTAGGGTTAGGGTTAGGGTTAGGGCTAGGGTTAGGGCTAGGGTTAGGGCTAGGGTTAGGGTTAGGGTTGGGGCTACAGTTAGGGTTGGGGCTAAAGTTAGGGTTAGGGTTTAGATTACATTTACAGTTGGGAATAGGGTTGGGATTAGGGTTAGGGGTGTGTCAGGGTTAGAGGTGTGGTTAGGGTTACCATTGGAATTAGGGTTTGGGGTGTGTTTAGATTAGGGTTTCAGTTATAATTGGGGGGTTTCCACTGTTTCGGCACATCAGGGGCTCTCCAAACACGACATGGCGTCCGATCTCAATTCCACCCAATTCTGCGTTGAAAAAGTAAAACAGTGCTCCTTCCCTTCCGAGCTCTCCTGTGTGCCCAAACAGGGGTTTACCCCAACATATGGGGTATCAGCGTACTCAGGACAAATTGGACAACAACTTTTGTGGACCAATTTCTCCTGTTACCCTTGGGAAAATACAAAACTGGGGGCTAAAAAATAATTTTTGTGGGAAAACAAAAAGATTTTTTATTTTCACGGCTCTGCGTTATAAACTGTAGTGAAACACTTGGGGGTTCAAAGTTCTCACAACACATCTAGATAAGTTCATTGAGGGGTCTAGTTTCCAATATGGGGTCACTTGTGGGGGGTTTCTACTGTTTAGGTACATTAGGGGCTCTGCAAACGCAATGTGACGCCTGCAGACCAATCCATCTAAGTCTGCATTCCAAATGATGCTCCTTCCCTTCCGAGCCCTCCCATGCGCCCAAACGGTGGTTCCCCCCCACATATCGGGTATCAGTGTACTCAGGACAAATTGGACAACAACATTTAGGGTCCAATTTCTCCTGCTAACCTTGGAAAAATACAAAACTGGGGGCTAAAATATAATTTTTGTGGAAAAAAAAATATTTTTTATTTGCATGGCTCTGCGTTATAAACTGTAGTGAAATACTTGGGGGTTCAAAGCTCTCACAACACATCAAGATGAGTTCCTTAGGGGGTCTACTTTCCAAAATTGTGTCACTTGTGGGGGGTTTCTACTGTTTAGGTACATTAGGGGCTCTGCAAACGCAATGTGACGCCTGCAGACCATTCCATCTAAGTCTGCATTCCAAATGGCGCTCCTTCCCTTCCGAACCCTCCCATGCGCCCAAACGGTGGTTCCCCCCCACATATGGGGTATCAGCGTACTCAGGACAAATTGGACAACAACTTTTGGGGTCCAATTTCTCCTGTTACCCTAGGGAAAATACAAAACTGGGGGCTAAAAAATAATTTTTGTGGGAAAAAAATTTTGTTTTATTTTTATGGCTCTGCATTATAAACTTCTGTGAAGCCCTTGGTGGGTCAAAGTGCTCACCACACATCCAGATAAGTTCCTTAGGGGGTCTACTTTCCAAAATGGTGTCACTTGTGGGGGGTTTCAATGTTTAGGCACATCAGTGGCTCTCCAAACGCAACATGGCGTCCCATCTCAATTCCTGTCAATTTTGCATTGAAAAGTCAAACTGCGCTCCTTCCCTTCCGAGCTCTCCCATGCGCCCAAACAGTGGTTTACTGCCACATATGGGGTATCAGCGTACTCGGGACAAATTGGACAACAACTTTTGAGGTCCAATTTCTTCTCTTACCCTTGGAAAAATAAAAAATTGGGGGCAAAAATATAATTTTTGTGAAAAAATATGATTTTTTATTTTTACGGTTCTGCATTATAAACTTCTGTGAAGCACTTGGTCGGTCAAAGTGCTCACCACACCTCTAGATAAGTTCCTTAGGGGGTCTACTTTCCAAAATGGTGTCACTTGTGGGGGGTTTCAATGTTTAGGCACATCAGTGGCTCTCCAAACGCAACATGGCGTCCCATCTCAATTTCTGTCAATTTTGCATTGAAAAGTCAAACTGCGCTCCTTCCCTTCCGAGCTCTCCCATGCGCCCAAACAGTGGTTTACTGCCACATATGGGGTATCAGCGTACTCAGGACAAATTGGACAACAACTTTTGAGGTCCAATTTCTTCTCTTACCCTTGGAAAAATAAAAAATTGGGGGCAAAAATATAATTTTTGTGAAAAAATATGATTTTTTATTTTTACGGTTCTGCATTATAAACTTCTGTGAAGCACTTGGTGGGTCAAAGTGCTCACCACACATCCAGATAAGTTCCTTAGGGGGTCTACTTTCCAAAATGGTGTCACTTGTGGGGGGTTTCAATATTTAGGCACATCAGTGGCTCTCCAAACGCAACATGGCGTCCCATCTCAATTCCTGTCAATTTTGCATTGAAAAGTCAAATAGCGCTCCTTCCCTTCCGAGCTCTCCCATGCGCCCAAACAGTGGTTTACTGCCACATATGGGGTATCAGCGTACTCAGGACAAATTGGACAACAACTTTTTGGGTCCAATTTCTCCTGTTACCCTTGGTAAAATAAAACAAATTGGAGCTGAAGTAAATTTTTTGTGTAAAAAAGTTAAATGTTCATTTTTATTTAAACATTCCAAAAATTCCTATTAAACACCTGAAGGGTTAATAAACTTCTTGAATGTGGTTTTGAGCACCTTGAGGGGTGCAGTTTTTAGAATGGTGTCACACTTGGGCATTTTCTATCATATAGACCCCTCAAAATGACTTCAAATGAGACGTGGTCCCTAAAAAAAAATGGTGTTGTAAAAATGAGAAATTGCTGGTCAACTTTTAACCCTTATAACTCCCTAACAAAAAAAAAATTGGTTCCAAAATTATGCTGATGTAAAGGAGACATGTGGGAAATGTTACTTATTAAGTATTTTGTGTGACATATCTCTGTGATTTAATTGCATAAAAATTCAAAGTTTGAAAATTGCGAAATTTTCAAAATTTTCGCCAAATTTCCATTTTTTTCACAAATAAACGCAGGTACTATCAAAGAAATTTTACCACTATCATGAAGTACAATATGTCATGAGAAAACAATGTCAGAATCACCAGGATCCGTTGAAGCGTTTCGGAGTTATAACCTCATAAAGGGACAGTGGTCAGAATTGTAAAAATTGGCCTGGTCATTAACGTGCAAACCACCCTTGGGGGTAAAGGGGTTAATAATCGGGCTAGTTCTGCTACCTTGGTTTCGCCTTTCTTTTGTAATTTTGGTTTTCATCCTCGTTTTTCTTCAGGGCAGGTTGAGCCTTCTGATTGTCCTGGTGTGGATTCTGTGGTTGACAGGGTGCAGCAAATTTGGGCTCATGTGGTGGACAATTTGGTGTTGTCTCAGGAGGAAGCTCAGCATTTTGCTAACTGTTGTCGGTGTGTTGGTTCCCGGCTTCAGGTTGGGGATTTGGTCTGGTTGTCTTCCCGTCATGTTCCTATGAAGGTTTCTTCCCCTAAGTTCAAGCCTCGGTTTATTGGTCCTTATAAGATTTCTGAGATTATCAATCCTGTGTCTTTTCGTTTGGCCCTTCCAGCCTCTTTTTCCATCCATAATGTTTTCCATAGATCTTTGTTGCGGAAATATGTGATGCCCGTTATCCCCTCTGTTGATCCTCCGGCCCCGGTGTTGATTGATAAGGAGTTGGAGTATGTGGTTGAGAAGATTTTGGATTCTCGTTTTTCGAGGCGGAAGCTTCAGCATCTTGTCAAATGGAAGGGTTATGGCCAGGAAGATAATTCTTGGGTTGTTGCCTCCGATGTTCATGCTGACGATTTGGTTCGTGCCTTTCATTTGGCTCGTCCTGATCAGCCTGGGGGCTCTGGTGAGGGTTCGGTGACCCCCTCCTCAAGGGGGGGTACTGTTGTGAATTCTGCTCTTGGGCTCCCTCCGGTGGTTATGAGTGGTAGTGCTGCTGTCTTTGTATCGCAGCATTCATCAGGTGTGTCCACTTAGTGCTTTGACTGGGCTATTTCGCCTTGCTTGTTTCTTTAGTCAGTGCCAGTTGTCCATTGTTTTTGGAGGATTCACATCCTGCCTGGTCTCTCCTGTTTTTGTTGTTTGTTTCAACAAAGATAAGTTCTGGCTTTGTTTTTGCTGTCCACATGCTGTGGGCCTTATAGTTCTGTGCATTTATATGTTTTGTCTTGTCCAGCTTGGTCTGTGTAAGGATTTATCCAGCCAAGCTGTATCTCTGGAGATGCAGATATACCCTCCATGTCTTTAGTCAGATGTGGAGATTTTGTATGGTCTGTGGTGGATATTTTCTAGTGTTTTAATACTGACCGCTTAGTACTCTGTCCTATACTTTCTTTCTAGCTAGAATGGCCTCCTATGCTAAATCCTGATTTCAGTCTGCGTATGTCATTTCCCTCTCCTCTCACAGTCAATATTTGTGGGGGGCTGTCTATCCTTTGGGGATTTTCTCTGAGGCATGATAGTTTTCCCGTTTCTATCTTTAGGGGTATTTAGTCCTCAGGCTGTGTCGAGGTGTCTAGGGAGAGTTAGGTACATCCCACGGCTGCTTCTAGTTGCAGTGTTAAGTTCAGGGTCCGCGGTCAGTACAGGTACCACCTTCTCCAGAGTACGTCTCATGCCTCTCCTAGGCCACCAGATCATAACAGGAACCAAATCAGAACAAGAAGGCAATTTAGGCAAATGCACCAAATGAACCATCTTAGAGAATCGGTCACAAACAACCCAGATAACAGACATCATCTGGGAAACAGGAAGATCGGAAATAAAATCCATAGAAATATGCGTCCAGGGCCTCTCAGGGACCGGCAATGGCAAAAGCAACCCACTAGCATGGGAGCAACAAGGCTTGGCCCGCGCACAAGTCCCACAGGACTGCACAAAAGACCGCACATCACGCGATAAAGAAGGCCACCAAAATGACCTACCAACCAAATCTCTGGTATCAAAAATGCCAGGATGACCAGCCAACACAGAACAGTGAACCTCAGAAATCACTCTACTAGTCCATCTGTCAGGAACAAACAGCTTCCTCACAGGAAAACAATCAGGTTTGTCAGCCTGAAATTTCTGAAGAACCCGTCGTAAATCAGGAGAAACGGCAGAAAGGACCACTTCTTCCTTCAAAATACCAACTGGTTCCAAGACCTCAGGAGAATCAGGCAAAAAACTCAGAGAGAGGGCATCAGCCTTAATATTCTTAGAACCCGGATGGTACGAGACCACGAAATCAAAACGAGAAAAAAACAAGGACCATCGAGCCTGTCTAGGATTCAACCGTTTGGCAGACTCGAGGTAAATCAGATTCTTATGATCAGTCAAGACCATAATACGGTGCTTAGCTCCCTCAAGCCAATGTCGCCACTCCTCAAACGCCCACTTCATAGCCAACAACTCCCGATTGCCGACATCATAATTGCGTTCAGCAGGCGAAAACTTAAGGGAAAAGAAGGCACACGGTTTCATTAAGGAACCAACAGGATCCGTCTGAGACAAAACAGCCCCTGCCCCAATCTCAGAAGCATCAACTTCAACCTGAAACGGAAGAGAAACATCCGGTTGACGCAACACAGGAGCAGAAGTAAAATGATGCTTAAGTTCCTGAAAGGCAGAGACAGTCGCAGGGGACCAATTCGCCACATCAGCGCCCTTCTTCGTCAAATCAGTCAAGGGTTTAACCACGCTGGAAAAATTAGCAATGAAACAGCGATAAAAATTAGCAAAACCCAAAAATTTCTGAAGGCTCTTCATGGATGTGGGCTGAATCCAATCATGAATGGCCTGAACCTTAACCGGATCCATCTCTATAGACGAGGGAGAAAAAATAAAGCCCAAAAAGGAAACCTTCTGCACCCCAAAAAGACACTTAGACCCTTTCACAAACAAGGCATTGTCATGAAGGATCTGAAATACCATCCTGACCTGCTGCACATGAGACTCCCAATCATCGGAAAAAATCAAAATATCGTCCAAATATACAATCAGGAATTTATCAAGATAATCCCGGAAGATATCATGCATGAAGGACTGAAAAACAGATGGAGCATTAGAGAGTCCGAATGGCATCACAAGGTATTCAAAATGGCCCTCGGGCGTGTTAAACGCAGTTTTCCATTCATCACCCTGCTTAATACGAACAAGATTATAAGCCCCCCGAAGGTCAATCTTAGTAAACCAACTAGCTCCCTTAATCCTAGCAAACAAATCAGAAAGCAAAGGTAAAGGATATTGAAACTTGACCGTGATCTTATCCAAGAGACGATAATCAATGCAGGGTCTTAAGGGACCATCTTTTTTAGCAACAAAAAAGAACCCCGCTCCCAACGGTGAAGAGGATGGCCGAATATGCCCTTTCTCCAAAGACTCCTTAATATAGCTCCGCATGGCGGTATGTTCAGGTACAGACAGGTTGAAAAGTCGGCCCTTAGGAAACTTACAGCCTGAAATCAAGTCAATAGCACAATCGCAGTCCCTGTGTGGTGGAAGGAAACTGGACTTGGGCTCATCGAATACATCCTGAAAATCAGACAAAAACTCCGGAATTTCAGAAGAGGGAGAAGGGGTGATAGACATCAGAGGAACATCATTATGAACCCCCTGACAACCCCAACTAGTCACAGTCATGGACTTACAATCCAAAACAGGATTATGTACTTGCAACCATGGAAAACCCAGCACGATGGCATCATGCAAATTATGCAACACCAGAAATCGACAATCTTCCTGATGGGCGGGCGCCATGCGCATGGTCACCTGTGTCCAAAACTGGGGCTTATTTTTAGCCAAGGGTGTAGCATCAATGCCCCTTAAAGGAATAGGGTTCTGCAAAGGCTGCAAGGGTGAATGGTGAATGAACTGGCGATCCTCTTGGTCCGCTTAGGGCAGACAGAAATGACATGAATAATAACACAACCTATTCTGACGTCTGAAACTTGTCGTTCCGTTCTAGACAGAATCCTATCACATTGCATTGACTCAGAAATTTTCTCTGAGGATAACGCCATAGCGCACAGTTCTGTGCTCCCGCAAGCGCCGATCAATCTGAATGGCCAGAGACATAGAATCACTCGGATTGGAGGGTGTGGGAAACCCCACCATAACATCTTTAACGGATTCAGAAAGACCCTTTCTGAAAATTGCCGCCAAAGCATCATTATTCCATTTAGTCAATACAGACCATTTTCTGAATTTCTGACAATACAATTCTGCCGCCTCTTGACCCTGAGACAGGGCCAACAAGGTCTTCTCAGCTTGATCCACCGAATTAGGTTCATCATACAGTAATCCTAGCGCCTGAAAGAAGGAGTCTACATTAAGCAAAGCAGGATCCCCAGATTCCAGGGAAAATGGCCAATCCTGTGGATCACCACGCTGCAGGGAAATGACGATTCTAACTTGTTGAATGGAATCACCGGAGGATCGAGGTTTCAATGCAAAAAACAGTTTACAGTTGTTTTTTAAAACTCAAAAATTTGGACCTGTCACAAAAAACAAATCAGGAGCAGGTATCTTCGGTTCTAAAGCAGGAGTCTGAACAATGTAATCAGAAATACCCTGTACTCTAGCAGCAAGCTGGTCTACACGAGAAACTAATTCCTGAACATTCATGCTAGCAAAAGGCTCTTCAGCCACCCAGAGATAAAGAGGGAGGAGAAGACAAAACAGACTGGAGAAAAAAAGTGGCTCAAGATCTTTCCTCCCTTCTTCTGAGATGCAATTAACTCATTGCTGGCCAGTAGTACTGTTATGATCATGTGGCCTTGGAGCAGCATGAAATGACCTACGCTGGAGCTGTGGTAACTTTACTGACCGCAAACCCTGATCCTATCACTGCAACTAGAAGTAGCCGTGTGGTGTGCCTATGCAGACCTAGACAACTCGACACAGCCTAAGGACTAAATATCCCTAACGATGGAAATAGGAAAACTCTCTTGCCTCAGAGTAGATCTCCAAAGGATAGGTAGCCCCCCACAAATAATGACTGTGAGTAGGAGAGGAAAAGACACACGCAGACAGAAAACAGGGATAAGCAAAGGAGGCCACTTCTACCTAGATAGGAAAGGATA
Source organism: Ranitomeya imitator (assembly GCF_032444005.1). Classification (NCBI taxonomy): domain Eukaryota; kingdom Metazoa; phylum Chordata; class Amphibia; order Anura; family Dendrobatidae; genus Ranitomeya; species Ranitomeya imitator. Next base: position 158,064,024 of record NC_091285.1, on the reverse strand, counting down.
GTACAGGATACTATGCGGTCAGCATAAAACACTACAAAATATCCACAGCAGAAAAATACAAAAACTCCACCACCGAACTAATGATGTGGAGAGTATATCTGCGACTCCAGCGAGTCCAACTAGACTGAGAAAAACATCAGGCACAGACTAGCAGGAACAAAATAGAAACAAGATAAGCACAGAAAATAAACACACAGCAGTGTGCCTAAAAAAAGAAGCAAACACTTATCTTAGCTGAATTGGCAGCAAGCAGGAGAGGCCAGGCAGAGGACCAACACTTCCAAAGGAACATTGACTACTGGCAAGGACTAATGAGTCCTGCACAGCTAAATACCCCAGTCAAAATTGCAATTAGCAGAAACACCTGTCCAAGACTGCTGCTCAGGAATAACTGCATTACTATCAACAACCACCGGAGGGAGCCCAAGAGCAGAATTCACAACAGTGGGGATTGTAGACATGGAGTGGAGAGAGATGAGAATGTGAGATGGTTGTGGTCAGAGAGTGGAAGAGGTGAGTTAGAGAGGCTAGATAGATAGCAGAGGCGGGTGAAGATGAGGTCCAGTGTGTGATCATCTTTGTGAGTGACTGCAGAAGACCATTGAGTGAGGCTGAAGGAGGAAGTGAGAGTTAGAAGTTTAGTGGCAGCTGAGAATGAAGTGTCAATAGGGATGTTGAAGTCGCCCATGATGATAGTGGGGATGTCCGCAGAAAGGAAATGAAGTAGCCAGGTGGTGAAGTGGTCAAAGAAGTTGGTGGCTGGCCCTGGGGGGTGGTAAATGACAGCCAGTTGGAGGTTTGAGGGGGAGTAGATGTGCACAGAGTGCACCTCAAAGGAAGGGAGGGTAATAGAGGGTGGCAGTGGGATTGGGGTGAAGGAGCAGTTATTTGACAGGAGAAAACCAACTCCTCCGCCATGTTTGCTGCTGGGACAGGGTGTGTGAGATAGGTGGAAGTCACCGTAAGAGAGTGCAGCAGGGGAGGCTGTGTCAGAAGGGGTGAGCCAGGTTTCGGTGATGGCGAGGAAGCAAAGTTTGGTAGTAACAAAAAGATCATGGATGTAGGAAAGCTTGTTGCAGACAGAGCGAGCGTTCCACAGAGCTCCTGTTAGTGGGACTGCGGAAGCGGGGGCTGGGCAAATGGGTATAAGGTTAGAGAGGTTACGGAAGTTTGTCACAGAGCGTGTATGGGAGGTAGAAATGACTGTGGGGATGTGGTGAGGAGGACCAGGATTTGGAGAGATATCACCAGCAGTGAGAAGGAGCAGAGAAAGTGTTAGCAGGTGGGAGCAGGAGAGGGCATGAGGGGGCTGTCTGTGCTTGGAGACAGAAGATTGTATGTTAAGGAACAGTTCTGAGGAGGAGTTGAGGTGGATGGGGAGGATTGAAGAGGAGATGAACAGTTCCTTACGTGGTGTGGGGATTGGGGGAGGTAGCAGAAAGTGAAGGATTATAGGGGTGAAAGTGAAAACAAACAGAAACATTGTTTAGAGTGACTGGCCAGTTACCTTCAGTTCCCTTCAGGTTCAATTCAGGTTTTAATTCTAATGTAATCCACACTTTTAAGGACACACTTCTAGGGATCACACTGCAGACTGAAGTCTATGCAGACTTTTGCTATGCAATATATGGAAAACTAAGTGCGTTCAGATGTGAAGCAGAGAGGAGTGGTCTCTGCTCATCTTGGTCAGAGAATTAAGGGTGGACCAGATGCATACAATCAAGCCTGAGTAAACAAGGTCATAAATAGTGTTGAGCATTCCGATACCGCAAGTATCGGGTATCGGCCGATATTTGCGGTATCGGAATTCCGATACTGAATTCCGATACTTCCCGCGTATCGGATACCGGAATCGGAAGTTCCCAGAATTCAAATTGAACGCAGCAGCCAATGAGGAATGAATGAAAGTGTGGGCACATCCTGTTTAGCATGGTGGGCATGTAAGTACTGGCAAGGCTGGGATTGGCTGCTGAAATGATGTCACTCTGCACTATAAAAAAGCGCTGCCGCCATTTTGCGCTGACTCTGCTGTGATTTCAGTTAGGGACAGGACGCTGTGTTCTAACTGAGGGCCAGTCGAGCTAGCTAATTGCTTTATTTTCCTTTCCAAAGGCTAATTTAGCAAAACGCTGTGTGTTCTTCACTGTTCACCTTGCTCTTGCCTTGCAGCGCTGTTTTAACAGCGTTCTGCAAGGTCTCTGTGTGTGTGTGTGTGTGCAGCTCACTCTGTAGTCTGTGTGCAGCCATATACCCGGTTGTATTCAGCTCAGGGGGGGTTCACACTGCCTCACACAGTTGTTCTTTTTTGCTCTTAGTGCAGCCTGCTGCACATTTTTTCTCAAATTTCCTATTAGTGTTTTTCCACCAGTCTCCAGCTCTATTGTGGAAAAACACTACATAGGATAACCTAGAGGGGGGTTTTTGGGCCTTGCAGCGCCGTTTACGGCTGTCTGCACGGTCTCCGTGTGAGCCCAGCTCGCCCTGTAGTCTGTGTGCAGCCATAGCCGGTTGGATTCAGCTCAGGGTTCGTTACTGGCTCATACCTTGAGAAAAATTTTCCTTTTTTTCAAATAGTGCAGCCTGTTTAAAATTTGAAAAAAAAAATTCCTATTAGTGTCTTTCCACTCGTATCCAGCTAAATAGTGGAAAAACACTATATAGGATAACCTAGAGGAGGGTTTTTTGGCCTTGCAGCGCCGTTTACGGCTGTCTGCACGGTCTCCGTGTGAGCCCAGCTCGCCCTGTAGTCTGTGTGCAGCCATAGCCGGTTGGATTCAGCTCAGGGTTCGTTACTGGCTCATACCTTGAGAAAAATTTCCCTTTTTTTCAAATAGTGCAGCCTGTTTAAAATCTGAAAAAAAAAATTCCTATTAGTGTCTTTCCACTCGTATCCAGCTAAATAGTGGAAAAACACTATATAGGATAACCGAGAGGAGGGTTTTTTGGCCTTGCAGCGCCGTTTACGGCTGTCTGCACGGTCTCCGTGTGAGCCCAGCTCGCCCTGTAGTCTGTGTGCAGCCATAGCCGGTTGGATTCAGCTCAGGGTTCGTTACTGGCTCATACCTTGAGAAAAATTTTCCTTTTTTTCAAATAGTGCAGCCTGTTTAAAATTTGAAAAAAAAAATTCCTATTAGTGTCTTTCCACTCGTATCCAGCTAAATAGTGGAAAAACACTATATAGGATAACCTAGAGGAGGGTTTTTTGGCCTTGCAGCGCCGTTTACGGCTGTCTGCACGGTCTCTGTGTGAGCGCAGCTCGCCCTGTAGTCTGTGTGCAGCCATAGCCGGTTGGATTCAGCTCAGGGTGCGTTACTGCCTCATACCTTGAAAAACAATTTCCTTTTTTTCAAATAGTGCAGCCAGTTTAAAATTTGAAAAAAAAAATTCCTATTAGTGTCTTTCCACTCGTATCCAGCTAAATAGTGGAAAAACACTATATAGGATAACCGAGAGGAGGGTTTCTTGGCCTTGCAGCGCCGTTTACGGCTGTCTGCACGGTCTCCGTGTGATTTAAACTAGCTCTGTAGCCCGATCTGCACCAAAAAAAAGGTTAAGTTCACCAAACACAACTTACACTTGTGTAGGCCACATTTGCAAAATAATAAAGTTTAGTCCACAATTTACAACATTAGTGTTTCTTACACCTGTTAGGAGGAGCATTACAGGAATAAGCACACTAAGGCCTTAGTACTTTTCTGCTTATCTTTATCTGTCAACCAAGATGAAGAGGGCAGGGAGTAAGGCACGTGGGCGTGGGCGCGGAGCAGGGAGAGGAGCAGGGAGAGGACGTGGTGATTCTGTGCCTGCTGCGGGCGCCGGTGACTCGTCGTCACTCAGTTTCAGCAGGGAACAGTCCTTCATGCGCAGCTTTGTCGGAGAGCGCCGTGCACCGCTGCTGCGTGAAGACCAAATTGAAGCCGTTGTCGGGTGGATGGCAGCTAACGCCTCGGCATCGACTTCAGTTAGTGCCACATCCTCTCAGGCACAGAGCACTGGAGAGCAGCCATCTGTCTCTTCACCACCTGCCAAATTGGCCAGGCAGTCAGAGAGCCCAGGACAGGAGCCGTCTCTACTTCTGTTCTCTGAATCTCTTGGCTTGGAAACAGGGGGCCAGCCAAGCAGCATTGGAGAAATGGAAGAAGAGGCAGTGTGCAGTGATGCCCAACACCTTTTTCTCTCTGACTCTGAAGAGGCAGGTGGGCCAGTGCCTCCGGTGACCACAGCGCAGTACGCATCTGATGATGAAACTCAGGTGCCGCTTTCTCGTGCGTACTGTGCTGCTGAGACTACCCAGGAGGAGCAGTTGGTGGCAGAGGGTAGTGGAGATGATGAGGTCCTTGACCCATCGTGGCGTGAGGAACAGGAAGGTGGTGGGAGCAGCTCAGAGGAAGAGCTTCCTCTTACGGGCCAAAGAGGGAGAGGGAGGGGGAAGACTGCGGAGCCTGTAGCCTCCACTTTGGCACCCGTTAGGAGCCTGTCTCTTTCCAAAGCCAAAAAGGGCGCTCCCAAGACTTGCAGTGCCTGGTCCTTTTTTGACACAGTTGCAGATGACATTTGTTTTGTCAAATGCAAGCTGTGTCATCATAAAGTAAAAAGAGGGAAAAATGTCAGCAACCTCAATACCACAAATATGTGGAAACATGTGCGGACCAGGCACGCGGTGGAGTTACAGAAACACACTGAAGATGTAGGCCAACCAACAGCGGCAGCTACCACCTCTTCAGCTCGTGTTGCCTCTTCCTCCAGCTCACGCACAGCTGGTTTGGCTTCCTCCCAGAGACCTTGTGTAATTCCACCCACAGCACCACCTTCCCAATCATCCTCACACTCCCAGTCTACTCTACAGCCATCGGTAGTACAGGCATGGGAGAAAAGGCGGGCATTCTCGGCCAACCACCCCCGAGCACAGGCTCTGAATGCAGGCATTGCCAAACTGTTGTCCCTGGAAATGCTCTCGTTCAGGCTGGTGGAGACTGACAGCTTCCGTGACTTGATGGCATTGGCAGTCCCACAGTACAAGGTGCCCAGCCGCTTTTACTTCAGCAGGCAGGCTGTCCCTGCCCTGCACAGGCATGTTGAGGCAAACATAAAACATGCGCTACTGAACGCCGTCAGTAGCAAGGTCCACCTCACCACCGATGCGTGGACCAGTCAGCATGGACAGGGGCGATATGTTTCCCTCACTGCCCATTGGGTTAATGTTGTTGAGCCAGGTACAGATCGTGCGAGTGGCGCAGGACGTGTCCTGCCCACTCCAAGGATTGCAGGAATCCAGTCTGTACGCATCGACTCCTCCTCTTACACCAGTTCCTCTGATTCCTCTCTGCAGGATCCGTCACAGTCCACCCCCACATGGACCCGTGAACGTTTACCTATGACCGACATGAGCACAGCCGTGGCCAAACGTCAGCAGGCCGTCTTGAAACTAGTTTCATTGGGGCATCGAAGCCACACAGCGCAGGAGCTCTGGAATGCTATAAAGCAGGAGAGCGATGTGTGGTTACTGCCAGCGAATCTCCAGCCAGGCATGGTAGTGTGTGACAATGGCCGAAATCTGGTGGCAGCTTTGGCCCTTGGCAACCTCACTCACATCCCATGTCTGGCACATGTGCTCAATTTGGTTGTGCAGAGTTTTCTGAGGGACTATCCGGATCTTGATGCCCTGCTGCACAAGGTCCGCCTAGAGTGTGCTCACTTGCGGCGTTCCAGCTTGGCCAGATCCCGCATTGCTGCTCTGCAGCGCCGATTCCGCCTTCCGGAACACCGCATCATATGTGACCTACCTACCCGGTGGAATTCCACGTTACATATGTTGGAGCGGTTGTGTGAGCAGCAGCAAGCAGTTATGGAGTACCAGCTGCATCAGGCGCAAAGAAGTCGCAGTCAGCGCCGATCAGACTTCACAACCACAGAGTGGGCCACTATGAAGGACGTCTGCCAGGTTTTGCGTCCTTTTGATTATTCCACGCGGATGGCAAGTGCAGATGATGCACTAGTCAGCATGACTGTCCCCCTTATCTGCCTGCTTCAGCAAACTTTGCAAGGGTTAAGGGATGATGTGGTGGAAGAGGTGGAGGATGAGGAGTCACCTTTTCCATCAGCTTCTGGAGAGTCAGCGCCACGTGGTTCCTCACAAAGGGGTACGCAGGGGCCAATTTGTGAGGAGGATGAGGAGGAGTCAATGGAGGAGGAAGAGCTCCGTCCAGAGGAGGGAGCGACACAATTGTCCAGTGGTCAGTGTGTACAGCGAGGGTGGGGTGATGACGAGCGGGCAGAGATCATGTCTCAAGCAGGGGACAGCGTTTCTGGGCCGGTTGGCACTCTGCAGCACATGGTGGATTTCATGCTGCAGTGCCTGAGAAACGACCGCCGCATCGACCACATTCTCAACATGCCTGATTATTGGGTGTTCACCCTCCTCGATCCTCGCTACCGGGACAACGTCCAAAACCTCATCCCTGCGTTGACCCGGGAGCGTAAATTGCGGGAGTACCACGACACACTGGTGAATTCCATCATCTTCTCCTGTCCAACTGAGAGGAGTGCTGCTAGTGCTTTACAAAGCAGCTCAGTGCGTCGAGGCAGTGGGGGAGGCTCTGCCCAAAGAGGGAGCAGAAGCAGTGCCTCTGCCCAAGGCAAGCCCAGTATGGCACAACTCTGGCACACTTTTGTGTGCCCGCCCCAAATGTCTACACCATCACCGGCGGCTCCAGTCAGCAGGAGGCAACGGTTCCGTCAGATGGTGACAGACTACATGGCTTGCCCTCTTACTGTACTCCCAGACGGCTCTTCCCCGTTCAAGTTTTGGGTCTCTAAGCTGGATACATGGCCAGAGCTAAGCCAGTATGCATTGGAGGTGCTGGCTTGCCCTGCGGCTAGTGTCTTATCGGAACGTGTCTTTAGTGCCGCAGGTGGTGTACTAACAGACCGTCGCATGCGACTATCCTCCGATAACGTTGACCGGCTTACTTTCCTGAAAATGAACCAGGCCTGGATCTCGCAGGAATTTGCCACTCCTCTGCCTGATTAAGTAATTGGGTGTCATCCAGGTCTCCTGCTGTGTTCATCTTTCTACCACCTGAACTGCTATTCCTGGGCTCCAACACCGCCAGTTGCGGCTCAGAAGTGCAGGCTGCACAGTAAAAACATACGACCCAGTGTTATTGGGTTTCAGTAACGTCAGCTGATCCCCAGCTGTGTAGCCGGCAATGTGTCCTGCGACCGCCACGCTGGCACAACAACCTAAATGTAAGGGAACCTGTCCCCCCCCCCCCCCCCCCGTCGTTTGTTACTGAAAGAGCCATCTTGTGCAGCAGTAATGCTGCACAAGGAAAAGGTAGCTCTTTTTTTTTAGCTCTTTGCACACGCAGAACTTAACACTTATAAAATGTGTTCACTGATACCGTTATACCGTCCCGGAGCTGGGACTTTCCTTCGTAATGTGACGCAGCACAGCCGTCATTCCTACCCCCTTGGTGCCATGCGCTGCCTCCTCAGCGTTGTTTTAAGCTGTCACGGAGCCTGCGCTGTTCTGTTATCCCTTGGGCATGCCCTATTTGCGCTGCCTGTCTTCTGACATAATTTGGTGTCAGGCTGGCTGCGCCTGTGCGGCCGCGGTGCCCGAGATCCCGCCTCGCAGTGTCTTCTGATTGAGTCACACTGCGGGCCTGGGATCCATGGGCATGCGCAGTGCATATCTTCCCCTCGGGCTCTCGCTCATTTCCCTCCGCCTTCTTTAGACTGTGCGCCGTCAGCTGATCCCTAGCATGCCACGGCCGTGACACCGCACAGTCTGAAGAAGAGGGAAGGAGGGGAGTGAGAGTCGAGGTTATGCACTGTGCATGCCCATGGTTCCAAGGCCCGCAGTGGGATTACGTTAGATGAGACTGCGAGGTGGGATCTGGAGCAGCGTGGACGCACAGGCACTGACAGCCTGACACCAAATTATGTCAGAAGACAGGCAGCGCTAATTGGGCATGGCCAAGGGCTAACAGAACAGCGCAGGCTCCGTGGCAGCTTAAAACAACGCTGAGGAGGCAGCGCACGGCATCAAGGGGATAGGAATGACAGCTGTGCTGTGTCCCATTACGAAGGAAATTCGCACCTCCGGAACGGTTTAACGGTATAAAGGGACACATTTTTAGTGTTTACTTCGGTGTTTGCAAGGAGCATAATTAAAAGAGCAACCTTTTCCTTTTGCATCCTTAGTGCTGCACAACATGGCTCTTTCAGCTACAAACGTCTTGGGGGGGGGGGGTTAAAGGTTTCCTTTCAACTTGCTCCAATCAGGCTTCGGCCTACACTCTGTTCCTCTGCTCCTCCTGCTGTCCCTGGGCTCTAACACCGCCAGTTGGTGCCTGGAAGTGCTGTGTGCACAGTCAACAGTCGCTCCTCTGTTATTGGGGTTCAGTAACGTCAGCTGATCCCCAGCTGTGTGTGCGGCAATACCTCCAATCTGCTCCTCCTGCTGTCCCTGGGCTCTAACACCGCCAGTTGGTGCCTGGAAGTGCTGTGTGCACAGTCAACAGTCGCTCCTCTGTTATTGGGGTTCAGTAACGTCAGCTGATCCCCAGCTGTGTATCCGGCAACGTGTCATGCGACCGCCACGCTGGCACAACTAAAATGTAAGGGGACCTGTCCCCCCCCCCCCCCCTAGGCGTTTGTTACTGAAAGAGCCACCATGTGCAGCACTAATACTGCACAAGGGAAAGGTCGCTCTTGAAATTATGCTCCTTGCAAACGCTGAACTACACACTCATGTAATGTGTCCCCTCACACCGTCCAACCGTCCTGGAGGTGGGACTTTCCTTTGTAATGTGACGCAGCACAGCCGTCATTGCTACCCCCTTGGCACCGTGCGCTGCCTCCTTAGCGTTGTTTGATTCCGTCATGGACCCTGCGCTGTTATGTTATCCCTTGGCCATGCACAGTTTGCGCTGCCCGTCCTCTGACATCATTTGTTGTCGTCCTGGCTGCGCCTGTGCGTCCACGCTGCCCGAAATCACACCTCGCAGTGTCGTCTAATGTGATCCCACAGTGGGCCTGGTATCCATGGCCATGCGCAGTGCATATACTAGCCTCTCACTCCCCTTCTTCACGCTTCTTCAGACTAGGCGGCGTCAGCTGATCCCTAATAGCATGCCACGGCCGTGACGCCGCACAGTCTGAAGAAGCAGGAAGGAGGTGAGTGAGAGGCGATGATATGCACTGCGCATGCCCATGGATCCCTGGCCCGCAGTGGGACTACATTAGATGACACTGCAAGGTTGGATCTCGGGCAGCTTGGACGCACAGGCACTGCCAGCCTGACACCTACATGATGTCAGAAGACGGGCACCGCTAACTGTGCATGGCCAAGGGATAACATTACAGTGCGGGCTCCGTGACAGAACCAAACAACGTTGAGGAGGTGGTGCCCGGCACCAAGGGGGTTGGAATGACGGCTGTGCTGTGTCACATTACAAAGGAAAGTCCCACTTCCGGGATGGTTTGACGGTGTGAGGGGACACATTATATGAGTGTGTACTTCAGCGTTTGCAAGGAGCATAATTTTCGGAGCCACCATTTTCCATGTGCAGTATTACTGCTGTACAAGATGGCTCTTTCAGCAACAAATGCCTGGGGGGGGGGTTAAAGGTTCCCTTTCAACTTGCTCCACTGCAGGCTTCGGCCTACACTCTGCTCCTCTTTGATTCCCTGGGTTTCAACACTGTCAGTTGCCACCTGGAAGTGTTGTCTACACAGAAAAAAACACTAGGTGATGTGTCAGTGGGGTTCAGCACCGCCAGCTGTTCCCCTGCTGTGTAGTCGGCAACGTGTCCAGCACAAGCCACGCTGGCACAACAGAACAAAAGCTGCCACCAGTGCAGGCTTCGGCCTACACTCTGCTCCTCTCCTCCTCCTGCTGACCCTGGGCTCAAACACCGCTAGTTTTTGCCCGGAAGTGCTAGCTGCACAGAGAAAAACACCAGCCAATGTGTTAGTGGGGTTCAGCAACGCCAGCTGTTCCCCTGCTGTGTAGCCGGCAACGTGACCTGCAAACGCCATGCAGGCACAGGAACTGAAATTAAAAGGGAACCTGGCCCCACCCCCCCAGGTGTTTCTATGTATAACAGCCACCTAGTACAGCAGTACTGCTGCATTTGTACAAGGTGGCTGACTTTTTCTCCTTGCCCACGTGGAACTCAACACGTACAAAATGTGTCTCATTGAGACCATTCCACTGTCCCTGAGGTGTGACTTTCCTTTGTAATGATACGCAGCACCCCCCTTGGTAGCGTTTCCCGTCTTTTGTCATCATGGTTAGCTGGCTGCGCCTGTGCATCCGCCCTGCTAGAAACAACGCCCCTCGTTGTCATATTTATTTTGTCAGCGAGGGTGTGGTTTATGGGCACGAGCAGTGCATATGTTCGCCTGTCTTAACTCATCTCCTTCCGCCTTCTTCAGACTGTGCGGCCTCCTGGCCGTGGTAGGCGATAAGGGATCAGCTGAGGCCGCCCAGTCTGGAGCAGGTGTAAGGACATGTGTAAGCGGCAAACCTATTTACTGCACAAGGCCACGAATCCCAGCCACGCAGTGTGATTTTTGTGAAAACACACTGTGGGTCTGGGATTCATGTCCATCGCTAACCGCAACGGCCGACATGAAATGAGGTCAGAAGACAGGAAGCGCTCACAGCGCATGGCCAAGGGATCACAATAGCGCAGACTCCTGTACAGCAAATAACAACGCTCAGGAATCTGCGCCCAGTACCTAGGTGCAAATTTTGACACCTGTGCTGCGTCTCGTTAAAAAGACAAGTCACGCCTCCACAACTGTTTGACAGTATAATGGGCTAAATAGTGTACGTGTTTAATTAAGCGTGTGCAAGGAGCAAAATTAAATAGAGCAACCTTTGACTTGTGCATCATTAATGCTGCACAAGGTGTGGCTCTTGTACCTTGCAACACCTGAGGGGGGGGTTAAAGGTAACCTTTGAAATTGGTTCAACTAGGCTTCGGCCTACACTCTGCTCCTCTCCTCCTCCTGCTGACCCTGGGCTCAAACACCGCTAGTTTTTGCCCGGAAATGCTAGCTGCACAGAGAAAAACACCAGCCAATGTGTTAGTGGGGTTCAGCACCGCCAGCTGTTCCCCTGCTGTGTAGTCGGCAACGTGTCCAGCACAAGCCACGCTGGCACAACCGACCAAAAGCTGCCACCAGTGCAGGCTTCGGCCTACACTTTGCTCCTCTCCTCCTCCTGCTGACCCTGGGCTCAAACAACGCCAGTTTCTGCCCGGACATGCTAGCTGCACAGAGAAAAACACCAGCCAATGTGTTAGTGGGGTTCAGCACCGCCTGCTGTTCCCCCGCTGTGTAGCCGGCATCGTGTCCAGCACAAGCCACGCTGGCACAACCGACCAAAAGCTGCCACCAGTGCAGGCTTCGGCCTACACTTTGCTCCTCTCCTCCTCCTCCTGCTGACCCTGGGCTCTAACACCGCTAGTTTTTGCCCGGACATGCAATCTGCACAGAGAAAAACACCAGTCAATGTGTCAGTGGGGTTCAGCAACGCCAGCTGTTCCCCTGCTGTGTAGCTTGCAACGTGACCTGCAAACGCCACGCAGGCACATGAACTGAAATTGAAGGGAGCCTGCCCCCCACCCACAGGTGTTTCTATGTATATCAGCCACCTTGTACAGCAGTACTGCTGCATTTGTACGAGGTGGCTGACTTTTTCTCCTTGCCCACGTGGAACTCAACACGTACAAAATGTGTCTCATTAGAGACCATTACAATGTCCCTGAGGTGTGACTTTCCTTTGTAATGACACGCAGCACCACCCTTGTTAGCGCTGCCCGTCTTTTGACATCATTGGTTAGCTGGCTGCGCCTGTGCATCTCCCCTGCTCGAAACAACGGCCCTCGGTGTCTTATTTTTTTGGACAGCGAGGGTGTGATTGATGGGCATGTGCAGTGCATATGTTTGCCTGTGTTCACTCATCTCCTTCCGCCTTCTTCAGACTGGGTGTCCTCATGGCCGCGGCAGGCGATAAGGGATCAGATGAGGCCGCCCAGTCTGAAGCAGGTGTAAGGACATGTGTGAGCGGCAAACCTATTTAGTGCACCAGGGCACGAATCCCAGCACCGCAGTGTGATTTTTTAAAAACACACTGTGGGTCTGGGATTCATGTCCATCGCTAACCGCAACGGCCGACATGAAATGAGGTCAGAAGACAGGAAGCGCTCACAGCGCATGGCCAAGGGATCACAATAGCGCAGACTCCTGTACAGCAAATAACAACGCTCAGGAATCTGCGCCCAGTACCTAGGTGCAAATTTTGACACCTGTGCTGCGTCTCGTTAAAAAGACAAGTCACGCCTCCACAACTGTTTGACAGTATAATGGGCTAAATAGTGTACGTGTTTAATTCAGCGTGTGCAAGGAGCAAAATTAAATAGAGCAACCTTTGACTTGTGCATCATTAATGCTGTTCAAGGTGTGGCTCTTGTACCTTGCAACACCTGAGGGGGGGGTTAAAGGTAACCTTTGAAATTGGTTCAACTAGGCTTCGGCCTACACTCTGCTCCTCTCCTCCTCCTGCTGACCCTGGGCTCAAACACCGCTAGTTTTTGCCCGGAAATGCTAGCTGCACAGAGAAAAACACCAGCCAATGTGTTAGTGGGGTTCAGCACCGCCAGCTGTTCCCCTGCTGTGTAGTCGGCAACGTGTCCAGCACAAGCCACGCTGGCACAACCGACCAAAAGCTGCCACCAGTGCAGGCTTCGGCCTACACTTTGCTCCTCTCCTCCTCCTGCTGACCCTGGGCTCAAACAACGCCAGTTTCTGCCCGGACATGCTAGCTGCACAGAGAAAAACACCAGCCAATGTGTTAGTGTGGTTCAGCACCGCCAGCTGTTCCCCCGCTGTGTAGCCGGCATCGTGTCCAGCACAAGCCACGCTGGCACAACCGACCAAAAGCTGCCACCAGTGCAGGCTTCGGCCTACACTTTGCTCCTCTCCTCCTCCTCCTGCTGACCCTGGGCTCTAACACCGCTAGTTTTTGCCCGGACATGCAATCTGCACAGAGAAAAACACCAGTCAATGTGTCAGTGGGGTTCAGCAACGCCAGCTGTTCCCCTGCTGTGTAGCTTGCAACGTGACCTGCAAACGCCACGCAGGCACATGAACTGAAATTGAAGGGAGCCTGCCCCCCACCCCCCCAGGTGTTTCTATGTATAACAGCCACCTTGTACAGCAGTACTGCTGCATTTGGACAAGGTGGCTGACTTTTTCTCCTTGCACACGTGGAACTCAACAAGTACAAAATGTGTCTCATTACAGACCATTACAATGTCCCTGAGGTGTGACTTTCCTTTTTAATGACACGCAGCACCCCCATTGTTAGCGCTGCCCGTCTCCTGACATCATTGGTTGGCTGGCTGTGCCTGTGCGTCCCCCCTGCCCGACACAACGCCCCCCGTTGTCTCATATATTTTGACTGCGAGGGTGTGATTGATGGGCACGAGCAGTGCATATGTTCCCCTGTTTTCACTCCCCTCCTTCCGCCTTCTTCTGACTGTGCGGCCTCATGGCCGCGGCATGCGATAAGGGATCAGCTGAGGCCGCCCAGTCTGAAGCAGGTGTAAGGACATGTGTGAGCGGCGAACATATTTACTGCACAAGGCCACGAATCCCAGCACCGCAGTGTGACTTTAGGAAAAGCCACTGTGGGTCTGGGATTTATGGCCATCGTTAACCGCACCGGCCAACATGAAATGAGGTCATGAGACGGCCTGCACTAACAGGGTATTGCCAAGGGATAACACAAGAGCGCAGTTTCCTGTACTGGAAATAACAACGGTAAGGAATCTGCGCACAGCACCTAGGTGTAAATTTGTACACCTGTGCTGCGTCTCCTTAAAAAGACTAGTAGTCACGCCTCCACTACTGTTTGACAGTATAATGGGCTAAATAGTGTACGTGTTTAATTCAGCGTGTGCAAGGAGCAAAATTAAATAGAGCAACCTTTGACTTGTGCATCAATAATGCTGTTCAAGGTGTGGCTCTTGTACCTTGCAACACCTGAGGGGGGGGTTAAAGGTAACCTTTGAAATTGGTTCAACTAGGCTTTGGCCAACACTCTGCTCCTCTACTCCTCCTGCTGACCCTGGGCTCAAACACCGCTAGTTTTTGCCCGGAAATGCTAGCTGCACAGAGAAAAACACCAGCCAATGTGTTAGTGGGGTTCAGCACCGCCAGCTGTTCCCCTGCTGTGTAGTCGGCAACGTGTCCAGCACAAGCCACGCTGGCACAACAGAACAAAAGCTGCCACCAGTGCAGGCTTCGGCCTACACTTTGCTCCTCTCCTCCTCCTGCTGACCCTGGGCTCAAACAACGCCAGTTTCTGCCCGGACATGCTAGCTGCACAGAGAAAAACACCAGCCAATGTGTTAGTGGGGTTCAGCACCGCCAGCTGTTCCCCTGCTGTGCAGCTTGCAACGTGACCTGCAAACACCACGCAGGCACATGAACTGAAATTGAAGGGAGCCTGCCCCCCACCCACAGGTGTTTCTATGTATATCAGCCACCTTGTACAGCAGTACTGCTGCATTTGTACGAGGTGGCTGACTTTTTCTCCTTGCCCACGTGGAACTCAACACGTAAAAAATGTGTCTCATTAGAGACCATTACAATGTCCCTGAGGTGTGACTTTCCTTTGTAATGACACGCAGCACCCCCATTGTTAGCGCTGCCCGTCTCCTGACATCATTGGTTGGCTGGCTGTGCCTGTGCGTCCCCCCTGCCCGACACAACGCCCCCCGTTGTCTCATATATTTTGACTGCGAGGGTGTGATTGATGGGCACGAGCAGTGCATATGTTCCCCTGTTTTCACTCCCCTCCTTCCGCCTTCTTCTGACTGTGCGGCCTCATGGCCGCGGCATGCGATAAGGGATCAGCTGAGGCCGCCCAGTCTGAAGCAGGTGTAAGGACATGTGTGAGCGGCGAACATATTTACTGCACAAGGCCACGAATCCCAGCACCGCAGTGTGACTTTAGGAAAAGCCACTGTGGGTCTGGGATTTATGGCCATCGTTAACCGCACCGGCCAACATGAAATGAGGTCATAAGATGGGCAGCGCTAACAGGGCATTGCCAAGGGATAACACAAGAGCGCAGACTCCTGTACAGCAAATAACAACGCTCAGGAAGCTGCGCCAAGCACCAAGGCGTTATTTTGGACACCTGTGCTGCGTCTCATCAAAAAACCAAGTCACGCATCCACTACAGTTTTACTGTAGAATGGGGTAAATTGTGTATGTCTT
This sequence comes from Ranitomeya imitator, assembly GCF_032444005.1. Taxonomy (NCBI): domain Eukaryota; kingdom Metazoa; phylum Chordata; class Amphibia; order Anura; family Dendrobatidae; genus Ranitomeya; species Ranitomeya imitator. The sequence goes on along the minus strand of NC_091285.1, from coordinate 158,048,718 downwards.
TCATTCAGCGTGTGCAAGTAGAATGAAATAGAGCAACCTTTCACTTGTGCAGCATTAATACTGCACAAGGTGTGTCTCTTGTACTTTGTAACACCTGAGGGGGGGGTTAAAGGTTTCCTTTGAAATTGGTTCAACTAGGCTTCGGCCTACACTCTGCTCCTCTCCTCCTCCTCCTGCTTCAACACGGGCTCTAACATCGCAAGTTTTTGCCCGCAAGTGCTAGCTGCACAGATAAAAACACACGCCATTGTGTTAGTGGGGTTCAGCAACGCCAGCTGTTCCCCCAGTGTGTAGCCGGCAAAGTGTCCTGCAAACGCAACGCAGACACAAAGCTGCCTCCAGTGCAGGCTTCGGCCTACACTCATCTCCCCCTGCTTACCCTTTGCTCCAACACCGCTAGTTGGGGCTCTAGGAAGACAATCTTTAATAGGCAAGGCAACGCATCCGGGTTCCAGCACCGCCAGCTGGTTCTCGGCAGTGTTCTTGTCACAGGTACTCCCTCGTGCCAAGCCTGGTTTCAGCACCGTCAGCTGTTTCCGGGTTGTGTCAACTTCACTGAGACGCCTATGCTTGCCCCGTCGTGGGGCGGTCGAGTTAGCCAACTCCAGGGTGCCTCCAGTTTAGGAGCTTCCTATGTGGGCTGCGTGAACTGGTAGTCAAGGCTGGTTCTGTAGTGCCAGTAGGCCCAGCTCCCCCTGTAGGACTGTTGGGGTTCGGTAACTGCGGCTGCCTCGCGGCCTAGCTGTTCTCTCCTCTCCTGTGGGCCTTGGGGTCCACCACCTGGTTCCAGCACCGTCAGCTGGTTCCGGGCCGAGCCTTTGGCTTAGGTGCCTCCTCCTGGGTATCCGAGTTCCGCCAACGCCAGGCGGTCCTTGGTAGTGCTTTTAAGCGCGGGCACCTACAGCTTAGTAACCGGGTTCCAGCACCGTCAGCTGGTCCTCGGTCGTGCCATTGGCTCTTGCACACTGGGGCAACGCATCCGGGTTCCAGCACCGCCAGCTGGTTCTCGGCAGTGTTCTTGTCACAGGTACTCCCTCGTGCCAAGCCTGGTTTCAGCACCGTCAGCTGTTTCCGGGTTGTGTCAACTTCACTGAGACGCCTATGCTTGCCCCGTCGTGGGGCGGTCGAGTTAGCCAACTCCAGGGTGCCTCCAGTTTAGGAGCTTCCTATGTGGGCTGCGTGAACTGGTAGTCAAGGCTGGTTCTGTAGTGCCAGTAGGCCCAGCTCCCCCTGTAGGACTGTTGGGGTTCGGTAACTGCGGCTGCCTCGCGGCCTAGCTGTTCTCTCCTCTCCTGTGGGCCTTCGGGTCCACCACCTCGTTCCAGCACCGTCAGCTGGTTCCGGGCCGAGCCTTTGGCTAAGGTGCCTCCTCCTGGGTATCCGAGTTCCGCCAACGCCAGGCGGTCCTTGGTAGTGCTTTTAAGCGCGGGCACCTACAGCTTAGTAACCGGGTTCCAGCACCGTCAGCTGGTCCTCGGTCGTGCCATTGGCTCTTGCACACTGGGGCAACGCATCCGGGTTCCAGCACCGCCAGCTGGTTCTCGGCAGTGTTCTTGTCACAGGTACTCCCTCGTGCCAAGCCTGGTTTCAGCACCGTCAGCTGTTTCCGGGTTGTGTCAACTTCACTGAGACGCCTATGCTTGCCCCGTCGTGGGGCGGTCGAGTTAGCCAACTCCAGGGTGCCTCCAGTTTAGGAGCTTCCTATGTGGGCTGCGTGAACTGGTAGTCAAGGCTGGTTCTGTAGTGCCAGTAGGCCCAGCTCCCCCTGTAGGACTGTTGGGGTTCGGTAACTGCGGCTGCCTCGCGGCCTAGCTGTTCTCTCCTCTCCTGTGGGCCTTCGGGTCCACCACCTGGTTCCAGCACCGTCAGCTGGTTCCGGGCCGAGCCTTTGACTAAGGTGCCTCCTCCTGGGTATCCGAGTTCCGCCAACGCCAGGCGGTCCTTGGTAGTGCTTTTAAGCGCGGGCACCTACAGCTTAGTAACCGGGTTCCAGCACCGTCAGCTGGTCCTCGGTCGTGCCATTGGCTCTTGCACACTGGGGCAACGCATCCGGGTTCCAGCACCGCCAGCTGGTTCTCGGCAGTGTTCTTGTCACAGGTACTCCCTCGTGCCAAGCCTGGTTTCAGCACCGTCAGCTGTTTCCGGGTTGTGTCAACTTCACTGAGACGCCTATGCTTGCCCCGTCGCGGGGCGGTCGAGTTAGCCAACTCCAGGGTGCCTCCAGTTTAGGAGCTTCCTATGTGGGCTGCGTGAACTGGTAGTCAAGGCTGGTTCTGTAGTGCCAGTAGGCCCAGCTCCCCCTGTAGGACTGTTGGGGTTCGGTAACTGCGGCTGCCTCGCGGCCTAGCTGTTCTCTCCTCTCCTGTGGGCCTTCGGGTCCACCACCTGGTTCCAGCACCGTCAGCTGGTTCCGGGCCGAGCCTTTGGCTAAGGTGCCTCCTCCTGGGTATCCGAGTTCCGCCAACGCCAGGCGGTCCTTGGTAGTGCTTTTAAGCGCGGGCACCTACAGCTTAGTAACCGGGTTCCAGCACCGTCAGCTGGTCCTCGGTCGTGCCATTGGCTCTTGCACACTGGGGCAACGCATCCGGGTTCCAGCACCGCCAGCTGGTTCTCGGCAGTGTTCTTGTCACAGGTACTCCCTCGTGCCAAGCCTGGTTTCAGCACCGTCAGCTGTTTCCGGGTTGTGTCAACTTCACTGAGACGCCTATGCTTGCCCCGTCGTGGGGCGGTCGAGTTAGCCAACTCCAGGGTGCCTCCAGTTTAGGAGCTTCCTATGTGGGCTGCGTGAACTGGTAGTCAAGGCTGGTTCTGTAGTGCCAGTAGGCCCAGCTCCCCCTGTAGGACTGTTGGGGTTCGGTAACTGCGGCTGCCTCGCGGCCTAGCTGTTCTCTCCTCTCCTGTGGGCCTTCGGGTCCACCACCTGGTTCCAGCACCGTCAGCTGGTTCCGGGCCGAGCCTTTGGCTAAGGTGCCTCCTCCTGGGTATCCGAGTTCCGCCAACGCCAGGCGGTCCTTGGTAGTGCTTTTAAGCGCGGGCACCTACAGCTTAGTAACCGGGTTCCAGCACCGTCAGCTGGTCCTCGGTCGTGCCATTGGCTCTTGCACACTGGGGCAACGCATCCGGGTTCCAGCACCGCCAGCTGGTTCTCGGCAGTGTTCTTGTCACAGGTACTCCCTCGTGCCAAGCCTGGTTTCAGCACCGTCAGCTGTTTCCGGGTTGTGTCAACTTCACTGAGACGCCTATGCTTGCCCCGTCGTGGGGCGGTCGAGTTAGCCAACTCCAGGGTGCCTCCAGTTTAGGAGCTTCCTATGTGGGCTGCGTGAACTGGTAGTCAAGGCTGGTTCTGTAGTGCCAGTAGGCCCAGCTCCCCCTGTAGGACTGTTGGGGTTCGGTAACTGCGGCTGCCTCGCGGCCTAGCTGTTCTCTCCTCTCCTGTGGGCCTTCGGGTCCACCACCTGGTTCCAGCACCGTCAGCTGGTTCCGGGCCGAGCCTTTGGCTAAGGTGCCTCCTCCTGGGTATCCGAGTTCCGCCAACGCCAGGCGGTCCTTGGTAGTGCTTTTAAGCGCGGGCACCTACAGCTTAGTAACCGGGTTCCAGCACCGTCAGCTGGTCCTCGGTCGTGCCATTGGCTCTTGCACACTGGGGCAACGCATCCGGGTTCCAGCACCGCCAGCTGGTTCTCGGCAGTGTTCTTGTCACAGGTACTCCCTCGTGCCAAGCCTGGTTTCAGCACCGTCAGCTGTTTCCGGGTTGTGTCAACTTCACTGAGACGCCTATGCTTGCCCCGTCGTGGGGCGGTCGAGTTAGCCAACTCCAGGGTGCCTCCAGTTTAGGAGCTTCCTATGTGGGCTGCGTGAACTGGTAGTCAAGGCTGGTTCTGTAGTGCCAGTAGGCCCAGCTCCCCCTGTAGGACTGTTGGGGTTCGGTAACTGCGGCTGCCTCGCGGCCTAGCTGTTCTCTCCTCTCCTGTGGGCCTTCGGGTCCACCACCTGGTTCCAGCACCGTCAGCTGGTTCCGGGCCGAGCCTTTGGCTAAGGTGCCTCCTCCTGGGTATCCGAGTTCCGCCAACGCCAGGCGGTCCTTGGTAGTGCTTTTAAGCGCGGGCACCTACAGCTTAGTAACCGGGTTCCAGCACCGTCAGCTGGTCCTCGGTCGTGCCATTGGCTCTTGCACACTGGGGCAACGCATCCGGGTTCCAGCACCGCCAGCTGGTTCTCGGCAGTGTTCTTGTCACAGGTACTCCCTCGTGCCAAGCCTGGTTTCAGCACCGTCAGCTGTTTCCGGGTTGTGTCAACTTCACTGAGACGCCTATGCTTGCCCCGTCGTGGGGCGGTCGAGTTAGCCAACTCCAGGGTGCCTCCAGTTTAGGAGCTTCCTATGTGGGCTGCGTGAACTGGTAGTCAAGGCTGGTTCTGTAGTGCCAGTAGGCCCAGCTCCCCCTGTAGGACTGTTGGGGTTCGGTAACTGCGGCTGCCTCGCGGCCTAGCTGTTCTCTCCTCTCCTGTGGGCCTTCGGGTCCACCACCTGGTTCCAGCACCGTCAGCTGGTTCCGGGCCGAGCCTTTGGCTAAGGTGCCTCCTCCTGGGTATCCGAGTTCCGCCAACGCCAGGCGGTCCTTGGTAGTGCTTTTAAGCGCGGGCACCTACAGCTTAGTAACCGGGTTCCAGCACCGTCAGCTGGTCCTCGGTCGTGCCATTGGCTCTTGCACACTGGGGCAACGCATCCGGGTTCCAGCACCGCCAGCTGGTTCTCGGCAGTGTTCTTGTCACAGGTACTCCCTCGTGCCAAGCCTGGTTTCAGCACCGTCAGCTGTTTCCGGGTTGTGTCAACTTCACTGAGACGCCTATGCTTGCCCCGTCGTGGGGCGGTCGAGTTAGCCAACTCCAGGGTGCCTCCAGTTTAGGAGCTTCCTATGTGGGCTGCGTGAACTGGTAGTCAAGGCTGGTTCTGTAGTGCCAGTAGGCCCAGCTCCCCCTGTAGGACTGTTGGGGTTCGGTAACTGCGGCTGCCTCGCGGCCTAGCTGTTCTCTCCTCTCCTGTGGGCCTTGGGGTCCACCACCTGGTTCCAGCACCGTCAGCTGGTTCCGGGCCGAGCCTTTGGCTTAGGTGCCTCCTCCTGGGTATCCGAGTTCCGCCAACGCCAGGCGGTCCTTGGTAGTGCTTTTAAGCGCGGGCACCTACAGCTTAGTAACCGGGTTCCAGCACCGTCAGCTGGTCCTCGGTCGTGCCATTGGCTCTTGCACACTGGGGCAACGCATCCGGGTTCCAGCACCGCCAGCTGGTTCTCGGCAGTGTTCTTGTCACAGGTACTCCCTCGTGCCAAGCCTGGTTTCAGCACCGTCAGCTGTTTCCGGGTTGTGTCAACTTCACTGAGACGCCTATGCTTGCCCCGTCGTGGGGCGGTCGAGTTAGCCAACTCCAGGGTGCCTCCAGTTTAGGAGCTTCCTATGTGGGCTGCGTGAACTGGTAGTCAAGGCTGGTTCTGTAGTGCCAGTAGGCCCAGCTCCCCCTGTAGGACTGTTGGGGTTCGGTAACTGCGGCTGCCTCGCGGCCTAGCTGTTCTCTCCTCTCCTGTGGGCCTTCGGGTCCACCACCTGGTTCCAGCACCGTCAGCTGGTTCCGGGCCGAGCCTTTGGCTAAGGTGCCTCCTCCTGGGTATCCGAGTTCCGCCAACGCCAGGCGGTCCTTGGTAGTGCTTTTAAGCGCGGGCACCTACAGCTTAGTAACCGGGTTCCAGCACCGTCAGCTGGTCCTCGGTCGTGCCATTGGCTCTTGCACACTGGGGCAACGCATCCGGGTTCCAGCACCGCCAGCTGGTTCTCGGCAGTGTTCTTGTCACAGGTACTCCCTCGTGCCAAGCCTGGTTTCAGCACCGTCAGCTGTTTCCGGGTTGTGTCAACTTCACTGAGACGCCTATGCTTGCCCCGTCGTGGGGCGGTCGAGTTAGCCAACTCCAGGGTGCCTCCAGTTTAGGAGCTTCCTATGTGGGCTGCGTGAACTGGTAGTCAAGGCTGGTTCTGTAGTGCCAGTAGGCCCAGCTCCCCCTGTAGGACTGTTGGGGTTCGGTAACTGCGGCTGCCTCGCGGCCTAGCTGTTCTCTCCTCTCCTGTGGGCCTTCGGGTCCACCACCTGGTTCCAGCACCGTCAGCTGGTTCCGGGCCGAGCCTTTGGCTAAGGTGCCTCCTCCTGGGTATCCGAGTTCCGCCAACGCCAGGCGGTCCTTGGTAGTGCTTTTAAGCGCGGGCACCTACAGCTTAGTAACCGGGTTCCAGCACCGTCAGCTGGTCCTCGGTCGTGCCATTGGCTCTTGCACACTGGGGCAACGCATCCGGGTTCCAGCACCGCCAGCTGGTTCTCGGCAGTGTTCTTGTCACAGGTACTCCCTCGTGCCAAGCCTGGTTTCAGCACCGTCAGCTGTTTCCGGGTTGTGTCAACTTCACTGAGACGCCTATGCTTGCCCCGTCGTGGGGCGGTCGAGTTAGCCAACTCCAGGGTGCCTCCAGTTTAGGAGCTTCCTATGTGGGCTGCGTGAACTGGTAGTCAAGGCTGGTTCTGTAGTGCCAGTAGGCCCAGCTCCCCCTGTAGGACTGTTGGGGTTCGGTAACTGCGGCTGCCTCGCGGCCTAGCTGTTCTCTCCTCTCCTGTGGGCCTTGGGGTCCACCACCTGGTTCCAGCACCGTCAGCTGGTTCCGGGCCGAGCCTTTGGCTTAGGTGCCTCCTCCTGGGTATCCGAGTTCCGCCAACGCCAGGCGGTCCTTGGTAGTGCTTTTAAGCGCGGGCACCTACAGCTTAGTAACCGGGTTCCAGCACCGTCAGCTGGTCCTCGGTCGTGCCATTGGCTCTTGCACACTGGGGCAACGCATCCGGGTTCCAGCACCGCCAGCTGGTTCTCGGCAGTGTTCTTGTCACAGGTACTCCCTCGTGCCAAGCCTGGTTTCAGCACCGTCAGCTGTTTCCGGGTTGTGTCAACTTCACTGAGACGCCTATGCTTGCCCCGTCGTGGGGCGGTCGAGTTAGCCAACTCCAGGGTGCCTCCAGTTTAGGAGCTTCCTATGTGGGCTGCGTGAACTGGTAGTCAAGGCTGGTTCTGTAGTGCCAGTAGGCCCAGCTCCCCCTGTAGGACTGTTGGGGTTCGGTAACTGCGGCTGCCTCGCGGCCTAGCTGTTCTCTCCTCTCCTGTGGGCCTTCGGGTCCACCACCTGGTTCCAGCACCGTCAGCTGGTTCCGGGCCGAGCCTTTGGCTAAGGTGCCTCCTCCTGGGTATCCGAGTTCCGCCAACGCCAGGCGGTCCTTGGTAGTGCTTTTAAGCGCGGGCACCTACAGCTTAGTAACCGGGTTCCAGCACCGTCAGCTGGTCCTCGGTCGTGCCATTGGCTCTTGCACACTGGGGCAACGCATCCGGGTTCCAGCACCGCCAGCTGGTTCTCGGCAGTGTTCTTGTCACAGGTACTCCCTCGTGCCAAGCCTGGTTTCAGCACCGTCAGCTGTTTCCGGGTTGTGTCAACTTCACTGAGACGCCTATGCTTGCCCCGTCGTGGGGCGGTCGAGTTAGCCAACTCCAGGGTGCCTCCAGTTTAGGAGCTTCCTATGTGGGCTGCGTGAACTGGTAGTCAAGGCTGGTTCTGTAGTGCCAGTAGGCCCAGCTCCCCCTGTAGGACTGTTGGGGTTCGGTAACTGCGGCTGCCTCGCGGCCTAGCTGTTCTCTCCTCTCCTGTGGGCCTTCGGGTCCACCACCTGGTTCCAGCACCGTCAGCTGGTTCCGGGCCGAGCCTTTGGCTAAGGTGCCTCCTCCTGGGTATCCGAGTTCCGCCAACGCCAGGCGGTCCTTGGTAGTGCTTTTAAGCGCGGGCACCTACAGCTTAGTAACCGGGTTCCAGCACCGTCAGCTGGTCCTCGGTCGTGCCATTGGCTCTTGCACACTGGGGCAACGCATCCGGGTTCCAGCACCGCCAGCTGGTTCTCGGCAGTGTTCTTGTCACAGGTACTCCCTCGTGCCAAGCCTGGTTTCAGCACCGTCAGCTGTTTCCGGGTTGTGTCAACTTCACTGAGACGCCTATGCTTGCCCCGTCGTGGGGCGGTCGAGTTAGCCAACTCCAGGGTGCCTCCAGTTTAGGAGCTTCCTATGTGGGCTGCGTGAACTGGTAGTCAAGGCTGGTTCTGTAGTGCCAGTAGGCCCAGCTCCCCCTGTAGGACTGTTGGGGTTCGGTAACTGCGGCTGCCTCGCGGCCTAGCTGTTCTCTCCTCTCCTGTGGGCCTTCGGGTCCACCACCTGGTTCCAGCACCGTCAGCTGGTTCTCGGCAGTGTCTTTTGCTCTTGTACCTTCTGCTCCCCATCCTGGTTCCAGTACCGTCAGCTGGTTCCGGGCAGAGCCTTTGGCTTAGGTGCCTCCTTCTGGGTATCCAAGTTCCACCAATGTCAGGTGGTCCTTGGTAGTGCTTTCAGGCACGGGTACCTCCTGCTTAGTAACCGGGTTCCAGTAACGTCAGCTGGTCCTTGGTAGTTCCATTGGCTCTTGGACATTCGGCTACCCATCCGGGTTCCAGTACCGTCAGCTGGTTCTCGGCAGTGTCTTTTGCTCTTGTACCTTCTGCTCCCCATCCTGGTTCCAGTAACGTCATCTGGTTCCGGGCAGAGCCTTTGGCTTAGGTGCCTCCTTCTGGGTATCCGAGTTCCGCCAACGTCAGGCGGTCCTTGGTAGTGCTTTTTAGCACGGGTACCTCCTGCTTAGTAACCGGGTTCCAGTAACGTCAGCTGGTCCTCGGTAGTTCCATAGGCTCTTGAACCTTCGGGTAGCCATCCGAGTTCCAGTTCCATCAGCTGGTTCTTGGCATTTTCTCAGCCTTCTTGTACCTTCTGCTACATTTCCAAGTTGAAGACCCTAACGTCGACAACCCGGAAGACCACCCCGATGACGACGACCCGGAAGACCACCCCGATGACGACGACGACGACGACGGCGGAGACGACGACGGCTGAGACGACGACGGCGGAGATGACGACACTGGAGACGAAGACCCTGGAGACGACAACATGGAAGACCGAGAAGCAGAAGAACAAGAGGCTGCAGAACAAAGAGCAGAAGAACATTAAGCATAAGACTTAATATCAGAGCAAAAGATATTATCTAAATTATATGCAGAAGAAGACTAAGCAGTGTATGGGGGTGAGTCCGTTCCTCCTCGTGGTGCCCCTGGATAAAGCCTGATGCTGCAGGCCAAACTGAACGCGGACAAATGTAACTTTTGTGACTGGCAGAACGGAAGGTGTAATCTTCCAACTTTTATAGATAACAACTACGGGAATGCCTGTCACAAATGAGAATATGATGAAGAAGTAGAATAGGAAGAATAATAACAGTGGAATAAAAAGAATATGTAGAATAGGAAGAATAATAATAGTTGAAGAAAATGAATATGAAGAATGTAATAAAAAAAAAAATAGGTAGAAGATGAAGAAGAAGATGAATAAGGTGAAGAAGTTGATGTCAAGGATGCTGATGATGATGAAGATGAAAGTGTGGGAAAAGAAAAAAAAAAAAAAGAAAAAAAAGAAGGGGAAGGGCGTGGAATAGTGAAACATCAATATCTGACAAAATAAAAAAAATTTACATACTCAATATCTTTTTCAATCCGAACTTCTTTAAAAAAAAAAAAAAAACATGCTATTCTATTTGATTGGACTAATCCTCATTGCCTTTAATGTCTCCGCCACCTCCCCCATACATCCTACATTATTCTTAGTTGTTTTCCTTCAGGTAGAATGAACCTACAAGGAAAGAAAGGGTTTATTTTAATTCCGATATTTTGGTCCCATTGACTTGCATTGGGATCGGGTATCGGTATCGGCGATATCCGATATTTTTTGAATATCGGCCGATCCAAACCGATACCGATACTTTCCGATATCGGAAGGTATCGCTCAACACTAGTCATAAATAACACTACGGTAGAGCTGGGGTTAGCTGAAAAGCATACCATGTGGAAGCTAGGAGCAGAGGGAAATCTATGTGCAAAGCTGGGTGATGTACTATGTGCACTTCATAGACAGACAAAGCAGGAGAGCAGGCTGGAGAGCGGGGTGGATGAACATACCATGTGGAAGCTAGAGCAGAGGGAAATCTATGTGGTTTGGCTTCTTGCAAACGAGCAAATGAGAATGAAAAGCTATTGTAGATCTGAGTTCTCTGTCATTCCAGCTCTATTCTCTAAGACTTAGAGAATAGAGCTGGAATGACAGAGAACTCAGATCTACCTTAGCTTTTCATTCTCATTTGTACATTAATTCAAATGCTGAATTTTCAGTAATGAAGGATTGGAGTGGTTACAGTATATATATATATATATATATATATATATATATATATATATATATATATATATATATATATATATATATATATATATATATATATATAATATATTATTGGACTTAGACTTGAAACACCTACATGCAAAATTAAATAGTTTCTAGTTGAAATACTGCTGACAGATTCCTTTAAATTACAAACTTCCTAAACCTTATCCCTCCATTATACTACAGAAAACATTTGCTGCTGCCAGAGAAACCTTTGCCTTGCATGCTTTGTAAATGTCTGCAGCAAGCACTCTTGAGTAGATTCGTCTAGAGAAGAGCTGCTCATTTGAAATTCAAGTCACTGACTTTGCCTAATTATACAAAAACAGAAATTTTAAATATGATTGAATCTTAATAGTGAAATACTTTTAATTATCCCAGAAAATATGTGGATAACACTCAGAGGTCTCCCAAGTTTGTATTGAACACATTTAAACACACCTCCATAGAAGCCACAGAATTAATAAACAAACTGAGGGTGAAGGTGCTAGACTGACCAACACAATATACCCCCGCCCCCCCCCCCCCCCCTCGTCCAGATCTAAACCTTATTGAGCATCTGTTGGGCATTCTCAAATGTGAGGTGGAGAAGCCAAGGTCTCTAAAATCTAGCAGCTCCATGATGTCACCTTGGAGGATTGGTAGAGGATTCCAGTGGCAACCTATGAAGCTCTAGATGAACTCGATGCCCAATAGAGATAAGGCAGTGCTTGAAAATAATGGCGGCTGCAGAAAACATTGGCACTTAGGGCACAATTTGGTAATTTTCACTTAGTGGTTTACACACTTTTGTTGCCAGTGGTTAAGATCCTAATGACTGTGGGTTGAGTTATTTAGAGGGCACACAAAATGTATACTGTTATACAAGCTGAACACTGACTACTTACATTGTATCAAAGTGTTAGATCTTCATTGTTGTCCCATGAAAATTTATAATAAAATATTTTCAAAAATGTGTCAGATGTTCTCAGTTTTGTGACATACTGTATAGCACTACAAAACATTGTGGACAGCCAGTAAATATGTGGCTTGCATGGCTCTGCAGTGGCAGCGCCAGAAGCCACACGGTAGAGAATGTCCCTCCTTGGGTCAGAGTATTCACCTGCTTCCGCTTGTCAGAGGTCGGATTTGCTAGGCCACCTAGTTACGCCTTTCCGGGCTTTCCAAGAGCTATGGTACAGTGGTTTCACACCTTGCCTGTTACAGTCTCCATCTGCTGGGTTGGCTATAGTGGATGAGGTGTCGGTCCAAATTATACTACTTACACTCAATTGTAATTGATGCCACTTTGGTGGTGTCTACCACTAATTTTTGTAAATATGTAGACTCATGGTTGGGTCTCCTTCATGTTCGTTGCCTGTAGCAGTAGGCCTCCGAGACAGGCAGGCCTCCACTACCTTTGCGTCAACTACCCATGTTACTATTGTTAGATTTTTCTGACAATAGTAGTCTACAAAACTGATATTTGGGCCACCTGAGTGTGTTTGAGAATGAAAGAAGGTTGAACTGTTGCATGTGGTATCAGGGCTCCCAGCATAGCAGGCTTACACTGATCCCACACCCACCTCATCTTAATTTGAAGTTCAATTCAAAACTGTAAATGCTATCCCAGACCCTGACACCTCATGCATGGCTGATTGCTGCCGTGCCATTCTAAAATTTGTACTGTGGGTGAATTGAGGCCACTTTCCTGGAGTCTGCCCTTAATTTGATGTGTTTCGGCATCTTTTGTGTCCCTTGTATGGTGTTGTGTACAGTATGTGTTTGTTTTCTGCCTCCTATTGATTTTAATGGCGTTTGGCTATGTTCGGTGAATATTCAACGAATAAATTGGCTAATATTGCAAATTTAAATATTCACTCATCTCTAGTCTTTATTTGGTTCTAGCTAGACTCTTAGATATGAGCGTTACTGTGTCATTCACACCTTTCTAGCTTACAGTTTGTCATGCTTTGAAGTTGAACTGAGGGCCCATTTGGTTTAGTTTAATCATCCCACTGCAACATTTGTTTGTCAAGGCCAGCATCATCATTTTCATTCTGACTGTCAGTCTCAACCCCTGCCGGTACCAAGTCCTTTCCCGCCTGCTTATTCGCCTGCTTATCCTACTCCTCTTTCTCCTTCTTCAATTCATGCAGCATGTAACACCTTAAGGATTCCTAACAAACAAAGGACAGCAATGAACAAGTCCAAGTTCTTGTTCCTTCTGTATCCCTTATTTCATTCTGGTGAATGTTTTTTCCAGGATAAATATAAGGGGGATGACATCATTGATTCCACAGTTGACTCTACTGATACATTTTGTCTCCTCATTAAGTGGCTTGAGTATGCAACATAAATGCCTCATCAGCTGTCAATGTCAGCTTGAAAAGTAACCTATGTTTCCGTTTGCCTGCTACATAATGCAGTCCATCACCATTTTATGCTGCTATACATAGAGTGTCAAATTCCAGTGGGTTGTGAACTTTTGATGATATTCTAATTTTGTGAGATGCACCTGTATGTGTGAGTCACTGACATCTTTATATCTATGTATTCTATGTGTATATATCTATACTATCTATTCTATTCTAACATGTCACGCTGTGATTTTACTGAATGCAGCACATGAATTGCCAGCTTTTATGCTTTCATTTACCGACTTTTTCCGATCTTAAGAAAAATGCACGTTACCAATCACAAATCCAAATGTACCATTTTCATTCCAAATTTATGATTGGTGATCGTTTTCCGAACATATTCGCCCCTATATGTCCATTGACAGATGACAGACCTCAGTGGAGTTGCTTTTTTGTGGATTGAGTTGAATCTTCTATTGAGAATATTTTACATAACATTTAGGATCACATCTATCCAATGCTCTATGGCTGAGCGCTTACTTTGGAGTTTCCATCTAAATCTCCAAGTGAAACTCCTAAGGGGTTTTGTCTGAATCATGTATTTTAGAGATTTATACAAAAACTCTGGTGTAAGTGCCCAGTGTAGTGCACAGGATAAATGTGAGCCAATCTTTACTGCGATCTACAACAGCAGGATGTATTAATTTCTTACACCATTCCTTGTATATAGTTAGCTGATTAGGTGACTTTATTCTTCGGGTCAGTGCAATTACAGGTATAACAGATTTATAGCTTTTATTTATGTTTAGCTGTTGTCACACGCTGAAAGACCCTTTTTATTACAAAAATATTTTTTACATCCCCATATTTAGACAGCTTTAGACAGCTATAATTTTTCAACATTTCTGCTGACAGAGTCATGTGACAGCTTATTTTTTGCGGGACGAGTTGACATTTTTATTGATTCCATTTTTGGACACATGATTTTATTTATCACTTTTTATTCTGGGTTTTAGGAGGCAGAATCAAAAGCCAGCAGTTCGGGAATTTTTTTTGTTTTTTATATCATTCCTCATGTGGAATAATTGGTAAGGCATCTTTATTATTTGGGTCAATACGATTACAGTAATATCACATTTATATTATTTTTCTCTGTTTTGGTGCTTTTACACAATGAAAATTATTTTACAGAAAAATATTTTTTTTGCATTGATTTATTGTGAGAGCTATAACTTTTTTATATTTCAGTTGATGGCGCTTTTTGGTAGCTTGTCATTTGAGGGACAAGATAATGTTTTCAGCAGTACCATTTTTATTTACATTGGTCTTTTTGATTACGTTTTACTGCACTTTTTGTTTTGGCAGTGCCTCTTTTTGACACCTGCACTAAATCGCGGCGTGCTCAACGTGAGACAGCACAATTGCAGTGCCATACATGTACGGCACTGTTCTGGTGCCCAGCTCCCACAGCGCTGTGCATGTACTGCGCATGTCGTGAATGGATACAAGAGTCATAGGTATACAGGGTTTAAGTACATGTGTCTGACGTGTACTTAAACCCTGTATACCTATGACTCTTGTACAATATTTGTGGTAAGTCCTGATGAAGGGGTCACCTGAACCCTGAAACGCATAGAATAAACCACGTTAAAACCTCTACAATTTTTGGAATTTGTCTTGCGGCAGCGCAGGGATGATCCTTTTTTCCTACCTAAGTAAGTGTGTAATTATAGGAGAAAACAAAACTATTGAATGAATGTTAAAATTAATAAAATACTAGTACTGAGTTTAAGTGTATATTGCACTCATCCAGATTGTACACTTATCAGTTCCCTGTGATTGGGGAAGGATGACTGAAAGTATATTTATGATATTCCAGATATTTTACTAGCAGATATATCCTATAATGGAAGAGCATGGAATTTGCAATACATGTGTGTTCACTATTAGAGTTTTAATACTCAGTTCAATTCAGTTCGGTTCACTGAAGTCTCAATGTTCGTACCCGGACCCCAATAGATTCAATGGGAGGCCAAACCAAACGTATACGCAGCATCTTAAGGGGTGACAAAAAGCTTCCAAAACAGATAAAATAAGGGGCAGACACCATGAAAAGTGGTATCAATTTACCCACAGTAGAAATTAGGTAATGGCAGAGCAGCGGTCAGCCATAGGCCATTCATGAGGTTTCAGCTTTGAAGTTTCAGTTTCAATAAAGATCTGGTAGTTAATTGAGTAGTGTAAGCCTTCTTTGCTGGGAGCCCTGATACCTCATGGCACAGCTCCAATTTTTTCCCCGCCACACTCAGATGGCACAAACATCACTTTCATAGAGTGCTATTGGTAAAAAATGTAAGGACAGTAACAAAGGTAGCTGAGTGAAAGTAAGAGCAAGGCCTGTCTGGGAGTCTTACTGCCACAGGCAATGCACATTTATTTAAACCCAACTTGAATTCTCCACAATTCAAAAAATTATTGTCACACACCACTAAAGTGGCATCAATTTCCACATAGTAGAAGCAATATACTATTCCTCTAGCGCACCTTCCACTACAGGCAACCCTGTAGAGGTCCTTCATCTGTGCCCACTCCGCAAGTGTGGTTTACACCATGTCGGCACTGCATTCGCCCAGGCTATGCAAATGAACATAATGCACCAGTGCTCACCTCTGTTGCCACAGTAGCTGCAACATGGGCGGAGTGGAATTCCACCATGTCGGCATATCGCAAATCAAACAGTTAACCGGTAGGCCGAAAGACCTCTATAGTGATGCAAGTCAATGACCTGCGGGGTGCGATAGTCGGAAGTGAGCAACCAGTGGTGGTGCTTTCTGAAGCAGTGCATCTAGCTTGGGATAGTGGTGGAGAAATTGCTATACCATCAGGTTGAGGGCGTGAGCCATTCATGCTCAAGGCACATATGTGAGGTTGCCCTCGCTTTTGGCCGCCACTAGGTTTGCACCATTATCACACATGGCATTTCCAGGCTCCAGGTTCAGTGGAGACACCCATTTTTCTAACTCGGCTTGAATAACTGCCCAGAACTATTGAGCTTTGTGACAGCAATCTTCAAGGCATATTAATTTGAACACTGTATGTGTCATGACGTTATAGATGGTTTCTGCACCCTGATTGGCTGCCGGAATGTACGATACCCCTTAGACCTCAGTCCGGAGCCTCTCACCTAGCCAAATCAGTTCTCATGCTTCGCACTGACGAGGGCCAACAGCCCGAAACACCGTGTCTGCGAATTGAGATACTGATTTGGCTTTTATCCTAAGTCATATTGCACGACTCTTTAAAGGGTTGATTGTGACTTGTAGGATCGCTACTTCCAACAGGTGGCGCTATAGAGTGAAGTCCTCTTTTTCTCAGAAGAGGCAATTTGCATATTATATTTCCCAGAGGAGCATTGCACGGCGAATAAGCCTCCTTACCTTGACAAGCCAGAGATGGTATGTCACTCTCCATAAGGAGAAACGATACCCCTTAGACCTCAGTCCAGAGCCTCTCACCTAGCCAAATCAGTTCTCATGCTTCGCACTGACGAGGGCCAACAGCCCGAAACACTGTGTCTGCGAATTGAGATACTTATTTGGCTTTTATCCTAAGTCATATTGCATGACTCGTTAAAGGGTTGATTGTGACTTGTAGGATCGCTACTTCCAGCAGGTGGTGCTATAGAGTTTAAGTCCTCTTTTTCTCAGAAGAGGCAATTTGCACACATTAAGTTATTATTGAAAAAATAAATAAAAAAAATGAAAAAAAAAAACATTACACTCTGCAGCTCCTCTGACCTAGACACCCCCTTATCATAAACACATCCCCCGCTCATCATACAGCACCACCATCCTACACAAAGTGAGACCAAAAGCATTAGAGTAAACACAAACATTTATTGAACTATGACCAAATTTTGCCAACTCTGAGGAAAAATGCTCAGGAAACCGAACAAGAATCTGACTCTGCTATGCTTGTGCCAAATTTGAGATTGACAGATGTTTTCGGAACAAGTTCGCTCATCTTTATTCACTATATGTAGTCTCGTCATGTCTTCTTTTTTCTTTTATAGCAATACAGGTTCCGCTTTCTAATCACTTATTCAGTGAATTATTGATCTCCAGGATATTACAGTCGACTATCAGTGGTTTAGCTTAGTCTTTCTAGGATATGTGATGGGGCAGAAGGTCAATCTCATAGTGAAACATGTGGAGAATATTATTGTGTGGTTATTGCTATTTTCATAACAAATCTTGAGTGTTAGACATTTATCAATAAATGGATGCTAATTCTGAATATCGTCCTGATAAAATGAAAGCATGAAAAGTGCTATAGGTTACACTATGAATTCTGAAACTAATCAAGTGTTTGAGTTTTTAAATTCTACACAGTCACTATATGTAAATCATCTCCAATAATCATGTCTAATGTAAAAATAAAATATAATACATTTTAGTTATCTGTTAGGGAGATTGTCATACCACCAAAGTTTAGTGCCCTTTTACAATTTTTTTCAACCTGTTGTAATGACCTGACGCAATGTAAGCGCGAAACGATCGTCGTCTGTATTCGCTCCATCGTTTTATCCGCCTGCTGTTGGTATTATGATGCCACAATAAAGGATTTTGTTGCACGGGACGGTATGCGCCTAGCCACTTTCTTTTCAATGGATATACAGATTCTTTTTCTTTGAAAGTAGCACCCATAATCCATGGTGTGTGCGCAGCTTCATTAACCTGAGGTCATACTGCTGTACCTTCATCCTGCTTCTCTCCCATGGTATGTAACCAGTGGACTGTGTTAAGTTTTGGGCTAACCCATGATGGGAGAAGTTTCATGGGCAAAAGGAATTCAGTTCCTGTTGTCAGGCAGACAGGGAAGAGTATTGAACAGAGAAGAACTTATAGCCCTAGTGTTTAAAGACCTGCACTGAAAAAAGTGTTTGTGTGGGAATAAGGGAGACCATACTTGAATAGCATGTTCTGAAGTAAACAAGGATTAAGTTGCAGAAGGATTCCTTATCTCAGGCAAGAGGGGCCAACAGCAAATGTTCACTGTGCTTTATTAGAAATCAAGTGTAACCAGACCTGAGGGTCAAAGATGAAATGATGGCCAGGTTGGGACACGTGTTCTCCTATGGCGAATTGAAAATCTAGTGGCACCACGGGGCATGTGGTGCACATCAAACCAAAACAACATTTGGGAATAGTAATGAGGACTTGTAATGATGCACCTCAGCCAATGATGTCCTCACACGAATTGAAGATGGAGGTTCCCATAGGGTATGTTGGAGAAATGTAAGTTGTAACAGAAGTAATGTACTACCACATGTAACTGTGAAGTTCCTGCTCCTGGATTGTGCAGATTTATTCTTTATACCTGCTACCAGATGTGCATATTTCTCATCCGTTTGTTCAGTAAAGAAAAAATTATATTAGACTGTAGTCTACCTAATTTATCTGTACCTCATCGGGTCATGCCCCCCATGTCAAGTTGTAGCATGCGGTCTGCAGTGGCGTATGGCTAAATCAAAGGCATGCACATACCCAGCAAGGATCTTTATTTTCCTGTAGTGTGTTGGGGAGTGAATGCAACCCTCGGCCACGGCCACTGCGCCTCATACAGTACAATTCATATCAGGAAGAGGTGTGTGTGAAATTGGATCTAGGCCTGATTCATTTTTCAAAATCATGTAACATATGAAAAAGCACTTTTGTTATGCACATAACTCACTCATAATAAATCACAGATAATGAAAATAGTAAGGCCTATGACACAGAGAAGCTGCACTGGTCCCTGTACAGACAAGACAATTCGTAGCAGCACAACTTAAAAACACCATCTAGGACCTGGCTCCCTAAAAGGCCATCGAGGGGTTTCTCGAACCTCCTGAAGAATGAAAGGGGACACAGCTAATTAGGAGAGGGAAAGTGTGCAGAGGAATACAAGGACCCAGGTTGAGGAAACTTAAAGCACATGCACAAAGGGGAAAAAAGAAGATCTAAGGAGAATGATAAATGAAACAATCTCACACAAACCTAACTAAAGGTACTGTCACATTAAGCGACGCTGCAGCAATATAGACAACGAGCCGATCGCTGCAGCTCCGCTGTTTAGGTCGCTAGGAGATGTCAAACACCAGCAACAGCTGAACGATGCAGGAGCGATCCAGTGACGCACTTATCGTTCTCACTGTTTGTTAGCTCCATGAAAAACCATTGCAGGCATCATTGCTTTTGCTGTCAAACATGACGAATCACGCCGACCTGACGACCAAATAAAGTTCCGGACTTCTAGCTACGACAAGCGATATCACAGCGGGATCCTGATCGCTGCTGCGTGTCAAACACAACGAGATCGCTATCCAGGACGCTGCAACTTCACGGATCGCTGTCGCTCTCGTTGGAAAGTTGCTCAGTGTGAAGGTACCTTAACCCCTTTCATCGGACATACTATCCCGTCGAGGTGGGGTGGGCCTCTATGACCACGGACGGGATAGTACGTCCAGAGCGATCGGCGGCTCTCACGGGGGGAGCGCGGCCGGGTGTCAGCTGCCTATCGCATCTGACATCCGGCACTATGTGCCAGGAGCGGTCACGGACCACCCCCGGCACATTAACCCCTGGCACACCGCGATCAAAGATGATCGCGATGTGCCGGCGGTGCAGGGAAGCATCGCGCAGGGAGGGGGCTCCCTGCGGGCTTCCCTGAGCCCCCCGCAGCAACGCGATGTGATCGCGTTACTGCGAGGGACTTACCTCCCTCCCTGCCTGCTCCAGACCCGGATCCAAGATGGCCGCGGATCCGACACTGCAGGGAGGGAGGTGGCTTCACAGAGCCTGCTCAGAGCAGGCACTGTGAAGCAGCCTGCACTGCTTTCAGATCGGTGATCTGACAGAGTGATGTGCAAACTGTCAGATCATCGATCTGTGATGTCCCCCCCTGGGACAAAGTAAAAAAGTTAAAAAAAATTTTCCAAATGTGTAAAAAAAATAAAAAAAAATATTCCTAAATAATGAAAAAAAAAAAAATTTTATTCCCATAAATACATTTCTTTATCTAAATAAATAAAAAACCAATAAAACTATATATATTTAGTATCGCCACCTCCGTAACGGCCCGACCTATAAAACTGGCCCACTAGTTAACCCCTTCAGTAAACACCGTAAGAAAAAAAAAAAAAACGAGGCAAAAAACAACGCTTTATTATCATACCGCCAAACAAAAAGTGGAACAACACGCGATCAAAAGGACAGATATAAATAAAAAAGGTACCACTGAAAGCGTCATCTTGTCCCGCAAAAAACGAGCCGCCATACAGCATCATCAGCAAAAAAATAAAAAAGTTATAGTCCTGAGAATAAAGCGATGCCAAAATAATTATTTTTTCTATAAAATCGTTTTTATCGTATAAAAGCGCCAAAACATAAAAAAAGATATAAATGAGGTATCGCTGTAATCGCACTGACCCGAAGAATAAAACTGCTTCATCCATTTTACCAAACGTGGAACGGTATAAACGCCTCCCCCAAAAGAAATTCATGAATAGCTGGTTTTTGGTCATTCTGCCTCACAAAAATCAGAATAAAAAGCGATCAAAAAATGTCACGTGCCCGAAAATGTTACCAATAAAAACGTCAACTCGTCCCGCAAAAAACAAGACCTCACATGACTCTGTGGACCAAAATATGGAAAAATTATAGCTCTCAAAATGTGCTAATGCAAAAAATATTTTTTGCAATAAAAAGCGTCTTTCAGTGTGTGACGGCTGCCAATCATAAAAATCCGCTAAAAAACCCACTATAAAAGTAAATCAAACCCCCTTCATCACCCCCTTAGTTAGGGAAAAATTAAAAAAATGTATTTATTTCCATTTTCCCATTAGGGCTAGGGTTAGGGCTAGGGTTAGGGTTAGGGCTAGGGTTAGGGTTACGGCTAGGGTTAGGGCTAGGGTTAGGGCTAGGGTTAGGGTTAGGGCTAGGGTTAGGGCTAGGGTTAGGGCTAGGGTTAGGGCTAGGGTTAGGGTTAGGGCTAGGGTTAGGGCTAGGGTTAGGGCTACAGTTTGGGTTGGGGCTAAAGTTACAGTTAGGGTTTAGATTACATTTACAGTTGGGAATAGGGTTGGGATTAGGGTTAGGGGTGTGTCAGGGTTAGAGGTGTGGTTAGGGTTACCGTTGGAATTAGGGTTAGGGGAGTGTTTGGATTAGGGTTTCAGTTATAATTGGGGGTTTCCACTGTTTAGGCACATCAGGGGCTCTCCAAACGCGACATGGCGTCCGATCTCAATTCCAGCCAATTCTGCGTTGAAAAAGTAAAACAGTGCTTCTTCCCTTCCGAGCTCGCCCGTGTGCCCAAACAGGGGTTTACCCCAACATATGGGGTATCAGCGTACTCAGGACAAATAGGACAACAACTGTTGGGGTCCAATTTCTCCTGTTACCCTTGGGAAAATACAAAACTGGGGGCTAAAAAATAATTTTTGTGGGGAAAAAAAAGATTTTTTATTTTTACGGCTCTGCATTATAAACTGTAGTGAAACACTTGGGGGTTCAAAGTTCTCACAACACATCTAGATGAGTTCCAAATGGCACTCCTTCCCTTCCGAGCCCTCCCATGCACCCAAACGGTGGTTCCCCCCAACATATGGGGTATCAGCTTACTCAGGACAAATTGACAACAACTTTTGGGGTTGAATTTCTCCTCTTACCCTCGGGAAAATACAAAACTGGGGGCTAAAAAATAATTTTTGGGGGAAAGATTTTTTTTTTTATTTTCACGGCTCTGCGTTACAAACTGCAGTGAAACACTTGGGGGTTCAAAGCTCTCACAACACATCTAGATGAGTTCCTTAGGGGGTCTAGTTTCCAAAAAGGTGTCAATTGTGGGGGTTTCTACTGTTTAGGTACATTAGGGGCTCTGCAAATGCAATGTGACACCTGCAGACCATTCCATCTAAGTCTGCATTCCAAATGGAGCTCCTTCCCTTCCGAGCCCTCCCATACGCCCAAACAGTGGTTCACCCCACATATGGGGTATCAGCGCACTCAGGACAAATTGGACAACAAATTTTGGGGTCCAATTTCTCCTGTTACCCTCGGGAAAATACAAAACTGGGGGCTCAAAAATAATTTTTGTGAGAAAAATTTTTTGTTTTATTTTTACAGCTCTCCATTATAAACTTCTGTGAAGCACTTGGTGGGTCAAAGCGCTCACCACACATCTAGATAAGTTCCTTAGGGGGTCTACTTTCCAAAATGGTGTCACTTGTGAGGGGTTTCTACTATTTAGGTACATTAGGGGCTCTGCAAACGCAACATGGCGTCTCATCTCAATTCCTGTCAATTTTGCATTGAAAAGTCAAACGGCGCTCCTTCCTTTCCGAGCTCTCCCATCCGCCCAAACAGTGGTTTACCCCCACATATAAAAAATTGGGGGCGAAAAGATAATTTTTGTGAAAAAATATAATTTTTTATTTTTACGGTTCTGCATTATAAACTTCTGTGAAGCACTGGGTGGGTCAAAGTGCTCACCACACCTCTAGATAAGTTCCTTAGGGGGTCTACTTTCCAAAATGGTGTCACTTGTGGGGGGTTTCAATGTTTAGGCACATCAGGGGCTCTCCAAACGAAACATGGCGTCCCATCTCAATTCCAGTCAATTTTGCATTGAAAAGTCAAATGGTGCTCCTTCGCTTCCGAGCTGTGCCATGCGCCCAAACAGTGGTTTACTCCCACATGTGGGGTATTGGCGGACTCAGGACAAATTGTACAACAAAGCTTGAGGTCCATTTTCTCCTGTTACCCTTGGTAAAATAAAACAAATTGGAGCTGAATTAAATTTTTTGTGAAAAAAAGTTAAATGTTCATTTTTATTTAAACATTCAAAAAATTCCTGTGAAGCACAAGAAGGGTTAATAAACTTCTTGAATGTGGTTTTGAGCACCTTGAGGGGTGTAGTTTTTAGAATGGTGTCACACTTGGGTATTTTCTATCATATAGACCCCTCAAAATGACTTCAAATGAGATGTGGTCCCTAAAAAAAAATGGTGTTGTAGAAATGAGAAATTGCTGGTCAACTTTTTACCCTTATAACTCCCTAACAAAAAAAAATTTTGGTTCCAAAATTGTGCTGATGTAAAGTAGACATGTGGGAAATGTTACTTATTAAGTATTTTGTGTGACATATCTCTGTGATTTAATTGCATAAAAATTCAAAGTTGGAAAATTGCGAAATTTTCATAATTTTCTCCAAATTTCCGTTTTTTTCACAAATAAACGCAGGTACTATCAA
The DNA here is from genome assembly GCF_032444005.1 of Ranitomeya imitator. Taxonomy (NCBI): domain Eukaryota; kingdom Metazoa; phylum Chordata; class Amphibia; order Anura; family Dendrobatidae; genus Ranitomeya; species Ranitomeya imitator. Next base: position 158,025,734 of record NC_091285.1, on the reverse strand, counting down.
AGAATTTTTACCATTGTCATGAAGTACAATATGTCACAAGAAAACAGTGTCACATTCACTGGGATCCGTTGAAGCGTTCCAGAGTTATAACCTCATAAAGGGACAGTGGTCAGAATTGTAAAAATTGGCCCGGTCATTAATGTGCAAACCACCCTTGGGGGTAAAGGGGTTAAGGAGAATGAAAAGGTGCTAGGAAGACAAACAAACAAACAGCAGAAATACAAAAGGTGTTTGTTTAGCAGGGAAAATTCCTTTGTTGAAGAGCTGCAACTCCTTAGTCCTAATCCCCTTAGAAGTATAGCCAACAAGGAATTGTAGTGAAGGGAGAATACTTATAGCCCACCCCAGAATGTGATAAGGAAACCAAAATGAGACAATGGAGACACCTCAAGAGGAGCAAAAAACCGGAAAGGAAAATTAAAGGCAATATGAACCACCTGCATAAGGACAGGAAAAAAAAGGCAATATCCCAGAAGATAGGAGAATGAACCATGGAGCAAAAGGTAAACATTAGAGATGAGCGGTGTTCGAGTCGAACTGTTCGCCAATTTCAAATTCGAGCTGTTTTGGGCGGTGTTCGAGTTGTTCGACGAACCCGAACAATTTGTTTAAAATTCGGCTGTTCGAGTTTCTGTTCGATAACTGTCCATTCACCAAAAGCCTAGCTTGATTTGCACATTAAAACTGTTTATCATTGTTAATAGACTGTTTCAGTGTGTAATGAGGGGAGGCAAGGGATAGATCTGTGCTGAAATAACGCCGATCTCCATTTTTTTCTCTTTCCCGTATTTACAGTGGTGCAGTGCAGTCTCTCAGCCTATCAGCAGTGCACACACACAGCAATGTGCATGTGATGAACACAAGCAAGGACATGTGTCATTGGCTGTGTATGTCACATGTCCTTGCCCTATAAGAACCAGCCATTTGCCCCGTCGCCACCATTTCCTCACTGCTGCAGCTTAGTGTTAGACAGCACTGCTGCTGCTGTGGACACTATACAGACTAAGAGTGTTTTTTTGGAGCGAATTGTCAGAGAGATAGGTTTGGTGAGTCGGAAGGAGTCGGGACTAGTTGTATTATCAGCCCTTTTCAGGGTAGGTTACAACAGTTAATAGCACTGTTTGCCAGGCAGGTCTGTGCCAGTGCTGTGCAAGTGTTTGTCACAGCATTTGGTACAGTCTAGCTCAGCCAATCCTTTTGGGCTAGTAGCATTGTCTGATAGTCATCGGAGTAGCCCACCTGTGAAGCTAGCTACACCACAAGTGTATCTCAATTTTTACTGCATCTAACCCAGTTAATAGTTTAGGGCCTAGGAGCAGTGTATGCATGTCAGCAGAGTAGCCTGTGAAACAAACTATACCGCCTGTGTATCTCTATTTTCACTGCATACTATAGCCTGGGAATCAGAGGTCTGCTCCAGAGATTCCGTGAATCCAGACGAGGAAATGATCTGCACTGATGCCCAGAATCTTTGTGAGTCGGATCCAGGCCCAGATGAAGAAGGTTCTGAGCATAATGTAGACCCTCATTCCCAAACTGTAAATCCTGTTGGTGGAGACAATGAGGAAGATGATGATGAGACTGAGATACCTGATTGGAACGAAAACTTGATTTTTCGGTCAGAGCAGGAAGAGGTTGGCTCTGAGGACGACGGGTGGGAGAACACACAGGATGATGATGATGAGGTTAGAGACCCCACTCAGAGGCGTAGCTAGAGCTTTTGCCGCCCGGGGCTGTTCCCGAGTTTGGCGCCCCCCCCCCCCCCCCCCCGGCTCAATACACACAAAGGTTACCAAAAACGGTTTTCCTGTTTTGTAGAACTTAAACTGGGCCTAATGGTGTCACCCCCACATGCCACACCTGTGACTTAATACCACCACACCATGACCAGGCCACATAGTGACCGAATAATACTACATACAAGGGACAAATACCACAACACCATTTCCAGACCACATATTACCACCACATAGTGACTGAATACTACAATACTGATCAGTAATAAAAAAAAAACCACAATACTATCACCATAAGTGCCAGTATTCACAGGAGATCTGTACTTAGTATGCAGTGTCTGTGTAGAGGTAATACAGAGATCACTGGTGACATTATACACAGGACCTCTATATAGTATACAGTGTATAGTGTCAGTGTATAGGTAACACTGACTCACCAGTGACGTCTCTAGGTGAAGTCCTTCATCTTTCATCCAGCACAGACCGCCATCATTCCTTCCAGCCAGGACTCGTTTCTGCAGGAAATAACACAGTTATCTCGAGCTCCGCTTGCAGAACACATTACTTAATTTTTCACAACTTCTACATTACATCACATGAAGAAAAAAAGGCGATATAGTGTCACTCTGCACAGTAACAGGACCGCCCCCCCATTTAAAACAGTATACTCAAAAAATAAAATAAATACATCACTGCAGTAATAATATCCCTTAATTAGCCCCTATGGTAATAATATTCCCCACCCTGGCCCCGTTTCTCATTCCTGGCTCCAGCCATATGTTCTCGCATCCTGCCCTCATGAGTATCCATTCTACCCCATATGATCTCCACATCCTGCCCCACCAGCCTCCATCGTATCCGTCCTGCCCCATGATCCAATCCTGCCCCGTGTCTCCAATCATGCCCCGTATCTACATTCTGCCCATGCCTCAAGTCCTGCCCCCAGTGTGTCCAGCATATTACCCCCATGTTGTCCAGCAATCTGCCCCAGTGTGTCCAGCATATTACCCCCATGTTGTCCAGCAATCTGCCCCAGTGTGTCCAGCATATTACCCCCAGTGTGTCCAGCAATCTGCCCCAGTGTGTCCAGCAATCTGCCCCAGTGTCCAGCCTTTCCCCAGTGTGTCCAGCAGTCTGCCCCAGTGTGTCCAGCATATTACCCCCAGTGTCCAGCATTGCCCCAGTGTGTCCAGCAATCTGTCCCAGTGTCCAGCATTGCCCCAGTGTGTCCAGAAGTCTGCCCCAGGGTCTCCAGCATTGCCTCAATGTGTCCTGAAATCTGCCCCATGGTCTCCAGTATTCAGTGTGTCCAGCAATCTGCCCCATAGTCTCCTGTATTGCCCCAGTGTGTCCAGCATTCTGCCCCATGGTCTCCAGTATTTCCCCAGTGTGTCCAGCATTCTGCCCCATGGTCTCCTGTATTGCCCCAGTGTGTCCAGCAATCTGCCCCATGGTCTCCTGTATTGCCCCAGTGTGTCCAGCATTCTGCCACATGGTCTCCTGTATTGCCCCAGTGTGTCCAGCAATCTGCCCCATGGTCTCCTGTATTGCCCCAGTGTGTCCAGCATTCTGCCACATGGTCTCCTGTATTGCCCCAGTGTGTCCAGCATTCTGCCCCATGGTCTCCAGTATTGCCCCAGTGTGTCCAGCAATCTGCCCCATGGTCTCCTGTATTGCCCCAGTGTGTCCAGCAATCTGCCCCATGGTCTCCTGTATTGCCCCAGTGTGTCCAGCATTCTGCCCCATGGTCTCCAGTATTGCCCCAGTGTGTCCAGCAATCTGCCCCATGGTCTCCTGTATTGCCCCAGTGTGTCCAGCAATCTGCCCCATGGTCTCCAGTATTGCCCCAGTGTGTCCAGCAATCTGCCCCATAGTCTCCTGTATTGCCCCAGTGTGTCCAGCAATCTGCCCCATGGTCTCATGTATTGCCCCAGTGTGTCCAGCAATCTGCCCCATGGTCTCATGTATTGCCCCAGTGTGTCCAGCAATCTGCCCCATGGTCTCCAGTATTGCCCCAGTGTGTCCAGCATTGCCCCAGCCCCAGACAGTCAGACATAAAGAAAAAAAAAAAAAAAGTAAAATCCTCACCTCTCCCGTTCCTAGCGCAGGTCCGGTGCAGTCAGCGTCTCTCCGGCTCTGCGACGCTCAGGACAGAGAGGCAGAGCGGCGCACACAGTAGTGACGTCATCGCGCCCTCTGCTCTGAGACGTCGCAGAGTCAGAGGACGCTGCAGCTGCCGGCGCCGCAGGAACCAGGAGAGGTGAGTATAGAGCGGGGGGCGGGGTCCGGTGGTGGGGGGAGCTGGCCCTGGTCGTGGCGGCGGACGGCGCCGCCCGAAGATTTAAAGGGGCGTCTTTTTTTTTTTTTTCTTCTCCTGCAGCGCCGGCCGCCCCCCGCATTGTGCCGCCCGGGGCGGACCGCCCCCCCCGCACACCCCTTCCTACGCCACTGACCCCACTTACTGTCAACCCACAGTCCGCCAGTCCATGATGTCAGCAGAGGAGGTGGAGGACGATGCTAGTGACGAGTCTGACGACAGAGTTAGGTTGCACCTCCCTGGACAGAGACGGAGTACTGGAAGCACGTCAACAACTGCATCCTCAACCCCAACTGTGTCATTGAGCAGAAGTCGTGGTGGCTCCGCAGGTCGCATGGGTTCTAAGCCTTGCATAGCTTGGCATTTTTTGACATCGCAAAGGATGACTCAACTCATGTTGTCTGTAAGATTTGTCAACAAAATCTCAGTAGAGGCCAAAAAATCACAAGCTTGAGTACTTCATGCATGAACCGTCACATGGATATGAGGCATAAGTTGCAGTGGGAAGCTCACTGTGCTACAATGCGGCCTAGTGGGCCGGGTCAACCACCGTCTGCCCCATCAAGTGCATCCGCATCCTCTTCATCCTCTGTGACTGTGGGGACAGCAGTCATACATGGTTTTGGATGCAGACCTTACACCTTTTTACCCGCCACAGCCAGCGTGATTGGCAGGTCGTCAGGAGATTTGCAAGTGGAAACACCTGCTGTTGTTGAGCGCTCTCCGACATCGACACCACCTTTTGATCAAGGCAACATAACATCTCCACCTGCACCTTCCTCACAGACCAGCAGTTTGCCGGGGACACCCTACTCAACTCGGTCTAAGCACGGCAGCCAGCCCTCAGTCCCTCAGATGTGGACAAGTAAAAGACCATTTCCTCCTAGCCATGACAAAGCTAAGAGGTTGAATTCCTCCATCTGCAAGCTGTTGGCTACAGAAATGCTACCTTTCCGCCTGGTGGAAACAGAGGATTTTTGAGACCTTATGTCCGTCACAGTGCCCCAGTACCAGATGCCCAGTTGCCACTACTTCTCAAAGAAAGCTGTGCCTGCACTACACCAGCATGTCGCACACAACATCACCGCTTCCTTGAGAAACTCTGTGTGTGACAGGCTGCATTTCACCACAGGCAATTAGATGAGTAGACATGGATAGGGGCGTTACATGTCAGTGACGGGGCACTGGGTAACTATGGCGACATCAGGAGAAGGGGCTGCTGTCCAAGTCTTGCCATCCCCACGAGTTGCTCGTCGATCTTCTGTATCTAGAAGTTCCTCCGTTGCTTCTGCCTCCTCAACCTCCTCTCGGTACTCCACCTGCACCCAAAGCCTGTCTGGTAATGCCATCCGTGTTGTAACTGCGCAGAAGGAATCCTGTACACCTCCTCACTATGCTGTCACCAGGCCTCAATGGCATCAGGCAGTGTTTACATTGAAATGTCTGGGAAATGTGAGTCACACAACTGAGGAGTTGTGGTTAGCTCTGGAGACCGAGTTCCATCAATGGTTGTCTCCACTCAACCTGCAGCCAAGTAAGGCTGTGTGCGACAATGCTTCAAACCTGGGTGCGGCCCTTCTCCGGGGCAATGTCACACACATGCCTTGTATGGCTCACGTTTTGAAACTGGTTGTCCAGCAATTTTTATCCCTCTATCCCTGACTAGATGGGCTTCTGCAGAGGCCACGGTCGCTGTGTGCTCACTTCCACCGTTCGCATCCCGCAGCTCGACGACTTGCATCTCTACAGAAGTCATTGGGCCTGCCAGTTCACCGGCTGAAATGCGATGTGCCCACATGGTGGAATGCAACTCTGCACATGTTGCAGTGACTGTGGAAGCACTGACGAACCCTGGTGCAATACATTATGACGTATAGCCTGGGCCAACGAGATCAAGAGGGGCAAATCACGCTGCAGGAGTGGTCTCAGATCAGGGACCTATGCACCCTTCTACACAGTTTTAAAATAGCAATGAAGATGTTTAGTGCTGATGATGCCATTATCAGCATGACCATTCCGGTGATTTACATGCTGGAGCACACCTTATCCAGTGTTCGGAGTCGGGTGGTGGAACAAGAGGAGGAGGAGGAACAGGAGGAGTCGTATGTGGAAGGGATCATATCTCCAAGGTCAAGAAGGTTGGCAGCACCAAGGCGGCTGGCATTGGAGGCTGGGGGAGAGGGATTAGCGAGGGCGCATGGTAGCAGCCAAACTGTTGAGGAAGGTGCAGGAGGCGAGGAAGAAGTGGAGGATGAACTGGCGCTGGGCATGGAAGACTCATCAGATGAGGGAGACCTTGATCAAATTTCTGTTGTGCGAGGTTGGGGGGAGAAGGCAGAGGAAGGAAGCATGATTCTCACCTTGCCACCACCAAGATAACAAGGACTTGGTCTGTTATGAACAGGTGATTCAGAACCACAATGGACCTAGTGGTTAAGAGCACACAAAGTGACCTGATAGTTACTAACATAGGACGAGCTCTGAGACGTGGGAACTCTGCTGACCGCAATCCCTAATCCTATCATACCACACTAGAGGTAGCCGTGGATTGCGCCTAACGCTCCCTATGCAACTCGGCAAAGCCTGAGAAACTAGCTAGCCCTGAAGATAGAAAAATAAGCCTACCTTGCCTCAGAGAAATTTCCCAAAGGAAAAGGCAGCCCCCCACATATAATGACTGTGAGTTAAGATGAAAATACAAACACAGAGATGAAATAGATTTTAGCAAAGTGAGGCCCGACTTACTGAATAGACCGAGGATAGGAAAGATAGCTTTGCGGTCAGCACAAAAACCTACAAACAACCACGCAGAGGGGGCAAAAAGACCCTCCGCACCGACTAACGGTACGGAGGTACTCCCTCTGCGTCTCAGAGCTTCCAGCAAGCAAGAAAAACCAATATAGCAAGCTGGACAGAAAATATAGCAAACAAAAGTAACACAAGCAAAACTTAGCTTATGCAGGGCAGACAGGCCACAAGAACGATCCAGGAGAGAGCAAGACCAATACTGGAACATTGACAGGAGGCCAGGAACAAAGAACTAGGTGGAGTTAAATAGAGCAGCACCTAACGACTTAACCTCGTCACCTGAGGAAGGAAACTCAGAAGCCGCAGCCCCACTCACATCCACCAGAGGAAGCTCATAGACAGAACCAGCCGAAGTACCACTCACGACCACAGGAGGGAGCTTGACCACAGAATTCACAACAGTACCCCCCCCTTGAGGAGGGGTCACCGAACCCTCACCAGAGCCCCCAGGCCGACCAGGATGAGCCAAATGAAAGGCACAAACCAGATCGGCAGCATGAACATCAGAGGTAAAGACCCAGGAATTATCTTCCTGACCATAACCCTTCCACTTAACCAGGTACTGGAGTTTCCGTCTCGAAATACGAGAATCCAAAATCTTCTCCACTATATACTCCAACTCCCCCTCAACCAAAACCGGGGCAGGAGGATCAACGGATGGAACCACAGGTGCCACGTATCTCCGCAACAATGACCTATGGAATACATTATTGATGGAAAAAGAAGCTGGAAGGGTCAAACGAAAAGACACAGGATTAAGAACCTCAGAAATCCTATACGGACCAATGAAACGAGGCTTAAACTTAGGAGAGGAAACTTTCATAGGAATATAACGAGATGACAACCAAACCAAATCCCCAACACGAAGTCGGGGACCAGGGCCGGCTCCAGGTTTTCGAGGGCCCCGGGCGAAAGAGTCTCAGTGGCCCCCCCCCTTTAACACATACCCCGATTTATGATGCACAGATACGGCAGAGAAATGTATAGTACAATGCCAGATTTCACTCTTACATGAGTGACAGCTATTGTAAATTCTGCAGTGTATATATACAGGACAGGAGGAGTGGTACTGTGCAGTGTATATATACAGGAGGAAAGGTGCTGTGCAGTGTATATATACAGGAGAGGTGCTGTGCAGTGTATACATACAGGAGGAAATGTGCTGGGCAGTGTATAAATAGGACAGGAGGAAAGGTGCAGTGTATATATACAGGAGAGGTGCTGTGCAGTGTATATATACAGGAGGAAAGGTGCTGTGCAGTGTATATATACAGGAGGAAAGGTGCTGTGCAGTGTATATATACAGGAGAGGTGCTGTGCAGTGTATACATACAGGAGGAAATGTGCTGGGCAGTGTATAAATAGGACAGGAGGAAAGGTGCAGTGTATATATACAGGAGAGGTGCTGTGCAGTGTATATATACAGGAGGAAAGGTGCTGTGCAGTGTATATATACAGGGGGAGAGGTACTGTGCAGTGTATATATACAGGAGGAGCTGTACTGTGCAGTGTATATATACAGGGGGAGAGGTGCTGTGCAGTGTATATATACAGGAGGAAAGGTGCTGTGCAGTGTATATATACAGGAGGAAAGGTGCTGTGCAGTGTATATATACAGGAGGAAAGGTGCTGTGCAGTGTAAATATACAGGAGGGAAGGTGCTGTACAGTATACATATACAGGAGGAGCAGTACTATGCAGTGTATATATACAGGGGGAGAGGTGCTGTGCAGTGTATATATACAGGAGAGGTGCTGTGCAGTGTCGTGAGCAGGGCGTTGTTGTATCAGAAAATCTTTTCTGTTTTGAGTTTTTCTATGAAACAAAGACTTTTCTACATAAACAACGTTGTTTGGTTTTGCGGCCCTAACAGATCTGTGCTACAAAGTAACAGGCGGCTCGGCATTAATGAGGGACCTGATGCTGAATCCTTTCCACAAACCCTAATGACCCAATTAGTGCCCCGCCATTAGAAGCTCATTAAACGCCTCCCTGTCCCGAGCAGTCATGTACAGTATGGGGGGATCCTGCAGCCCACCCTGACTGCTCCATACCATACACTGCCCTCTGTCGCGCTCACTATTATCCTGTGCATTTCTCCTTCATCGTTACCCCATGTTACACTTGTCACCCCCCACTACAGAGTAGCAGGGCAGCCAATGTCACAGGTCACCCCCTCCCGGACCCTAATGGCAGCAGGAAATGTCTGCTCCTCTATTGGGTTGGAACCTGATTTAATCAAGGAATAATGTGGATTTGTTGCCGGTGGCTGCAGGGGAAGGGTTAAGTGATGCCATGTCCGTGGTGGGAGCAGTGGCAGCTGCTGGGACCTGGACAGAGACAACCAATGTTGCTGTGACTGCACAGTGTGACCTGGAGGAGAGAAGCTGAGACGCAGAAATCACCCACATGCCAGCACTGGGCAGAGTCCCTCCAGTCTCCAGCCTGGGGCCACAGGGTCCCAACATACAGCCCACAGCTCAGTTTTATCCATGGCAGCAGCTCCCCTTCCTCCTGGCATCTGGTTAACCCCATTTATGCGGGTCAGATTGTTATCTTTAAGGTTTAGCAATAACCTTCATACAAATGGGAAGGGGTTAAGCTTCTTCCTACCCCACTGGTGCAGGTTTGGTGCAGCATGCATGTATTCTGGGAGAGCTGGGTGGCTGCAGGTTGCAGGCTGCACCCCACCAGCTGCTCCTCCAGACATCACCCACATTTTTAGGCAGCGGAGACAGACAGCAGCAGACTGAGCCATAAGACCAACTGCAACCACTGCTGGATACCTTTACACTCACTCAGGCACTGATAGGAGCTCCTCCAGAATCTGCCTGATAAGTTCAGCTCAGCACTGCAGCCAGCCAGGGGCGGAGATCAGAGCAGAGAACGCGCTCTCTCCGCCCACAAACAGTCACACTGGCTGCCTTCTCTTAACCCCTATGTGTGCCTGCCTGGCTGCACTGACTGAGTGAGAAGATGCTTGTGTCAGAGCTGGCACATAGGGGTTAAGAGAACGCAGCCAGCAGTGACTTTGTGGGCAGAGAGAGCATGTTCTCCTGCTCTGCTCTCCCAGCTGTATCTATGACAGCGTGAGTGGGCCCCCCTCTCTCTCTAGGGCCCCGGCATTTGCCCAGGTGCGCCGGGTGCTGACGCCGGCCCTGTCGGGGACCCACACAGCGCCTGCGGTTAGCGAAACGTTGAGCCTTCTCCTGAGACAATGTCAAATTGTCCACCACATGAGTCCAAATCTGCTGCAACCTATCCACCACAGTATCCACACCAGGACAGTCAGAAGACTCAACCTGCCCTGAAGAGAAACGAGGATGGAAACCAGAATTGCAGAAAAACGGCGAAACCAAAGTAGCCGAGCTGGCCCGATTATTAAGGGCGAACTCAGCCAAGGGCAAAAAGGACACCCAATCATCCTGATCGGCAGAAACAAAACATCTCAGATATGTTTCCAAGGTCTGATTGGTTCGTTCAGTCTGGCCATTTGTCTGAGGATGCAAAGCCGAGGAAAAAGACAAATCAATGCCCATCCTAGCACAAAAGGCTCGCCAAAACCTCGAAACAAACTGGGAACCTCTGTCAGAAACGATGTTCTCCGGAATGCCATGTAAACAAACCACATGCTGGAAGAACAATGGCACCAAATCAGAGGAGGAAGGCAATTTAGACAAGGGTACCAAATGGACCATCTTAGAGAAGCGATCACAAACAACCCAAATGACCGACATTTTTTGAGAGACGGGGAGATCCGAAATAAAATCCATAGAGATATGTGTCCATGGCCTCTTCGGGACTGGCAAGGGCAAAAGCAACCCACTGGCACGAGAGCAGCAGGGCTTAGCCCGAGCACAAATCCCACAGGACTGCACAAACGAATGCACATCCCGTGACAGAGACGGCCACCAAAAGGATCTAGCCACCAAATCTCTGGTACCAAAGATTCCAGGATGACCAGCCAACACCGAACAATGAACCTCAGAGATAACTCTACTCGTCCATTTATCAGGGACAAACAGTTTCTCCGCTGGGCAACGGTCAGGTCTATTAGCCTGAAATTTTTGCAGCACCCGCCGCAAATCAGGGGAGATGGCAGACAAAATTACCCCCTCTTTGAGAATACCCGCCGGCTCAGACAAACCCGGAGAGTCGGGCACAAAACTCCTAGACAGGGCATCCGCCTTCACATTTTTAGAGCCCGGAAGGTACGAAACCACAAAGTCAAAACGGGAGAAAAACAGCGACCAACGAGCCTGTCTAGGATTCAACCGTTTGGCAGACTCGAGATAAGTCAAGTTCTTGTGATCAGTCAAGACCACCACGCGATGCTTAGCTCCCTCAAGCCAATGACGCCACTCCTCGAATGCCCACTTCATGGCCAGCAACTCTCGATTGCCAACATCATAATTACTCTCGGCAGGCGAAAACTTCCTGGAAAAGAAGGCGCATGGTTTCATCACTGAGCCATCAGAACTTCTTTGCGACAAAACAGCCCCTGCTCCAATCTCAGAAGCATCAACCTCGACCTGGAACGGGAGCGAAACATCTGGCTGGCACAACACAGGGGCAGAAGAAAAACGACGCTTCAACTCTTGAAAAGCTTCCACAGCAGCAGAAGACCAATTGACCACATCAGCACCCTTCTTGGTTAAATCAGTCAACGGTTTAGCAATACTAGAAAAATTATTGATGAAGCGGCAATAAAAATTAGCAAAGCCCAGGAACTTTTGCAGACTCTTCAGAGATGTCGGCTGAGTCCAATCATAAATGGCCTGAACTTTAACAGGGTCCATCTCGATAGTAGAAGGGGAAAAAATGAAACCCAAAAATGAAACTTTCTGAACACCAAAGAGACACTTTGACCCCTTCACAAACAAAGAATTCGCACGCAGGACCTGGAACACCATTCTGACCTGCTTCACGTGAGACTCCCAATCATCCGAGAAGACAGAAATATCATCCAAGTATACAATCAGGAATTTATCCAGGTACTCTCGGAAGATGTCATGCATAAAGGACTGAAACACTGATGGAGCATTAGAAATCTCGAATGGCATAACCAGGTACTCAAAATGGCCCTCGGGCGTATTAACACTAGAACTACTGATGGAGTCATTTTGACTCCTTTCGTTTTTTATTTCTCTTCTGTGACTACATTTTTCAGAATTCCGGCTTGAAACTCGGTGACTTTTCCTCAAATATGATGTGAAAAAAGATTTTGTGAGAATAAATAATTTTGGTAAAAAATTTGCGCGTTTTTTCAAAATTTACCAAGAACTACTGAAGGGAGTCATTTTGACTCCCTACTATATTTTGAGGTCCTTTTGTCACTAAATGTTGCTATAAAGTTTTGTGCATAATTTTTTCACTCTGTCTTATTTACCCTGATGTTCATATAGATGTAGTTCAATTTACATGTCAACTTTTCACATTTTCCTTGTGTTTTACCTGCTTGTATTACTGTGTAATGCTGAACAAAATAGCTTGTTTACTCTAGGCTCTTATCTTATGCTAATGAAGGGTGGTGTTTTTCTAAGGTCCTAGCAGGAGACAGTATTCTGGATAGTAACTTTACTTTCAGTTCAGCTGAAGAGACAAAGAGAACAGACGCAGACATACGAGCTCTAAAGACTCATACAGGTATGAATTGTTATGAAATAGTTTAGCTGTCTGTCAACTGATTCAGCCCACCTACTTTTGAAGGTGGCAGAACAGTTATTATTTCTTTTAGTTTTCATTTCATTTCTATTTTTCAGCAGGGAACTATATAGAATTATGAGAAACCCAAAAGAAAAATGGACACTAAGAGCTAAAATATAACAATTTTATTAGAGAACCATATAACTAGAATACAAAAAAATACATAGATAAAAACCAAGTAATGGGATGCAATGAAACAAGATAAAAGAGGCGACACTAGTGCCACACACGGAACAAATGACACACCTATAGAGCAAAAAAATATAATCAAAAGAACTATTCCAAAGTTATGGACCGTTACACTGATACCAATAAGTGCACAATATCATACATAGATCACTGCGGTTGATGTGCATTGCGTAATGTACATAATGAGATCATACTGGTGTTCCACAAGAGTAACTAAGAATAAAATATAGAACATATAATGATTGCTCTCAGATAAAATGCCAATGCAGGGAGATACCCAGTATGCAAAAGGATATAAAATAAAGTGCCTAATGCAGGATATATTTAATTGCTATCCATAAAGTGCATAATACGGGCTAGATGTATATAATGTGGCATATATAATACTAAGGCTACAGGTAAGAGTCAAATATAAAGGGAAAGTCCCATACAATAAAGTAGATAGAGCCTATAATCTGCCTACATAATACTGATGAAAAGGTACACATACAGAGTACCAACCTGCTGCCGTGTGCGGAGAGGGGAGCCCCGACACGCGTTTCGCATGTGCTGCTTCCTCGGGGGGCGCTAGTGTAAGAAGTAGTGGAGGTCTCTTTATATCCCCAACAAAGGCGCCTCCAGCGGTAATGGCGGCGCTTCCTCCAGCACTGCAATGGCCGGAGGCGGCGGAGTCGGCGTCCGACGTCACGCACCCGCGCCCCGCACTGACGGCCATTGCAGTGCTGGAGGAAGCGCCGCCATTACCGCTGGAGGCGCCTTTGTTGGGGATATAAAGAGACCTCCACTAGTTCTTACACTAGCGCCCCCCGAGGAAGCAGCACATGCGAAACGCGCGTCGGGGCTCCCCTCTCCGCACACGGCAGCAGGTTGGTACTCTGTATGTGTACCTTTTCATCAGTATTATGTAGGCAGATTATAGGCTCTATCTACTTTATTGTATGGGACTTTCCCTTTATATTTGACTCTTACCTGTAGCCTTAGTATTATATATGCCACATTATATACATCTAGCCCGTATTATGCACTTTATGGATAGCAATTAAATATATCCTGCATTAGGCACTTTATTTTATATCCTTTTGCATACTGGGTATCTCCCTGCATTGGCATTTTATCTGAGAGCAATCATTATATGTTCTATATTTTATTCTTAGTTACTCTTGTGGAACACCAGTATGATCTCATTATGTACATTACGCAATGCACATCAACCGCAGTGATCTATGTATGATATTGTGCACTTATTGGTATCAGTGTAACGGTCCATAACTTTGGAATAGTTCTTTTGATTATATTTTTTTGCTCTATAGGTGTGTCATTTGTTCCGTGTGTGGCACTAGTGTCGCCTCTTTTATCTTGTTTCATTGCATCCCATTACTTGGTTTTTATCTATGTATTTTTTTGTATTCTAGTTATATGGTTCTCTAATAAAATTGTTATATTTTAGCTCTTAGTGTCCATTTTTCTTTTGGGTTTCTATTTGATATATTGTGGCGGAGCTTTCACCTCCGATGCCCTTTCTGTAGGTTTAATGATCTAGTCTTGTGTGTTTCAGCACCTTTGTCTATTGGGCTATGGATCTTAAAGCACGGGATCAGTCCTGGCTGGCACATATTGATGCAATTTTTAAATCTGAGGCGACTCCTAGTGGTCAAACTGAAAATGGGACTGTTTTGGAAATTAAAACTAATTTGAAATTTATGTTAAAAAAATGAATGCATATGTGGTGGAATAAAGCTACGTTGGAAAGCTATTTATCTAAGAGTATGATTCCCAGAGGACTTCGGGTCAAAATTCTGACCTCTTTTCCCGTAGAGGACTCTTTCTTTCGGTCTAGATGGGAGGAGACGTGTAACTTGTGTTCACGCTCCCTTATTGAACTTCTTATTGGGATGGATAAAAAAGGTCTGGAAACAATAGAAGGTGAAATTGAGACCTTGCAGAAGAAACTCATTGAGTCTGCAAGCCCGGCGGAAATTGATATTTTTAAAAAGGATTTGGATGGGCAATTTGTGACTTGGGAAAAAGAAATTAGGGAAGTCAAAACTAGCAAGTTTATGCGAGATATACAGGACTTCAAGACTAATTCAGTGTATAAATGGCACAAACCACGGTCCTCTATCAGGTCTTCATCCATTTCATCTCAGTCCTCGGCCGAGGGCGGCACTGATGTCCTAGATGCACAACGCTTTTCATCCACTAGTAGGAATAAACAAAAAGGCACGAATTACAATCGGAAATACAATTCCTCTAAACGCCCCCACACCAACCTGGCAGGATCATCTAAAATGCAGGTAGTTAACCTTTCTTCTATTGTCCTTACAGATGCACAATTGGAAGTTCTGAGCCTTGGTTTGTCATTTTCGCCTACCTCATCATTTAATTTTTTCACAGCCGTGAAAGATCTCCACTTATTCGCAAGGAAACTTGTACTCCACAAGTTACATCAAAAGAAAAATTTGGATAACACACAATGAACAATAGAGGAGCAAGAAACAATTGCAATTCTCAATGAGTTATGTGAAGAATCCTATCCTGTGGCATCTAAAAGTAAGTTTACACTACCCAAGCCAAAACGTTTTCCCCCTTTGAATCTCTTTCCCGAGATTGAGACATTTGTAAAAGTGGTCACGGAAGATTTTAAGAAGATTCCAGTAGGATCGCAGCATGACAACTTGACCCGGGGTCAGCGACGGGCACTAACTGAACTACGCTCCTTAAAACAGATACTAATTAAACCTGCCGATAAAGGCGGTAATGTGGTGTTATGGCCCGCTGAGATGTACGAAAAAGAGGCACATCGGCAACTACGTGACGAGGATACGTATAGGAAATTGAGTTTCAACCCTACCTCTGTTTTTCAGGCCGAACTGTTCGACATACTAGAAGAGGCATTCATTGATGGGTTAATCACGAAGGATTTGAGAGATGGTCTGATTCCTGGAGCACCACGCACACCTTGCCTGTATTTGCTGCCTAAAATTCACAAAAATCTGACGTGCCCTAGTGGTCGACCTATTGTCTCCGGGAATGGGGGACTCACCGAGAATATTGGTAAGATGTTGGATTTTTACCTCAAACCCATTGTTGAAACCTTACCATCCTATCTTAGAGACACGGGGGATATTCTATCCAAGATCTCGAATATCAATATGGAACCGGATATGTGGCTGGTGACATTAGATGTAGAATCCCTCTACACTTCCATTAGGCATGCAGACGGCATGGAAGCAGTCAATTTATTTTTAAGCAACTCTGATATTGATGATCACCTGAATAGGCTTTTGCTATCTCTGCTTGAGTTCGCACTGACTCATAACTTTTTTATTTTTAAGGAGGCACTCCACCTACAGCTCCAGGGAACAGCCATGGGGGCGGCCTTTGCGCCGTCCTATGCGTGTCTGTTCCTGGGGCTGTGGGAGAGAAAAGTCTTCATCACGGATGCCACCCCATTATCATCTAATGTACTTATGTGGGCAAGATATATAGATGATATTTTTGCAATTTGGCAGGGCACTGAAAAGGATCTATTGAAGTTTGTTGAGGAACTAAACAACAATGACTCTAATATCAAACTTACCTGCCATTACAGCCATGATAGTGTCGATTTCCTTGACGTGCGTATCCATGGTGGAGAAGATGACCTGTTACAGAGTGACCTACATCGGAAAGAGACATCAGTCAATAGCTTATTACATTCTACATCAGCCCACCCGAGACATCTCAAGAATAGTATCCCCTATGGACAGTTCCTTAGAGCAAAACGTATCTGCTCTCAGGAGACATCTTACCAGAAACAAGCGGAAGATATCTCCAACCACCGGTTCCTGGATCGAGGCTACTCATCGAGGATAGTTAAACGATGCAAAGGGAGGGCCTCCCGGATTGATAGAGCAAGTCTCCTGAATACTAAAGGTACTGTCACACTAGACGATATCGCTAGCGATCCGTGACGTTGCAGCGTCCTCGCTAGCGATATCGTCCAGTGTGACACGCAGCAGCGATCAGGCCCCTGCTGGGAGATCGCTGGTCGGGGAAGAAAGTCCAGAACTTTATTTCGTCGCTGGACTCCCCGCAGACATCGCTGAATCGGCGTGTGTGACACCGATCCAGCGATGTCTTCACTGGTAACCAGGGTAAACATCGGGTAACTAAGCGCAGGGCCGCGCTTACTAACCCGCTGTTTACCCTGGTTACCAGCGTAAAAAAACAAACAGTACATACTTACATTCAGCTGTCTGTCCCTTGCCGTCTGGTTCCTGCCTTGACTGCTGGCCATAAAGTGAAAGCAGAGCACAGCCACAGCGGTGAGTCACCGCTGTGTGACTCACCTGCTGTGCTTTCACTTTCACTTTGCGGCCAGCAGTCAGTGCAGGAACCAGACGGCAAGGGACAGACAGCTGAATGTAAGTATGTACTGTTTGTTTTTTTACGCTGGTAACCAGGGTAAACATCGGGTTACTAAGCGCGGCCCTGCGCTTAGTTACCCGATGTTTACCCTGGTTACCGGGGACCTCGGGATCGTTGGTCGCTGGAGAGCTGTCTGTGTGACAGCTCTCCAGCGACCAAACAGCGACGCTGCAGCGATCCGGATCGTTGTCGGTATCGCTGCAGCGTCGCTAAGTGTGACGGTACCTTAAGAAGGAATCCCAAACATCTAATCAGGTGAGATTCATAGCCACTTACTCAAGCAAATCCAACATGGTAAGAGAAATTTTGAGCAAATATTGGCCCATCATCAAATATGACACAACATTATCGAATTGCCTCACAAACCAACCTTCCATCACATATCAGAGGAACAAAAACCTCCATGATCTGCTTACTCACAGCTATTACAGAGGTCAAGAACCTAAATGTGCCTTTGGCTCTAAGGGCCCTAGATGGGGTTTTTTCCCGTGTAGAGACTGCACGGCATGCAAAAATTTGGAACGGTGTTTTTCCTGCCTTTCTATCGATGGATCCAAGGAATTTCGGATAACTCAGCACATCACTTGCTCCACTGACTATGTAGTGTATTATGCCACATGTCCCTGTGGACTCATCTACGTGGGTCTTACTTCACGCCAGCTACGGGTCAGAATTAGGGAACACACCCGGGACATAAAAGCAGCATTAAGTTCATCGGCTGATGAATTTTTAAAGCCTATACCTAGGCACTTTAAAGATAAACATGGCTGCAATAGTCAGTTGCTGATGGTACGGGGCATTGATCGCGTGTTGGCGGATGGCCGAGGAGGAGACATGAAGAAACGCCTTGCCCAGTTAGAGGCACAGTGGATAGTCCGCATTGATTGCATTCGTCCTAAGGGCCTCAATGAGGTCCTTAGTTTTGTCCCATTTCTATAAAGTTTTCTGTAGTCTTATGGTCTATTTTCTATAGTAAACTTTTTTTAGTCTAGTGTTTTGTGGTTTTAACTGTTGTTTATTGTTCTGTTATTCACTGTTTCTCTCTTTATTTTAACAGATTGTCTTCATTATGTATTACTCTCATCCCCCTTGATCTCAGGAGGCTCTTTGACTTCTTGTATGTCTGCTATGAAGCTGAGGATATACCCCACCAGCTACTACAGCGTTTCTGTATTTAATTAGATGTCTGTGTGCTTTTTTTATTTAGGTTGTTCTATATCACTGTTTCATATAGGGTTACATATCCATCAATTTGTCTTCACATATATAACTGTCACCTAGTTATCACATTTTTACTGGCATACATTCTTATGATCTACCTCTGCTATTTTGCAGGGTGACCTTTATGGTCTTTTTTCCTCACTTTTCCTCATGCCTGTGTATCATAGTCTGCACAGTATATTGTCTCTGCACCTGCACTCTAATGTGCACTTATTTCCTGGCATCTATTTACCATTTCCTTATATATTTGGTTTGGGTATTCCTTTAATTGTATTAGCACCGTACTGTGCTTTGTTTTTATTGACTAGTCTCTGTTACTGTGATTCCGTGTATTTCTCCTCTTGCGGGCTTTGTCCTGGCAGGAGTTTTGTGCACTTTCTCTATTCCTTTTCTTATTTACCCCTGTACTAATCAGTACACGCACCCCTTTTGCCTCAGCCTCTATTAGTCTTACTGCCTTTGCTCGGCCGCCTCCTGTTCTTGACCACGCCCCCAGCGGCGTGCGCTTCTCCCGGCCGGCTTGTCTGGTTGCCGTGGATACGCGTCCTGCCTGCGTCGCGCATCTGGCCCCTCCCACTGACGCGTCAGTGCGGGGCGCGGGTGCGTGATGTCGGACGCCAACTCCGCCGCCTCCGGCCATTGCAGTGCTGGAGGAAGCGCCGCCATTACCGCTGGAGGCGCCTTTTTTGGGGATATAAAGAGACCTCCACTAGTTCTTACACTAGCGCCCCCCGAGGAAGCAGCACATGCGAAACGCGCGTCGGGGCTCCCCTCTCCGCACACGGCAGCAGGTTGGTACTCTGTATGTGTACCTTTTCATCAGTATTATGTAGGCAGATTATAGGCTCTATCTACTTTATTGTATGGGACTTTCCCTTTATATTTGACTCTTACCTGTAGCCTTAGTATTATATATGCCACATTATATACATCTAGCCCGTATTATGCACTTTATGGATAGCAATTAAATATATCCTGCATTAGGCACTTTATTTTATATCCTTTTGCATACTGGGTATCTCCCTGCATTGGCATTTTATCTGAGAGCAATCATTATATGTTCTATATTTTATTCTTAGTTACTCTTGTGGAACACCAGTATGATCTCATTATGTACATTACGCAATGCACATCAACCGCAGTGATCTATGTATGATATTGTGCACTTATTGGTATCAGTGTAACGGTCCATAACTTTGGAATAGTTCTTTTGATTATATTTTTTTGCTCTATAGGTGTGTCATTTGTTCCGTGTGTGGCACTAGTGTCGCCTCTTTTATCTTGTTTCATTGCATCCCATTACTTGGTTTTTATCTATGTATTTTTTTGTATTCTAGTTATATGGTTCTCTAATAAAATTGTTATATTTTAGCTCTTAGTGTCCATTTTTCTTTTGGGTTTCTATTTGATATATTGTGGCGGAGCTTTCACCTCCGATGCCCTTTCTGTAGGTTTAATAAAAATATATAGAATTATGGAATTTGTGAGGAATATGGAGAGAAGACGTTTGATAAAGCCTCAGGATATTCTGGCTACTTTGCAATCCATACCGGAGGATGAATCGGAATCCGAATTGCAGGAACATGTATTTGATTCTGACAGTGATGAAGATTTCATTCCTCAGAACATATCAAGTGAATCTGAAGACTCAGAAGGAACAAATCCAGAAGGTAAGTAGTTATGTGTATTTATTTGTTCTTCCACACACTGAGTTAGGGCCTGTGCACACTAGCAGAATTCTGGCTGAATAGCCATCTGGATATTCTTGCCGCAATACAGGCCGTACCTGCCCGCTCATGCCTGAAGCTCCGCTCCGAACCCCGGGCTGGAGCCGCTGTCAGGGACAGAGCAGCGCTTGCTTACGTGCGAGCACGGCTCCGTCCCAGACAGCGGCTCCAGCCCGGGGTTCGGAGCGGAGCTTCAGGTATGAAACTCCGCTCTGTACCTGAGCGGGCAGGTACGGGCCGGATTGTGGTGAGAATATCCGGTTGGATATTCCGCCGCTAATCCAGCCAGTGTGCACGGACCCTTACAAAACAAAAATTCTAAATATTCATCAACTTTTTTCCAGATATTCCAAGCACATCAACTGGGGATCGGGCTCATGCAGTTATGTTGCCTCGTGACCATCCTCCTGGTCGTGGACAGAAAAAATCAGCAAAACGTCCCAGAAATGAAAGAACAACAGATAACGATGGCGGCGAAGGTAATGCAACAACAAACACCAGAGAAGGCGAATCTGAAGGAATACTAGTTTCAGCGGATGGTATTCAATGGAAACCTGTTGAAATTGGACAACACTTGCCTGGTAGGCGTGACAGCCAAAATATTCTTCGAGAAGCACCTGGCCCTACAGGATACGCCAGAAAAAATATCATTATCGATAGTCCTTTGAGCGCATGGCGTTTATTTTTTGATTCATATATATTGACACATATAAAGAACTGTACGCTTGCAGAAGCATGCAGGAACAATAATTTACAGTTTACTCTATCTGATGAGGAGCTAGATGCATTCATTGCGATATTCTATGCTCGTGGAATATCTGGCACGAACCGTCACTCGATTAGCAGTATTTGGTGTAATGACTGGGGAATACCGTTTTGCAAAGCGACAATGTCTAGGGACCGCTTTGTTGAAATTATGAGGTTTCTCAGATTTGATGAGAAATCTACTCGATCGGAGAGACTGCAAACGGACAAGTTTGCTCTATTTTCTACTGTGTGGGACAGGTTTATTGAAAATTGTATTGCATGTTACAAACCTGGCCCATACATAACGGTGGATGAGCAACTTTTCCCAAGCAAAACTAGGTGTCCATTCACGCAGTACATGCCTTCCAAACCAGATAAATATGGCCACAAATATTGGATAGCTGTTGATAAGGAGAGCCAATATCTGGCAAATGGCTTCCCTTATCTAGGCAAAGATGACACACGCCGTGCTGAGGACCGTTTAGCTGACCATGTGGTAATGAAGTTATTGGACCCGTTTTTGAAAAAAGGTCGCAATGTTACAACCGATAATTATTTTACTTCATTAAAATTAGCTAAACAGCTAAAAAGCAAAGGAACAACCATCGTGGGAACACTGAATAAGATAAGGCGAGAAGTGCCTAAAGAAATAAAATCCATGAAAGAGGAATTGTACAACACTAAAGTGTTTAGAAATGAAGACAATTTTACACTTACAGTATATCAAGGAAAGCCCAACAAAAATGTTGTCATTTTGAGTTCCGTCCATCCAGATGTTGTTGTTGCGTCTGATTCCGCTAAAAAAACTCCAGAAACGGTAAAGTTTTACACTGAAACAAAATATGGAGTAGATGTAGTGGATCAGATGGCACGAAAATATACCACACGAACATCCACAAGGAGATGGCCTGTTCATGCATTTGAAAATGCCTTAGACTTTGCGGGTATAAATGCATGTATAATATTCAAGGAGATTACCCACCAAAAAATGTCACGCAAGGCATTTTTGCAAACGCTTGTGAGAGAGTTGAGTGGTCCTTATGTCACAGATAGGGAAAAGGGTTCCATGTCCCAAGTTTCTACATGTTCAGAAGTGATGGTTCAAACAAAATTTTGCCAGATCAAAGAAAAGTGCAAGAAAAATAGATCTGTCGGCAATTGTAAGACTTGTGGTAAGTCTTTGTGTGGGCAATGTACTGCCATAAATCAAAGGCAATGCCTAAAATGCGAAACACCAAATGTTTAGAAGGTGAATTCTGCGCCATATTTTCATTTTTATGCTCCTCCACCTACATTTTCTCTGCTTTCTGTTCTTCATTTGTTGTTTATATGTGTGCACTTGAATAAAAAAAAATGTTTGAAAAACGTCTATTATAATTATTGTTATTTTCTGTAGAAAAACAAGAAAAGCAGAAAAAAAACAATCAAAAGCATTACTGTTGGATCTCACAATAATAATACATTACAAAAAATATAATTATTAATAAATAACCACAAATGAAACTCTAAAAATAAACGAAAACAAGCAAGGAGTCAAAATGACTCCTTTCAGTAGTTCTAGGCGGGGTCACGAGTCCAGTAGTCCTAGTGTTAAATGCTGTTTTCCATTCATCGCCCTGTTTAATACGCACAAGATTATACGCACCACGAAGATCTATCTTGGTGAACCAACTAGCCCCCTTAATCCGAGCAAACAAATCAGACAGCAGCGGCAAGGGGTACTGAAATTTGACCGTGATTTTATTTAGAAGGCGGTAATCAATACAAGGTCTCAGCGAACCATCCTTCTTGGCCACAAAAAAGAACCCTGCTCCCAATGGCGACGACGACGGGTGAATATGACCCTTCTCCAAGGATTCCTTTACGTAACTCCGCATAGCGGCGTGCTCAGGCACAGACAAATTAAACAGTCGACATTTAGGAAACTTACTACCAGGAATCAAATCGATAGCACAATCACAATCCCTATGCGGAGGTAGGGCACTGGACTTGAGCTCATCAAATACATCCCGGTAATCCGAAAAGAACTCTGGGACCTCAGAAGGGGTGGATGATGAAATAGACAGAAATGGAACATCACCATGTACCCCCTGACAACCCCAGCTTGACACAGACATTGATTTCCAATCCAATACTGGGTTATGGACTTGTAGCCATGGCAACCCCAACACGACCACATCATGCAGATTATGCAACACCAAAAAGCGGATATCCTCCTGATGTGCAGGAGCCATGCACATGGTCAACTGGGTCCTGTACTGAGGCTTATTCTTGGCCAAAGGCGTAGCATCAATTCCTCTCAATGGAATAGGATACTGCAAGGGCTCCAAGAAAAACCCACAGTGCCTAGCATACTCCAAGTCCATCAAATTCAGGGCAGCGCCTGAATCCACAAATGCCATGACAGAATAGGATGACAAAGAGCAGATCAAAGTAACGGACAAAAGAAATTTCGACTGTACCATACCAATGGTGGCAGACCTAGCGAACCGCTTAGTGCGCTTACGACAATCGGAGATAGCATGAGTGGAATCACCACAGTAAAAACACAGCCCATTCTGACGTCTGTGTTCTTGCCGTTCAGCTCTGGTCAAAGTCCTATCGCACTGCATAGGCTCAGGTCCATGCTCAGATAATACCGCCAAATGGTGCACAGTTTTACGCTCACGCAAGCGTCGACCGATCTGAATGGCCAAAGACATAGACTCATTCAGACCAGCAGGCATAGGAAATCCCACCATGACATCCTTAAGGGCTTCAGAGAGACCTTTTCTGAAAATTGCTGCCAGCGCACATTCATTCCATTGAGTGAGCACAGACCACTTCCTAAACTTCTGACAATATATCTCTACCTCATCCTGACCGTGACACAGAGCCAGCAAATTTTTCTCTGCCTGATCCACTGAATTAGGTTCATCATACAGCAGTCCGAGCGCCAGAAAAAATGCATCAATATTACATAATGCAGGATCTCCTGGCGCAAGGGAAAATGCCCAGTCTTGAGGGTCGCCACGTAATAAAGAAATAATGATCTTAACTTGTTGAACTGGGCCACCAGAGGAGCAGGGTTTCAGAGCCAGAAACAGTTTACAATTATTCTTAAAGCTCAGAAACTTAGCTCTATCTCCAGAAAACAAATCAGGAATAGGAATTCTTGGTTCTAACATAGAATTCTGAACCACAAAGTCTTGAATATTTTGTACTCTTGCAGTGAGATGATCCACACAAGAAGACAGATCTGTCCATCACTACACCTGTGTCCTGAACCACCCAAATGTCTAGGGGAAAAGAAAGACAAAACACAGTAGAGAGAAAAAAAATGGTCTCAGAACTTCTCTTTTCCCTCTATTGAGAAGCATTAGTACTTTGGGCCTCCAGTACTGTTATGAACAGGTGATTCAGAACCACAATGGACCTAGTGGTTAAGAGCACACAAAGTGACCTGATAGTTACTAACATAGGACGAGCTCTGAGACGTGGGAACTCTGCTGACCGCAATCCCTAAGCCTATCATACCACACTAGAGGTAGCCGTGGATTGCGCCTAACGCTCCCTATGCAACTCGGCACAGCCTGAGAAACTAGCTAGCCCTGAAGATAGAAAAATAAGCCTACCTTGCCTCAGAGAAATTTCCCAAAGGAAAAGGCAGCCCCCCACATATAATGACTGTGAGTTAAGATGAAAATACAAACACAGAGATGAAATAGATTTTAGCAAAGTGAGGCCCGACTTACTGAATAGACCGAGGATAGGAAAGATAGCTTTGCGGTCAGCACAAAAACCTACAATCAACCACGCAGAGGGGGCAAAAAGACCCTCCGCACCGACTAACGGTACGGAGGTACTCCCTCTGCGTCTCAGAGCTTCCAGCAAGCAAGAAAAACCAATATAGCAAGCTGGACAGAAAATATAGCAAACAAAAGTAACACAAGCAAAACTTAGCTTATGCAGGGCAGACAGGCCACAAGAACGATCCAGGAGAGAGCAAGACCAATACTGGAACATTGACTGGAGGCCAGGAACAAAGAACTAGGTGGAGTTAAATAGAGCAGCACCTAACGACTTAACCTCGTCACCTGAGGAAGGAAACTCAGAAGCCGCAGCCCCACTCACATCCACCAGAGGAAGCTCATAGACAGAACCAGCCGAAGTACCACTCACGACCACAGGAGGGAGCTTGACCACAGAATTCACAACATTGGTCCTCCTGGATGCGCAAGACACATGAGTGCCTTTTTGCTGCACTACATTCAACATGACCCTTGGATTGTCAGAATCCGAAGTAATGCCGACTACTGGATTGCCACACTCTTAGATCCCCGGTACAAAAGAAAATTTGGCAAAATAATTCCTGCCATAGAAAGGGATTCACGCATGCAAGAGTATCAGCAAAGACTGTTACAGAATCTAACATCCGCTTTTCCACAAAATACCAGTGGTGCACGTAGTGAATCTCTGAGTTCTAACTTGTCAACTGTGGGACTATCGAGTCATCACTCAAACCGTAACAGTAACATCGTATCTGGTGGTAATAGCAATTTTTTCCAATTGTTTCAAGACTTTTTTAGACCATCCTTTGCAAGGCCACAGGAAACAAGAAGTCTGACGCACAGCCAATGCCTAGAGAGGATGGTTCAAGAGTATCTCCTAGTTAAAATCGATGCCATGACTGTGGAACTGGACCCTTGCTCATTTTGGGCTTCCAATCTTGAAAAAGGTCTGAGCTCGCCACTCACGCCTTGGAGATCTTGTCGTGCCCCGCAGCCAGCGTTCTCTCTGAACTTGTGTTCAGCGCTGCTGGTGGTGTGCTGACAGATAAGTGCACGCAGCTGTCCAGTGACAATGTAGACAGACTAACATTCATCAAGTTGAACAAATCCTGGATCCGCAAGGACTTTTCAACCCCTGTGTCATCTTGGGGAGACTAAAAGCTTGATGATTTTTGAAAATCACCTCACCAACCGTTTTACAAAACTCTGGCGAAATTCATGCCACTTAAGTGGTGTCTGTGGCCGAACTTCTGGAAAAAATGGAGACTCTTTTATTTAGTCCACTTGCTGAGTTTTACATGACATTGCCATCGTCAATTCCAGGTGGATGGAGTTGTCTGCAGAGTTGTTTACTCATACTATGGCCTGGGTTTCAGAGGTCTGCTCCAAAGCTTCAGTGTCTGCTAGTCAGCAGAGTAGCCCAGCCACCCTCCGCCTGTTTACCTGGCCCAGGAAATTCTTTTGGGCCTAGTAGAATTTGGTGATATTCAGCAGCGTACCCCACCCATGAAGCAAGCTACACTGCCTGTTTACCTAACTACTATTTTGTAACGGCATCTAGCCGAGGAAATCCTTTTGGGCCTAGTAGAATTTGGTGCTACTCAGCAGCGTACTTCACCCATGAAGCAAGCTACACCACCTGTTTACCTAAGTACTATTTTGTAACGGCATCTAGCCCAGGAAATCCTTTTGGGCCTAGTAGAATTTAGTGCTACTCAGCAGCGTACCCCACCCATGAAGCAAGCTACACCGCCTGTTTACTTAAGTACTATTTTTTAATGGCATCTGGCCTAGGAAATCCTTTTGGGCCTAGTAGCAATTTCTGCTACTCAGCAGAGTACCCCACCCATGAAGCAAGCTACACCGCCTTCTTTCTTTCTCAATCTAACCCCTCAGCTCTGGGGTGTCCACTCTCCCTCCAGCTCTCTCCTTCTCACAGGTGGACTACTGCGTGTTTTCACACTGTGGCGAATCTTTTGGTCCCAGGCATAAGAAGTCGTCGAGGTAATGGATAATATGTGCCGCCTTACAAACGTCCATGACGACACATTTGAGGAAGCAACTAAACGCCTCAAATAGTGAGCAGGATATGGAGCACCCCATGGGCAAACAGCGATCTATGTAGTATGCTCCTTCACAGAGGCAGCCCAATGGGAGGACACCGTTCAGAGGCACAGGTAGTAACCGGAACACCCCCTCAATGTCTGTTTTGGCCATTAGGGTGCCCCTTACCAACTTCTTGACCCGCCTGATTGCCTCATCAAAGGAGGTACAGTACATAGTACTGCACTTGGTTGCGCATCGATGTTGTCGTTTACTGACCTTGGATATGACAAATGGTGGATTAGTCTGAATGTATTGGGTTCATTTTTGGCACAACTCCCAACGGGGGTACCACTATGTCTTCTAAGGAAAGTGTTCTGAATGGACCCGCCACTAGGGTTGAGCGACTTTTAGTTTTTTAGGGTCGAGTCGGGTTTCGCGAAACCCGACTATCTCAAAAGTCGAGTCGAGTGGAATCGGCCGATTATCGCGAAAAGTCGGGGATCGACCAAAACACGAAACCCAATGCAAGTCAATAGGGGTGCATAGTTGGCAGTGAGTGGAGGCCAGGAAAACACCTACAGTGCCCATTTTAATGGCAAAAATATCCATTCTTGTTACTGAAGCTTGTCAATCTTAATTTACCTTATAATAATAGTAAGGCATTGGAAATTGGGGGTCATTTGGCTAAAGTTGTGGGGGGTAGGGCTGGTTCAAGTATTTAGTGGGCCCAGGAAATCTGGACCACGTCACGGCAGTGGAGCAGGGAGAGGTAAGTATTTAAACTTTGCAAGTGCTGTGATCCTGAGCAAGCAGGGGGGCCCACTCGTTGGCATTGGCACTGGCACAGGGCCCCTCAAAGTACGGCGGTGTGTTTGCCCGGCGGGGGCAACTCCCACCGGCAGCGACACTTTTGCATACTATGAGGGGCCCTGTGCCAGTGACGTCGCCAACGAGTATCCCCCCCACCTGATGAAGGAACCTGCACTTTCATCTGCACCTTCCTCTTTGTCCCCGTGTAAGGTGGTATGGTATGCGGGAAGGGGAACCTGACTTTCAGCAGGGTCACATTCTGGCTGTGTAGCGTGCACGGGGAATGTAGCGTTCTGGGTCAATGTATCAGCAGACTCATCTATCACTGGCTGGGCAATGGGCAGGATGAGGAGGAAACACAGGTATTGGCCCAAATATTAAAGTGGGCTAAATGCAGTTCAAAATTGGTAACAGGACTAACCAGGGGGCATTGCTTTGTTCAGTGGAGTACAACTGTAATGAGAGACTGACACAGTGAGAAGGCACAAATCAGTAAGTAGGCTAAATGCAGTTCAAAATTGGTAACAGAAGTAAACAGGCGGAACTGGTTTGTTCAGTGTAGGAGAACATCAAGGAGCGGCAGACACCGTTAGTAGGGCCAACAAAACAAGTAGGCCAAATGCAGTGTTATATTAAAAACAATTTAACAAGAGCCTGAAGATAGAAGCTAGGGAAAGGCAACCTGGAGAACACCTTGGAGCGTAAGACACCGTTTGTAGAACCCAGACCCAACTTGTAGGCCTAATGCAGTGTTGTTTCAACAACTACTTAACGAGAGCTTCAAAGATAGAAGCTAGGGAGAGGCAACCTGGAGAACACCTTGGAGCGGCAGACACCGTCCCTACAACCCAGACCCAACTTGTAGGCCAAATGCAGTGTTGTTTCAACAACTACTTAACAAGAGCTTGAAGATGGAAGCTAGGGAGAGGCAACCTGGAGAACACCTTGGAGCGGTAGACACAGTCTCTAGAACCCAGACCCAACTTGTAGGCCTAATGCAGTGTTGTTTCAACAACTACTTAACGAGAGCTTCAAAATAGAAGCTAGGGAGAGGCAACCTGGAGAACACCTTGGAGCGACAGACACCGTCTCTACAACCCAGACCCAACTTGTAGGCCTAATGCAGTGTTGTTTCAACAACTACTTAACGAGAGCCTGAAAAAGGAATTTCAGGACAGGAAACCTGGAGAACAGCACGGAGCAGCATACACCGTTAGTAGGCCCCAACCAAACTAGTAGCCCCACTGCAGTTGTTCGATTAAAAAACTATTTAACAAGAGCCTGAAGATTGAAGCTCAGGAAAGGCAACCAGGAGAACACCTTGGAGCGGCAGACACTGTTAGTAGGCCCCAACCAAACTAGTAGCCCGACTGCAGTTATTCGATTAAAAAACTATTTAACAAGAGCCTGAAGATTGAAGCTCAGGAAAGGCAACCAGGAGAACACCATGGAGCAGCAGACACTGTTAGTAGGCCCCAACCAAACTAGTAGCCCGACTGCAGTTGTTCGATTAAAAAACTATTTACCAAGAGCCTGAAGATTGAAGCTCAGGAAAGGCAACCAGGAGAGCACTTTGGAGCGGCAGACACTGTTAGTAGGCCCCAACCAAACTAGTAGCCCGACTGCAGTTGTTCGATTAAAAAACTATTTACCAAGAGCCTGAAGATTGAAGCTCAGGAAAGGCAACCAGGAGAGCACTTTGGAGCGGCAGACACTGTTAGTAGGCCCCAACCAAACTAGTAGCCCGACTGCAGTTGTTTGATTAAAAAACTATTTACCAAGAGCCTGAAGATTGAAGCTCAGGAAAGGCAACCAGGAGAATACCTTGGAGCGGCAGACACCGTCTCTACAACCCAGACCCAATTTGTAGGCCTAATGCAGTGTTGTTTCAACAACTACTTAACAAGAGCTTCAAGATAGAAGGGATGGAGAGGTCAACAGAGAGAACTGAGCAGAAGACTCAGTTTGTAGACCACAACGAAACTTGTGGCCCCAATGGAGTGTTATAATTGTGACAAGCTGAAATTCAGCCTTTTTTTTAAAGGAGGAGGACAGCTGTATTAAGTGGCGCAGACAGACACTGCTAGTAGGCCTTACACCACAAAGTAGGCTCACTGCAGGATGAAAAAAGTTACATGGGTACACGGTCGGCATTGGTGTGTTCAGCGGAAGACAAATGGAAGGAGGGACCACAGACAGACTTAGTAGGCCTAAAATTTTAAAAAATAGGCTCAAAGCAGTTTGAATTATCTTGCAGGGGTACACAGGCAGCATTGGTGTGGACAGCGGAGGACGATTGGAAGGAGTGTCTGACACAGTTAGTACTCCCAAAAAATAAATAGATGTTAATGCCTCACAAAACAACAAAACCAAAAAACAAAAGGGTGGCATACTTAGGTAGTGGGGTGGGCTCCTCTGCTGAGTTTCAGACATAGTAATTTGGCGCTAAGTATTTACTGGTGTCAATATAAGACACTGACCCTGACTATTTTAACTAGCATCATACATGTCAACAAATTGGTATTGTCAGTGCTAGGCATTGAAGGATGTCAGCGCATAGACTAAACATTGGTGGAGCTGTGAGAGATAATTTTGCAAGTGGTAGAACAGTGTTTGAGCTGGAGGGGAAACTCTCTTGTGGCCGGAAGTACAGGCCCAGAGCCCCTCATGTTACAACGGTGTGTCTGACGTTGGGTGCGCGCCACCACCGCCAGAGACACTTTATTGTACTATGAGGGACCCAGTGGCAGTGCCGTCGACCAAAAACGGGCACACCCACCTCTTCAGACAAACGGCACTCTCACGGGTGCTTGCGCCAAGTGGCGAGACCACGGCCCTGTAGGGGGAGTAAGCCCATTTAGGGAGGTGTAAACATGTCATATGCTGGACAAACAGCTGCTGCAAATTAAGAGATTGGAACAGTCAGTAAGACCAGTCCACAAGCGAGACCTTTTTATAGGAGAGCTAGGTGTCAGCTGGGAAAGGTGGGGCAAAATAATTCGAAATCCATGAATGGTTCATTTTAATAAAGGTTAGATCATCAACATTTTGGGTAGCCAGACGAGTCCTTTTTTCGGTCAATATTGAACCAGCAGCACTGAATTCTCTTTCTGATAGCACACTAGCTGCTGGGCAAGCAAGCTCCTGCAATGCATATTCTGCCAATTCAGGCCAGGTGTCTATTTTGGATGCCCAGTAATCAAATGGGAATGACGGTTGAGGGAGAACATCGATAAGGGATGAAAAATAGTTAGTAACCATACTGGACAAATGTTGTCTCCTTTCACTTTGAATTGATGCTGCAGTACCTGTCCTGTCTGCGGTCATTGCGAAATCACTCCACAACCTGGTCAGAAAACCCCTCTGTCCAACACCACTTCTGATTTGTGCACCTCTAACACCTCTGCCCTGTTGCCCCCTGCAGCTCGTGTGAGAACCATCACCGGCGCTGTATGCTGGGAATGCCTGAATGAAACAGTCTACCAGAATTGCTTGTTTGGTTGCTAATATTTGTTCGAGGTTCTCATGTGGCATGATATTTTGCAATTTGCCTTTATAGCGAGGATCAAATAGGCAGGCCAACCAGTAATCATCATCGGTCATCATTTTAACCCCTTAATCCCATATGACGTACTATCCCGTCGAGTTGGGGGTGGGCTTTAATTCCCACCGACGGGATAGTACGTCATATGCGATCGGCAGCGCTCACGGGGGGAGCGCGGCTGATCGCGGCTGGGTGTCTGCTGACTATCGCAGCTGACATCCGGCACTATGTGCCTGGTGCGATCACGGACCACCCCCGGCACATTAACCCCCGACACACCACGATCAAACATGATCGCGATGTGCCGGCGGTATAAGGAAGCATCGCGCAGGAAGGGGGCTCCCTGCGGGCTTCCTTTAGCCCCCCGCAGCAACGCGATGTGATCGCGTTGCTGCGAGGGTCTCCTACCTCCTTGCTGGACCCGGATCCAAGATGACCGCGGCATCCGGGTCCTGCAGGGAGGGAGGTGGCTTCACAGAGCCTGCTCAGAGCAGGCACTGTGAAGCCTGCAGTGCTGCATGTCAGATCGGTGATCTGACAGAGTGCTGTGTGATGTCATCCCCTGGGACCAAGTAAAAAAGTTAAAAAAAAATTTTTGATCGCGATGTGCCGGCGGTGCAGGGAAGCATCGCGCAGGGAGTGGGCTCCCTGCGGGCTTCCCTGAGCCCCCCGCAGCAACGCGATGTGATCGCGTTGCTGCGAGGGTATTACCTCCCTCCCTGCCTGCTCCAGCCCCGGATCCAAGATGGCCACGGATCCGGGTCCTGCAGGGAGGGAGGTGGCTTCACAGAGCCTGCTCAGAGCAGGCACTGTGAAGCAGCCTGCACTGCTATCAGATCGGTGATCTGACAGAGTGCTGTGCAAACTGTCAGATCATCGATCTGTGATGTCCCCCCCTGGGACAAAGTAAAAAAGTAAAGAAAAATTTTTCCAAATGTGTAAAAAAAATAAAAAAAAATATTACTAAATAATGAAAAAAATATATATATTATTCCCATAAATACATTTCTTTATCTAAATAGTAAAACAAAAACAATAAAAGTACACATATTTAGTATCGCCGCGTCCGTAACGACCCGACCTATACAACTGGCCCACTAGTTAACCCCTTCAGTAAACACCGTAAGAAAAAAAAAAAAAAACAGGCAAAAAACAACGTTTTATTATCATACCGCCGAACAAAAAGTGGAATAACACGCGATTAAAAAGACAGATATAAATAACCATGATACCGCTGAAAGCGTAATCTTGTCCCGCAAAAAACGAGCCGCTATACAGCATCATCAGCGAAAAAATAAAAAAGTTATAGTCCTGAGAATAAAGCGATGCAAAAATAATTATTTTTTCTATAAAATAGTTTTTATTGTATGAAAGCCCCAAAACATAAAAAAATTATATAAATGAGGTATCACTGTAATCGTACTGACCCGAAGAATAAAACTGCTTCATCAATTTTACCAAACGCGGAACGGTATAAACGCCTCCCCCAAAAGAAATTCATGAATAGCTGGTTTTTGGTCATTCTGCCTCACAAAAATCGTAATAAAAAGCGATCTAAAAATGTCACGTGCCCGTATATGTGACCAATAAAAATGTCAACTCGTCCTGCAAAAAACAAGACCTCACATGACTCTGTGGACCAAAATATGGAAAAATTATAGCTCTCAAAATGTGGTAACGCAAAAAATATTTTTTGCAATAAAAAGCGTCTTTCAGTGTGTGACGGCTGCCAATCATAAAAATCCGCTATAAAAGTAAATCAAACCCCCCTTCATCACCCCCTTAATTAGGGAAAAATTAAAAAAATATATTTATTTCCATTTTCCCATTAGGGTTAGGGTTAGGGCTAGGGTTAGGGTTAGGGCTAGGGTTAGGGTTAGGGTTAGGGCTAGGGTTAGGGTTAGGGCTAGGGTTAGGGTCAGGGTTAGGGTTAGGGCTAGGGCTAGGGTTAGGGCTAGGGTTAGGGTTAGGGCTAGGGTTAGGGTTAGGGCTAGGGTTAGGGTTGGGGCTACAGTTAGTGTTGGGGCTAAAGTTAGGGTTAGGGTTGGGGCTAAAGTTACGGTTAGGGTTTAGATTACATTTACAGTTGGGAATAGGGTTGTGATTAGGGTTAGGGGTGTGTCAGGGTTAGAGGTGTGGTTAGGGTTACTGTTGGGATTAGGGTTTCAGTTATAATTGAGGGGTTTCCACTGTTTAGGCACATCAGGGGCTCTCCAAACGCGACATGGCGTCCGATCTCAATTCCAGCCAATTCTGCGTTGAAAAAGTAAAACAGTGCTCCTTCCCTTCCGAGCTCTCCCGTGTGCCCAAACAGAGGTTTACCCCAACATATGGGCTATCAGCGTACTCAGGACAAATAGGACAACAACTTTTGTGGTCCAATTTCTTCTCTTACCCTTGGGAAAATAAAAAATTGGGGCAAAAAGATAATTTTTGTGAAAAAATATGATTTTTTATTTTTTACGGTTCTACATTATAAACTTCTGTGAAACACTTGGTGGGTCAAAGTGCTCACCACACCTCTAAATAAGTTCCTTAGGGGGTCTACTTTCCAAAATGGTGTCACTTGTGGGGGGTTTCAATGTTTAGGCACATCAGTGGCTCTCCAAACGCAACATGGTGTCCCATCTCAATTCCTGTCAATTTTGCATTGAAAAGTCAAACGGCGCTCCTTCCCTTCCGAGCTCTCCCATTCGCCCAAACAGTGGTTTACCCCCACATATAAGGTATCAGTGTACTCAGGATAAATTGTACAACAACTTTTGTGGTCCAATTTCTTCTCTTACCCTTGGGAAAATAAAAAATTGGGGGCGAAAAGATAATTTTTGTGAAAAAATATGATTTTTTATTTTTACGGTTCTGCATTATAAACTTCTGTGAAGCACTTGGTGGGTCAAAGTGCTCACCACACCTCTAGATAAGTTCCTTAGGGGGTCTACTTTCCAAAATGGTGTCACTTGTGGGGGGTTTCAATGTTTAGGCACATCAGGGGCTCTCCAAACGCAACATGGTGTCCCATCTCGATTCCAGTCAATTTTGCATTGAAAAGTCAAATGGCGCTCCTTCGCTTTCGAGCCCTGTCATGCGCCCAAACAGTGGTTTACCCCCACATATGGGGTATCGGTGTACTCAGGACAAATTGTACAACAACTCTTGGGGTCCATTTTCTCCTGTTACCCTTGGTAAAATAAAACAAATTGGAGCTGAAGTAAATTTTTTGTGAAAAAAAGTTAAATGTTCATTTTTATTTAAACATTCCAAAAATTCCTGTGAAGCACCAGAAGGGTTAATATACTTCTTGAATATGGTTTTGAGCACCTTGAGGGGTGCAGTTTTTAGAATGGTGTCACACTTGGGTATTTTCTATCATATAGACCCCTCAAAATGACTTCAAATGAGATGTGGTCCCTAAAAAAAAATGGTGTTGTAAAAATGAGAAATTGCTGGTCAAATTTTAACCCTTATAACTCCCTAACAAAAAAAAATTTTGGTTCCAAAATTGTGCTGATGTAAAGTAAACATGTGGGAAATGTTACTTATTAAGTATTTTGTGTGACATAGCTCTGTGATTTAATTGCATAAAAATTCAAAGTTGGAAAATTGCGAAATTTTCATAATTTTCGCCAAATTTCCATTTTTTTCACAAACAAACGCAGATACTATCAAAAATTTTTTACCACTATC
Source organism: Ranitomeya imitator (assembly GCF_032444005.1). Lineage (NCBI taxonomy): Eukaryota > Metazoa > Chordata > Amphibia > Anura > Dendrobatidae > Ranitomeya > Ranitomeya imitator. Next base: position 157,991,019 of record NC_091285.1, on the reverse strand, counting down.
ATGAAGTACAATATGTCCCGAGAAAGCATTGTCAGAATCACTGGGATCTGTTGAAGCGTTCCAGAGTTATAACCTCATAAATGGACAGTGGTCAGAATTGTAAAAATATGTCCCGGTCATTAAAGTGCAAACCACCCTCGGGGCTTAAGGGGTTAATAATGCATGGGTCCCTTTTGAGGATACGTAAGGCATAATCCGCCATGTGGGCCAAAGTTCCAGTTGTCAAATCTGCGGTTGTGCTGGGTTGAGGGGCAGTTTCTGGCAAATCTACATTACTTGTCTCCCTCAAAAAACCTGAACCTGGCCTTGCAACGCCACTAGTTTCTATTGGCCCCGGAGAAGCTTCCTCATTCAAAAAATACTCATCCCCATCATCCTCCTCATCCTCCTCCTCTTCGCCCGCTCCCTCATCCTGTAGATTGCCCTGACCAGACAATGGCTGACTGTCATCAAGGCTATCCTCTTCCTCGGCTGCAGATGCCTGCTCCTTTATGTGCGTCAAACTTTGCTTCAGCAGACGCATTAGGGGGATGCTCATGCTTATTATGGCGTTATCTGCACTAACCAGCCGTGTGCATTCCTCAAAACACTGAAGGACTTGACACAGGTCTTGTACCTTCGACCACTGCACACCTGACAACTCCATGTCTGCCATCCAACTGCCTGCCCGTGTATGTGTATCCTCTCACAAATACATAACAGCACGCCTCTGTTCGCACAGTCTCTGAAGCATGTGCAGTGTGGAGTTCCACCTTGTTGCAACGTCGATGATTAGGCGATGCTGGGGAAGGTTCAAAGACCACTGATGGTTCTGCATACGGCTGGAGTGTACGGGCGAACAGCGGATATGCGTGCAAAGTCTGCGCACTTTGAGGAGCAGGTCGGGTAACCCCGGATAACTTTTCAGGAAGCACTGCACTACCAGGTTTAAGGTGTGAGCCAGGCAAGGAATGTTTTTCAGTTGGGAAAGGGTTATGGCAGCCATAAAATTTCTTCCGTTATCACTCACTACCTTGCCTGCCTCAAGATGTACAGTGCCCAGCCATGACTGAGTTTCTTTCTGAAAGAACTCGGACAGAACTTCCGCGGTGTGTCTGTTGTCGCCCAAACACTTCATTGCCAATACAGCCTGCTGACGCTTGCCACTAGCTCGTGTGCAACATGGGCAGCTGCGGATGGAGTGGTTGTGCGACTGCGGTCTGTGGACGAGCTCTCGCTTCTGCAGGAGGACGAGGAGGAGGAGGAGGGGGGCGGCGAACATCTACAGCCAACTGTTTCCTAGACCATGGGCTTGGCAGTACTGTCCCAATATTGCTGTCCCCTGTGGACCCTTCATCCACCACATTAACCCAGTGTGCCATGATGGACACTGTTATGATGCGGTGGTCTAGGAGCAACATGGAACGAGCTCAGAAGGAAGTGGTAACTGTACTGACCGCAGTCCCTAAGCTCAACATAACACTAGAAGTATCCGTGGTATGCTCCTAACTCTCCCTAGGCATCTTGTCACAGCCTAAGAGCTAACTACCCCTAAAGACAGAAGCAGGAAAACTATCTTGCCTCAGAGAAAATCCCCAAAGGATAGATTAGCCCCCCACAAATAATGACTGTGAGTGGAGAGGACGAAGGTTGAAGACCGAAACGCGCGTCGGGTACACGCTGGCACAGGAGAGAGCCCCCCCAGGTAGAGAGAATTTTAAAATTTTGATTGCACAGCTGCACTTTTTACTATGCACCTTTAGACAGGCGTTACCAGTAAGCCTGTGTAGCGATAACCTGTAGGAAGACACCTGAATTGATTTGGATTGTGTGGGCACATTATCACTTTAAACATTTTTTGCACTTTTTCAAAGTTCTAGTGGTTATATTAGTGGTTTTTTAAACCCCCCGTTCTATTAAGCCTTTGGGGTTTTTTGTTTTTGTTTAGATTTTTTTCTCACCACTTTTGTATAACATATAACTATATACACATTATAGTTATATGTGAATTTGTAGTCAGATGACTATTTATATTTTATATTTTGCACTGATATTTATTAATATATTATATTTACTACACATATAGCAACAAAATATATATATAATTTTAATATTTCTTATATATATGTTACACTGGGAAAATATTCCCCTCCTTTTCTTTTCTTTTTCTTTTTTATTCCTACATGTTATATTGTTTGGTGCACAATCTGTTAATTTCCTGATATTGTGGGGGCCATATTGCTTGTATATATATACAGCTCTGTATTCCTGTGCTATGCAGATGTGTTTTTTTCTGTTTTTATTTGTATTTTTTATGATTGTGTAATTATTGGCATTCCCTTTAATAAAGCCATATTTCTGATAGCTCTCTGCCTTGCATGATTTTCTTTTTTTTAGTCCCTGTAATATTGCCTTGCTTTTTACCTTCTTGAGCAGTGGTTTCACTGCAATTGGGCACAGCGCACCCTGGTGGTGGATTTTTTTTATATATATATATATATATATCACTTTTGGTGATAGTGTATTGGTGGAATTTATGTACACCAATCGTGGGTGGACTGTGCTATTTATCTATCTTATTCAACACAACACTAGAAGTATCCGTGGAATGCTCCTAACTCTCCCTAGGCATCTCGTCACAGCCTAAGAGCTAACTACCCCTAAAGACAGAAGCAGGAAAACTATCTTGCCTCAGAGAAAATCCCCAAAGGATAGATTAGCCCCCCACAAATAATGACTGTGAGTGGAGAGGAAAAAGACATACACAGAATGAAACCAGGATGAGCACAGGAGGCCAGTCTAGCTTGATAGATAGGACAGGATGGAATACTGTGCGGTCAGTATAAAACACTACAAAAATCCACGCAGAGTTTACAAAAAAATCTCCACACCTGACTAAAGGTGTGGAGGGTAAATCTGCTTCCCAGAGCTTCCAGCAAGACAGAATTAATTCATACTGACAACGCTGGACAAACATAGAAAGCACTGAACGGATAAGTCCACAATCTGTGAACAGAAAAGCGCAAGCAAAAACTTAGCTTTGCTGAACTGGTCAGGATAACAGGGAAATCCAAAGAGATGTGAATCCAACCAGGAACCATTTACAAGTGGCACTGGCTGAAGGAACAGCCAGGCCTAAATAGCCGAGCAGAAGAGACGATAAGTGGAGGCAGCTGATGACAGCTAACTCCAAGGAGCAGCCATACCACTTGAAACCACAAGAGGGAGCCCAAGAGCAGAACTCACAAAAGTGCCACTTACAACCACCGGAGGGAGCCCAAGAGCGGAATTCACAACAGGACACGTAACGTACCTGGCCATGCCTACTGGTCCATGCATCTGTTGTCAGGTGCACCTTTGTACTCACAAATTGCCTGAGTGCATGGACGATGCGGTCTTTTACATGCTGGTGGAGGGCTGGGATGGCTTTTCTCGAAAAGAAGTGTTGACTGGGTAGCTCGTAGCGTGGAACAGCGTAGTCCATCAGGGCTTTGAAATCTTCGCTTTCAACTAACCGGTAGGGCATCATCTCTAATGAAATTAGTCTAGCAATGTGGGTGTTCAAACCCTGTGTACATGGATGCGAGGATGAGAACTTCCTTTTCCTAATGAGAGTCTCATGTAGGATGATCTGGACTGGAGAGCTGCAGATCGTGGAACTAGCGGGGGTGCCGGTGGACATGGCAGACTGAGAGAGGGTTGGAGATGGTATTCTTGCTGGTGCCCTACATGCAGTGTTTCCTACTACGAAACTGGTGATTCCCTGACTGCTTTGGCCTGGCGACGAAACCTGCACATTTACTGCAGGTGGTGTGGGAAATGTTGGGCTTACAGTGAGGGAAGGGATGTAGCGTTGCTGACTAGCTTCATTGGCCGAGGGTGCTGCAACCTTAAGGGACGTTTGGTAGTTAGTCCAGGCTTGCAAATACATGGTGGTTAAATGTCTATGCATGCAACTTGTATTTAAACTTTTAAGATTCTGACCTCTGCTTAAGGTAGTTGAACATTTTTGACCGATGACTTTACGCTCATAATTTGGATGTTGTTTAAAAAAATGCCAGACTGCACTCTTTCTACTAACGGATACCTTTTCAGGCATTGCAGACTGAGCTTCTTTAACCAGATGTCCACGCTGTCCTACAACTGGTTTTTTGTTTTGCCACGCGTTTTTGGCCAGATACGGGCCTGGCAGATGGAACCTGTTGCGATGTTGATGCCTGCTGCGGCCCCTCCTCCTCCGCTTCAGAACTACTGCCGCCTGCACCCTGTTCCCCCAATGGCTGCCAATCGGGGTCAACAACTGGGTCATCTATAACCTCCTCTTCTAGCTCGTGCGCAACTTCGTCTGTGTCACCGTGTAAGTCGGTGGTAGAGCGTTCGCGATGGGGCAAGATAGTCTCATCAGGGTCTGATTCTGGATCAGTACCCTGCGAGGGCAATGTTGTGGTCTGAGTCAAAGGACCAGCATAGTAGTCTGGCTGTGGCTGTGCATCAGTGCACTCCATGTCCAATTCAACTTGTAATGGGCATGGACTGTTAATTGTTTCACTTTCTAACCCAGGAACGGTATGTGTAAAGAGCTCCATGGAGTAACCCGTTGTGTCGCCTGACGCATCCTTCTCTGTTGTTCTTGCTGAAGAAGACAAGGAAGCGACTTGTCTGACCGTGAACATCCACTAACGACGCGCTGCTTTTACATTTAGCAGTTTCAGAAGAGGAGGTGAAAGAGCTATAGGCTGAGTCAGCAAGGAAAGCCAAAACTTGTTCTTGCTGCTCCAGCTTTAAAAGAGGTTTTCCTACTCCCAGAAAAGGGAGCGTTCGAGGCCTTGTGTAGCCAGACGACGAACCAGGCTCAACAACTCGAGACTTAGGTGCTATATTGCTTTTCCCACGACCACCTGATGCTCCACCACCACTACCATCATTACCAGCTGGCAAAGTCCGCCCACGGCCACGACCTCTTTCACCAGACTTCCTCATTGTTTGAAAAACGTAACCAAACTAATGGTATTTGTTATTGTAAAACCAGTTACAAGGTGAACTCAAACTTCTGTTGGATTTATATATCCCTTTATAGGTGGGTGAGACTGCAGGGAAAATCAGGCCCAATGTATAACAGTACACAGCTTCAGTGGCAGACAGATATGCCACTAACAGGACTGACGCTGATGCAGACACTACCAATAAAAATCTCCCCTTTTTCTATTTTTTCTGGGAGAATATTGAAGAAATGTGGCCCACTCTTATACAGTATATGTTCTGTGGCACAAAATTAGAGACAGATGCCACACACAGCACTGGCAATGAGGCAAATTGCCAATCTTAATCTCCCACAATTTTTTTTTTCCAGGGAGAATTGTCAAAAAATCTGGCCCAGTATTACACACTAGGTTTAATGTGGCACAAAATTTGAGACAGGTGGCACACACAGCACTGGCAATGAGGCAGAATATCCAATCTTAATCTCCCACTATTTTTATTTTTTCAGGGAGAATGTAAAAGAAATCTGGCCCAGTATGACACACTAGGTTTAATGTGGCACAAAATTTGAGACAGGTGGCACACACAGGACTGGCACTGAAGCAGAAATGCCAATCTTAATCTCCCACTATTTTTATTTTTTCAGGGAGAATTTAAAAGAAATCTGGCCCAGTATTACACACTAGATTTAATGTGGCACAAATTTGAGACAGGTGGCACACACAGAACTGGCAATGAGGCAGAAATGCCAATCTTAATCTCCCACTATTTTTTCTTTTTCAGGGAGAATGTAAAAGAAATCTGGCCCAGTATTACACACTAGGTTTAATGTGGCACAAACTTTGAGACAGGTGGCACACACAGGACTGGCACTGAAGCAGAAATGCCAATCTTAATCTCCCACTGTTTATTTTTTCAGGGAGAATGTAAAAGAAATCTGGCCCAGTATTACACACTAGGTTTAATGTGGCACAAAATTAGAGACAGATGCCACACACAGCACTGGCACTGAGGCAAAATTGCCAATCTTAATCTCCCACTATTTTTTTTATTTATGGGAGAATTGGCAAGAAATCTGGCCCACTGTTAGACTGTATGTTTTCTGAGCCAGAAAATGAGACACAGATGCCACACACAGGTCTGCCACTGATACAGATTTGCCAATTTTAATCTGCACCCTTTTTTTTTTTTTTCTTCAGGGAGATTAGTGAATAAATCTGGGCCACTGTATTAGAGTATATTTTCTTTGGCAGAAAGTGGCTTGAAGAGATATAACGAAACAAAAAAAAAAAAAAAGGGACTGTCCTACAATTACTATCTCCCTGCAGTAATCTCAGCAAAGTATGGCAGGCAGCAATAACAAGGAGTGGACTGCTGAACAAAAAAGTCAAAAGTGTGGACAAACAAACAAGAAAGCTGTGCAGAAAGGAAGGAGCAACATGATTTGTGCTTTGAAAAAAGCAGTTGGTTTGCACAGCGGTGTACAAACAGCAATGCAGCTATCAGGGAGCCTTCTAGGGCAGCCCTATGAGATACAGCGCTGAGGAAAAAAAATGTAGCCTCCACTGTCCCTGCAAACAAAAGGTGGTGTTGGACAGTGGAAATCGCTACAGCACAAGCGGTTTGGGGGTTAATATACCCTGCCTAACGCTATCCCTGCTTCTGACGAAGCAGCATCAACCTCTCCCTATGCTCAGATCAGCAGCAGTAAGATGGCTGTCGGCGGGAACGCTCCTTTATAGCCCCTGTGACGCCGCAGAAAGCAAGCCAATCACTGCAATGCCCTTCTTTAAGATGGTGGGGACTGAGACCTATGTCATCACGCTGCCCACACTCTGCGTCCACCTTCATTGGCTGAGAAATGGCGCTTTTCGCATCATTGAAACGCGACTTTGGTGTGAAAGTCGCATACCGCATGGCCGACCTCACACAGGGATCGGGTCGGGTTTCATGAAACCCGACTTTGCCAAAAGTCGGCGACTTATGAAAATGACCGACCCGTTTCGCTCAACCCTACCCGCCACCATTCTACTTAAAGATATTTCTTTTTTATTTTATTTTCTTAACGACGTCTGGGTGTTGGTCTCCTCCTCCTTTTACTCCTCCACCTCTTTTCTTTTCGAATGACTATATGTAGTTGTGACTAGTGTTGAGCATTCCGATACCGCAAGTATCGGGTATCGGCCGATACTTGCGGTATCGGAATTCCGATACCGAGATCCGATACTTTTGTGGTATCGGGTATCGGTATCGGATACATAGAGATGTGTAAAATAAAGAATTAAAATAAAAAATATTGATATATTTACCTCTCCGGCGGCCCCTGGACTCAGCGCGGGTAACCGGCAGGCTTCGTTGTTCAAAATCAGCGCTTTTAGGACCTGAGAATCACGTCCCGGCTTCTGATTGGTCGCGGGCCGCCCATGTGACCGCCACGCGACCAATCACAAGGCGCGACATCACCGCAAGCTATTAACGCGCTCATTTTTGAAAAATGAGCGCGTTAATGACTTTCAAAGACGTAGCGGCTTGTGATTGGTCGCGGCCACGCGACCAATCACAAGCCGCGACGTCACCGCAAGCTATTAACGCGCTCATTTTTAAAAATGAGCGCGTTAATGGCTTTCAAAGACGTAGCGGCTTGTGATTGGTCGCGTGGCCGCGACCAATCACAAGCCGCGACGTCACCGCAAGCTATTAACGCGCTCATTTTTAAAAATGAGCGCGTTAATGACTTTCAAAGACGTAGCGGCTTGTGATTGGTCGCGTGGCCGCGACCAATCACAAGCCACGACGTCACCGCAAGCTATTAACGCGCTCATTTTTAAAAATGAGCGCGTTAATGACTTTCAAAGACGTAGCGGCTTGTGATTGGTCGCGGCCACGCGACCAATCACAAGCCGCTACGTCTTTGAAAGTCATTAACGCGCTCATTTTTAAAAATGAGCGCGTTAATAGCTTGCGGTGACGTCGCGGCTTGTGATTGGTCGCGTGGCGGTCACATGGGCGGCCCGCGACCAATCAGAAGCCGGGACGTGATTCTCAGGTCCTAAAAGCGCTGATTTTGAACAAAGAAGCCTGCCGGTTACCCGCGCTGAGTTCAGGGGCCGCCGGAGAGGTATATATATCAATATTTTTTATTTTAATTCTTTATTTTACACATCCCTATGGATCCCAGGGCCTGAAGGAGAGTTTCCTCTCCTTCAGACCCTGGGAACCATGAGAATACCTTCCGATACTTGATGTCCCATTGACTTGTATTGGTATCGGATATCGGTATCGGCGATATCCGATATTTTTCGGGTATCGGCCGATACTATCCGATACCGATACTTTCAAGTATCGGACGGTATCGCTCAACACTAGTTGTGACTTTTCCATGTGTTTGTTGTGTCTTCTGAGCAGTTTGTCAGCTTTTGGACACCTTTTAAGGTGTTTTCTATGTGTTTTCCATGTGTTTGTATGTGTTTGTGTTTGCCTGCCATTGGTTTCAATGGGGTTCGACGGTGTTCGTCGAACGTTCGACAAACAATTAGTCCAACACGTCACTGAACCGAACCCAAACACTAGGGAGGTGGCTCAACACTAGTAAACATGTCAAATCCCTAAACCAATCCCTCAATTTGCAGCCACTCTTGCAGTGAAAGAGTGACATTTTGTGGTATCCTTCTCCTTCAGCGTTGGATGAATGGAAAGAGCACAAAAAACACAATTATAATATGAGTCCCTGTATTCAGACTCATTTGCAGTGAGTCTACCCATGTAAATAATTTTATACTTGAACCAAACCTGCCTACAGTTCTAGCTTTGAAGTATGGGTTGGGGTTAGGACAAAAATACATTGCTATAGAAATAATATTTTTTTAGGTGAACTATCCAATTTGCTTTGAAGGAAAGGTTGTTGATATATTAAACTGTCTATTCCAACCTCCTTATCTCTATTCACAATTGTGTGTCCATAAATCCTCTTGTGTTCTCATCTTATACAGATTTTAGGAGACAGGCATGATTTGTAACTTTGATTTGTAAAGTTTATTGCTGCTCTCCAACTGACTCTTACTTCTCTTCTCAGAAAACTTCTACCTCCCAAGTCACCACTGCACACTTAATAAATATTGTTGGAGATTGTGGCAAGAAATAGGACACCCTGTCAGAAGGAAATTAATCTGATACTGGAAAGAATAAAAATATAATCAATTAGAAAGTCATGAGGCATAAAACTATTGCAGATTGCACAGTTTATTTGAGACTTTAAGTCTCTTTTCTTCAGTCTTTAGAAATCCACAAAGCAATAATTCATTCCTTATACAATTTTATTAATTATGGGTGCAATAAAATTACTAAAACTATGTTTATTTTTTAAACCCATTCCTGTGAAAATGTCATACTACACCAACCTGCTCTGGTAATTTATTACCCACTAGTTGAAGAGCCCGACATTGCCTGGGCATAGTAAATATCTGTGGTTAGTTATAGCACGTCACTTCTCTTATTTTCCCATCACGCCTCTCATTTTCCCAATCACATCTTTGATTTTCCCCCTCACATCTCTCATTTTCTCCCTCACTCCTCTCATTCCCCCCTAACACTTGTCATTTCGACCTCACATCTGTCATTTTCCGATCACTACACTATTTTCCCTCACTCCTTTTCATTTTCACCTCACACCTCTCATTTTCACCTCAGTATATACATGTTTGTCATCTCCCTTATATATAGTATACACCTGTATGTCATCTCCTGTATATAGTATATACCTGTATGTCATCTCCCCTGTATATAGTATATACCTGCTGTGTCATCTCCCCTGTATATAGTATATACCTGTATGTCATTTCCTCCTATATATAGTATATACCTGTATGTCATCTCCTCCTATATATAGTATATACGTGTATGTCATCTCCTCCTATATATAGTATATACCTGTATGTCATCTCCTTCTATATATAGTATATACCTGTATGTCATCTCCTCCTGTATATAGTATATACCCGTGTGTCATCTCCCCTGTATATAGTATATATCTGTGTGTCATCTCCTCCTGTATATAGTATATACCTGTATGTCATCTTCTATATATAGCATATACCTGTATGTCATCTCCTCCTGTATATAGTATATACCTGTAGGTAATCTGCTCCTGTATATAGTATATACCTGTGTGTCATCTCCTCCTGTATATAGTATATACCTGTATGTCATCTCCTCCTGTATATAGTATGTACCTGTATGTCATCTCCTCCAATATATAGTGTATACCTGTGTGTCATCTCTCCTGTATATAGTATATATCTGTGTGTCATCTCCCCTGTATATAGTATATACCTGTGTGATCTCCTGTAATAGACCTCGTTAACACGTTATTTGCGCAGTATTTTTACCTCAGTATTTGTAAGATAAATTGGCAGCCTGATAAATCCCCAGCCAACAGGAAGCCCTCCCCCTGGCAGTATATATTAGCTCACACATACACATCATAGACAGGTCATGTGACTGACAGCTGCTGTATTTCCTATATGGTACATTTGTTGCTCTTGTAGTTTGTCTGCTTATTAATCAGATTTTTATTTTTGAAGGCTAATACCAGACTTGTGTGTGTTTTAGGGAGAGTTTCGTTTGTCAAGTTGTGTGTGGCGACATGCATGTAGCGACTTTTGTGAGATGAGTTTTGTGTGGCAACATGCGTGTAGCAACTTTTTGTGTGTCGAGTTGCATGTGACAGGTTAGTGTTGCAAGTTGTGTGCAGCAAGTTTTGCGCATGGCGAGTTTTGCGCGTCGTGAGTTTTATGTCTGGTGCATTTTGAGTATGTGCAAGTTTTGTGTGAGGCAACTTTTGCATGTGTTGCAAATTTTGTGCATGTGGCAATTTTTCCGCGTGTGCAAGTTTTGCATGTGGCGAGTTTTCCATGAGGTGAGTTTTGCACTTGTGGCGAGTTTTGCGTGAGCCTAGTTTTTGCATGTGGCGAGTTTTGCGCGTGGCGAGTTTTGAGCGGCGACTTTTGTGTTTCGACTTTTATGTGGCGAGGTTGGTGTATGTGTGGTGAAATGTGTGCTGAGGGTGGTATATGTGTTCAAGCACGTGGTAGTGTGTGGCACATTTTGTGTGTGTGTTCATATCCCCGTGTGTGGTGAGTATCCCATGTCGGGGCCCCACCTTAGCAACTGATCGGTATATACTCTTTTGCGCCATCACTATCATTCTTTAAGTCCCCCTTGTTCACATCTGGCAGCTGTCAATTTGCCTCCAACACTTTTCCTTTCACTTTTCCCTATTATGTAGATAGGGGAAAAATAGTTTGGTGAATTGGAAAGCGCGGAGTTAAAATTTCACCTCACAACATAGCCTATGACGCTCTCAGGGTCCAGACGTGTGACTGTGCAAAATTTTGTGGCTGTAGCTGCGACGCCTCCAACACTTTTCCTTTCATTTTTTTCCCCATTATGTAGATAGGGGCAAAATTGTTTGGTGAATTGGAAAGCACGGGGTTAAAGTTTCACCTCACAATGTAGGCTATGACGCTCTGAGGGTCCAGATGTGTGACTGTGCAAAATTTTGTTTCTGTAGCTGCGACGCCTCCAACACTTTTCCTTTCACTTTTTTCCCCATTATGTAGATAGGGGCAAAATTGTTTGGTGAATTGGAAAGCGCGGGGTTAAAATTTCACCTCACAACATAGCCTATGACGCTCTCAGGGTCCAGACGTGTGACTGTGCAAAATGTTGTGGCTGTAGCTGCGACGCCTCCAACACTTTTCCTTTCATTTTTTTCCCCATTACGTACTACGTCCTGTTGTTTTGACGTCTCCCTACACTTACGGTTGATGTTATTACTATTTGGACACAACAGTTCTTCACGTGGTGTGTATTTGGCTCTTAGATAACCTCTTTTAATACTCCTATTACTGTAACCTCTTGATTGGAACCTGGTTCTAAGATCTGCCGCCTGGGTCTCAAATTTGATAGTAGAAGAGCAGATCCGCTTCATCCTAAGGTGCTGACATGTCTCTATCATGTACCATCGGTTTTAATATGGTAATTTTATATTTATTTTCATTTTAGTGTGCTTATACTTACCTCCATGTTTATATGGTTGCTGATGCTGATGACCATCGATTGGAGAAATCCAGGTGATTGAAGAATCTCTATGGCCGTGCGGTGACAAAACTCAAGATCTGAAATGACACAATATTCAATATAAAGGATGCTATATGACAACATGCTGGAAACGTCGCATGGAGTATGTGATTTATCAATCAACAATGAACAATGGAGTACATGTAATTTCCATATATATATACGAATCCAATACATCAGCAATACATTGTACATGTATGTTTGTATATTTTAGCCTTTAGTGTTATATTACTCTCATATTTTTCATCTTATTTTTTATTTTTAGTCTTATGTTTTTGGTACCCCCTTTTTCTAGTTAATAGTTATGTGCATTTTGTATTCATCTATTCAGGGAGATTTCTGGCTCTTCTGGCTTGTGTTTATGCACTAGTCACTTGTCATTTAGTGTGTATTTTTTAATGCATACATATCAGTAAGATAATTATTTTACTTTTGAGCCGTTTATATTTGTCTCTCATTGGTGGTTAAACATCTATTGATGCACCAATGGGGACTGAGCACTTGGAGAAATAATTTTAGTATATCTTCAGTTTATTTCCCTAACTAGACACAAGGCACATTATATGCCATTAGTATATAATAAATTCACTTCATTCACTTTAAGGGCACAGTCACTTTATTGAGATGCTTGCCGGCACTGTGATCTTGCTGCGCTCTGGCTTCTCCCTGGCGGTTGTCCCGGGTCACGTGATGTGGGCATGACGTCTGCCCGCTCACGTGATGTGGGCCTGCTGGCCGGGTGGAGGCTTGGAGCGCGGTGCTGTTCAGGTCCGACGCTCTCACACTTTAGCACTTACTAATTACTCTAATGAGATGCTTGCCGGTACTGTGATCTCGCTGTGCTCCGGCTCCTTCCTGGCGGCTGTCCCGGATCGCGTGGTGTGGGCGTGATTTCTGCCCGCTCACGTGATGTGGGCCTGCTGGCCGGATGGAGGCTTGGAGCGCAGTGCGGTTCAGATCCGACGGTCTCACGCTACAGCACTTACTAAGTATCCGATCAGGTGATCGGAAGAGCACACTATTTAAACCGGATAGAGAACTGTATTAAACCACGCCCCCTGAGGAAGCGGTAACTATAGGACGCGAAACGCGCGTTGGGGAACATCACCCAGGAACCAGACAGGACCCTTCAAGCACACATGGGTAACTTAATTGAATTAAACACTTGATGTTATCACAAGACTGTCTGTATGCTCTGAATATGTGGTGCTGTATATAATGTGGCCCCAGCGAATAGACCTTTTTGATCCACGCATACTTTGGACTATATAGTCCCCATGTGGGCAACATCATAAATTTGAGATCCAATACATTGTTGTGTTACACTTATTTGGGCCCTGTTCTGTACGCTTGGGTGTCTTGGATGTACCTTTTGATAAAGTTGCTATGCACTTTAAACTATTTTGATTGTTAATTATATATATATGTTTGTTATATTTCAATAAATATTACCTTTTGTGAAATATTGTGGCTAGTGTTGACTCTTGGGCCTCCTATTTGTTGATCCTCCTGTATTTAGTATAAACCTGTATGTCATCTCCTCCTGTATATAGTATGTACCTGTATGTCATCTCCTCCTCTATATAGTATATACCTGTGTGCTATCTCTCCTGTTTATAGTATATATCTGTGTGTCATCTCCCCTGTATATAGTATATACCTGTGTGATCTCCTGTATTAGACCTCGTTAACACGTTATTTGCTCAGTATTTTTACCTCAGTATTTGTAAGATAAATTGGCAGCCTGATAAATCCCCAGCCAACAGGAAGCCCTCCCCCTGGCAGTATATATTAGCTCACACATACACATAATAGACAGGTCATGTGACTGACAGCTGCTGTGTTTCCTATATGGTACATTTGTTGCTCTTGTAGTATGTCTGCTTATTAATCAGATTTTTATTTTTGAAGGCTAATACCAGACTTGTGTGTGTTTTAGGGCGAGTTTCGTTTGTCAAGTTGTGTGTGTTGAGTTGTGTGTGGCGACATGCATGTAGCGACTTTTGTGAGATGAGTTTTGTGTGGCAACATGCGTGTAGCAACTTTTTGTGTGTCGAGTTGCATGTAACAGGTTAGTGTGTAGTGTGCAGCAAGTTTTGCGCATGGCGAGTTTTGCGCGTGGTGAGTTTTATGTCTGGTGCCTTTTGAGTATGTGCAAGTTTTGTGTGAGGCAACTTTTGCATGTGTTGCAAATTTTGTGCATGTGGCAATTTTTCCGCGTGTGCAAGTTTTGCGTGTGGCGAGTTTTCCATGAGGTGAGTTTTGCACTTGTGGCGAGTTTTGCGTGAGCCTAGTTTTTGTATGTGGCGAGTTTTGCGCGTGGCGAGTTTTGAGCGGCGACTTTTGTGTTTCGACTTTTATGTGGCGAGGTTGGTGTATGTGTGGTGAAATGTGTGCTAAGGGTGGTATATGTGTTCAAGCACGTGGTAGTGTGTGGCGCATTTTGTGTGTGTGTTCATATCCCCATGTGTGGTGAGTATCTCATGTCGGGGCCCCAACTTAGCAACTGATCGGTATATACTCTTTTGCGCCATCGCTCTCATTCTTTAAGTCCCCCTTGTTCACATCTGGCAGCTGTCAATTTGCCTCCAACACTTTTCCTTTCACTTTTCCCCATTATGTAGATAGGGGAAAAATAGTTTGGTGAATTGGAAAGTGCGGAGTTAAAATTTCAACTCACAACATAGCCTATGACGCTCTCAGGGTCCAGACGTGTGACTATGCAAAATTTTGTGGCTGTAGCTGCGACGCCTCCAACACATTTCATTTTTTCATTTCACTTTTTCCCCATTATGTAGATAGGGGCAAAATTGTTTGGTGAATTGGAAAGCGCGGGGTTAAAAATTCACCTCACAACGTAGCCTATGACGCTCTCAGGGTCCAGACGTGTGACTGTGCAAAATTTTGTTGCTGTAGCTGCGACGCTTCCAACACTTTTCCTTTCACTTTTTTCCCCATTATGTAGATAGGGGCAAAATTGTTTGGTGAATTGGAACGCGCGGGGTTAAAATTTCACCTCACAATATAGCCTATGACGCTCTCGGGGTCCATGCGTGTGACTGTGCAAAATTTTGTGGCTGTAGCTGCGACGGTGCAGATGCCAATCCCGGACATACACACATACACACACACACACATTCAGCTTTATATAGTAGACTAGCTGAAGAGCCCGGCGTTGCCTGGGCATCGTAAATATCTGTGGTTAGTTATAGCACCTCACTTCTCTTATTTTCCCATCACGCCTCTCATTTTCCCAATCACATCTTTCATTTTTCCCCTCACATCTCTCATTTTCTCCCTCACACCTCTCATTTTCTCCCTCACTCCTCTCATTCCCCCCTAACACTTGTCATTTCAACCTCACATCTGTCATTTTCTGATCACTCCACTATTTTTCCTCACTCCTCTCATTTTGCACTCACACCTTTTCATTTTCACCTCACACCTCTCATTTTCACCTCATCACCTCAGTATATACATGTTTGTCATCTCCCTTATATATAGTATACATCTGTATGTCATCTCCTGTATATAGTATATACCTGTATGTCATCTCCCCTGTATATAGTATATACCTGCTATGTGTCATCTCCCCAATATATAGTATATACCTGAATGTCATCTCCTTCTATATATAGTATATACCTGTGTGTCATCTCCCCTGTATATAGTATATATCTGAGTGTCATCTCCTCCTGCATATAGTATATACCTGCATGTCATCTTCTATATATAGCATATACCTGTATGTCATCTCCTCCTGTATATAGTATATACCTGTATGTCATCTCCTCCTGTATATATATGTACCTATATGTCATCTCCTCCTCTATATAGTATATACCTGTGTGTCATCTCTCCTGAATATAGTATATATCTGTGTGTCATCTCCCCTGTATCTAGTATATACCTGTGTGTCATCTCCTCCTGTATTAGACCTCGTTCACACGTTATTTGCTCAGTATTTTTACCTCAGTATTTGTAAGCTAAATTGGCAGCCTGATAAATCCCCAGCCAACAGGAAGCCCTCCCCCTGGCAGTATATATTAGCTCACACATACACATAATAGACAGGTCATGTGACTGACAGCTGCCGTATTTCCTATATGGTGCAATTGTTGTAGTTTGTCTGCTTATTAATCAGATTTTTATTTTTGAAGGATAATACCAGACTTGTGTGTGTTTTAGGGCGAGTTTCGTTTGTCAAGTTCTGTGTGTTGAGTTGCGTGTGGCGACATGCATGTAGCGACTTTTGTGAGATGAGTTTTGTGTAGCAACATGCGTGTAGCAACTTTTTGTGTGTCGAGTTGCATGTGACAGGTTAGTGTAGCAAGTTGTGTGCAGCAAGTTTTGCGCATGGCGAGTTTTGCGCGTTGCGAGTATTATGTGTGGTGCCTTTTGAGTATGTGCAAGTTTTGTGTGAGGCAACTTTTGCATGTGTTGCAACTTTTGTGCATGTGCCAATTTTTCCACGTGTGCAAGTTTTGCGTGTGGCGAGTTTTTCATGAGGAGAATTTTGCACTTGTGGCGAGTTTTGCAAGAGCCTAGTTTTTGCATGTGGCGAGTTTTGCGCGTGGCGAGTTTTGAGTGGCGACTTTTGTGTTTTGACTTTTATGTGGCGAGGTTGGTGTATTTGTGGTGAAATGTGTGCTGAGGGTAATATGTGTTCAAGCACGTGGTAGTGTGTGGCGCATTTTGTGTGTGTTCATATCCCCGTGTGTGGTGAGTATCCCATGTCGAGGCCCCACCTTAGCAACTGTACAGTATATACTCTTTGGCGCCATTGCTCTCATTCTTTAAGTCCCCCTTGTTCACATCTGGCAGCTGTCAATTTGCCTCCTACACTTTTCCTTTCAGTTTTTTCCCATTATGTAGATAGGGGCAAAATTGTTTGGTGAATTGGAAAGCACGGGGTTAAAATTTCACCTCACAACATAGCCTATGACGCTCTCGGGGTCCACACGTGTGACTGTGCAAAATTTTGTTGCTGTAGCTGCGACGCTTCCAACACTTTTCCTTTCACTTTTTTCCCCATTATGTAGATAGGGGCAAAATTGTTTGGTGAATTGGAACGCGCGGAGTTAAAATTTCGCCTCACAATATAGCCTATGACGCTCTCGGGGTCCAGACGTGTGACTGTGCAAAATTTTGTTGCTGTAGCTGCGACGCTTCCAACACTTTTCCTTTCACTTTTTTCTCCATTATGTAGATAGGGGCAAAATTGTTTGGTGAATTGGAAAGCGCGGGGTTAATATTTCACCTCACAACGTAGCCTATGACGCTCTCAGGGTCCAGACGTGTGACTGTGCAAAATTTTGTTGCTGTAGCTGCGACGCTTCCAACACTTTTTTCCTTTCACTTTTTTCCCCATTATGTAGGTAGGGGCAAAATTGTTTGGTGAATTGGAACGCGCGGGGTTAAAATTTCGCCTCACAACATAGCCTATGATGCTCTCGGGGTCCAGACGTGTGACTGTGCAAAATTTTGTGGCTGTAGCTGCGACGATGCAGATGCCAATCCCGGACATACACACACACATACACACACACACACACACATTCAGCTTTATATAGTAGACTAGCTGAAGAGCCCGGCGTTGCCTGGGCATAGTAAATATCTGTGGTTAGTTATAGCACGTCACTTCTCTTATTTTCCCATCACGCCTCTCATTTTCCCAATCACATCTTTCATTTTCCCCCTCACATCTCTCATTTTCTCCCTCACTCCTCTCTTTCCCGCCTAACACTTGTCATTTCAACCTCACATCTGTCATTTTCCGATCACTACACTATTTTCCCTTACTCCTCTCATTTTGCACTCATACCTTTTCATTTTCACCTCACACCTCTCATTTTCACCTCAGTATATACATGTTTGTCATCTCCCTTATATATAGTATACGCCTGTATGTCATCTCCTGTATATAGTATATACCTGTATGTCATCTCCCCTGTATATAGTATATACCTGCTGTGTGTCATCTCCCCTGTATATAGTATATACCTGTATGTCATCTCCTCCTATATATAGTATATACCTGTATGTCATCTCCTCCTATATATAGTATATACCTGTATGTCATCTCCTCCTATATATAGTATATACCTGTATGTCATCTCCTTCTATATATAGTATATACCTGTAGGTCATCTCCTCCTGTATATAGTATATACCTGTGTGTCATCTCCCCTGTATATAGTATATATCTGTGTGTCATCTCCTCCTGTATATAGTATATACCTGTATGTCATCTTCTATATATAGCATATACCTGTATGTCATCTCCTCCTGTATATAGTATATACCTGTAGGTAATCTGCTCCTGTATTTTTCGTTTATCAAGTTGTGTGTGTTGAGTTGTGTGTGGCGACATGCATGTAGCGACTTTTGTGAGATGAGTTTTGTGTGGCAACATGCGTGTAGCAACTTTTTGTGTGTCGAGTTGCATGTGACAGGTTAGTGTAGCAAGTTGTGTGCAGCAAGTTTTGCGCATGGCGAGTTTTGCGCGTCGTGAGTTTTATGTCTGGTGCCTTTTGAGTATGTGTAAGTTTTGTGTGAGGCAACTTTTGCATGTGTTGCAAATTTTGTGCATGTGGCAATTTTTCCGCATGTGCAAGTTTTGCGTGTGGCGAGTTTTCCATGAGGTGAGTTTTGCACTTGTGGCGAGTTTTGCGTGAGCCTATTTTTTGCATGTGGCGAGTTTTCCGCGTGGTGAGTTTTGAGCGGCGACTTTTGTGTTTGGACTTTTATGTGGCGAGGTTGGTGTATGTGTGGTGAAATGTGTGCTGAGGGTGGTATATGTGTTCAAGCACGTGGTAGTGTGTGGCGCATTTTGTGTGTGTGTGTTCATATCCCCATGTGTGGTGAGTATCCCATGTCGGGGTCCCACCTTAGCAACTGTACGGTATATACTCTTTGGCGCCATCGCTCTCACTCTTTAAGTCCCCCTTGTTCACATCTGGCAGCTGTCAATTTGCCTCCAACACTTTTCCTTTCACTTTTCCCCATTATGTAGATATGTAGATAGGGGAAAAATTGTTTGGTGAATTGGAAAGCGCGGAGTTAAAATTTCACCTCACAACATAGCCTATGACGCTCTCAGGGTCCAGACGTGTGACTGTGCAAAATTTTGTGGCTGTAGCTGCGACGCCTCCAACAGTTTTCATTTCACTTTTTTCCCCATTATGTAGATAGGGGCAAAATTGTTTGGTGAATTGGAACGCGTGGGGTTAAAATTTCGCCTCACAATATAGCCTATGACGCTCTCGGGGTCCAGACGTGTGACTGTGCAAAATTTTGTGGCTGTAGCTGCGACGGTGCAGATGCCAATCCCGGACATACACACATACACACACACACACATTCAGCTTTATATAGTAGATATGCTTACTTATATTACATCATTTATTTACATACAACTTTACAGGTATTATCATCACTACCCCCATTGGTCCTTACAATCTAAACTCCTATTGAAGTATAAAGAATATGACACGGTACTTGCAGAAATGCCAATTAATCATGAGAGAACATTCAAACTCCTTTCAGATGTTACCATTGGTGAGATTTGAACTCAGGACTAAAAAGTAACAGTGCTAACCACTGAGCCACCATGCTGTCCATTAACAGTGGAGAGTGTAGAATTCACATCATAGAAGCTTTTCAAAACGTTGAAAGGGAACCTGTCATCAGCATAAAAGCATGTATGTAAAGGCCCTTTCATGCTCAATAAATCCTTAACTTCCTTGGAAAGTTTCATTTTGAAGGTTTAGAGAAATCCAGCTATTAAGTTTATGATAATGAGTAGTGATGAGCGTGCTCGACACTGCTTGAAACTTAATTGAGCATCGGGATGCTCGGGCACACGCGTTACTTGGCTGAGTATGATATGGAGCTTGAGATCATTCTCAAATCCTCGCCCCGCATATTTCAAGGCTGTTTTCCTGCCATTACACATGCAGAGATTGCCTGCCAGTCATGGTAATGCCTCAGCCATGTTTGTACTGGCATTACAGTGATTATCTGACCGCTATATAAGACTTAGTGAAATCATGCTCGCCAGAGGCACCTACATAGGGATTATTGCCTTACAGTCCTTGCTGCTGTAAAGCAAAACTTAAAGGGAATCTGTCACCCCAAAAATCGTATCTGAGCTAAGCCCACCGGCATCAGGGGCTTATCTACAGCATTCTAGAATGCTGTAGCTTAACCCCCTATGTAACCTGAAAGATAAGAACTAAAGGTTATATTATACTCACCCAGGGGTGGTCCCACTGCGGTCCAGGTCCGATGGGCATGGCAGTCCAGTCCAGCGCCTCCTATCTTCATTCGATGATGTCCTCTTCTTTTCTTCTTGCTGCGGCTCCGGCTCCAGTGTACTTTGTCTGCCCTGTTAAGGGCAGAGCAAAGTAATGCAGTGCGCAGGCGCCGGGGCTCTCTGACCTTTCCAGGCAGACTCCCTTTAAGAGTTCTTTTCATGGCTAAGTCAATTCTTTTGTTTTATTCCAAGGGAAAAAGAACCGGCAGCACTCACCAGTCTTGATGGCAGGTAATACTTTATTGGTGCATATTCTTCACGGCTCGGGGGTGCATATATACAGAGAAGTGTGCAGGTAAAACGACGGCCGTTTCATGCTATTTGAGCGCTTCAACAGCGCTGTTGAAGCGCTCAAGTAGCATCAAACGGCCGTCGTTTTACCTGCACACTTCTCTGTATATATGCACCCCCGAGCTGTGAAGAATATCCACCAATAAAGTATTACCTGCCATCAAGACTGGTGAGTGCTGCCGGTTCTTTTTCCCTTGGATTTCTGTATGTTAGACTTTCTCGGCATCAGCACCCGAAGTCTTGTCTGTTCGGCTGCAATCTTTGCTTGTCGGGTCCGGTGTGCCTGCTAGCTGGCATCCTGGAGGTGCGGTCAGCTGTATCTTGTTTGTATTCTTTTGTTTTCTTCATTAATATCACTCTTAGCTGCATTTAGTGTAGTGAGTAGTGTTGAGCGATACCGTCCGATACTTGAAAGTATCGGTATCGGATAGTATCGGCCGATACCCGAAAAATATCGGATATCGCCGATACCGATATCCGATACCAATACAAGTCAATGGGACATCAAGTATCGGAAGGTATCCTCATGGATCCCAGGGTCTGAAGGAGAGGAAACTCTCCTTCAGGCCCTGGGATCCATATTAAAGTGTAAAATAAAGAATTAAAATAAAAAATATTGTTATATTCACCTCTCCGGCGGCCCCTGGACATCAGCGGGAGGATCCGGCGTCCGGCACGGCTTCTTTCTTCAAAATGCGCGCCTTCAGGACCTGTGGAATGACGTCCCGGCTTCTGATTGGTCGCGTGCCGCCCATGTGACCGCCACGCGACCAATCAGAAGCCGCGACGTCATTCCTCAGGTCCTAGAAGGCGCTCATTCTAGGACTTTAGCTGAGGAATGACGTCGCGGCTTCTGATTGGTCGCGTGGCGGTCACATGGGCGGCACGCGACCAATCAGAAGCCGGGACGTCATTCCACAGGTCCTGAAGGCGCGCATTTTGAAGAAAGAAGCCGTGCCGGACGCCGGATCCTCCCGCTGATGTCCAGGGGCCGCCGGAGAGGTGAATATAACAATATTTTTTATTTTAATTCTTTATTTTACACTTCCGATACCGATACCCGATATCACAAAAATATCGGATCTCGGTATCGGAATTCCGATACCGCAAGTATCGGCCGATACCCGATACTTGCGGTATCGGAATGCTCAACACTAGTAGTGAGAGCTGATGGAAAAGGGATAGTGTATTAAAGGCATCTAGACACAGATTATTGCCTTACAGTCTTTGCTGCTGCAATGTAAAACCAAAATTCCTTTTCAGGGCTATATCTAATCTATTCTATTTCCTATTAATATCAATAATCGTATTTAGTGTATGGAGAGTTTCTGGAGAAGGGCTAGTTTAGCATTAGAAACATCTAGATGGGTTGTTGTCTTACAGTCCTTGCTGCTGCAACAATCACAAGTACTTTTCAGGCCTACATCTATTCTATTATAGTCCCTATCAATACCTCTCTTAGCTGCATATGTATTTTAAAATGCACAAGTCATGCGGTAAAGGATGGGGAAGTAGATGTCCCACTGATGGTGGTGCACACAGAAGCCGTGGCCGTGGGCAATGGCCAACTGTGCCTGCTGCAGAAGCACAGCAAACACACTCTTCATCTAGACTTAGCTCATTGTCCCACTTTGCAAAGGTGCATGAGAACCCATAGTTAAAGCTGGAACAGTGCCAATAGGAGGTGGGTTGAATGGCAGATATTAGCTTATTGTCCCACTTTGCAAAGGGGCATGAGAAAACATTGTTGAAGCTAGAACAGTGCGAATAGGAGGTGGGTTGAATGGCAGACAATGCTTCCAATGTGTTTCCCAGCTCCACCATGTCTTCCACACGGTCCAGTCTCACTAGCCAAGACTTTAGACCACATAATCCTCACCCTGATCCTCCTTCATCTCACCATGGTGAATCCCAAAAGACAAGTGATGCTACAGTCGGATACTCTAAGTAGCTCTTTACATTTCCATTTATTGCTTCTTTTGGCCTCTCGCAGTGTATGTTTCAAGAGGGACGTGAGAAGATTGTGTGTGATGATGCTCAAATATTTGAGCAGCTACAGTCAGAAGATGATGGTGGTGAATGGCGATTACTGTCTCAAGAGGTGGATTATGATGAGACACAGTTACCAACAAGTCATGTTGTTACCTCAACAAGTAAGGATGAGGAACAAAGTGAGGAAGACGAGGCATTGGATGAAAAAATTCAATGACCCAACTTGACAAGGTGGGATGCAGAGCGAGCACACCTGCGCAGAGGAGGAAGAATCTGCAGCACCACAACAAGCCCAAAGAGGCAGTGGAGTAGTAAGAAAGAGAAGGCAGGCAATTGTTCCCCAAATAACCCACATGTGGCAAGATCTCAGGCCAAGAGTTAGGTGTTTCTCAGTCTGGTGCTTTTTTACAGACAGTGCGGATAACAAGGAAATGGTCGTTTGCAACCTGTGCCCTACCAAAATCAGATGGGGTCTGACCACCACCATAATGCTCAGGCACATGTCATTGAAGAGCCTGACTAGGTGGGCCAAATGCCTGGGTCCATAATCAGTCTCAGCGAGTGACACTACTGCCTCTTCTCTTGTGCTAAGTGCTTGGCGATCTGCTGTCCAGTATGCAGGCATGGATGCCTCTCACCCTACACCTGTCATTGCACTTTCGAATCCACATCAGCAACACGTACACTTCCTTGTCCCAGCGCAGAGTTCAGCTGTCCCTACCCTAGGCATTGGAATGCAAGGAGAAATATGCAGCTAGCCACAGGCCAAAATACTAAATGACCACATTTTCAGACTGCTTGGCCTGAAAATATTTCCGTTTAGGCTGCTTGACAATGAGACTTTCCATAGCTTTATGGCGGTGCACTATTTCTCCCAGTGTGCCATCCCTGCTTTACACAAACATGTGTCCCATAACATCAACCATGTCCAGACCAGCGCAGTTACTGAGAAGGTCCACTGAATGACTAACATGTGAACAAGTGCTTGTGGCCAGGGAAGCTACATTTCCCTGACAGCACACTGGTGAACCTTGTGAAGGTCAGGACCGAGTTGGACCATGTGACAGCACACGTGCTACAGATGACTATAATTGCGGGCCCAAGTTTCAACAGGATTTCACCTTCCTTCAATGCCAGTTCCTGCACCCGGTCCTTCTGCTCATCCTCCATCTAAGAATTATCATCAATATCAACCCTACCAAGTTTGCCTTAGCTACTTGTGAATGCATACCGCATGTGTGCTCATTTCTTTAAGTCCCCTACAGCTGCCGCTGCTCTGGCAGTGCTGCCGCTGCTCTGGCAGTGCTGCCGCATTGCTTCACTGACTGATTTGCGACCTGACTGTGTGCTGGAACTCAACATTACATATGTTTGCAAGGCTTTGTGACCAGCAGAAATCAGTAGTTGAATACCAGCTACAACATGCCCATTGTTATTCTGGTCAGCCTCCGTATATAAGAACCGACAAGTGGGCAGACTGTCAGTTGCGATGATGCCATACTCAGCATAACCTTCCCCCTTTGTGTCTATTCAAACACTTCTTGATAATAATAAAAGTGAAAGTTTTGCATGCAGACCAGGTGGAGATGGAGGAAAAAAGTACAAGGGGTTTTATTACCCAGCCATGCACATCTCATCCTTTCAGCATGGATTGAGTGATAATCAGGAGAAGGAGGAACAGGAGATGGTTGGCTGCGCTACAGGGGGTACTATCAATTCCAGCTTCTCGTGTGTTCTGCAATGATGCTCAAATGAGGAGGAGGAGTGGGAGGAGAAGAAGGGGGAGGAGATGGAAAGTCATCCTCCTGCTGAGGAAAAGAAATTCTTGCCTGTTGGGAGTATGGCACACATGGCTGACTTTATTTCCCACTGCCTTTCCCGTCTCTATCGCGTTATGCACATTTTGGCTAACACCGATAACTGGTTTTCACCTTTTTCAATCCATGCTACAAGGAGAACTTTCCATCTCTCCTTACTGCAGCAGAGAGAGCTAGTAAAATGTTGCCACACCAGAAGACCCTAGTTGACCAATTAGTGAAAACATTTCCATCAGACATTGCTGGCGGCAGAGGTCAGAGTTCTTTGGACAGCAAGGAGTAGTCGCGAGGGAGACACACATCAGGTCCACCAGAGGCAGGGGAGAACTATCAAACGTCTAGGACAGTTTGATTAGACCCTTCCAGTGCCCAAGCTCTGATGTGTGAGGTACTCTGACAAGGAAAGAAAAGTTTTGGAAGATGGTAAAGGAGTACCTAGCTAACTGTACGAGTGTCCTCCGTGATTTCTCTGTGCCGTATAACTATTGGGTAATCAAGCTAGACATGTGAAATGAACTATCCCTCTACACCTTTGACATGCTGGTCTGCCTTGCCATTAGCATTTTGTCTGAGCAGGTTTTTAGTGCTGCCAGGGGCATAATAACTAATAGGCACATCTGCCTGTCAACTTAAAATCCTGACAGGGTAACTCTTATCAAAATAAACAAGGCCTGGATACTGTAGGACCAGACTTCTCAACCCCACCAGATGACAACAGTGGTTCATAAGGCTAATTAAAATTTTCCTTATTTTCTGGTGAATTCTCATGCACCCCTTATCACACCACCAAACAAGGGTATATGGTTCTTGTTTTCAAATTTTTCGCATCCTCTTCCTCCGTAATATCTATAGGGTCAGGATACGGCCCTTGCTCTGAATTTTTCCAAGGTGTGTATGATGCCCTAATAGATCATTTTTACACAACGTGTATGAGGCCTACCTTTTCAATTCTCTTACATATACAGTTGAAACCAGAAGTTTACATGTACTACATAAAAAGACACATATGCAAGTTTTTCTCAATATCTGACATGTAATCAGAATATTGAAGATAAACTTGGCACACACGTTGTGAGATGCAGTGAAAATTTAATTAAGGAGAGTACATACAGTAACGGCCCCCGAAGCCTTCCACATCCTCGCAATGCTCTCGGCTGCTCCGTTCCCAGTAATGCTATGCAAAATGACCCCAGATGATGTAGGATCACGCGAGACCGCTATGTTATCACGGGTTATTGCCTCAAAGCATCACTGGGAATGGACCTGTCGAGAGCATCGCTAACTCCTCGGCTGGATCCGGGGGCCACCAGCAGGTGAGTATATAACTATTTTTTATTTTAATTATTTTTTTTACAGGGATATGGTACCCACACTGCTATATACTATGTGGGCTGTGCTTTATACTATGTGGGCTGTTATATACTCCATGGCTGTGCTATATACAATGTGGCTGCTATATACTACGTGGGCAGTGCTATTATACTACATGCACTGTGATATATACTGCGTGGATTGTGCTATATACTATGTGGACTGTGCTGTATACTATGTGGGCTGTGTTATATACTACATGGATTGTACTATATAGTACGTGGATTGTACTATACTGTATACATAGTAATATAGTAACATAGTTATTAAGGTTGAAGGAAGACTTTAAGTTCATCTAGTTCAACCCATAGCCTAACCAAACATGCCCTAACATGTTGATCCAGAGGAAGGCATAAAAAACCCATGGCAAAGTGTAAGCTCCACATTGGGGAAAAAAATTCCATCCCGACTGCACATATGGCAATCAGACTAGTTCCCTGGATCAACACCCTAACAAGGAATCTAGTGTATATACCCTGTAACATTATAGTTTTCAAGAAAGGCATCCAGTCCCCTCTTAAATTTAAGTAATGAATCACTCATTACAACATCATACAGCAAAGAGTTCCATAGTCTCACTGCTCTTACAGTAAAGAATCCGCGTCTGTTATGTTATTATGCTTAAACCTTCTTTCCTCCCGACGGAGAGGATGCCCCCTTGTCCCTGTCTCAGGTCTATGATTAAAAAGATCATCAGGAAGGTTTTTGTACTTGTCCCCTCATAAATTTATACATTAAAATAAGATCACCCCTTAGTCTTCATTTTTCCAAACTAAACAGCCCCAAGTGTAATAACCTATCTTGGTATTGCAGACCCCCCAGTCCTCTAATAACCTTGGTCGCTCTTCTCTGCACCCGCTCTAGTTCAGCTATGTCTTTCTTATACACCGGAGACCAGAACTGTACACAGTATTCTAAGTGTGGTCGAACTAGTGACTTGTAAAGAGGTAAAATTATGTTCTCGTCATGAGCATCTATGCCTCTTTTAATGCATCCCATTATTTTATTTGCATTTGTAGCAGCTGCCTGACACTGGCCACTGAATATGAGTTTGTCATCCACCCATACACCCAGGTCTTTTTCATTGACGGTTTTGCCCAGAGTTTTAGAATTAAGCACATAATTATACATCTTATTACTTCTACCCAAGTGCATGACCTTACATTTATCCCCATTAAAGCTCATTTGCCATTTATCAGCCATACGTGGACTGTGCTATATACTACGGGTCTGATATATACTACGTGGCTGTGCTATACACTACGTTGGCTGTGCCTATGCTATATTCTACGTGGCTGTGCTATATACTACGTGGACTGTACTATGCACTATGTGGATTGTGCTATATACTACGTGCACTGTGCTATATACTACGTGGGCTGTGCTATATACTACGTGGACTGTACTACTACATGGACTGTACTATATACTACATGGACTGTGCTATATACCACATGGCTGTGTTGTGTACTATGTGGACTGTACTATATATTAATTTGACTGTACTATATACTACGTGGATTATGCTATATACTACCTGGACTGTACTAAATACTATGTGGCTGTGATATATGCTACATGGCTGTGCTATGTGCTATGTGGGCTGTGTTATATGCTGTTTGGCTGTGATATATGCTACATGGCTGTGCTATATGCTACGTCGCTGTGCTATATACTATATGTTACGTGGCTCTGCTATATACTGCGTGGCTGTTCTATATACTACTTGGCTGTGTTATATACTACACGGCTGTGCTATATACTACGTGGGCTGTTATATGCTACATGGCTGTGCGATATGCTATGTCTTTGTGTTATATGCTAAGTGGCTGTGCTATATACTATGTGGCTGTGTTATATATTACGTGGCTGTGCTATATGCTATGTGCGCTGAGTTATATGCTACATGGCTGTGCTATATACTACATGGCTGTGTTATATACTACGTGGCTGTGCTATGTGCGCTGTGTTATATACTACGTGGCTGTGCTATATACTACGTGGGCTGTTATATGCTACGTGGCTGTGCTATATGCTATGTAACTGTGTTATATACTATGTGGCTGTGCTATTTGCTGCGTGGGATGTGTTATATGCTAAGTGGGCTGTTATATGCTAAGTTTACGTGTACTGAGCAAGTTCTGTCATACATATTCTAGAATACCCGATGCGTTAGAATCGGGCCACCATCTAGTCTACTATATAATCATCTAATTCTGTCTGTTTGTAATGGAAATCCCACTTCGCTGATTGGTCACCACATAGTTCACTCATGTTTACTGGACAAGTTCTGTCAGTTACAGAACCTCACAGTTCAGTCATGTTTAGTGAACAAGTTCTGTCAGTCACAGTGTGATGTAGTTCAGTCGCGTTTACTGGACAACTTCTGTCAGTCACAGTGCCACATAATTCAGTTACGTTTACTGAACAAGTTCTGTCAGTCGCAGTGCCACATAGTTCAGTCGCGTTTACTGAACAAGTTCTGTCATTCACAGTGCCTTGTAGTTCAGTCACGTTTACTGAACAAGTTCTGTCAGTCACAGTGCGACATAGTTCACTTAAGTTTACTCAATAAGTTCTATCAGTCACAGTTTTTACATGGTTCACACATGTTTACTGAACAAGTTCTGTCAGTCACAGTGCCACGTATTTCAGTCACGTTTACTGAACACGTTCTGTCTGTTACAGTGCG
Organism: Ranitomeya imitator; assembly: GCF_032444005.1. NCBI lineage: Eukaryota > Metazoa > Chordata > Amphibia > Anura > Dendrobatidae > Ranitomeya > Ranitomeya imitator. The sequence goes on along the minus strand of NC_091285.1, from coordinate 157,962,443 downwards.
ACATAGTTCACTCACATTTACTGAACACGTTCGGTCAGTCAATATGGTGTACAAAAATATTTTGCGCTGATATTGTTAACAAATCTACTATATAATCATCAAACTCTGTTTGTCTGTAACGGAAATCCTGCATCACTGATTGGTTGCCACATAGTTCACTCACGTTTATTGAACAAGTTCTGTCAGTCACAGTGTGAACTTCAGTCACGTTTACTCAACAAGTTCTGTCAGTCACAGTGCCACGTAGTTCAGTCATGTTTACTGAACACGTTCAGTCAGTCAATGTGGTGTACAAAAATATTTTGGGTTGATATTGTTAACAAATATATTATAGTACTGATGTACTTCTTTCGCCCAATGATTTCTTTAAATACAGTTAGATATTCATGTAATGGTTTATATATTTTGATGATCTGCTTAACAATTTTGTTCAGTTGTATTAAGTTCTATGAGCAGGTTTACAGACATTTCATTAGTATTTAGTATCATTTCCTTTAAACTGAATGACTTGGGTCAAACATTAGGGATTTCCCTCCACAAGCTTCTCACAATAGTTGGTCAGAATTTGGGCCCTTTCCTCCTGACAAAACTAGTGTAACTGATCCAGGTTTTTAGGTCACCTTGCCTGCATCTGCCTTTTCAGCTTTGCCCATACATTTTCAATAGGATTGAGATCAGGGCTTTTAACCATTTTGGCAGTATGCTTCGGGTCATTGTCTATTTTGAAGAACCATTTCTGTTAGAAAACAGCAAATAGTGGGAGTCCTGCCCACAGACAGATAAGTAACAGGGTCTCACTACATAACAAGATATACAGCAAGCAGTGAGAAATAAACAAAAAGTAACCTTTAATCAAAGATAACTAAAATAATATACAGTGCCATCTCTAAATATAAGGGAAGCCAGGAAAGTCAGTCATTGAAACAAGTGTTCCTGTGTTTCTGACTGAGGGTCCATGCTCACTCGTATACATAAAAAGTGATAAAGCAAAGGTCACTTACTGCAAGGACAATAATGATCGGGTGAAACCAACTAAGAAACAAAGTCTGTCCTCAAGACAGGGTCACCCACTCAAAAGAGAGCAAATCACCTGCACATGAGTGAATGGAACAATAGATGTTGTGCTAAAATTGGCTAATAGGCTATATATATATTACTATATCCTGTAATTTAGCACAGAACTGACCTGGGCCAGAGGGGACATTGAAGCCAACAACCCTAAGTCCCCTGATGAACCCTTATATTTATGGGGGAAATGCGTTGGGCAATTGAGGTAGCTGAACAATGGCTGACAAGTCCCACGACTATGTGGAAACTTTTCTTGAAACTATTTGACAGTATATGGAGCGCCCCCAGACACAGGGCCACTAGTCACTCGGTACCGGTCCTTTCTGCTCAGTTATACGGTTGTCACGGTGGCTGGACCTGGTCGTGACCCTGCTAAGGGGCGTCCAATAAGAGTGGTAGTACAGTCTGTCAGGGGTTCGTGACGCCACCTGTGGTGTTCGGTCAGGGTGAACGACGCTGCTGTGGGGTTCGCTGGGGTGATGGAGTAGCAGCCGGATGGTATACCTTCCCACAGGTTAAGTAAATCCCGAGGGCTTCCCAGTAAGGTGGATGGTGATGGTGTGAGGTGCAGGCAATAACGAGGACACAGGGTTGCAGTCTCTTTACCTTTTACTGAAGGCTTCAGTACACTCAGTCCAGAGCACGTTCAACCGGGCTATCAGAGACCGGCCGGTCTGATGGGCACATCCAGAGTTTCCCTCGCAGATGGAAATCGTTGCCTACCAATAGCGCCTGTGTGTTGTAGTCCTACCCTGCTGAGCATTCGGAATAGTCCTCATAACTGCTGTTCTCGTTCTTTCGTTCTCTACAGCTTTCTCTCTCTCTCGTTCTTTGGTTCCAGATGTTGCTAGTTTCTAACGTCCCCCAGATATAGTATGGCTAGGACGCCACCCGTTTGACGGGAAGGCTTGGAGGTCTTCCGGGACCCTAGAGACGCCCCTCTCCCAATGTTGCCCCCTATGTCTTCGTAGGTGTAAAAGGTAGACAGCCAACCTATAATCAACTGTCCAGCGGAATTTGAGGTAAGGCCTGAAGTCAGTTACTCCTACGGTGATCCGGCCACCGACTACGCGCCTCAGTAAGATGTTGCCTTCCTCTCTCGGCACGACTCTTACTGGCTCTCCTTTGTGCTGATCTCGTTTACACTGTTCCACAATATTCTTCCCTTCTTGTCTCTTCCTTAGGATACCGCCGCAAGGTGTGCAGGCGCGGTTCCGTTACGTTCTGTTCTGTCGCTAGGCACCTGCCAGGTTCCCACGCCTGACAGGGACCCCCCTGTGTCTTCTCCCCGCAACACCCCCTGCCACGGGATGTTGCCTAGTTCCAACCCAGTCAGCTTCTGCCTAACTTCCTCCCCAGCCCCTAGTTTTACCAGTGAGAGGAGTGACCCAATAAATAAAGCCTTTTGCTCCCCCTAGTGGCCGGAGTGTGAAGTGTAATGTGTTCTGGTGATACCTGGTCAGGAGAACTCTTTAGTGCCATCGGACGTACCGCTACTCGCCTTGGGGCCACCATACTGCAACGACCAGGTCTCTGGGGCGCTGCACTCCCCCCCAGTTAAATCCAGTACTCCTGGACTGGGAAGAAGAACAACAATATAATGCAGTGAAAGACATACAAAATTTGTGGATGCTGAGAACAATATATAGAAAAGGTGCTTCCCTTTATGGGAGGTAAGGACACGTGAACGTTACAAACAAAAATAACAGTTAAATATTTTTTAATAACATTATGACTACAAATAACTCTCTGTACCCAGCTGGGTATTCTACTAAGTGCAAAATTTTCGAACATTAAACTAACTCTTCCTTTAAGGGCATATAAGCTGAACCCACTAAAGGCCTACTATCAAGTACTATAACAACTCAACCTTCTTTTCCGTTCTCACTTCGCCAATGCAGGACCGCCTAGCTCCTTGGCTGAGCCTACTGCCATTGCGCCGACCATCTTTCTACATCTTCTCAGGAGGACTCTTTCTTTAACCCCTACAGGTTCACTTCAAACTTTCCTGTCCTCAATCTTTATTAACATTATTAAACTATCTATATTCCTCAACATTATTAACGTTTTAACAGTTATCAAAGTTATCATCAAACATTCCCTTTAAGAGGGACCCAAGTCTCTGGTGCAGATTATCTTTCCAGCAAGCAAGTTCACGGCAAGCAAGTCCTTCTGCAGCAAGTCTTCGCAAAGTCTTCCTCGACTTATAAAACCAGTAGGGGGCACCTTTAAGAAGGTGCAACTATTTACAAAGCCAGTTTGTGAATCATTCACCGTCCATGATTCGGCAGTCTTTAAAACAATGATGAACAGTAGAAAAACAAACAATAGAAAACAATAGGGATCCCAGGTCAACAAAGGGATCCCTAGGAGTTAACCCTGGACGGGTTGGAAGTAGCAGCAGGTAACAGTTAACTATTTACAAATTTTCAGGTCTTCGAGGTTTAGTGTTGTGGAGGTTGTGGTCTTACCTCACAGACGACACCTTTCCGTTGGGCACGGGTGGCATCCGCAGTTGTTCGTGGGACCGGGTTCACTTGGTGATCAGGCACAGGGACCCCTTCCTCCGGAGCTCCAGCTTCCACCTGTAGGGCCGCGCATAACTGGACACCTCTGGCCACCCAGCCGGCCTCTCTCCGCCACCGGGTGTATGTCACTGCGTCGCCTGGTCTCAGTTCACGGGTCTCCTCCCCCGTCCCATAGCGGGGCTCCACTTCACTCCAGTCGACACGGACCTGCAGGGGTTCTCCGATCTCCTGGATAACCTCCATCTCCTGCCTGGGGTTGTAGAAAACTACCACTCCCCAGTGCGATGGCAGGACCTTCTCCTCTCCGGTGAGGTCTATCACTTCTACAGGCCGTAGCTGTCTCCTCCAGGCCGCCACTAGACGTCGCTGGTGCTCCATCACCGGCAGGATTCTTAAGTCCCGCTCCTGCGGGGCGCAACTCCCTGGCCGGGTGCACAGTCCTGATGCAGCCAGAGTGGGCAGAGGAGGGGACACAGGGGACAGACGAATCTCCGTCGGGTGGCCCAACCGGGAACTCACTCGGGCACGGGCTTCCAGGTAGCGTGCCAGATGCCAAGCCTCGGCGGCGGCCACCCAGCCGTCAGGCATCCGGCCTCCGGGCTTTCCTTCAGGCAACTCCACAGCAGTCAATCCTGGCAGCGGCAATGACTCCGGAGCCGCTGCGGGCGGTACAGGCCTGGGCCTTGGCGGGTCATCTCCATGCGGTCGCCTGGGAGTCGACATCTTTGTCCCTTCCTCTGTGTCTTCTTCCTGGGTTCTCTTTCGGGGGCGGCTCCGTCCCCACTGTCCCCACCCTCCATAGAGGATGAGAAGGCGGACCTCAGCGGCTGACGGGCCCGCCCTCAGGATACAACAATACTTCGACTGGGCGGCCATTATTTTTCGCGCTCTCCAGTTTACTCACGCCCACTTCCACGCCCTTCTTCTTCTCCTGCGCCCCTCGTGGCGCTATATTGGCGGCAGTTTGGCAGGAATCTTGCGGCAGATAGCAACACACAGTCCTTGCAATAAGTCACAGTCCAACACGTTTCAATCACAGTTCCAAGGCACACATGACCTGCTTCTCAGGCTTAAGTACGATCCTGTTCGTGACGCCAAGTTGTAGCGCCCCCAGACACAGGGCCACTAGTCACTCGGTACCGGTCCTTTCTGCTCAGTTATGCGGTTGTCAGGGTGGCTGGACCCGGTCGTGACCCTGCTAAGCGGCATCCAATTAAAGTGGTAGTACAGTCTGTCAGGGGTTCGTGACGCCACCTGTGGTGTTCGGTCAGGGTGACCGACGCTGCTGTGGGGTCCGCTGGGGTGATGGAGTAGCAGCCGGATGTTCTGTCGCTAGGCACCTGCCAGGTTCCCACGCCTGACAGGGACCCCCCTGTGTCTTCTCCCCGCAACACCCCCTGCCACGGGATGTTGCCTAGTTCCAACCCAGTCAGCTTCTGCCTAACTTCCTCCCCAGCCCCTAGTTTTACCAGTGAGAGGAGTGACCCAATAAATAAAGCCTTTTGCTCCCCCTAGTGGCCGGAGTGTGAAGTGTAATGTGTTCTGGTGATACCTGGTCAGGAGAACTCTTTAGTGCCATCGGACGTACCGCTACTCGCCTTGGGGCCATACTGCAACGACCATGTCTCTGGGGCGCTGCATATACTCATCGATGTGCTGGTCTGTCTAATCAGGAGAGGAATGAGACCACTGATTTATTTGTGGGATTTCTGAACTATGTTTCAGTTTCACAGTACCCTGTTGTTTTTTGTCTTGCATTTGTTGTTGATGTATATGGCATATGACTACTTGAACTTGATGGGATGAAGCATGAGTCCGGGAAAAAAATTAATTGGAGCAGTTTCATCAGTCTTGTAGTCCACTTTCCCAAATGGAATGTCCTCCTGGAATGGTCCTCCAGAGAAGGAATGGGATGATAATTACCCCTATCAGTCACTGTGGGGCTAGATGTAAACTGATCCCTCAAGACTCCTGCCCTGAAAAGGGCAGTCCACAACTACCCCTAGGCTGAGAGGCACTGTACTGTCCATTATACAAACATCTCAATGCGTTTCATCCAAGAAAATTCATCAGGGGACTAACTTGGGTTCATCAGTAACTTCTAAGGTGCTAAGTGTTAGGTGTCGCGTTCCCGCTGCTGCACAGGGGGAATCTCGAACCATATCCACTGCAGTCTCCCATTTTCCTCCAGCTGCAGTGGAACCTGGTCATCAGAGACGTTGATCCCAGTGTCTTGCTCAGGCAGATACTGTGCATTTAGGTACTGCTGCCTTTCCAGGCTCTGCTTTGTAGCCGGCACTGATCAGCAGTGAGCAGGCATTTCAGGGACTAAGTCCTGCTTTTCTCTCACTGAGCATGCCCACGAGACGACCTCCCATTGGAGGTTGGGGGTCACATGCTCAGGTCCTGTTGCGGCTCCTATTGGACCTTTAGGAAGGTCCCGGAGCGCTACGACTTTAAAAGGTTCGCATGGCCACTCTGCCATGCGCTAGTGTAAAACTTGTTAACTTGTGTGTGTGTGGATGAATGCCTGTGGGTGGATGAAAGCTCCGAATCATTCCCATCCCTAGTGTTGTTGCCTGCTCGCGAATGGTAGAGCTACCTAGTGCCCGACAGTGCTATCCTCCACATTGGCACAAGATACTAATCTAGTTAGCAGCAACCGCAAGAGCGGCGCCATGCTCAGATAGTGTGCTTTCCTGGTCCTAGTTAGGAGTGCACACACTCCGGTGTGGTAAATGTTTAGTTTAATTGATTCCCTGGCACCACAGTAGCGGTGTCGAGCGCAAGAGATCTAGAGGGACTCTTACCCTGAGTCTTGGGGCAGAGTTCGGTGTTGACTTGCTTGCGCTCTCTGTGCGGTATCGTGACCCTGTGACGCAACAGGGTTCACTTCCTTCATACCGGATGAAGCTAACCCATGTGTGTACTCACATTATACCGCCATATAGCCCGTAATTACCAAGCAGCAAGTGTCTTAGCTGTACGGTGGACCCTGTACTGCGAATGCAGCTTATATCATCTCTAATTATTATTTTGTGCGTTCCGACAGTCCTAACACTAAGTGCTAGATAAATAAGTGGGTCCATCCACTCTCTATCCTGTTCTTAGAAATCATGAGGAGTATTGGTGAAGTTGGATGTAATAGAGAGAGACAAACAAATATACTGCATGTATTAGCCCAGGGTCACATGAGCATCCATTCTCTCATGGGAGAAAACTGGTTTGATTATAGTAAAGACACTCAGCTCAAACTCTGATTACAGTTTAAGCTGAGTGTCAGTTTACTGTGATCCAATCTTCTTGCAAGAGAGAATCGTATCACAGTGCAAAGGAGATGGAGATCATAATTTCTCCATCTTCTCGATTGTCTATGTCCACACAAAGAGGACTTGGATATCATCGGAGTGCAATTTGATGTTTTTCATGCACCCATAGACTTGTATGGGTGCACGTGATCTGATTTGCGGGGGCTACTCACAGCATGCTGCAATTTGTTTTCATGCCGAATCAGCATGAGAAAAAAATGCAGATCTGCAGTTCTACATAGTATAACATTGGGCCAAGTGCTAGCAGGTGAAACATCGGAAAGCACTCGTCTGATCTGTATATGCTTGTGTGAGCGAGCCCTAAGCCTCAGCCTTATTGTTTGAAAACTTCCATTTTAGTACTGTAGGCACAGGTCAATGTTTCTTCTTTAGGTATGTGACCAGTGGAACGCGGCTGTCTATCTGTTAGACTTAAAAATCTAAGTCAGCCCTCTTGTCTGTCTATTCATGGGCTGGCCTCGCTTAGATACTAAATTAAATACAGACACAGGGATCTCTAAAAATTGTATTAAAGTCTAAAGTGGAGATTTTGGGACCCAAGACCAAGGTTGTTATCTGGAGACCTTTGGATCTAATAGTATATTAGCATGCTTTATATATTTAAAGTAGCAATACAACTGAACACATTTTTTTAAATATACAACCAATTTATTAATCTAGGACTAATTTTTCCTTCATTGTAATATTATTGCCATTATTTAGAGAGAAGCTATGATTATGCATGGAAATTTCACTCCCTGTCTCTTCACCTTTACTGACACCAAGCAATCCATGTATGATTCATGACCTGGAGGAATGCTTGTGAATAATGGCAGCATATTGCTTAAAAATAGACTATTGCAACCCTAGAGCACAAGCTTGCTGAAAGAATGTTGCAATTACATAGGAGCTGTAAAGCAATTAATGCCAGTCAATGAAATCTGAGTCTCCTTCAAATCGTATCTAAGCAGCAGACGCATTTTAAATACAAGTGCACATGCCACCAGTAGCCTCACTCTTTCCAAATTTTAACTTTTTTTTAACCAGGTTCAAAGATCACTATTTAAAGCTTTTCATGTGTCAGTGCTTTTTTTTTTGCCGAATTAATCGTTTCAGCTGAATAATTACGAATAAATGCCTCTCAAGAGACTAATTTGAAAGGAATTTGTTGTCATCAATAATGTCAAAGATATTACATTAAATTAAGATGTAGGATATGCTATGCAGGCTCAGCGGCTTTATGCACAAAGTCATTTTTTTTTCCATCTGTATTCAAGTGTTGCTTATGGTAACTCTTTATAAAAAATACACAATGACATTGATGTCCTTCAAGTTCATACTTTTCCTCCTAAAACTTTACTATATTATTTCTTCTACTGAATTTTTGTAGGCACTAGTGATGAGCGAATTCATTCGGGACTATTCGTTACTCGCACGAATAGTACGCTATTCGGGCTATTTGCAACTTGGCGAGTAATTTGATATTCACCTCTGTATATTCGAGTGACATGCCCAGCATGTTTGGCGCTTTATTTGCAGCCAATGAAAGTTTTAGAATTACTGTGATTAACTGGCCTTCCAACATCATATGGGATATTTAAACCCTGCTGGTTCCATCTTATGCACATTGCAGCAGGAAACAGTCCAGTGTGAGCATAGTGTGAGCTTAGGGAGAGTGAAAACAGCATATAGGGAGAGTTTGTGATTACAAAATGCTCTTTTAAGAGCTACTGAGAGTGAAGATTAGTTCTCTGTTAGATGGAGATAGTGTAGGAACTAGGGGGAGATTTTATACAAGGGAAAGGCAGGCACCTGGGTGTTATTGCAAGTGCATGCATCAGATCTCTGCTGTTAGGACTGGCGGAACGCACCAAGATAGGTGATATAGATGCGTTCGCAGTCCGGAGTCCACCGTGCAGGAGAAAACCTGCTGCTAGTAAATACAGACTATATGGCGGTACACTAAAGTATATACACGTGGGTTCAACCTCACCCAGCGTGAAGGGTGCAATCCTGTTACGTCACAGGATCGCGGTACCGCACCTAAAGCGCGAGCGAGTAGTCAGCGTACTTAACCCCAACTGGGATTGAAGTCCGATTAGACCCTCGCTGGCACTACACCGCAACTGGGTGTGAAAGGAAACTTAATATAAATATATAAATGCACAGGAGTGCGAGCAATGCCGCACTGACGGACGCCACCAACCACACAGGCTTGGGTATGGAAAGCGCAAGGCAAGCGCACGGCGCCGTACAGGCGGACACAGCAAGAGGACGCTGTAATGTGTGTATCGTGCAGATGATTAGTCGGGCGCTAGATAGCTACCAATATCCGCGAGCAGACAACAACTCTAGGGAGGGATATTTAGGAGCTTTCATCCATCGACATACATTCATCTACACACACACATATATCATAATGAGAAAATACTAGCGCATGGCCGTGCGGTCATGCGCAGTTTAAATAGTTGCAGCACAGGAAGTGGCCACAGAAACTTTGCCCTTCCAAGACCTGCCAAGAGGACCAATGGAACGTGCTGCAGAGCCTGAGCACATGACCCTTGATCTCCAACGGGAGATCTTGCCCTGGGCATGCTCAGTGTGTGCAAATAAGGACTTAGATCCAGAAACGTCCACTCGCCGCTGCCCAGCACTGGCCTCAATGGCAGAAGCAGGAAAAGCAGCAGTAACTCTTCGCACAGAGTCAGACTGAGCGAGACGCTGGGATCGACGTCCCTGCTGAGCAGACTCCACTGCGGCTGGAGGAGAATGGGAGACCGCAGCGGAGACGGATCGAGATTCCCCCTGTGCAGCAGAGGAAACTCGATTCCTAACATGGCCCCCCCCCTCCTTGGGCCTCGCTACGTTCGAAGGCAGCAATAAGCTGCGGGGCCCGAATGTGCTCAACAGGCTCCCAGGACCTGTCCTCGGGGCCATAACCCTTCCAGTCTACCAAATAAAATTTTTTGCCACGTACCACCTTGCACCCCAAAATAGCGTTCACCTCATAATCGTCCGTAGACGAACCCGATGTCCCAGCAGATGACTCAGAGAACCGGGACATATACACGGGTTTCAAGAGGGACACATGAAAGGTGTCGGTGATACCCAGGCGTGGCGGAAGGGCCAAACGATAGACCACAGGATTAACCTGCTCGAGGACCTTGAATGGGCCCAAGTAGCGAGGAGCAAATTTAGTGGACTCAACTCGCAGCCTGATGTTACGGGCGGAGAGCCACACCAAGTCGCCAGGAGCAAAGGTCGGAGCGGGGCGCCGATGAGCATCGGCGGAGGACCTCATTTTCTCCTTAGAGGCCCAAATGGCATCCTGAGTACGGTCCCAAATATCCCGTGCCTCCACAGCCCAGTCTGCCACCCTGGAGTCGGCGGAAGACACGGGCATAGGCACAGGTATCCGTGGATGCTGACCATAGTTGAGCAGGAATGGGGTTTGTCCAGTGGAGTCGGCTACGGCGTTGTTCAGTGCAAACTCTGCCCATGATAGCAAGGATGCCCAGTCATCCTGCCTGGCTGAAACAAAATGTTGCAGGTATGTGACCAAGGTCTGGTTGGCCCTCTCTACCAACCCATTCGTCTCGGGATGATATGCGGAAGAGAGATTTAACTCAATGCTGAGAAGACGACAAAGCTCTCTCCAGAACCGAGACGCAAACTGGAGACCCCGGTCACTGACAATTTTGTCTGGCATGCCGTGTAGGCGGAAGATATGTCTTATGAACAACGCTGCCAAGGCCCGTGCAGAAGGTAACCGTGGGAGCGGCACCAAATGCACTATTTTCGAGAAATGATCGGTAATAACCCAAATGACGGTACAGCCGCGAGACTTGGGCAAACCCACGACAAAGTCCATCCTGACCATCTCCCAGGGCCTGTCTGCCACCGGCAAGGGATAGAGTAACCCAGATGGCCGTTGTCGAGGAGACTTATTTTTGGCGCATGAGACACATGCCAGAACGTAATCTCTGACATCTCGGACCATATGCGGCCACCAGTACGTGCTTGCCAGTAGCTCAGATGTCCTCTTTGTCCCAAAGTGTCCACCCACCCTGGACGAATGAGCCCAAGAGAGAACCTCCGGCCGCAAATTAATGGGCACAAAAGTCTTGCCCGGAGGCACAGACTCTAGCGAAACCGGCGCTACGGTTCTCAGGCTCTCGGAAGGGACAATAAGCCGAGGCTCCTCTTCCTCCTCCTCAGTTGACATAAGGGAGCGAGAGAGAGCATCAGCACGGATATTCTTCTCCCCGGCGAGATAATGAAGGGAAAAGTGGAACCGGGAGAAGAACAGGGACCATCTGGCCTGGCGAGAATTTAGCCGCTGGGCTGTCTGCAAATAGACCAAATTTTTGTGGTCCGTGTAAACTTGGAAGGGAAACCGCGCACCTTCCAGAAGGTGTCTCCACTCCGAAAAGGCCAACTTCATTGCTAGCAACTCCCTGTCCCCGATGGAGTAGTTTCTCTCCGCTGGCGTGAAGGTCTTAGAGAAGAAGAAGCATGGATGCTTCCGACCTTGAGCATCCTTTTGGTAGAGGACTGCTCCAGCACCAACGGACGAGGCATCCACCTCCATTAGGAATGGCTTATCCACATCGGGACGATGTAAGATGGGAGCGCTAGCAAAGTGGGACTTAATAGAAGTGAAGGCCTTGGAGACCTCTTCCGACCACAATTTGGGATTCGCTCCCTTCTTGGTGAGGGCTACCAAGGGAGCTACCAGAGTTGAGAAGTGGGGAATGAACTGGCGGTAATAGTTTATGAACCCCATAAAGCGCTGCACCGCTGTAAGAGAATGGGGCTCTTGCCAGTCCATCACAGCCTGTAGTTTGGCAGGATCCATAGCCAATCCCTGGGCGGAGATGATATAGCCCAGGAAAGGTAAAGACTCCTGCTCAAACATACACTTCTCCAACTTTGCATAAAGAGAGTTTGCCCGTAGGAGGTCGAAGACTCTGCCAACATCTCTCCGGTGGGAGTCAATATCTGGAGAAAAGATGAGAATATCATCCAGATAGACTACAACTGAGGTGGAAAGCATATCCCGGAAGATGTCATTGACAAAGACTTGGAAAACGGCTGGGGCGTTACAGAGCCCGAAGGGCATCACCAGATACTCATAGTGCCCATCTCTGGTGTTAAACGCCGTTTTCCATTCGTCCCCCTCACGGATGCGAATCAGGTTGTAAGCACCCCGCAGATCTAGTGTAGTAAACACCCTTGCTCCCCGAAGCCTATCGAAAAGCTCAGATATCAAGGGCAAAGGATACTTGTTCTTCACGGTGATAGCGTTAAGACCCCTGTAGTCTATGCATGGACGTAGTTCCCCATTCTTCTTCTGCACGAAAAAGAACCCTGCCCCAGCAGGTGACACAGACTTCCTGATGAACCCTCTTGCCAGATTCTCTTGAATGTACTGAGACATTGCCTCCGTCTCCGGGAGAGATAATGGATAGACTCGACCCCGGGGAGGCTCAGCACCAGGCAAGAGATCAATAGGACAGTCATAGGGGCGATGGGGCGGAAGGGTCTCCGCCGCCTTTTTGGAGAACACGTCTGCATAAGACCAATATTGCTTGGGAAGAGAGGATAGATCTGCGGGTACCTCTGTAGTAGCAACCTGAACGCACTCTCGGTGACACCTACCCCCACAAGATTCACCCCATCCCAGAATTCTGCCTGAGGACCACTCGATGTGAGGAGAGTGGTACCGTAGCCAAGGTATCCCCAACAGGACCTCATCAATTCCCTCAGGAATGATGAGCAGAGATATAATCTCCTGATGGGATGGCGACACGGACAGGGTAAAAGGGATGGTCTGATGTGTTATCTGTGAGGGCAGTGTCGACCCATTCACCACTCGTACCGTTACTGGTTGAGGTAGCATAACCAGGGGTATTGCGTGACGTTGGGCGAAGGCAGAAGACATAAAATTGCCCTCCGCCCCAGAATTCACGCAGCGCTCTACCGAGTGGGAGGATGAGCCTAATGTTATTGTCCCCTTAAAGGACAATTTGGAGGCAAACATCACCGTGTCTAGTGTACCTCCACCTACTACCACTAGACGCTGACGTTTCCTCGACCGCTGGGAACATCTGGAGGCAAGATGTCCTGACTGCTGGCACACATGACAAACCTGGAGTGCACGAGCGGTCCGGGACTTAGATCCCGCTCGTGACACTACCATAGGCTCATGGGACTCAGGGGCCTTGACTGGAGATTCCAAAGGTTTGGCGAAGGTGGGAGCCAGCCGAAACCTCTGCCTACACTGGGCTCGCTCTAACCTCCGCTCGTGAAAACGGAGGTCAATACGAGTGGATACTGTTATTAATTCCTCCAGTGTGGCGGGAATCTCCCTAGTGGCCAGGGCGTCCTTAACGTGGTCAGCCAGCCCCCTCCAAAATATAGGAATGAGGGCTTTATCCGACCACTCCAGCTCAGATGCTAGGGTGCGGAAGTGTACGGCAAAATGGCTGACCAAGGACGAGCCCTGAGTCAATGCCAACAGTTGGAGCGCCGTATCATGGGTGACACGAGGTCCTAAAAAGACCTGTTTCAGAGTGCTCAGGAATAACGGAGCACTCTGCACCACATGATCGCCACGCTCCCACAGCGGCGTAGCCCACTGCAACGCCCTGTCCGACAGGAGAGACATGATAAACCCCACCTTTGCCCGCTCTGTAGGGAAACGAGAGGCCAGAAGCTCGAGATGTATAGAGCACTGACTCACGAAACCCCTACAAGACTTACTGTCACCAGAAAATTTCTCTGGTAGCGGGAGGCGAGATAGAGTTGGAACAGGGGTGGCAGTGGACAAGGTAGCTGCAGCCACGCTAGCAGCCTGAACAGCGACAGCAGTGACATCCACAGCTGAGGTTGAACGCTCTAGAGCCGCCAACCTTCCCTCCAGCTGCTGGATGTACCGCTGTGAACGCTGATCGTCCGCCATTTACTAGCCAGACCCTGGCGCTAGTATTATGTTAGGACTGGCGGAACGCACCAAGATAGGTGATATAGATGCGTTCGCAGTCCGGAGTCCACCGTGCAGGAGAAAACCTGCTGCTAGTAAATACAGACTATATGGCGGTACACTAAAGTATATACACGTGGGTTCAACCTCACCCAGCGTGAAGGGAGCAATCCTGTTACGTCACAGGATCGCGGCACCGCACCTAAAGCGCGAGCGAGTAGTCAGCGTACTTAACCCCAACTGGGATTGAAGTCCGATTAGACCCTCGCTGGCACTACACCGCAACTGGGTGTGAAAGGAAACTTAATATAAATATATAAATGCACAGGAGTGCGAGCAATGCCGCACTGACGGACGCCACCAACCACACAGGCTTGGGTATGGAAAGCGCAAGGCAAGCGCACGGCGCCGTACAGGCGGACACAGCAAGAGGATGCTGTAATGTGTGTATCGTGCAGATGATTAGTCGGGCGCTAGATAGCTACCAACATCCGCGAGCAGACAACAACTCTAGGGAGGGATATTTAGGCGCTTTCATCCATCGACATACATTCATCTACACACACACATATATCATAATGAGAAAATACTAGCGCATGGCCGTGCGGTCATGCGCAGTTTAAATAGTTGCAGCACAGGAAGTGGCCACAGAAACTTTGCCCTTCCAAGACCTGCCAAGAGGACCAATGGAACGTGCTGCAGAGCCTGAGCACATGACCCTTGATCTCCAACGGGAGATCTTGCCCTGGGCATGCTCAGTGTGTGCAAATAAGGACTTAGATCCAGAAACGTCCACTCGCCGCTGCCCAGCACTGGCTTCAATGGCAGAAGCAGGAAAAGCGGCAGTAACTCTTCGCACAGAGTCAGACTGAGCGAGACGCTGGGATCGACGTCCCTGCTGAGCAGACTCCACTGCGGCTGGAGGAGAATGGGAGACCGCAGCGGAGACGGATCGAGATTCCCCCTGTGCAGCAGAGGAAACTCGACTCCTAACATCTGCTAGCTTACATTGTGTTCTATAGCAGAGGTGCCAAACTGCATTCCTCGAGGGCTGCAAACAGGTCATGTTTTCAGGATTTCCTTGTGTTGCACAGGTGATAATTTAATCACCTGCTCAGAATGATTCCATCACCTGTGCAATACTAAGGAAATCCTGAAAACATGACCTGTTTGCAGCCCTCGAGGAATGCAGTTTGACACCTCTATTCTATAGTATAGGAAGAGACTGTGGGTTTAGGGAGAGATAGGCATTAGGCCATACCATAATGTACAAAGCAGCTCTTTTTAAGGCCAGTTTATATTACTTAATACCAGCATATACTAAACAATTTTTTTTGGAGCTACATATTATTCCTGTGTACCAGCATATAAAAAAACTTATATTTTGCAGATAAATAATATTCGTTAGTGCCAGCATAAAGTAAACATTTTTTCCTTAAAGATAATTGGAAAATAATATTCCTTGCCTATTGCTGAAATAGCTAATATTTATTTAGCAGTTGTGCGACTGGCGCATAAACTGTTGAGATAAGAAAACGTAATTATTTACCAGTAATTTCCCTGAGTCTGCTGTTGGAGTGTGTCATAAAGGCGATATAAAAAAATACAAATTTTCTATTGGTTAAATAAATAGCATATCATTATATAGCAGTTGTGCGACTGGCGCAAAGAATGCAGAAATACGCAAACGCCACAAATTACCAGTGGCAAAAATTTTCCTTACTCTGCTGTTGACCTGTGTAATAAAGGCAATATGTATTTAAAAATCTATTGGTTAAATAAATAGCATATATGTATCTAGTAGTTGTGTGACTGGTGCAAAGAATGCAGAGATAAACAATTTACTACTTTACTACTAATTTACTACTATTTATCAGTAATTTCCCGGAGTCTCACATACATGGCACAATTCATGTCTAGATGCCTTTCCCAAGACTCAAGCATGAAAGACATTTTGTCCACCATGAAATGCTGGCTGTGCACCTTTCTTTACCCAATGTACAGGGAAAAATTTCCTTCTCTCGTGTTGGAGGCAGACATGCCATTTTCAGTGCATTCATGCCATAGAGCCGTTGTGGAAGTTTTGCTGAAAAGATTACCCTCAGACAATGCTTCTGGCAGAGGTACCAGCTCTTTTCACCCAGGAGGATTAAAGGGGAGGGCTACGCACACCAGGTGCCACTCAGGGGGGAGTGTCCACCAACTGGCACATTATCATGAGACCATCACATCAGCAAAGCCTATCTTTGGGTGTAACTATGACAAGGAGGGAGATGTTGACCAAGATGGCGAAGGAGTACTTAAGTGACCATACCAGCGTCCTTCTTGATTCTTCAGTATCCTTTAGCTATTGGTTGTCCAAGCTCCACATTTGGCCCGATTTCTCCTTCTACACCTTGGAGGTGCTGCCATGCCCTTCTGCAAGTGTGTTGTCTGAGTGGGATTTTAGTTTGGCGGGTGAAATCATAACGGATTGGTGCACACGTCTGTTAATGGAAAATGAAGACTCTTCTAATATTAAACAAAGGCTGGATTTCATGAGACTTTTGTAAGTCCTATGGATGACAGCAACGTAATATAAAAGCAGCCCAAATGTGCTCTTTGGAAAGTTGTCTTAACATTAATCCCTTAGCATCCAAACCCACTTTGTTCATGAAATCACCTCCTCCTCCTGCTTCTGCAACAAGTTCTTAATGGTCATATATGTACACTGAAGGAAATAATTATTTGATCTCTTGCTGATTTTGTAAGTTTGCCCACTGACAAAAACATGAACGGTCTATAATTTTAAGGGTAGGTTCATTTTAACATTGAGATATAGAATATCAAAAATAAAATCCAGAAAATCACATTGTATAAATTATATAAATTTATTTGCATTTTGCAGTGAGAAATAAGTATTTGATCCCCTACCAACTATTAAGAGATCTGGCTCCTGCAGACCAGTCAGATGCTCCTAATCAACTCATTACCTGCATTAAAGACAACAGTCTTACATAGTCACCTTTCTAAAAGACTCCTGTCCAAAGACTCAATTAATCAGTCAGACTCTAACCTCTACAACATGGGCATGACCAAAGTGCTTTATAAGGATGTCAGGGACAAGATCATAGACCTGCACAAAGCTGGAATGGGCTACAAAACCATAAGTAAGATGCTGGGTGAGAAGGAGACAACTGTTGGTGCAATAGTAAGAAAATGGAAGAAATACAAAGTCCTAGAATTGGACCGAGAGAAGTAGCTTGCAGGATTTCCACATTTAGATTCATGCTAATTATAGTTTGGATTCTTAGGATAATTATTTATGTGCTGCTTTTGGTGCTCAGCTTAGCACACACTACTTATATGTGAAGCTGTTGTTATACGGATAAGCATGGTGTTTAGAAATACTATGAAAAGCCACCACAGCTCTCATTGCAATGAGAACATTTTTCATGGGAGTAACTACTGCAGCTTTGTTTTATTGGGTAAATGTGGTATTTAAATCATTGGTGTTTGTTGTACCAGAAAGTGTTATAATTTGGAATTCGAAAGAGGGGAGACAAAGATGTCCAACTCTAAAAATGTTGAGAGGCAAGTTACATCTGCACAAAGCCCACATAACATGCATTTTTCTTTTTCATGTGTAGTACAGTATGAGATAAACTATTTCACACATCAGTGTTTAATTAATAAAATGACTTAAGGGGCAGTAAATGATGATGAGAAGAAATCTACAGTTAGGTCCATATATATTTGGACAGAGACAACATTTTTCTAATTTTGGTTTTAGACATTACCACAATGAATTTTAAACAAAACAATTCAGATGCAGTTGAAGTTCAGACTTTCAGCTTTCATTTGAGGGTATCCACATTAAAATTGGATGAATGGTTTAGGAGTTTCAGCTCCTTAACATGTGCCACCCTGTTTTTAAAGGGACCAAAAGTAATTGGACAATTGACTCCAAGGCTATTTCATGGACAGGTGTGGACAATCCCTTCGTTATGTCATGCTCAATTAAGCAGATAAAAGGCCTGGAGTTGATTTGAGGTGTGGTGCTTGCATTTGGAAGGTTTTGCTGTGAAGTAAACATGCGGTCAAAGGAGCTCTCCATGCAGGTGAAACAAGCCATCCTTCAGCTGGGAAAACAGAAAAAACCCATCCGAGAAATTGCTACAATATTAGGAGTGGCAAAATCTACAGTTTGGTACATCCTGAGAAAGAAAGAAAGCACTGGTGAACTCATCAATGCAAAAAGACCTGGGCGCCAACGGAAGACAACAGTGGTGGATGATCGCAGAATAATTCTCCATGGTGAAGAGAAACCCCTTCTCAACAGCCAACCAAGTGAACAACACTCTCCAGGAGGTAGGCGTATCAATATCCAAATCTACTTTAAAGAGAAGACTGCATGAAAGTAAATACAGAGGGTTCACTGCACGATGCAAGCCACTCATAAGCACCAAGAATAAAAAGGCTAGACTGGACTTTGCTAAAAAACATCTAAAAAAGCCAGCACAGTTCTGGAAGAACATTCTTTGGACAGATGAAACCAAGATCAACCTCTACCGGAATGATGGAAAGAGAAAAGTATGGCGAAGGCGTGGTACAGCTCATGATCCAAAGCATACCACATCATCTGTAAAACACGGCGGAGGCAGTGTGATGGCTTGGGTATGCATGGCTGCCAGTGGCACTGGGTCACTAGTGTTTATTGATGATGTGACCCAGGACAGAAGCAGCCGAATGAATTCTGAGGTATTCAGAGCCATACTGTGTGCTCAGATCCAGCCAAATGCAGCCAAACTGATCGGTCGTCGTTTCATACTACAGATAGACAATGACCCAAAACATAAAGCCAAAGCAACCCAGGAGTTTATGAAAGCAAAGAAGTGGAATATTCTTGAATGGCCAAGTCAGTCACCTGATCTCAACCCAATTGAGCATTCATTTCACTTGTTAAAGACTAAACTTCAGACATAAAGGCCCACAAACCAACAGCAACTGAAAACCACCGCAGTGAACGCCTGGCAGAGCATCAAAAAGGAGGAAACACAGCGTCTGGTGATGTCCATGAGTTCAAGACTTCAGGCAGTCATTGCCAACAAAGGGTTTTCAGCCAAGTACTAAAAATGAACACTTTATTTAAAATTATTGAATCTGTCCAATTACTTTTGGTCTCTTTAAAAACAAGGTGGCACATGTTAAGGAGCTGAAACTCTTAAACCCTTTATCCAATTTTAATGTGGATACCCTCAAATGAAAGTTGAAAGTCTGAACTTCAACTGCATCTGAATTGTTTTGTTTAAAATTTATTGTGGAAATGTCTATAACCAAAATTAGAAAAATGTTGTCTCTGTCCAAATATATATGGACCTAACTGTATGTATGTATAGCCTGGTCTAAAGTACAACTTAAAACAAGATCTGTGGGGTTGTTACAGTAACAGGTTTTTAGCTCAGCCAACCTCTTCCTTAACAAATAGTTTCTGCAGGCCAGTAATGTCTGTAGTACTAATACATACACATACACTGCATTACATGGAAAGAAATTGCAAAGGGAGCTGCTGCCAGCATCGGATCTTGATAATTTGCAAACTCAAGTGCCTTCAGGGAGGCAGAATTTTGCTCAGTGAGCAATTATTAACCTCAGTGATATAATGCCAAGTCATCTAAGTGATATTTATATGTGTACATGTACATTTCCACAGTACCGCTTCTCTTTTGAGCTTGGTGAAATTCTCAGCACCAGCTCTCATTTTTTGTTGGTGGGGTAAATGAAAATGAGAATGGTATCTCAGAAAAGGGGCATGGGGGAGGCCCCACGCGTATCACTGCCACCCCTGTTCTGAGATACTATTCTCATTTGCCTGCCCCTTCAAGACTCTGATTCACATGGGTTTTTTCATCTGATGGAGGCTTACATACCAGGTGCCTGAACATCTTCCCTGCTGCCCCTTATGGGTACAAGTTCTGTACAGGAACATCGGTATTAATATTATCGTAATTTTTACCATTCATCACTATCGTCTTTCTCTTCCTGTCTTACTCCCTGAGTGCTGATTCTGGCACTCAGGGTTTTCATCTTTGGCCAATTCACAGTTTTGGGCTATTCTGTACCACATGGGCTTTACCCTCCATGAGTTATTTTGTCATCTGTGGGGACGACCACTTTTCTTCTCTTCCTTGCATAGTCTATTGCCCCTTATGCATTTTGCAGCACCCTTATAGTCTGTTCATGCTCAGTTTGTACCTAGTAGTGCACCCTATTTCAGTTTTGCCTTCAAAGCACCCTGGCACATTACAAACAAGTGATGTCCCAGTCTATATGAGCGGACAGGTGACCGGTCTCCTGACCGCGACGTCATCGAAGGTCCTTCACTCACTGCATTCTCAGGAACGGAGGCAGACGCTAGCAGCGCTGTGAGCCAGGGGCTGTCCGAGGGTGAGCATATACATGTTATTTATTTTTATTCTTTATTTTTTACATGAATATGGATCCCAGGGCCTGAAGGAGAGTCTCATCTCCTCCAGACCCTGGGAACAACATGTCAAAATCCAGGATCGCTCCCTGCACACGCCGTACCCGGCGTATAAGACGACCCCCAACTTTTGGGACCATTTTTAGGGGTCAAAAAGTCGTCTTATATGCCGGAAAATATGGTAATATAATGATTGTGATAGAAAGGTGCTGGACCTGCAGAGTCAGTGTGAGAAAACTGATCCTGTCCACCCCAGGCTATGTATGTACATTGTGTATAGACAATGAGCTGCTTATCAGAGGAAAGGCGGAGGTGGACTTGCAAGTGTGAGCCAATTACTCACTGCAATGATAATTACCAGGTGATAAAACCTTCAGAGTATGTAAACAACAGCATGCATTCTGACATCTGACACATCTTTGAATTCTGTGTTTTAACCGCTATCTGAAATTTTTATATTTTGACAAGGGTAACTGGAAAAATGGACCACAAAATTTGTTGTGTAATTACTAATGAGCATGCCAAAACCATATGGGGGAGAAAACGACTGTTTGGGCGCACAGCAGAGCTCGGAACGGAAGGAGCGCCGTTTGACTTTTTGAATGCTAAATTTCCTGGATCAATTGGCGGATGTCATGTCGCGTTTGGAGAGTCTCTGATGTGCTTAAGCAGTGAAAATTCCACACAAGCGACACAAATTTGGAAAGTAGACCCCCTCAAGGAATTGATATGGATGTGTGGTGAGCACGTTGTACCCTCAGGTGCTTCACAGAAGTTTATAATGTTGAATAGTAAATATAAAAAACATCTAATTTTCCCCCAGAAATATGTTTTCAGCACAAAATATTGCATTTTCTTAAGGATAACAGGAGCAATTGCACAATACAATTTGTTGTGCAGAATTTTCCGATACCACATATGTTGAGGAATACTACTTGATGCACAGTGCAAAGCTCAGAAGGGAAGCATCGCCATATTGGTGTGTAGATTTTGCTGGAATGGTTTGAGGGTGCTATGTCACATTGGCAGAGCCCCAGAGGTGCCAGAACAACAGAACCACATCTATGTGAACTCATTTTCCAAACTACACTTCCCATTGAATTCATTCAGTGGTGAAGTGATCATATTGACACCACATGTGCCTCACAGGATGATATACAAGTGAGTAGTGAAGAAAGAATAAATTACATTTTTACCACTAAAATGTTGTTTTAGCCCCAGAGTTTTTAATTTTTCTAAGTTTTAATAGAAATAGGTTTTTTTTTACAACAAACTGAGGTCCATTTTTTCCTGAGTTCGGCAATATTCAACATGTAATCTGGAAATATTTTTCAGGCACAATGCAAGGCTCAGAAGCCAAGGAGCGCCAGATTTTACTGCTATGGTTTGCAGGTGCCATGACTTACTGGGAGAGCTCATGAGGTGCCAGATCAGCAGAATTCTCCATAAGTAACCTCATTTTCTAAACTACACCTCTCAATGAATTCATCTAGGGGTGCAGTGATCATATTGACATCATGGGGTGTCACAGAATTTTATACAATTGGGCAGTGAAGAAAAAATAACTACATTTTTACCAACAATATTTAACTTTAGACCCCAGATTTTTCATTTTTACCCAAGAAGTGGGAAAAAGGGCACACAAATTTGTCTCACAATTTCTACTGAACATGGCAATACCCCATAAGTGGATGTACAGTACTACTTAGCCATACGGAGAGACTCAGAAGGAACGGAGCGCTATTTGCTTCCTGGAGCGCAGATGTTCCTAGAACAGTTTGCGAACTCCATATACAGAGCAGAATCCCTCCTCAACTGACCTCGTTTTGGAACCTATACCCTTTTGGTAATTTATCTACAGCTGTAGTGATGATTTTGACTCTATGGGTATTGTCCAGAAATAAGCAGTAATGTATGTTGCTGAGCGAAAATTTCAAACTGCCCTTGTAGTGACGAGTAGTGACCAGTACGTTATGCCCAGCCCATGAGGCATGCATCCATAAGTTAAGCTGGCTTTCAACGCTTCAGAAATGCCAAACGTGGATGTAATATGTGGTTTAGGTATACTGTGGGGCTCTTCTGAGAGGGGGGCATTTGGATTTGAGTGTGAAGAATTTGCTGATTATCTATTGGCGGGTGAGGATCCATTTCGCTTTTCCAGAG
Source organism: Ranitomeya imitator (assembly GCF_032444005.1). NCBI lineage: Eukaryota > Metazoa > Chordata > Amphibia > Anura > Dendrobatidae > Ranitomeya > Ranitomeya imitator. The sequence goes on along the minus strand of NC_091285.1, from coordinate 157,939,928 downwards.
CCTTTGTGCTTTGTGTGATATTTTTGCTATCAGATAACAAACCTGAGTGAGGGCTTACTTTTTTAGTGGATTGAGTTGAATCTTTAATTGGTAACAATTTACATAGCGTTCATTCGCTGCTCTACGCTGACCACTTACTTTCGGGTTTCCATCTAAATCTCTGAGTGATGTGATTCGTATGAAATCCCCGGGGGATCAAATCACTATGATGAGGCAGCAGAGTTATTCTGGACTCCGTCTTGCCTCTGTTCAGCTGTGTACTTCTTTTCAGAAATGCACAAAACTGTGGCCGATGGCACTTTTATGCAATCCTAAAAAGATGCACACAGCCGGATCACAGGTCAGATGGCATCCACAGTGCCTCAATCTTCCGACCACAGGTTCCGTCAGAATCACATATTTCAGAGATTTACACGAAAATCCTTTTGCAGATTACGCAGAGACGCGTCATCCACATGGAGCAAGCAGGAGGACGGGGAACGTAACAAGATGGGAGGTGCCAGACCAAGAAGAGCAACGCCCATAGGACCGGACTGCCCACAGGTGAGTATAATAAAAGGTATTTTTTTCCCTTACAGGACAGCTTGGTCGCATATATACAGCATTATAGAATACTGTATATAAGCCTTAAAAGGGGGTGGTCAAACCTGTTGACAGATTCCCTTTAAATAACAGATGCAGCATCCATCCAGAGAACCAGAACTAGAAATCCGCCTGCTCTTTCTAAGACATTGCTCTATAATGCTGTGCACAAAGATATCAGTAAATAATTGTTAGAATTCTTTTTAAAAATAGCATATTTCAAGAAAGAAGCATAACTGGGGATACTGTAAGTTAAAGACCATTTCACCCATTGTGTTGGGTCATTGGGTTGTATTATTTTCATCTATGTTTAAAATTATGTTATTTATCGGTTGCTCAGGATTAAATGAATAGATATTCAACAAAGAGACCCCAACCATAGTTATAGTCTAGGAGTGATACATTTTACTGACCTTCCTTAGCTGGAGACAAAAAAATTCAGAGAAAGGTCAGCTGGCAGGTTCATTGTCATGCCTTCTGAGATGTGACTGCATCTAATAGAGACACTGAAATGTCAAGAATCTCTTATGGTACAAAAAAAGTGTTAGCATAGTTAGAAGTCATACATTCTTTGCAGATTGTCACAAAATCATTTTGTACATTACTTTCAGGATCATTTTTTATATTTCCTTTTCAATAATTGTGACATACTATAATTAAAATTAAATTATTTTTTAGCATTTAAAATGAGAGTGCTTAATAGTGTTGAGCATTCCGATACTGCCAATATCGGGCATTGGCCTATATTCGCTGTATCAGATTTCTGATACCAAGTTCCGATACTTTTGCGATATCAGATACCGGAATCGGAAGTTCCCATAGTGCAATGATGCACTATAATGGAGTGTGGGCGGTGCGTGGGCAGAGACTGCGTGTCTGTGTGTGTGCGGGGTCTGTGCGTGACCGTGGGGGTCTGTGTAAGCCTGCCGGGGGTCTGTGCGTGACTGCCGGGGGCTCTGTGCAGGCTGCCAGGGCTCTGTGTGCGCTGCCAGGGTTCTGTGCGGGCTGCTGGGGGTCTGTGCATGCCTGACAGGGGCTCTGTGGGCTGCCGGGGCTCTGTGCGGGCTGCCGGGGGTCTGTGCGTGCCTGCTGGGGGCTCTGTGCGGGCTGCCGGGCGGTCTATGCGTGCCTGCTGGGGGCTCTGTGTGGGCTGCCGGAGCTCTGTGCGGGCTATACATACAGACATACAGTACATTAAACATAGAGTTCATACTCACCATTAGTTTTCATTTTGATCTCCGAAGCCAGTGTCACCTATAAAAAAGATAAAAAATAGCAAACAACCAATATACTCCCTGTCCGCAGAAATCCACGAGTGTCACATGACGATCTCCCGTGGAAAACAGCACCATCAGCTGATGCGACCGCTCTCCAGGGGCTCCAGGAACACAATGACGGGAGGAAGTTATCCTTCCGCACAGTATTCCTCCACCACTGTAAAAAAAATAGTCTTACTCCCTTGTGTCACTTTTGGCATTGCTGTGTGAGAAATTTTCCCACGCAGCAATTGCCATAATTGCCATGGTGACATTAACCCCTTATTACCCCATAACCCACCTCTACTCGGGAGTGGGAAGAGAGGGACTAAGTGCCGGAATTGGCACATCTTACAGAGGCGCCATTTCTGAGGCCGATACGGACTGGTATTTGTAGCCGGGGGGCCAATATCCTCTAGGCTATGAATATCAGCACGCAGCTGTCTGCGTAGCCTTTCTGGCTATAAAATATAGGGGGACCCCACGTCATTTTTTGGGGGGGTCCCCCTATTTTAATAGCCAGTAAAGGCTACGCAGACAGCTGCGGGCTGATATTCATAGCAGGCTAAAGATATTGGCCCCCGGCCGTCGGCTTTCCCCCTCTGGCGCAGAAAATTGCGCGGGAGCCCACGCCGTTTTTTTCCTTTTTAAAAAAATTAAACGCTCATTAAGGCCACTTTCACACTTGCGTCGGTACATGTCCGTCACTATGCGTCGGGCCGACGTACCGACGCATGTTGTGAAATTTGTGCACGACGTGGGCAGCGGATGCAGTTTTTCAACGCATCCGCTGCCCATTCCGAAGTCCAGGGAGGATGGGGTGGAGTTTCGGACGCGCATGCGCTGTAGAAAATGGCAGATGCGACGGACAAGTAAAGTTCACTTGAACGTTTTTTCGTGCCGACAGTCCGCCAAAACACGACGGATCCATTGCACGACGGACGCGCCGTGTGACGATCCGTCGCTAATACAAGTCTATGGGTAAAAAATGCATCCTGCAAGCACATTTGAAGGATCCGTTTTTTTCCCAAAATGACGGATTGCAACGGATTGCTAAAAACGCAAGTGTGAAAGTAGCCTTAGAAACATCGGCCTTGCTATGATATATCTAAGGATATATCTATCTATAGATATATTTATAGATAGATATATCTATAATTACATAGACGTATCTATCCAGATATCTGGCTGCTTTCCCACATCAGGTTTTTGCCGTAAGGCCAATTCCAGCACTTAGCCCCTCTCTTCCCACTCCTGTGTGGCGGTGGGATATGGGGTAATAAGGGGTTAATGTCACCTTGCTATTGTAAGGTGACATTAAGCCGGGTTAATAATAAGACACCTTTCCATTATGAATCCAATAGTAATGAAGGGTTAATAAAACACACGCATTAGGAAAAAAGTATTTTAATATTCTTCATTTAACCATACTTACCATACTTCAGCGCCTGCAAAAAATTAAAAATAATAAACCGTATACTACCTGTCCGCCGTAGTTCAATTAATAACAAGTGTCCCACGACGATCTCCCCTATAGAACAGTGACATCGGGTGATGTTACTGCTCTATAGGACCCTCAGTGACACACTGACAGGAGACAATGGCTCCTGCAGTGCATCACTGAGGTTACTATAGTTCAAAGTCTCACTTTATGGCAATTGCTGCATGGGAAAATTTCTCACACAGCAATGCCAAAAGTTAGACTAGGGACTATTTTTTTCACAGCGGCGGAGAAATACAGTGCGGAAGGATACCTTCCTCCCTTCATTGTGTGTTCCTGGAGCCCCTGGAGAGCAAGCGCATCAGCTGATGCTGCTGTTCTCCACGGGAGATCGTGGTGGGTCACTCGTGGATTTCTGTGGACAGGGAGTATATTGGTTGTTTGTTATTTTAATCTTTTTTAAAGGTGACATTGGCTTCGGAGATCAAAATGACAAGTAATGGTGAGTATGTACTCTATGTTTAGTGAACTGTATGTCTGTATGTATAACCCACACAGAGCCCCGGCAGCCCACACAGAGCCGCGGCAGCCCACTCAGAGCCCCCGGCAGGCACGCACAGAGCCTTGGCAGCCTGCACAGAGCCTCGGCAGCCCGCACAGAGCCCCCGGCAGGCACACACAGACGCCCGGCAGCCCGCACAGAGCCCCGGCAGCCCGCACAGGGCGCCATCAGCCCGCAGAGAGCCCCCAGCAGTCATGCACAGACCCCCGGCAGCTTGCACTGAGCCCCTGGCAGGCACGCACAGACCCCCGGCAGCCCGCACAGAGCCCCGGCAGCCCGCACAGAGCCCAGACAGCCCGCACAGAGCCCTCGGCAATCACGCACAGACCCCCAGCAGCCCGCACAGAGCCCCGGTAGCCCGCACAGAGCCCCGGCAGCCCACACAGAGGCCCGGCAGCCCGCTCAGAGCCCCCGGCAGTCACGCACAGACTCCCGGCAGCCCGCACAGAGCCCCGGCAACCCACACAGAGCCCCAGCAGCCCGCTCAGAGCCCTGGCAGACACGCACAGACCCCCGGCAGCCTGCACAGAGCCCCAGTAGCCCGCACAGAACCCCAGCAGCCCACACAGAGCCCCGGAAGCCCACACAGATCCCCGGCAGCTCGCACAGAGCTCCAGCAGGCCCGCACAGGCCCCTGGCAGCCCGCACAGAGCCCCGGCAGCTCTTACAGAGCCCCGGCAGGCCCGTACAGACCTCCGGCAGCCCGCACAGAGCCCCGGCAGGCCCAAACAGAGCCTCGGCAGGTCCGCACAGACCCCGCCCCAACACACAGACACGCTCAGTGTCCGCCCACGCACCACCCACACTCTTCATCTCTCCGGAACAGGATGTAGAAGGACAGAAAGGGCTCATTTACATTCCGATATTTGTGTTCCATTGACTTGCATTGGTATCGTGTATTGGTATTTGCGATATCTGATATTTTTTGGATATCGGCCGATCCAATCCGATACCAATACTTCTGGATATCGGAAGGTATCGCTCAACACTAGTGCTTAATATTACGGAATTAAAGTCAAATGGTTGTTCATTTTCAACCAAAAAATGTTCTACATTTCTATGGAAACTAAATCAGATCATCATGATGACTTCTTCATTCTCCAATTTCCTGCAAAATTTGTAGACAGGTAAATATTTGACTTACCATATTTTTAGCACTCACCATGTATTCATTAATCAACCTCCCTGTTGTAAATTCTGTGGTCAAGCTCCCTCCTGTGGTCATGAGTGGTACTTCGGCTGGTTCTGTCTATAAGCTTCCTCTGGTGGATGTGAGTGGGGCTGCGGCTTCTGAGTTTCCTTCCTCAGGTGACGAGGTTAAGTCGTTAGGTGCTGCTCTATTTAACTCCACCTAGTTCTTTGTTCCTGGCCTCCAGTCTATGTTCCAGTATTGGTCTTGCTTTCTCCTGGATCGTTCTTGTGGCCTGTCTGCCCTGCATAAGCTAAGTTTTGCTTGTGTTACTTTTGTTTGCTATATTTTCTGTCCAGCTTGCTATGTTGGTTTTTCTTTGCTTGCTGGAGGCTCTGAGACGCAGAGGGAGCACCTCCGTACCGTTAGTCGGTGCGGAGGGTCTTTTTGCCCCCTCTGCGTGGTTGTTTGTAGTTTTTTGTGCTGACCGCAAAGCTATCTTTCCTATCCTCAGTCTATTCAGTAAGTCGGGCCTCACTTTGCTAAAATCTATTTCATCTCTGTGTTTGTATTTTCATCTTAACTCACAGTCATTATATGTGGGGGGCTGCCTTTTCCTTTGGGAAATTTCTCTGAGGCAAGGTAGGCTTATTTTTCTATCTTCAGGGCTAGCTAGTTTCTCAGGCTGTGCCGAGTTGCATAGGGAGCGTTAGGCGCAATCCACGGCAACCTCTAGTGTGGTATGATAGGATTAGGGATTGCGGTCAGCAGAGTTCCCACGTCTCAGAGCTCGTCCTATGTTAGTAACTATCAGGTCACTTTGTGTGCTCTTAACCACTAGGTCCATTGTGGTTCTGAATCACCTGTTCATAACAGTACTGGAGGCCCAAAGTACTAATGCTTCTCAATAGAGGGAAAAGAGAAGTTCTGAGACAATTTTTTTTTCTCTGTACTGTGTTTTGTCTTTCTTTTCCCCTAGACATTTGGGTGGTTCAGGACACAGGTGTAGTGATGGACATTAAAGATCTGTCTTCTTGTGTGGATCATCTCACTGCAAGAGTACAAAATATTCAAGACTTTGTGGTTCAGAATTCTATGTTAGAAGCAACAATTCCTATTCCTGATTTGTTTTCTGGAGATAGAGCTAAGTTTCTGAGCTTTAAGAATAATTGTAAACTGTTTCTGGCTTTGAAACACCGCTCCTCTGGTGACCCAGTTCAACAAGTTAAGATCATTATTTCTTTATTACGTGGCGACCCTCAAGACTGGGCATTTTCCCTTGTGCCAGGAGATCCTGCATTATGTAATATTGATGCGTTTTTTCTGGCGCTCGGATTGCTGTATGATGAACCTAATTCAGTGGATCAGGCAGAGAAAAATTTGCTGGCTCTGAGTCAGGGTCAGGATGAGGTAGATATATATTGTCAGAAGTTTAGGAAGTGGTCTGTGCTCACTCAATGGAATGAATGTGCGTGTTTCATTTGTCCGTCACTTTGATCTGCTCTTTGTCATCCTATTCTGTCATGGCATTTGTGGATTCAGGCGCTGCCCTGAATTTGATGGACTTGGAGTATGCTAGGCGCTGTGTGTTTTTCTTGGAGCCCTTGCAGTATCCTATTCCATTGAGAGGAATTGATGCTACGCCTTTTGCCAAGAATAAGCCTCAGTACTGGACCCAGCTGACCATGTGCATGGCTCCTGCGCATCAGGAGGATATTTGCTTTTTGGTGTTGCATAATCTGCATGATGTGGTCGTGTTGGGGTTGCCATGGCTACAAGTCCATAACACAGTATTGGATTGGAAATCAATGTCTGTGTCCAGCTGGGGGTGTCAGGGGGTACATGGTGATGTTCCATTTCTGTCTATTTCATCATCCACCCCTTCTGAGGTCCCAGAGTTCTTGTTGGATTACCGGGATGTATTTGATGAGCCCAAGTCCAGTGCCCTACCTCCGCATAGGGATTGTGATTGTGCTATCGATTTGATTCCTGGTAGTAAGTTTCCTAAAGGTCGACTGTTTAATTTGTCTGTGCCTGAGCACGCCGCTATGCGGAGTTACGTAAACGAATCCTTTGAGAAGGGTCATATTCGCCCGTCGTCGTCGCCATTGGGAGCAGGGTTCTTTTTTGTGGCCAAGAAGGATGGTTCGCTGAGACCTTGTATTGATTACCGCCTTCTAAATAAAATCATGGTCAAATTTCAGTACCCCTTGCCGCTGCTGTCTGATTTGTTTGCTCGGATTAAGGGGGCTAGTTGGTTCACCAAGATAGATCTTCATGGTGCGTATAATCTTGTGCGTATTAATCACGGCGATGAATGGAAAACAGCATTTAATACGCCCGAGGGCCATTTTGAGTACCTGGTTATGCCATTCGGGCTTTCTAATGCTCCATCAGTGTTTCAGTCCTTTATGCATGACATCTTCCGAGAGTACCTGGATAAATTCCTGATTGTATACTTGGATGATATTTTGGTCTTCTTGGATGATTGGGAGTCTCACGTGAAGCAGGTCAGAATGGTGTTCCAGGTCCTGCGTGCGAATTCTTTGTTTGTGAATGGGTCAAAGTGTCTCTTTGGTGTTCAGAAGGTTTCATTTTTGGGTTTCATTTTTTCCCCTTCTACTATCGAGATGGACCCTGTTAAAGTTCAGGCCATGTATGATTGGACTCAGCCGACATCTCTGAAGAGTCTGCAAAAGTTCCTGGGCTTTGCTAATTTTTATCGTCGCTTCATCAATAATTTTTCTAGTATTGCTAAACCGTTGACTGATTTAACCAAGAAGGGTGCTGATGTGGTCAATTGGTCTTCTGCTGCTGTGGAAGCTTTTCAAGAGTTGAAGCGTCGTTTTTCTTCTGCCCCTGTGTTGTGCCAACCAGATGTTTCGCTCCCGTTCCAGGTTGAGGTTGATGCTTCTGAGATTGGAGCAGGGGCTGTTTTGTCGCAAAGAAGTTCTGATGGCTCGGTGATGAAACCATGCGCCTTCTTTTCCAGGAAGTTTTTGCCTGCTGAGCGTAATTATGATGTTGGCAATCGATAGTTGCTGGCCATGAAGTGGGCATTCGAGGAGTGGCGTCATTGGCTTGAGGGAGCTAAGCATCGCGTGGTAGTCTTGACAGATCACAAGAACTTGACTTATCTCGAGTCTGCCAAACGGTTGAATCCTAGACAGGCTCATTGGTCGCTGTTTTTCTCCCGTTTTGACTTTGTGGTTTCGTACCTTCCGGGCTCTAAAAATGTGAAGGCGGATGCCCTGTCTAGGAGTTTTGTGCCCGACTCTCCGGGTTTGTCTGAGCCGGCGGGTATTCTCAAAGAGGGGGTAATTTTGTCTGCCATCTCACCTGATTTGCGGCGGGTGCTGCAAAAATTTCAGGCTAATAGACCTGACCGTTGCCCAGCGGAGAAACTGTTTGTCCCTGATAAATGGACGAGTAGAGTTATCTCTGAGGTTCATTGTTTGGTGTTGGCTGGTCATCCTGGAATCTTTGGTACCAGAGATTTGGTGGCTAGATCCTTTTGGTGGCCGTCTCTGTCACGGGATGTGCGTTCGTTTGTGCAGTCCTGTGGGATTTGTGCTCGGGCTAAGCCCTGCTGTTCTCGTGCCAGTGGGTTGCTTTTGCCCTTGCCAGTCCCGAAGAGGCCATGGACACATATCTCTATGGATTTTATTTCGAATCTCCCGGTCTCTCAAAAAATGTCGGTCATTTGGGTTGTTTGTGATCGCTTCTCGAAGATGGTCCATTTGGTACCCTTGTCTAAATTGCCTTCCTCCTCTGATTTGGTACCATTGTTCTTCCAGCATGTGGTTCGTTTACATGGCATTCCGGAGAACATCGTTTCTGACAGAGGTTCCCAGTTTGTTTCGAGATTTTGGCGAGCCTTTTGTGTTAGGATGGGCATTGATTTGTCTTTTTCCTCGGCTTTCCATCCTCAGACAAATGGCCAGACTGAACGAACCAATCAGACCTTGGAAACATATCTGAGATGTTTTGTTTCTGCCGATCAGGATGATTGGGTGTCTTTTTTGCCTTTGGCTGAGTTCGCCCTTAATAATCGGGCCAGCTCGGCTACTTTGGTTTCGCCGTTTTTCTGCAATTCTGGTTTCCATCCTCGTTTCTCTTCAGGGCAGGTTGAGTCTTCTGACTGTCCTGGTGTGGATACTGTGGTGGATAGGTTGCAGCAGATTTGGACTCATGTGGTGGACAATTTGACATTGTCTCAGGAGAAGGCTCAACGTTTCGCTAACCGCAGGCGCTGTGTGGGTCCCCAACTTCGTGTTGGGGATTTGGTTTGGTTGTCATCTCGTTATATTCCTATGAAAGTTTCCTCTCCTAAGTTTAAGCCTCGTTTCATTGGTCCGTATAGGATTTCTGAGGTTCTTAATCCTGTGTCTTTTCGTTTGACCCTTCCAGCTTCTTTTTCCATCCATAACGTATTCCATACGTCATTGTTGCGGAGATACGTGGCACCTGTGGTTCCATCCGTTGATCCTCCTGCCCCGGTTTTGGTTGAGGGGGAGTTGGAGTATATAGTGGAGAAGATTTTGGATTCTCGTATTTCGAGACGGAAACTCCAGTACCTGGTTAAGTGGAAGGGTTATGGTCAGGAAGATAATTCCTGGGTCTTTGCCTCTGATGTTCATGCTGCCGATCTGGTTCGTGCCTTTCATTTGGCTCATCCTGGTCGGCCTGGGGGCTCTGGTGAGGGTTCGGTGACCCCTCCTCAAGGGGGGGTACTGTTGTGAATTCTGTGGTCAAGCTCCCTCCTGTGGTCATGAGTGGTACTTCGGCTGGTTCTGTCTATGAGCTTCCTCTGGTGGATGTGAGTGGGGCTGCGGCTTCTGAGTTTCCTTCCTCAGGTGACGAGGTTAAGTCGTTAGGTGCTGCTCTATTTAACTCCACCTAGTTCTTTGTTCCTGGCCTCCAGTCAATGTTCCAGTATTGGTCTTGCTTTCTCCTGGATCGTTCTTGTGGCCTGTCTGCCCTGCATAAGCTAAGTTTTGCTTGTGTTACTCTTGTTTGCTATATTTTCTGTCCAGCTTGCTATGTTGGTTTTTCTTGCTTGCTGGAAGCTTTGAGACGCAGAGGGAGCACCTCCGTACCGTTAGTCGGTGCGGAGGGTCTTTTTGGCCCCTCTGCGTGGTTGTTTGTAGGTTTTTGTGCTGACCGCAAAGCTATCTTTCCTATCCTCGGTCTATTCATTAAGTCGGGCCTCACTTTGCTAAAATCTATTTCATGTCTGTGTTTGTATTTTCATCTTAACTCACAGTCATTATATGTGGGGGGCTACCTTTTCCTTTGGGGAATTTCTCTGAGGCAAGGTAGGCTTATTTTTCTATCTTCAGGGCTAGCTAGTTTCTCAGGCTGTGCTGAGTTGCATAGGGAGCGTTATGCGCAATCCACGGCTACCTCTAGTGTGGTATGATAGGATTAGGGATTGCGGTCAGCAGAGTTCCCACGTCTCAGAGCTCGTCCTATGTTAGTAACTATCAGGTCACTTTGTGTGCTCTTAACCACTAGTTCCATTGTGGTTCTGAATCACCTGTTCATAACACCTCCCCTTCCCTCTGCTACCCCTAATTCTCAGCTTGCTGCTTACCCATCTGTATATAATACTGCATCTGCTGTGTAGCCTGGTGCACTTAATATTGTACTTGATAATTATTGGTGCCATTACTATAATTAATCCTAAAAAAGAGTGCTATAGAGAGTATGTCTTTAACAACAAAAAAGTAACTATTGCTAAAAAAAATAATAGTGCAAAGTAGTGCTCTACTTTTACTCACCTGTCTAGGTTTGAGCAGTAGGTCTTGTTTCCTTACTCTCTGGCTGGTTCCCTCTGTGCTTGTCTCTGCTCAGTTAATATGGTAGACCAGCAAGCTTCACCTATTAGTGCATTATCTGGACATGTGGTGGTGTGTGTGGCATGGCTTATGAAGGACGGACCCTGAAACTCACAAAGCCTATGTGGACAATGCAAGAACTGCCAAATATTAAAAGGAAGAGCAACTCCAATGAGCCCTGTATTTGACATAAAGAAGGACCTCATACACATTATGTTACAATTGTTAGGTAAGGGACTCCTATTCTCATAAAGCCACTGAGTGCTAGGGCTCCCAAAAATTAGAAAGAGGGACTGCAATACAACATGGAAGACAAGTAGAGGAGGGTCCCGGAAAACATATTTTTCCAATTTTTAACCTCTTTATTTGCTAAAGTGGTTTGCACATTACTGAGCCAGGCATTTTTTTTTAGAATTCTGACAACTGTATTTTATTAGGTAATAATTCTGGAACATTTCAATGGATCCCACTGATTCAGAGAATGTTTTTTCATGACATAATGTACTTCATGAAAGTGGCAAAATTTCTTTGATGTAACTTGAGTTTATTTGTTAAAAAAGTGGAAATTTAAGGAAAATTTGGAAAATTTGGCAATTTGCAAACTTTGAATTGTTATATACTTAAATAAGAGAGATATGTCATACAAAATAGTTAATAGATAACATGTCTTACATGTTTAATTTACTGTATACAGTATCAGCACAATTTTTAAAACAAATTTGGTTATGTAAGGCTACGTTCACATTAGCGTTACGCTAATGTGCGTCGCTGTTGCGTCGGCGACGCAGCGGCGACGCGCCCCTATGTTTAACATAGGGGACGCGTGCGTCTTTTTGCACGCGTTTTCCGACACGTGCGTTGTTTTAGACGCTAGCGTCGGACGCAAGAAAACGCTACAAGTTGCATTTTTCTTGCGTCCGATTTCGGCAAAAAACGACGCACGCGTCGCAAAACGCGCGCGTTTTTGCGCGCGTTTTCCTTGCGTCGCCGACGCAACGGCGACGCGACGCTAATGTGAACGTAGCCTTAGAAAGTAAAAAGGCTTCAAAGTTGACAAGCAATTTCTTATATTTCCAACAAAAAAAATGTTAGGGGCCACCTTACATTTGAAGTGAGTTTGAGGGGTCTATATGATAAAAATTTTACCCCAAAAGGTGCTCAAACCAACATTTAAGGAGTTTATTAACCCTTCAGGTGCTTCATATGAATTTGTGGGATGTGGAAAAAAAATGAACATTTAATTTTTTTTCAGCAAAAAAATTATATTACACCCAATTTTTTTTATTTTCATAAGGGTAAGAAAAAAAAATGGACCCCAGCATTTGTTGTGCAATTTCTCCTTAGCATTCTCATACCCCATAAATGGAGAAAAACTACTGTTTAGAAGCATGGCAGAGCTCAGAAGGGCAGGCAGGAGCCATTTGACTTTTTGCATGAAAAAATTGCTGGAGCAATTAGCGGACACCATGTCACGTTTGGAGAGGACCTGATGTACCTAAACAGTAAAAATTCCCCACAAGTGGTGCTATTTTGGAAAGTAGACCCTTCAGGGAACTTATCTAGATGTATGGTGAGCATATTGAACCCCCATATGCTTCACAGAAGTTTATAATGTTAAACCGTGAAAATGAAAAGAACATATTTTTCCCACGAAAATGTATTTAGCCACAAATTTTGAGTAACAGTCGAAATTGCACCATATAATTTGTTTTTCAATTTCTCCTGAGTATGCCAATACCCCATATGAGGGAGAAAACTACTGTTTGAACGCACGGCAGGGCTCAGAATGGAAGGAGTGTCATTTGACCTTTCTGACCCTATTTTGGAAACTGCTCAAGGAATGTATTTAGATGTGTGGTGAGCACCTTGAACCTCCAGGTGCTTCACAGAAGTTTATAACGTTGAGCCGTGAAAACAAAAAAAATCATATTTTCCCCACAAAAATGTTATTTTAGTTCCATTTTCTTATTTTCACAAAGGTAACAGGAGAAATTGCACCATACAGTTTGTTGTGCAATGTCTCCTGAGTACGCCGATACCCCATATATTGAGGAAGACTACGTTTGAGGCATAGTGCAAAGCTCAGAAGGGAAGACGCACCAAATTGGAGTTCAGATTTTGCTGGAAAGGTTTGAGGGTGCCATGTCACATTCACAGTGCCCCTGAGGTGCCAGAACAACAACAACAAAAAAACCCTTTTACAAACTACATTCCCCAATAAATTCATCTAGGGAGCCGTAATCATATTGAAACGACATGAGCCTCACAGAATTTTATACCATTGCACGGTGAAGAAAATATAAATGACCTTTTCACCACTAAAATGTTGTTTTAGCCCCAACTTTTTCATTTTTCTAAGAGCTAATAGGAATTTTTTTTACAACAAACTGTGGTTCATCATACACAACCTGGAAAATATAAGAGCGTTGCAGCAGCACCATACGTATAGAAGGACTGTAAGGCAATCAACTCGGCTTCTATGCTTCTAATCCAAAACTATCCCTCCTCCACCAGCTATCGCTACACTGAATACAGGCAACAGTATTTTCACTAGAGAAAGAACAGTATGTAGCCCTGAAAATGACTTTTGCTTCAATGTTGCAGCAGCAGTATACAAGTATTGCAAGAATAATTAACCACTGCTTATGTGCCTGCTCTAATCTAAGTTCTCTCTCCTAGATCAACTCTCCCTGAACTGCTTCCAGAGGAGAGTGTGTCGATGACTTGATAACGTGTTGTGGCCTGCCAATCATAGTAATGCAAACAACATTTTATGGTAGGTAATCCCAGGATGTTTATTGGTTGTCCAACAGCCATGAAACATGCCGGGTGGTACTCAAGTATGGCGCTTAAGTACCCAGAATACTCGATCGAGTAATGAGCATAGCCAAGCACCCCGATGCCTACTCGCTATCTCTACCACAGAAGTCATCACCTTTTAAGACCAGCTAAAGAAGATGGCCACTACATAAGTATACAATAAGTATAGCACACTATTACCACATACTTTTTGTGGAGTTAACCTCAACATCCATCTAATGCTGTTCCAGCCAGGTGTATTAGTACCTTCGTGCAATATTAAAGAATAAAAACATGCAACACTCACCAGTACTTTCAGATGCATCACATCTAATGTGGTGTACCTAATTATTTGTACTAAATGTCCAACTGGGGATCTGTATGTAGGGCAAAAACTGAGAACAAGGATGAGCTCTCATCATCACACAGTAAGAGAAAAAAGAATAGAGGTACCTGTGGCAAAATATTTTTGTCTCCCTGATCATAGCACATTGGACATGAGATTACTTGTATTGAAGGGTAATTTCAAATCTCAGAGAGACAGAAGAGTTTGAGAATATAAACTGATGATGACCTTTCAGTGCAGGAATGAATGTGTCGCATGGATTTATGTATTTTTACATCAATTATGGAATTTGCTCCTTGTTAGGGTTAGCGGAACGCACCAAATAATTAGAAAGAAAGGGTAAGGTGCGTTCGCAGACCGGGGTCCACCATGCAGAAATGGAACCTGCTGCTAAGTAATGACGGACTATATGGCAAGACAATGTGGATACACACACAGGCTATTTTCACCCTGTGTGAAGGAAGCGAACCCTGTTGCATCACAGGGCCATGGTACCGCACCAAGAGCGCAAGCAATGAGTCTCAGAACTCAATCCCAAGACACAGGATTAGAGTTCGTCTAGACCTATTGCGCTCGACACCGCAACTGGGGTGTCAGAGCAATTGAAAAAATAACTTAAATGCACAAGAGTGCATGCAGTGCCGCACTGGCGGACACCACTAACCACCTGGACTTATGATAGGAAAGCGCTCTAATAGCACACGGCGCCGCACTGGCGGTCACAGCAATTAGACGCTGTTTCGTGTGTTTATTGCTGGTGGCTCAGCCGAGTGCTAGATAGCAGACATCCACCATACACGAGCAGTCATACACAACGGAGAGGATGATTAATGAATGACTTTCACTCATCAACACACACACGATTTGAAGAGTACACTAGCGCATGGCCGAGCGGCCATGCGAACCTTTTATAGCGGCAGTGCTACAAGACCTTCCAGATGGACCAATAGGAGCCGCAACAGGACCTGAGCATGTGACTCCCGACCTCCAATGGGAGGTCGTCCTGTGGGCATGTTCAGTAAGGGAAAAGCAGGACTTAGTCCCAGAAAGACCTGCTCACTGCTGAACATTGCTGGCTACAAGGACAGAGCCTTGAAGGGCAGTAGTAACCAGTCGTCCAGTATCAACCTGAGCTAGATGCTGGGACCGATGTCTCCGCTGAGCAGACTCCACTGCACCTCGAGAAGAATGGGAGACCGCAGCGGAGATGGTTCGAGATTCCCCCTTTGCAGAGGTGGGACCTTGACACCTAACACTCCTCAGACTATGTTTGGGCATCACAACACAGAAGCAGACCCCAATCAGAGGACAATAAAACATTCACACTCCTTATCTATGAACTGTTCCAATATTTATGGACACAACTGTTTATCACTCTCACATAATGGTAGTTCTGCTTCATGTCACCTGTCTTATCTATGGTATTATTTCTCAGCTGTATTGTGCATAGATATGTGATTCTTCAGAATTTGTATTAGCATATGCCTTATGAAGGGACCTGAGTTATCTCGAAAGCTCGCAATTTATTTCCATCTTTTCAGTTAGCTTTCAAAAGGTATCAACCACTGAGGACTCTCAATTCTAAATAGTTTTATATCTACTGGCTAACACGGTACCAATATATATATTTCCTATATGTAAGTATCTGTAAGTCAAAAAAAGGAGTGGATGAAAAATACAGAAATAATGATGTGTTTCTATTATACTTTTCCTCTGATTGAGTACTTGTAAGCCAAAACCAGAAGTGAAACAATTAGAGGAAAAATATAACAGTAACGCGTCACCACATCTGTAGTTTTCACCAACTACTGGTTTTGGCTTACAAATACTTTTGAAAAATGATGACTAAATGCTGAATGTTTGTGAACATGGCCTTATTGGCGGTGTTTATGAGGAATACAAAAGGCAGTTTATTAACATACTGTTACTGCAGTACAACTCAGAACAATCAATTAGTCACACTTGGTGATTGTACAGGCACAAGTATCACTTGAATCAGGGTCTGATATATCATTGTTATAACTTACAACTGCACAAGTGTACAAGAAGTAAAAGTGCCCACTGTCCTATCCAAAACAGGTGGAATTGTGCATTATATTAAGATATTGGACTACAAAGGGCCCATATATTGTTCTTGCAAAGAAGACCTCTTCTGTCTTTGTCCACTCATGACTTATATTTTTTGATTCCACTATTTTACATCTGCTCAAACCACATCAATGCAAACACTTCATCAATGCATGAAGTAGCTACATTAATACAAACGACCACAGTATATCAACAAAAACACTACTTTAACACAATCTGTAACAACATAAACAATTGTATGAATGTAAAATACTACAATAATACATCACACTACACCAATGCAGGCAAATACATCAACTCAAAACCACTAAAATCAACATAAACTGAGTGTTAGGAGTCAAGTTCCCACCACTGCACAGGGGGAATCTTGAGCCATGTCTGCTGCGGTTCCCCATTCTTCTTTAGCCGCAGTGGAGCCTACTCAGCGGAGACATCTGTCACAGTGTCTCACTCAGCCTGTTACTGTGCAAAGGGTTACTGCTTCCTTTCCAGGTTCTGCTTTTGGAGCCAGCACTGGTCAGCGGCGTGCAGGCTTTTCTGGGACTAAGTCCTGCTTTGCACACACTGAGCATGCCCATGGGAGGACATCTCATTGGAGGTATGGGGTCACACACTCAGGCCCTGTAGCAGCTCCTATTGGACCAGTTGGAAGGTCCTTGTCTGCTACAGCTATAAAAGGTTTGCATGGCCGCACAGCCATGCGTTAGTATCAAACCAAAGTCTATGAGCTTAGCGCCAGTGTGGTCATGTCTGGATGTGGTTAGGGTTTGGCTGAAATAAGCCCCTTGAATACCGGCTCCTCCGGTCAGGAGTTTGTATGTGTGTATTCAGGGCCTTGGCTGAAATAAGCCGCTAGAATACCGGCACCGGAGTTGTTTGCCTGTTTCCTTTACTGCATGACCACAGGTTTGCTCTGTTTAGTAGCTGTGTACCCCTGTAAGGTTAACAGACTGGGCACAGCATCTTGATTCTAGCGAATCTGTGGAGTTAACAGAGTTTGCCTATACCGCCATATAGCGCTGCCATTTGCCAGCAGCAGGTTTCTCTATTGCATGGTGGACCCCGAGTTGCGAACGCACCTATTAATAAATATATATATATATATACAGTTAGGGCCAGAAATATTTGGACAGTGACACAATTTTCGCGAGTTGGGCTCTGCATGCCACCACATTGGATTTGAAATGAAACCTCTACAACAGAATTCAAGTGCAGATTGTAACGTTTAATTTGAAGGGTTGAACAAAAATATCTGATAGAAAATGTAGGAATTGTACACATTTCTTTACAAACACTCCACATTTTAGGAGGTCAAAAGTAATTGGACAAATAAAGATAACCCAAACAAAATATTTTTATTTTCAATATTTTGTTGCAAATCCTTTGGAGGCAATCACTGCCTTAAGTCTGGAACCCATGGACATCACCAAACGCTGGGTTTCCTCCTTCTTAATGCTTTGCCAGGCCTATACAGCCGCAGCCTTCAGGTCTTTCTTGTTTGTGGGTCTTTCCGTCTTAAGTCTGGATTTGAGCAAGTGAAATGCATGCTCAATTGGGTTTAGATCTGGAGATTGACTTGGCCATTGCAGAATGTTCCACTTTTTGGCACTCATGAACTCCTGGGTAGCTTTGGATGTATGCTTGGGGTCATTGTCCATCTGTACTATGAAGCGCCGTCCAATCAACTTTGCAGCATTTGGCTGAATCTGGGCTGAAAGTATATCCCGGTACACTTCAGAATTCATCCGGCTACTCTTGTCTGCTCTTCTGTCATCAATAAACACAAGTGACCCAGTGCCATTGAAAGCCATGCATGCCCATGCCATCACGTTGCCTCCACCATGTTTTACAGAGGATGTGGTGTGCCTTGGATCATGTGCCGTTCCCTTTCTTCTCCAAACTTTTTTCTTCCCATCATTCTGGTACAGGTTGATCTTTGTCTCATCTGTCCATAGAATACTTTTCCAGAACTGAGCTGGCTTCTTGAGGTGTTTTTCTGCAAATTTAACTCTGGCCTGTCTATTTTTGGTATTGATGAACCCTTTGTATTTACTGTCATGGAGTCTTCTCTTTACTGTTGACTTAGAGACAGATACACCTACTTCACTGAGAGTGTTCTGGACTTCAGTTGATGTTGTGAACGGGTTCTTCTTCACCAAATTAAGTATGCGGCGATCATCCACCACTGTTGTTATCCGTGGACGCCCAGGCCTTTTTGAGTTCCCAAGCTCACCAGTCAATTCCTTTTTTCTCAGAATGTACCCAACTGTTGATTTTGCTACTCCAAGCATGTCTGCTATCTCTCTGATGGATTTTTGCTTTTTTTCAGCCTCAGGATGTTCTGCTTCACCTCAATTGAGAGTTCCTTTGACCGCATGTTGTCTGCTCACAGCAACAGCTTCCAAATGCAAAACCACACACCTGGAATCCACTCCTGATCTTTTAACTACTTCATTGATTACAGGTTAACGAGGGAGACGCCTTCAGAGTTAATTGCAGCATAATTGTCCAATTAGTTTTGGTCCCTTGAAAATGAGGACGCTATGCATTACAGAGCTATGATTCCTAAACCCTTTCTCCGATTTGGATGTGGAAACTATCATATTGCAGCTAGGAGTGTGCACTTTCAGCCCATATTATATATATAATTGTATTTCTGAACATGTTTTTCTAAACAGCTAAAATAACAAAACTTGTGTCACTGTCCAAATATTTCTGGCCCTAACTGTATATATATATACTCGGTGCTTTCCGACAACCCTAAGGCTGGTTTCACACGTCATTGGCTCCGGTACGTGAGGTGACAGTTTCCTCACGTACCAGAGCCAATGGCACACCTAGACACATTGAAATCAATGCATCTGTGCAGATGTCATTGATTTTTTGCGGACCGTGTCTCCGTGTGCCAAACACGGAGACATGTCAGTATTCGTGAGAGCGCACGGAGTACACGGACCCATTAAAGTCAATGGGTCCGTGTAAAACATGTACCGCACACGGAAGTTGTCCGTGTGCAGTCCGTGTGCCGTGCAGGAGACAGCGCTACAGTAAGCACTGTCTCCCCCACTGGTGCTGAAGCCGTGATTCATATCATCTCTGCAGCAGCGTTTGCTGTAGAGAAGATATGAATATTCCTTTTTTTTTTGTTGTTTCTCGTGTTTACAATAAAGATCCATGTCCCCACCCCACTCCCACCCCCTGTGCGCCCACCTGCTGTTCTTAAAATACTCACCCAGCTCCCTCGCTGGCTGGCGCTGCTTCCTGTCCTGGCCACACCTTCTACTGTATGAGCGGTCACGTGGGGCCACCGATTACAGTCATGAATATGCGGCTGCACCTCCCATATGGGTGGAGCCGCATATTCATTAATGTAAATGAGCGGCCCCACGTGACCGCTCATACAGTAGAAGGTGCGGCCAGGACAGGAAGCAGCGCCAGCCAGCGAGGGAGACCGGTGAGTATTTTAAGAACAGCGGGCGGGCGCACAGGGGGTGGGAGGGGGTGGGAACATGGATCTTTATTGTAAACACAAGAAACAAAAAAAAAAAGGAATATTCATATCTTCTCTACAGCAAATGCTGCTGCAGAGAAGATATGAATGGAGGCTTCAGCACCAGTGGGGGGGACAGCGCTTATCTCTAGCGCTGTCTCCTGCATGGTGCGTGTGGTACCAAGTGGGCACACGGGCGGCACACTTGTTGCCGGAATTATCTGGTCGTGTGGGACTGCCCTAACACTGAGATTGTGCAGCAGTGCAAACTACAAACCCGACATGAACCGCTACATTAACGCAATTAACCACATCAATAGAAACTGCTGTATCAGCAGTAACCACTACTGTGCGTTATTACAAATCAGTGTAAGCAACACAAACAACCACAAAAAAACAATCACAAACTACTTCATCAACATAAACCACTACATCAGCATGAACTACCACAGTAACAAAAACCACTACATCAATACAAATCTTGGAGAAGACAATTCTCCACTGTTTCTTTGAAATAGGAATTGCACTAAAATTCCTATTAACGTGCTGTCCCTGGTCCTGTAAGATAGAACACATTGAAACAAAGAGGAAACATTTTAGCTTTCTGCTTGCATGAAATGTAAGAGAACATAACACATAAGCTTGGATTACATTTGTCATACAAAAATAAAAGTAAATAAAAATTTACATGATATAATTTTATTCCTCAATTTGTACACTGAGCTCCATTTGCAGATAGAATATTTAACCATAAGTATATAAAAAAGGACAAAGACTAAAATAAATGGGATTATGGACGCACACAAGACATAATTAATCTTTTAAAAAATATCAGAAGCCAGAATGCAAAGCAATTATATTCTTTTTCTGAAGGATTTTGACAGCAAAGAACAAATAGAAAAAGAAATTGAATGAGATTTTTCTGTGCTGATATTTTTCCTCCTGTTGCTCATATCTGCATGTACAAATTAAGAAATATAATTGCATAAATAGTGTATATACCCTATTACAAGTTATGATTAATTGCTTTTCCGAGTCCTTGTCACAGTTGGAGGCAAATAGCAATATTTTTTCTTGGTGATCTGATATTAATGTTAAACTAGTACTTCGCAAAGCATTGTGATCCCATCTGCTACTTGGAAAACAATGGTAAGCTACAAATAAGTGCACTTTTGCACCTAGAGTTTCAGAATAAAACATGCGGTTGCAATGTAGGAGCTCTTCTCTGATTCATACTAAACTTACAAAAAACAAAATGAGCAAAAACCCTGCTGTAACTAAGTAAGTAAAAAGCAAAAGTGCATTTAAATAACACAGGGTTCTAAGTAATACTGTTTTTTTTATAAAAAATTAGCATAACAGCCATCCCACCGTCGACAAGGTGTCTCTGATGGGGACGGTCCTACACTGTCTAATATTAAAAACCTTACCATGTGTCAGAGTTGACCTCATTGTGTGAATAAGGGCAAACAAACGGACCATGGCCCAAACAGTGGACACCAGTCTGGGGAAGCCTTTAAATGTTATTTCCAGCTCAGAAGAGGGAGGCCACACCCGGCTTGCACAAAATGAAAAAATGCAAAGAAAAAGCACAAAAATTCAACTTGGTTTGAGTTGGTATAAATGCAACACCTAAATGCATGTTCACATTGGACATAAAACATACAAAACCTACAAGAAACAAAATGAGCAAAAATCCTCCTGTAACTAAATAAGTAAAAAGCAAAAATGCATTTAAATAGCAGAGTTCTTAGTAATACTGTTTTTGATCAAAAATAGCATAAAAGCCATCCCACCATCGACAAGGTAACTCTGATCAGGACAGTCCTACACTGTCTAATATTGGAAACCTTACCATGTGTCAAAGTTGACCTCAGTGTGTGAATAAGAGCATAATAATGGACCAGGCCCCAACCAGTGGAAATCACTCCAGGGAAGCCTTTAAATTTAATTTTAAGCTCAGAAGAGGGAGGCCACACCCCGGCTTGCACAGAATGTAAAAATACCCATGTTCTGGCAGCATGATTCATAGGTCAGGTTTACTTTAGAGCAACACTAATATTTTATTTTTACTTGATATATTTATGTTGTCATTGCTGAAAACAGTGCATTTCACCTAAATAATGGATACGTTGTTACAAAGGGGCAGTACAGACTTTTATTCCAGCGTTGTTTGCCTTCTCTCTTCAGGTTGCTATCAGCAGCTTCGTGAAGAGGCATACAGTTCATGATCTATGACCCTTTCATACATCATATAGTAGCAAGTTGTTCTCTTATTTTTCATATGCTGTCATAGGAGAATTTTATGTCCCTGCATCTGAGAAAGTGATGCAAATTAAATACGGTTTTCGCGTCAAAAACCTTTGTTACATGATGTCCAAGAACTATGTCTCATGGGTCCTCAGGATTATAAAGGTGTATTTTATTGCACCTTTGCCTAGACAAGCTTTAAAGCCACGTGAAATTTGTGCTTCAGAAAAATCATGTTCGTCTTGTTACTGTGTCTAGATCCCACACCATCGTAATTAATTATAAGACAAATGTTGGCAAGGAGAAAAATCTAGTCAGGTACACAACTCAGGCAGGGGACTGTAGGACAAAGTCATTAATCTCAGATATGTTTTCATGCCTCCAGAATGAATTATGTATTTGTGTAATACATTCTCTCCTGTTGAAAATAATGGGAAAAAAGAGACTTAACAGGTGCATCCAAAGCTGATGAATGGAGCCCTTGAAATCTATTTGATAGTACTGCCATAATTGGTGTTCTCTGGGACTGCTTGAAAGATATAATTGAAAAAAGTAGAATTTTCAGGGTACTAGGAAACTTAAGAAACCAATATGGCCAAACATGCATTGAAATGGTCTTCTATGGAGGGGGCTTGTAAAAAAAGGCCAGAAAGATGGTCAGCATGCTTACATGCATATATACCCACTCCTGGTTTTGGCTTACAAATACTGAGGTAAGATACTGACCAAGTACTGAATGTGTGAACGTCGCATAAATCTAATTTCCTGAATTTAGTGGTTTAATGTAAATTTGAACACTGCCATTTTTGATTTGCTAAAAAATACAATCATTTCCCACACTGCTGAAGCATCAAAGAGTGTACTTATGTTTATTTGAGTGGATGTGTGGATGTCCATTTAATGCCATGCATCTATGTCAACTAGTGGATTGTCACGCTTTCTTCCAGAGAGTGGTCTTCTTAAATATGGCCACCATGCATATTTAGTGGAACTGAATTTTGTCTGGTCTCTTTAACATACATAAGCGATAGATTGAGTATGAATCAAGTTTCCTGAAATTTATGGTTTTACGTGAATTCCAACACTTTCAGTTTTGATTTGCTCAACAGAATGGCCAGCACCATTTCCTGCACTGCTAAAGCTTTAAAGAGTAGTCTTATGTCCTTTTGAGTGGCTGCGCCTGCCTCACCAAAAACCTTGTAGCTATGACCTCTAGAGGAATATCATACCTTGTACAATGGTGGTCAGTGCCGGGGCCATCACAGATCAGGTTCCCAGTGGAGCACAGTTTGTACAACAGAGTTGTTTTCCACATGAAGTGTCCCTTTGTAAGTTTCTCTCTCCTGTAGATTTATTTCTTATTGCGAGAAGAAATCTCTCTCTTGCTTGTAAAATGTGAGCTCTTATAGTCAGGGGTTTCCTCTCTCTCCTGTAAAGTGTAAGCTCTTATGGTCAGCGGAGTCCTCTCTCTCTCTCGCCTGTATAGTGTAAGCTCTTATAACCAGCGGGATCCTCTCTCACCTGTAAAGTATAAGCTTTCATGGTCAGCGGGGTCCTCTCTCTCTTCTTTCCTCCAAGTGTATATTTCCATCATTTCATGTTATCCTGTAATGAGATTGGATCAAATTTATTTGCTACAAAATAAAAAAAATTCTGTGTAGGTGTCAAATTAGAATTTCAAAAGATCCTCTAATTCCTAATAGACAGATAAATATTCTTACTATATTTAGTTGGTTTGAATGTAAACAGTTCCTCACAGTGGCCAGTGTTAGGGTCATATACAGTATCTCCTGGGACTCTTGAAGGTGCGAGGAAGGAGGACCAAGTTGAGGATTCAGAGGTACAGTCTCTTGGCTACCGGGACTGAACTTCATGGTGCTGCTTGTCAACACACTTTAGCCTTTGTCTGCCATCCAACACACATCCTGGCAATTGTCTGGGTTCGTTAGTGGTGTTACTGCGCTGACCACATTTTGACAGGAACCTAGAATGAGATGCAGTCACCTTCTGATCTGTAACTTGGCCTTCCCAGGCACCACCACATCCACGTCCCTTATCGTCACCCTTTCTCATATTGAGTGCTTTATGCGTATGAAAAAAACAAATTCCGGGCTTTAGTTTTGACAAGTACCCTCACAGAGGTGTTAAGTACAAATCCAATATATCTAGCAATGTGTGGTAATTTATTTTAAATATATCAGCTTTATTACACAAGGCAACAGCAGACTCCCAAAAATTAGAGTTAAATAGTCACATTTGTGTATCTCTGCAGGCTTTGCGCAATTCGCCCAACTGCTAGATAAAGATATGCTATTTATTAAACCACAAAATAATGTGTAGGCTTGTGCAGATTGGTCAATGGCACTCCTATCTTTTTCCCTTGAGGAGGCTGCTTCCAAGTAAAATGAGGCTTGTACATGTTTCTGAAATGGGTTTTAGGCCTGACAGACTGACCACAATACAGGTACTCGCTTGCTTGCATTGTATTCAGAAATTAATTGTAATGGTTTTGGTATCTGGTACAATCTAATTTACTGACATTGATCATACAGCTCCCCCAACTCCTGTATTATATTCACCTTACAGCGGCTTCACCTGTTATGACAGCTGTTCAATTGGGATCTGGTGTAAAAAATGAACTGTGGAGCTTACAAAATGCAGGTTTCATAGCACATGCCGGCACGCTACTAATTGTCAGCGAGGGCCGGATAATGACATGGCGGTGGATGTGGTGGTGGTGGCGAGCAAAGACCAAAATTCAAATGGGCATGTTTGAAATGGCATTGTAAAGGGATGGGAAAATGTATTCCACAATCTGGCTAACTATTTGGCATGAGGGAGGGACCTCCCAAATGTAGGAGTGAGAGTCCTCACAAGCGTTAAAGTAAAAAATAAAGCCAAAATGCTCCGTGTGAATATATGCTAAAGGGGAGTTATATATATATATATATTTTTAATTGTTATTTTGCATTATATGCATGTGATTATGAAGGAAATAATGTTTCTTAGCATTTTTTCCTTTTAAAGCAAATTTTTGGTTTGGTAGGTCTTTTTAAAAATCTGTCAAAACTGCGCAATGGACTGACAACATTATTCCCAGATACCATATGTGAGTCAGAAAGGCATGCAGGCATCTTCTTCATGCTGTTTCTATTTATTTTTAGCTCTTTCCCATTAATTTCAGCTTTTTTCTCATGCCCCCTAATCTGTTTGTCGGGTACAGGAAAAAAATATTAGGCTTTCCCATTGACTTCATTGGATTCCTTATTCGGTACAAATACACTGATATTAGAAATTATTTGTGTCGATTTTCCAGAAACCGAATATTTCACTATTCGCTCATCACTAATCACTACAGCTGACTAAAATCAACACATAGCCTTTTTATCACATTTCTCCTATACAGGCTTCTTCAGGGGTGTGGGGATATATTTATTTATATAATTGCCTTGTAATGTTTTCATTTCCTGTTCTTTCCAGATGTCACCGTATCCCAGAATTCCAAGCGGAGGAAGTTCACTAACTGCCATATTGGGACACCCAAGTGATGGGTGTCTCAATATGGAAACTGCTGCTGGTACCAACCTATTGCACGGTACCACCAGCAGAACACTGTCCCACCACACACACACACTGTATATGCCATACGCACCACACACACTCACACACCCTCACACTCACACACACTCAGACTCACATTCACACACTCACATTCACACTCACACTCACAATTTCACTCACACTTTCACACTCACACTCACACTCACGCAGTCTCTTGCATGGTACCACCAGCGGAACACCATCGCGAACACGTTGCCTCCGGGATCAGCCGAATGATTCACTGACTGCCGCCATCCTTGTACAGAAGGAGTGTATGCACAGTTTTAATGTGACCACCACTATCTGTCTGCACAAAGATGGTGGCAGTCTGATTTACTGCGGCTGCGAGAATTAAGTGCAGGTGCAGTGAATCATTTGGCTGATCTCGGCGGCGGATGCGCGACGTGTCTACAGGCAGAGGAAGCCGGTCACATTAAAGGGGTTTTCCCACGAATGAAAGTTCATTTTAAAAATTGACTGTGTCTAACCATGTACAGAGCATACCACATCTCCTGGGCAGGGGAGGGAGCAATAGATAATACTGACATTACAGCAGGAGATCAAAGTGGATTCATTTTGTGAGGTAAAATAATTCACTGACTGTTTTTAAAAAATATTTTTCCTCACAAAATGTATCCTCTGCGATCTACTGCTGTAATGTCAGTATTGTCTTTTGCTTCCTCCCCTGCCCAGAAGCTGTGGTATGTTCTGTACATGGTCAGACACAGACAATTTTTAGAATGAACTTTTGTTCATGGGAAACCCCCTTTAAAAAGCAAATATCAATGCCAACATGGCTCCTTATAAAAAGTACGCCAATAACAATGAAAGCAAAGCATCAAAGGCACAAAGTCGAAGACAACAAAAGGCAAATGAGACTCTTGATGAGCAACAGCGTCGCTGGGACAAAGCAATGCATATAGGCTTAGGCGTCAAGCACATGAGTCCCCTGATGCAAAAGGGATTAGATTATCACAGGATGCCATTAGGCAACAACAGCGCCACATGCCTGCCCCCATCGTGATATTACCGCCCTCCCGATGTGATAGCATCGGGCCTCTATCTAGTTGAATAATAAAATGGAATGCAAAGTATTTTAAATCTTTTGCTTCACTAGCATTGGTTGAAGTGCCATCCAATTAAGTCACTTTTGTCATTTAGCCAATAAAAAAACAGTTCCAATATTCCAATCAGAGCATATCTGACTTAGCTTAACCCATTGGATTGAAGTAAATGCGTATAAACCAACCTACCTACCCCTTTTTGTCATCATAGTATGAACCAATGTTGTTCCTCAGCAGCAGACGCCGTATGTGTCATTGCTTTGACTCACCAATTAATTTGTTAATAGCTAACCAATAAAGGATCACAAGAGATAGCTCAATTTGCGTTCGCATTAGTGACATTATTGTTTACCTTTACTTTCATTGCATACTGCCAACCAGCAATGAGAGACTGTTATGTTAGGTAATGAAATGAGAGATGAGCGTGCAGTAAAATGCTGGCATGCTTGTCACTCGAACCAAGCAATTCTTAATGCTCGGATGCTCATTTTGAGTAATGAGTGTAATGGGAGTCAATGGGGAACCAAGCATTTTTCCAGCAGACCCTGCAAAGAGGTTTGGAGGGCAGTGCAGTTGGCCAAATTTAAATAGGATTATGGGATTAAAGAGGTTTGGGGGCAGTGAAAATGTTTAAATGGATGGAAAAAGTGCTGAATGGAAGGAGAACAGGATGTGGAAGACCCTTGGAAGCAGCCCTGACTCTCAGATCGCTGCTGAGATCAACGGTGTCAAACCTTTACTCACCTTTAAGAACTGACAAAAAAGATTCAAAACTGGAGTTTACATAAAAAAGGGTTAGGAAACATTCTTTCCTGTATAATGACTTTTATACAAGGCAAAATTTTTAAAAAATAATAGTTTAAGTAAACTAAAATTGAAATTTTTAATAAATAAAGGAAATTTCAGTGTAATTTATGAAGGAAGCTAGAACTGCCAAAAATGTGATGTAAGATGGACTCAGATACATCCTGTATTAGACATAAAGGAGGGCCTCATACACATTCTGCTCAAATTGTCATGCATTGGTACTCCTACGCTCATAAAGTCTTTACTCAAAGTTTAAAGTTAGTAAATAATTATAAGGAGGATCATGCAGTAATCTTCTTCAGGTGCGTGCTTCTTCTCCATCCACGGGGGCTGGGAGATCTATCTCCACTTGCTTCCTGGAGCCTGACTTCCTGGAGCCTGGGCTATAAGTGATCTGAATTCTGGTAGTGCCAGAGCCCCCGAGATATAGAAATGGGCAACAGGCCCCTGTGTCATCGGCACTATTGCATGCTTCAACATAGGAGGTGGGAGACCCCAAGGACAATACGCTTTGTCAGGGGTGGTCGTAGCCTTGTTTTGAAATGAATCAAGGAGCCATTCCCTGGCCCAATCATTACTCAAGAAGGGTTCATCCAGCTCACTTTGAAGAAAAATGCAGGTTCACTACTGTAATTTTTAAACTCTACTACTTTTTAAAAATAACAAGAAAACTCAAGTTTTAATACACCCGTGTTAGTAGGAATTTTTATCAAAAAACGGTTTGTACACCCATTAGGTGATCATATGACTTTGACAGCAGAAAATAAAAAAGTTACAGATCTTAGAGTTAAGGTACCGTCACATTTAGCGACGCTTCAGCGATATAGACAACGATCCGACTAAACTAGATCGTTGGAGCGTCGCTGTTAGGTTGCTGTAGAGATGTCAAACACAGCAACTCTAGAACGATGCAGGAGCGATCTAGTGACGTA
Organism: Ranitomeya imitator; assembly: GCF_032444005.1. Classification (NCBI taxonomy): domain Eukaryota; kingdom Metazoa; phylum Chordata; class Amphibia; order Anura; family Dendrobatidae; genus Ranitomeya; species Ranitomeya imitator. The sequence goes on along the minus strand of NC_091285.1, from coordinate 157,911,742 downwards.
CTTATCGTTCTTGCTGGTTGTTAGCTCCGTGAAAAAACATAGCAGGCATCGTTGCTTTTGCTGTCAAACATGACGAATCACGCCGACCTGATGACAAAATAAAGTTCTGGACTTCTAGCTCCGACCAGCGATGTCACAGCAGGATCCTGATCGCTGCTGCGTGTCAAACACAACGAGATCGCTATCCAGGATGCTGCAACGTCACGGATCGTTGTCGTTCTCGTTGTAAAGTTGCTCAGTGTGAAGGTACCTTTAGAAATGAGAGAACCTTTCAAGGTTCCCTTTGGTTCTGTTTGCCGAATGGCCCAATGTTTGCTGATCGGTTCAATGAATGTACCTGAACTGAATTAGATTCATTGGGAGGCCAAACAAAATGTATACCCAACACCTTAAAGGGTGATAAAAAGCTTTGCAAACAGATACAATTAAGGGCAGACAACATGAAAAGTGGCATCAATTGACCCACAGTGAAAATTTGCTAATGGTACAGCAGCAGTCACCCATGGGCCATGCATGTGGTATCAGGGTGTGAACCAGCATTTACTGGTTTGAATTGAAGTTGCAATGAAGACCTGGTGAAGGGAGTGGTGTAAGCTTTTATTACTGGGAGCCCTGATATCTCATGCCACAGTTCCAATTTTTTTCCAGGCACACTCAGATGGCACAGACTTTAGTTTTATAGAGAACTATTGGTATAAGAACGTATGGAAAGTAACACAGTTAGTTGAGTGAAAGTAAGTGGAAGCCTGCCTGTCTTGGAACCCTACTCCTACAGGCAACACACATGAAGGAGACTCAACTTCGATTCTCCACATTTCAAAAAATTGTTGTCACACAGCACTAAGGGTATGTGCACACGTCAGGATTTCTTGCAGAAATTTTCCTGACAAAAACCGGACATTTCTGCCAGAAATCCGCATGTGTTTTTACCGCGATTTTGACACGTTTTTGACGTGTTTTTTGTGCGTTTTTTGTGCGTTTTTTGCCAAATGCATAGAATTGCAGGAAAAACGCAGAAAATCTACAAAAATAATGAACATGCTCATTTTTTTACCGCGATGCATTTTTTTGCGGAAAAAAACGCATCCATGTGCACAAAACATGCAGAATGCATTCTAAATGATAGAATGCATAATGTATGCATTTTTAATGAGTTTTTATAGCGTTTTTAGCACAAAAAAACATGAAAAAACGCAAAAAAACCTGTATGTGTGCACATAGCCTAAAGTAGCATCAATTTCCGGGGAGTATAAACAGTATAATATGCCACTGATACATCTTCTACTATAGGCTGCCCACTAAATTGACACCCAACTAGGAGCCTCCACATTGCAAAAAAATGTTTGTAACATCAGCAGCAGTAGCAACCGCAGGCATAGAAACCATGACAAAGGTGGCACAGACTGCAATAAGGCAATATCAATGCATGACTCTAAAAACTACACTATTGCCTAGATTGTCCAGTCTGCGTCTGGAGTGTAATTGTCATAGGAGATCCATGGCTTGTTCAGTTTCATGAAAGTTAGGCGGTCTACACTTTTAGGGGACAGCTGGATGTGCTCATCTGTCAAGATACCACTGGCAGCACTGAAGACAAGTCCTGACAGAACTCTGGCTTCTAGGCATGACAAAACCTCCAAGGCATGACAAAAGGGTCAAAGTTCCTCCTGATGGCATTTACAGGTGCATCTCACAAAAATAGAATTTCATCAAAAAGTTAATTTATTTCTGTTCTTCAATACAAAAAGTGAAACTTATATATTAGATAGAGTCATTACAAACAGAGTGATCTATTTCAAGTGTTTATTTCTGTTAATGTTGATGAATATGGTTTACAGACAAAGAAAATCCCAAAGTCATTATCTCAGTAAATTAGAATACTTTATAACATCAGCTTGAAAAAATGATTTTAACATCCAAAATGTTAGACTACTGAAATTTATGTTCAGTAAATGCATTCAATACTTTGTCGGGGCTCTTTTTGCATCAATTATGGCATCAATGTGGCCTGGCATGGAGGCAATCTGTCTGTGGCACTGCTGAGGTGTTATGGAAGCCCAGGTTGCTTAGATAGAAGCCTTTAGCTTGACTGCATTGTTGGGTCTGGTGTCTCTCATCTCCATCTTGAAAATACCCTATAGATTCTCTATGGGGTTAAAGTCAGATGAGTTTATTAGTACTTTTGGCAGTGTGGACTGGTGACTTGTCCTGCTGGAGAATTAAATTTCCATCTACAAAAAGCTAGTTGGCAGAGGGAAGAATTAAGTGCTGTAAAATTTCCTGGAAGACGGCAGCGATAACTTTGGTCTTGATTAGGGTTGAGCGACTTTTGTTTTTATAGGATCGGGTCGGATTTCACGAAACCCGACTTTTTCAAAAGTCGGGTCGAGTAAAATCGGCCGATCCTATAGAAAAGTCGGGGTCGGCCGAAACACAAAACCCAATGCAGTGCATTGGGTTTCTAATGGTTCCCAGGGTCTGAAGGAGAGGAAACTCTCCTTCAGGCCCTGCGATCCATATTAATGTGTAAAATAAAGAATAAAAATAAAAAATATTGCTATACTCACCCTCGGACGCGCTCTGGTTGTAACCGGGAGCCTTCCTTCCTAAGAATCACCGCTTGTAGGACCTTTTGATGACGTCACAGCTTGTGATTGGTCGCGTGAGTGGTCACATGGGCGTCACGCGACCAATCAGAAGCCGTGACGTCATCGAAAGGTCCTTCAAGCGCTGATTCTTAGGAAGGAAGGCTCCCGGTCACAACCAGGGCGCGTCCGAGGGTGAGTATAGCAAAATTTTTTATTTTTATTCTTTATTTTACACTTAAATCTGAATTCCGATACCAATTCCCGATATCTTAAACATATTGGGAATCGGTATCGGAATTCCGATTCCAGATTCAGAAGATCGCCGACTTCATGGCCGACCCCACCTAGGGGTCGGGTTTCATGAAACCCGACTTTGCCATTAGTCGGCGACTTCTGAAAATGGCCGACCCGTTTTGCTCAACCCTAGTCTTGATAAAACACAGTAGAGCTAAACCAGCAGATGGCATGGCTCCCCAAACCATCACTGATTGTGGATACTTCACAGTCGGCCTTGGAAATCAAGGTCCCAGAGTCTGGAGGAAGAGTGGAGAGGCACACAATCCAAGCTGCTTGAGGTCTAGTGGGAAGTTTCCACAATCAGTGATGGTTTGGGGAGCTATGTCATCTGCTGGTATAGATACACTGTGTTTTATCAAGACCAAAGTCAGTGCAGCCATCTACCAGGAAATTTTAGAACACTTCATGCTTCCCTCGGCCAACAAGCTTTTTGTTGATGGAAATTCTCCAGCAGGACTTGGCACCTGTCCACACTGCCAAAAGTACCAATACCTGGTTTAAAAACAACAGTATCACTGTGCTTGATTGGCCAGAAAACTCGTCTGATCTTAAACGCATAGAGAATCTATGGGGTATTGTCAAAAGGAAGATGAGAGACACCAGACACAATAATACAGAATAGCTGATGGCTGCTATCAAAGCAACCTGGGCTTCCGTTACACCTCAGCAGTGCCACAGGCTGATCGCCCCCATGCCATGCCACATTGCTGCAGTAATTGATGCAAAAGGAGCCCCGAGCAAGCACTCAGTGCATTTATTGAGCATAGATGTCAGTAGGCCAACATTTCGGATATTAAAATAATTTTTTCAAGCTGGAGTTATAAATTATTGTAATTTACTGATATAACCACTTTTGGGTTTTCATTGGCTGTAAGCCATTATCATCAACATTAACAAAAATAATGACTTGAAATACATCACTTTATTTGTAAGGACATAATCTAATATATGAGTTTCACTTTTGTATGGAAGACCTGAAATAAATTAACTTTTTGATGATATTCTAATTTTGTGAGATGCACATGTATATTGAATCTCCTGCACCATCCTCTCTAGTTGTTCTCAACATGTCAGACTTGTACTCTGTTCTGCTGGTGCACAGGTTGATCTAAAAAATGTGTGAAATGACTCCTAGAAATTGCTCATGCCACTTATACTGCTGCTGCTAATGTATTTGCAATGACACCTTGACGTTCTGGGGGTTTGAAGTCTAGAACTGCAATGCACACTGTTTACCTCACTGCTGCCTTGGGGAAAACCACTCTTAATGTTGTCTAAAAGCGTGTTTCGATTCTCCAGCATGCACGCATCCCTTTACAGGGGGAAAGCGTCTGGCAAAATTTACTCTCGTACCATGAATCTAACAGAGTGGCAACCCAGAGGTCATCACTAGAGTTGAGCAACTTTTACTTTTTTAGGATCGAGTCGGGTTTTGCGAAACCCGACTTTCTCAAAAGTCGACTCGGGTGAAATCGGCTGATTATTGTGAAAAGTCGGGGGCTGAACGAAACACGAAACCCAATGCAAATCAATGGGGAATCAAAGTTGGCAGTGAGTGGAGGACAGGAAAACACCAAAAATGCCATTTTAATGCCAAAAACATCAATTCTTATTTCTTAACCCTTTCATGACCCAGTCTATTTTGACCTTAAAGACCTTGCCATTTTTTGCAATTCTGACCAGTGTCCCTTTATGAGGTAATAACTCGGGAACGTTTCAACGGATCCTAGCGATTCTGAGACTGTTTTCTCGTGACATATTGGGCTTCATGTTAGTGGTAAATTTAGGTCGATAATTTTTGCGTTTATGTGTGAAAAAATTGGAAATTTGGCGAAAATTTTGAAAATTTCGCAATTTTCAAATTTTGAATTTTTATTCTGATAAACCAGAGAGATATGTGACACAAAATAGTTAATAAATAACATTTCCCACATGTCTACTTTACATCAGCACAATTTTGGGGAAAAAAAAATTTTTTCTAGGAAGTTATAAGGGTTAAAAGTTGATTAGCGATTTCTCATTTTTACAACAAAATTTACAAAACCATTTTTTTTAGGGACCACCTCACATTTGAAGTCAGTTTGAGGTCTATATGGCTGAATATACCCAAAAATGACACCATTCTAAAAACTGCACCCCTCAAGGTGCTCAAAACCACATTCAAGAAGTTTATTAACCCTTCAGGTGTTTCACAGCAGCAGAAGCAACATAGAAGGAAAAAATGAACATTTCACTTTTTAGTCACAAAAATGATCTTTTTAGCAACATTTTTTTTATTTTCCAAGGGTAAAAGGAGAAACTGGACCACAAAACTTGTTGTCCAATTTGTCCTGAGTACGCTGATACCCCATATATGGGGGGGGAACCACTGTTTGGGCGCATGGCAGGGCTCGGAAGGGAAGGAGCGCCATTTGACTTTTTGAATGACAAAATTAGCTCCAATCTTTAGTGGACACCATGTCGCGTCTGGAGAGCCTCTGTGTGCCTAAACATTGGAGCACCCCCACAAGTGACCCCATTTTGGAAACTAGACACCCCAAGGAACTTATCTAGATGCATAGTGAGCATTTTGTACCCCCAGGTGCTTCACAAATTGATCCGTAAAAATGAAAAAGTACTTTTTTTCACAAAAATTTTCTTTTAGCCTCAATTCTTTTCATTTTCACATGGGCAACAGGATAAAGTGGATACTAAAATGTGTTGAGCAATTTCTCCTGAGTACACTGATACTTCATATGTGGGGGTACACCACTGTTTGGGCGCACGGCAGAGCTCAGAAGGGAAGGAGCACCATTTGACTTTTTGAATGAAAAATTAGCTCCAATCTTTAGTGGACACCATGTCGTGTTTGGAGAGCCTCTGTGTGCCTAAACATTGGAGCACCCCCACAAGTGACCCCATTTTGGAAACTAGACACCCCAAGGAACTTATCTAGATGTATAGTGAGCATTTTTTACCCCGAGCTGCTTCACAAATTGATCCGTAAAAATGAAAAAGTACTTTTTTTTCACAAAAATTTTCTTTTAGCCTCAATTTTTTTCATTTTCACATGGGCAACAGGATAAAGTGGATCCTAAAATGTGTTGAGCAATTTCTCCTGAGTACACTGATATCTCATATGTGGGGATAAACCACTGTTTGGGCGCACGGCAGAGCTCAGAAGGGAAGGAGCACCATTTGACTTTTTGAATGAAAAATTAGCTCCAATCTTTAGTGGACACCATGTCGTGTTTGGAGAGCCTCTGTGTGCCTAAACATTGGCGTACCCCCACAAGTGACCCCATTTTGGAAACTAGACCCCCCAAGGAACTTATCTAGATGCATAGTGAGCATTTTGTACCCCCAGGTGCTTCACAAATTGATCCGTAAAAATGAAAAAGTACTTTTTTTTCACAAAAATTTTCTTTTAGCCTCAATTTTTTTCATTTTCACATGGGCAACAGGATAAAGTGAATCCTAAAATGTGTTGAGCAATTTCTCCTGAGTACACTGATACCTCATATGTGGGGGTATACCACTGTTTGGGCGCACGGCAGAGCTCAGAAGGGAAGGAGCACCATTTTACTTTTTGAATGAAAAATTAGCTCCAATCTTTAGTGGACACCATGTCGCGTTTGGAGAGCCTCTGTGTGCCTAAACATTAGAGCACCCCCACAAGTGACCCCATTTTGGAAACTAGACCCCCCAAGGAACTTATCTAGATGCATAGTGAGCATTTTGTACCCCCAGGTGCTTCACAAATTGATCCGTAAAAATGAAAAAGTACTTTGTTTTCACAAAAATTTTCTTTTAGCCTCAATTTTTTTCATTTTCACATGGGCAACAGGATAAAGTGGATCCTAAAATGTGTTGAGCAATTTCTCCTGAGTATACTGATACCTCATATGTGGGGGTAAACCACTGTTTGGGCGCACGGCAGAGCTCAGAAGGGAAGGAGCACCATTTGACTTTTTGAATGAAAAATTAGCTCCAATCTTTAGTGGACACCATGTCGCATTTGGTGAACCTCTGTGTGCCTAAACATTGGAGCACCCCCATAAGTGACCCCATTTTGGAAACTAGACCCCCCAAGGAACTTATCTAGATGCATAGTGAGCATTTTGTACCCCCAGGTGCTTCACAAATTGATCCGTAAAAATGAAAAAGTACTTTTTTTTCACAAAAATTTTCTTTTAGCCTCAATTTTTTTCATTTTCACATGGGCAACAGGATAAAGTGGATCCTAAAATGTGTTGAGCAATTTCTCCTGAGTACACTGATACCTCATATGTGGGGGTAAACCACTGTTTGGGCGCACAGCAGAGCTCAGAAGGGAAGGAGCGGCATTTGACTTTTTGACATACATAGTGTACATCAGGTTGGTGTGTGTGTGTTGTAGTGTACGTCAGGTTGGTGTGTGTGGTGTATACTGCACCACACACACCAACCTGATGTACACCACACCACACACCAACCTGACATACACTACAACACACACACCAACCTGACGTAGGGTCAGGTTGGCGAGTGTGGAGTAGTGTACATCAGGTTGGTGTGTAGTGTACGTCGTGTACATCAGGATGTGGTGTAGTGTACGTCAGGTTGGTGTGTGTGGTGTAGTATACACCACACACACACCAACCTGACGTACACCACACCACACACCAACCGGACATACACTACAACACACACATACACCAACTTGACGTAGGGTCAGGTTGGCGAGTGTGGAGTAGTGTACATCAGGTTGGTGTGTAGTGTACGTCAGGTTGGTGTGTGTGTGTGTTGGATTCTACACCACACACACCAACCTGACGTACACTACACCACGCACTAACCTGACATACATTACAACACACACACCAACCTGACGTAGGGTTAGGTTGGCGAATGTGGAGTAGTGTACATCAGGTTGGTGTGTAGTGTACGTCGTGTACATCAGAATGTGGTGTAGTGTACGTCAGGTTGGTGTGTGTGGTGTAGTATACACCTCACACACACCAACCTGACGTACACCACACCACACACCAACCGGACATACACTACAACACACACATACACCAACTTGACGTAGGGTCAGGTTGGCGAGTGTGGAGTAGTGTACATCAGGTTGGTGGGTAGTGTACATGTGGTGTAGTGTATGTCTGGTTGGTGTGTGTGTGGTGTATATTACACCACACACACACCAACCTGACGTACACCACACCACACACCAACCTGACATACATTACAACACACACACCAACCTGACATAGGGTCAGGTTGGCGAGTGTGGAGTAGTGCACATCAGGTTGGTGGGTAGTGTACATGTGGTGTAGTGTACGTCCGGTTGGTGTGTGTGTGGTGTATATTACACCACACACACCAACCTGACGTACACCACACCACACACCAACCTGACGTACACCACACCACACACCAACCTGACATACACTACACCACACATACCAACCTGACGTAGGGTCAGGTTGGTGTGTGTGGTGTAGTGTATGTCAGGTTGGTGTGTGGTGTAGTGTACGTCAGGTTGGTGTGTGTGGTGTATTGTGTATATCAGCCTGGTGTGGGTGAGTGCTGTAGTCGAATATCAGGATGTGGCTAGTCCATGGACGTGTGATGAATTCTGAAGCATTCATCCAAACACAGTCCAGGTTTGTCGGGACACGTTTCACTTTGGAAACGAGTTTCCCTTCTTATCCCCCTTTTATAACATACCCGGCACCTTTTTCTTTTTTGCCCCTCACCGGGAAAATGTTGCCCTGGTACCATACGGGAACCTTGAGTTCCAGCAGTGCTGGGGCCCTCTCCTTCCTCGTCTCCAAACATCAGGGCCTTTATCACCGCCTCCTGGAACTGAAGGAAGGTGTTGTTGGTCTGACCTGCACATCGTGATAGCACGTATGCGTTATACAATGCCATTTGTACGATGTGCACAGCCAGTTTTTTATACCACACCTTTGTCTTCCGCATGGCACTATAGGGCTGGAGGACTTGATCAGAAAGATCAACTCCCCCCATGTGTTTGTTGTACCCCAGCGCACAGTCCGGTTTGTGGATCTGTGCTGTGGTACCTCGAACGGTGGTGGCCGTGGTGCCGGGACCATGGATTGTTGTCAAGAAAAAGACGTCCCTTTTGTCTTTGAACTTGACCACAAGCATGTTGCCACTACATTGGGCCCGGCTCTCACCCTTTGGGAGAACCTGCTCAATTAGTGACAAAGGTAGACCCCTCTGGTTTCTGCGCACGGTACCGCAAGCAACGGTAGCTCTGGCAGAGAGGGATTGAAAGAGTGGGATGCTTGTATAAAAGTTATCAACGTACAGATGGTAACCTTTATCAAGCAGTGGGTGGACCAAATCCCACACTATTTTCCCGCTCACCCCCAGAGCAGGTGGACATTCTGGGGGCTGGATCCTGGTGTCTTTTCCTTGATAAACTCTAAAGCTGAGAGTGTACCCTGAGGTACTCTCGCAGATCTTATAGAGCTTAATCCCGTACCTCGCCCTCTTGCTGGGCAGGTACTGACGGAACTGAAGCCTCCCTTTGAAGTGGATGAGGGATTCATCCACACAAATTTCCCTTTGGGGAATGTACACTTCAGCAAACTTGTTGCTGAAGTGTTCGATGACCGGCCGAATTTTGAACAGTCTATCAAAATTCGGGTCATCGCGGGGAAGGATGTCCGTGTTGTCCCTAAAGTGGAGAAATTTATGAATCGCCTCAAAACGCTTGCGAATCATAACCATGCCATATATTGGAGTTTGATATAAAATATCAGTACTCCAGTATTGGCGAAGTTCTGGTTTCTTCACAATTCCCATGTGAAGGACCAGTCCCCAATATTTCAACATTTCTGCAGAGTCAACGGGACTCCAAGCAGAAAATGATGAAACTGGGTTTTGGGCAAAAAATTGCAGGGCATATAAGTTTGTTTGCTCCACCATGAGACTGACGATTGACTCTGAGAAATAGACTTTGAAAAAGTCTATTTTCCTGAGGTTGGCAGTCTCAAATTGGATTCCTGATTGGGGAATGAAATCAGGAATCCGTGGAGCAAAATTTTCAGGGACGGGGGTCCAGGTGGGGGTACTAGTGCTAGGTTGGCCGTGACTAGCACTAGGTTGGGGGTTACTCACACTTGGTTGTGGGTCTTCTCCCCCGGCCTCCGACTCTTCTTCCCTGGGCTCCGGCTCTTCTTCCCTGGGCTGCGGACGATTTCTCGTCCTGCGACTTCGTGGTGGTGGCGAGTCCGTGTCACTGGAGGAGGAAGAGTGGGAGGAATAGAGAAAGGTAGGGTCCTCTCCCTCACTATCAGCTTCGGAGGCAATAAAAGAATATGCCTCCTCTGCCGAGTACAGCCTTTGTGACTGGGACGAGCGGGACATTGTGTGTGCGTGCGTGTAAAAAAACTAAGCTTTATTAGTGTGCGTGTGTGTATGTGTGAGTGTTTAGTGAAACTTTACTGCAGGAGGGGGCTTTCAGGCGTGGGGGGCTGAGGAGATGCAGGAGCCGGCAGCAGCAGTAAGGGGAGCGATCAGCAGGGCACGGGAGCGATCACGCGGGAGCGATCACGTGGGAGCGATCAGCAGGGTGCGGGAGCGATCACGCGGGAGCGATCAGCAGGGCGCGGGAGCGATCACGCGGGAGCGATCAGCAGGGCGCGGGAGCGATCACGCGGGAGCGATCAGCAGGGCGCGGGAGCGATCACGCGGGAGCGATCAGCAGGGCGCGGGAGCGATCACGCGGGAGCGATCAGCAGGGCGCAGGAGCGATCAGCAGGGCGCGGGAGCGATCACGCGGGAGCGATAAGTGGGGCGCGGGGGAGCTGTCAGGCGAAGGGGCCTGAGGAGACGCAGGAGCCGGCAGCAGCAGCGCGGGGGGGAGGGGGGGATGGGTGATCATGGTGATCACTGGGGCGGGTGATCACCGGGGGGGCAGGAGGTGGCTGTCAGGTGCGGAGGAAATGTGGGGGCAGGGGAGATGTAGGAGCCTGCAGCAGGGAAGGGTGATCACTGGGCAGGGGGGTGATTTCCGGGGCATGGGAGGGAGTGGCGGTCGGGAGGGGGGATCGGACGGCGGGGGGAGCGGGAGGCAGAGAGGGGGAGTACCGGAAGGCGGACAGGCGGTGATCAGCAGACCGGAAGGAGGACAGGCGACGATCAGTCGGGCACGGGGGAGCTGTCAGGCGAAGGGGCCTGAGGAGATGCAGGAGGCGGCAGCAGCAGTGGGGGGGTGATCAGGGGGGCAGGGGGTGATCAGAGTGATCACTGGGGCGGGTGATCACGGGGGGGGGCAGAAGGTGGATGTCAGGAGCGGGGGGAAGGTGGGGGCAGGGGAGATGTAGGAGCCTGCAGCAAGGAAGGGTGATCACTGGGCAGGGGGCTGATTTCTGGGGTGTGGGAGGGAGTGGAGGGGTTAACGGATGGCAGGGGGGGATCGGATGGTTGGGGGAGCGGGAGGCAGAGGGGGGAGTACCAGAAGGCGGACAGGTGGCGATCAGTGGATGGGAAGGCGGACAGGCGGCGATCAGTGGGGCACGGGGGAGCAGTCAAACGAAGGGGCCTAAGGTAATGCAGGAGCCAGCAGCAGCAGGGGGGGTGATCAGGGGGGCAGGGGGTGATCAGAGTGATCACTGGGGTGGGTGATCACGGGGGGTGGTCAGAAGGTGGCTGTCAGGAGCGGGAGGGGGGGAAGGAGGGGGCAGGGGAGATGTAGGAGCCTGGGTGATCACTGGGCAGGGGGCTGATTTCTGGGGCGTGGGAGGGAGTGCAGGGGTTAACGGATGGCGGGGGGGTCGGATGGTGGGGGGAGAGGGAGGCAGAGGGGGGAGTACCGGAAGGCGGCAGCAGCGGGCGATCAGGCAGCGGCGGCGATCTGGCAGCGGGCAGCGGCGATCTGGCAGCGGGCGGCGGCGATCTGGCAGTGGCGGTGGCGGGTGCGGCACGCAGGGACCTCACTCTCCAGCTTCCACGGAAGGGATGAAGCTGGAGAGTGATGTCAGACATGTTTCACTCCGCCCCTCCACCGCTGATTGGAGTGAAAGCGTCACATGGACGCTTTCTCCAATCAGAGCTGGAGGGGGGTGAAACAGAGGGCACAGGAGCGATCGTGGCCACGGGGGGGGCAAAGCCACCCCCCCTGGGGTCAACTAGAGGTCCTCACGTACCTGCGGGTCAGGTGACATTTCATTGACCCCGGTCACCCGACCCGCAGGAACGCGATCAAACCATGACGCATACGCTGCGTCATGGGTCGGAATGGCACCGACTTTCATGACGCAGCGTATGCGTCAAAGGTCGGGAAGGGGTTAAGCTCGTCAATCTTAATTTACTTTATAATAATAGTTAGGCTTTGAAAACAGGGGGTCATTTGGCTAAAGTTGTGGGGGGGGGAGGGCAGGGTCAAGATTTTCATGAGCCCAGGAAACGCGGAATACAGCACGGCGGTGGAGCAGGGAGAGGTAAGTATTTCAACTTTGCAAGTGCTGTGATCCAGAGCAAGCAGGGGGGACCCACTAGTTGGCACTGGCACAGGGCCCCTCATAGTATGGCGGTGTGTTTGACGGCAGGTGGCGCCTCCCACTGCCAGAGACACTTTTGCATGCTATGAGGGGCCCTGTGCCTGTGTCAACGAGTATCCCCCCCACCTGATGAAGAAACCTGCACTTTCATCTGCACCCTCCTCTTTGTCCCCATGTAAGGTGGTATAGTAAGTGGGAAGGGGAACCTGACTTTCAGCAGGGTCACATTCTGGCTGTGTAGAGTGCAAGGGGAATGTAGTGGTCTGGGTCAATGCACCAGCAAACTCATCTAGCAGTGGCTGGGCAATGGGCAGGATGAGGAGGAAACACAGATATAGGCCCAAAATAAAAAAGCAGGCTAAAAGCAGTTCAAAATTGTTAACAGGTCTAAACGAGTGGTGCAGACACAGTTAGTAGGCCCAACATAAAAAAGTAAGCTACATTCAGTTCAAAATTGGTATCAGGACTAAACAGGCGGCATAGCTTTGTTCTGTGGAGGACAATTGTAATGAGTGGCGCAGACAGACTTAGTAGGCCCAAAATAAAAAAGTAGGCTAAATGCAGTTCAAAATTGGTAAGAGGAGTACACAGGCGGCATTGCTTTGTTCAGTGGAGGAGGACAACGGTAATGAGTGGCTGACAGCCAGACACAGGTAGTAGGCCCAAATGATAAAGTAGGCTAAATTAAGTTCAAAATTGGTAACAGGACTAAATAGGCGGCATAGCTTTGTTCTGTGGAGGACAATTGTAATGAGTGGTGCAGACAGACTTAGTAGGCCCAAAATAAAAAAGTAGGCTAAATGCAGTTCAAAATTGGTAACAGGAGTACACAGGCGGCATTGCTTTATTCAGTGGAGGACAACTGTAATGAGTGGCTGACACAGTTAGTAGGCCAAAATAATAAAGTAGGCTACATGTCTGCCAAAAAATTGTTCATAAATAAACAGGTGGCATACTGTAGCTAGTTACAGGGGTGGGCTCCTCTGCTGATTAGCAGACAGTGGTAGTTGTCGCAAAGTATTAACTGGTCTAAATGGAGGCCAGGTCCCCTGTATATTTTTACTATCATCTATCTTTTCAACAAATTTGTATTGGCAGTGCCATTGAAGGATTTAACAGCACAGACTACACAGTGGTGGAGCAGGGAGAGGTAAGTTTTGCAAGTGGTAGAGCACTGTTCGAGCTGGGGGGAACACTCTCTCGTGGGCGGTGGTACTAGCACAGGGCCGCTTATATTATGACGGTGTGTCTGGCATTGGTTGTGCACCACCATCGTCAGAGACACTTCATTGTACTATGAGGGACCCTGTGCCAGTGCCGTCACCCAAGAGTGGTCACACCCACCTATACAGGCAAATGGCACTCGCACGGGTGCTTGTGCCAAGTGGTGACCACGGCCCTGTGGGGGGAGTCAGACCATTTAGGGTGGTATAAAAATGGTCTATGGTGGACATTCAGCAGCTGCAAATGGAGGAATTGGAGCAGTCAGTAAGAGGAGGCCAAAAGCAAGACATTTTTAAGGCAAGCTACGTGTCAGCAGGGGAAGGTAGGGCAAAATAATTTGAAATCCATAATTGGTTCATTTTAATGAAGGTTAGATCATCAACATTTCGGGTAGCCAGACGTGTCCTTTTTTCGGACAGTATTGAACCAGCAGCAATGAAGACTTTTTCTGATATCACACTAGCAGCTCCTGTAATGCATATTCTGCCAATTCAGGCCAGGTGTCTATTTTAGATGCCCAGTAATCAAAGGGGAATGACCTGTGAGGGAGAACATCGATAAGGGAGGAAAAATAGTTTGTAACCATACTGGACAAATGCTGTCTCCTGTCACTTTGAATCGATGCAGCAGTGCCTGTCGTTTCTGTGGTCATTGTGAAATCACTCCACAACCTGGTCATAAAACCCCTCTGTCCAACGCCACTTCTGATTTGTGCACCTCTAACTCCTCTGCCATGTTGCCCCCTACAGCTCATGTGAGAACCATCACCGCCGCTGTGTGCTGGGAATGCCTGAACCAAACGGACTACAAGAGTTGCTTGTTTGGTAGCCAATATTTGCTCAAGGTTCTCATGTGGTATGATATTTTGTAATTTTCCTTTATATCGTGAATCCAGGAGGCAGGCCAACCAGTAATCATCATCATCGGTCATAATTTTGATAATGCGGGGGTCCCTTTTTAGGATATGCAAGGCATACTCAGCCATGTGGGCCAATGTTCCAGGTCTGTTTGTGCTGGGTTGAGGAGCACTTTCTTGCAAATCAACATCAGTTGTGTCCCGCAAAAACCCTGTACCTGACCTTGCAACACGACCAGTTTGTATTGACCCCTCAGAAGCATCCTCCTCCCATAAATATTCATCCCCATTATCCTCCTCCTCTTCTTCTTCGTCCGCCACCTCGTCCAGAAGAGTTCCCTGAGCAGACAATGGCTAACTGTCATCAAGGCTTCCCTCCTCCTCGGTTGCAGACGCCTGCTCCTTAATGTGCGTCAAACTTTGCATCAGCAGACGCATTATTGGGATGCCCATGCTTATGATGGTGTTGTCTGCACTTACCAGCCATGTGCATTCCTCAAAACACTGAAGGACTTGACAGAGGTCTTGTAGCTTCGAACACTGCACACCAGACAACTCCATGTCTGCCATCCAACTGCCTGCCCGTGTATGTGTATCCTCCCACAAATAAATGTCAGCACGCCTCTGTTCGCACAACCTCTGAAGCATGTGCAGTGTGGAGTTCCACCTTGTTGCAATGTCGATTATTAGGTGGTGCTGGGGAAGTTTCAGCGATCGCTGATGGTTCAGCATACGGCTGGAGTGTACGGGCAACCGGCCGATGTGCGAGCAAACTCTTCGCACCTTCAGTACCAGGGCTGTTAACCCCAGATAATTTTTCAGGAAGCACTGCACCACCAGGTTCAAGGTGTGAGCCAGGCAAGGCATGTGATTCAGTTCTGAAAGGGCTATGGCAGCCATAAAATTCCTTCTGTTGTCACTGACTTCCTTGCCTGCCTCAAGATGCACACTGCCCAGCCATGACTGAGTTTCTTGCTGCAAGTACTCGGCCAGTACTTCCGCGGTGTGTCTGTTGTCGCCCAAACACTTCATTTCTAACACAGCCTGCTGACGCTTTCCACTAGCTGTTCCATAATGGGACACCTCATGTGCAACACTGGCAGCTGCGGATGGAGTGGTCGTGCGACTGCGCTCTGTGGATGAGCTTTCGCTTCTGGAGGAGGGGGAGGAGGAGCGGTGGCAAAAGCCTACAGTCAACTGTTTCCTAGACCGTGGGCTAGGCAGAACTGTCCCACTATGGCTGTCCCCTGTGGGCTCTGCATCCACCCCATTAACCCAGTGCGCTGTGATGGACACGTAACGTCTCTGGCCATGCCTACTTGTCCATGCATCTGTTGCGAGGTGCACCTTTCTACTGACTGATTGCCTCAGTGCATGGACAATGCGGTCTTTGACATGCTGGTGGAGGGCTGGGATGGCTTTTCTCGCAAAGAAGTGTCGACTGGGTAGGTCATAGCGTGGTACTGCGTATGCCATCAGGGCTTTGAAAGCTTCACTTTCAACCAACCGGTAGGGCATCATCTCTAACGAGATTAGTCTAGCAATGTGGGCGTTCAAACCCTGTGTACGCGAATGAGAGGATGAGTACTTTGTTTTCCTAACGAGAGTCTCTTGTAGGGTGCGCTGGACTGGAGAGCTGCATATGGTGGAACTAGTGGGGGTGGTGGTGGACATGGCAGATTGGGAGAGGGTTGGTGATGGTATTCTTGATGTTGGCCTACCTACAGTGTTTCCTTCCAAGAACCTTGTGATTCCCTAACTGCTTTGGCCTTGCGACGAGACCTCCACATTTGCTGCTGGTGGTGTCCTAATCGATGGGCTTACAGTGAGGGAAGCAATGTAGAATTGCTGACTACCTTCATTCTGATCAATATATATATAAACCCAGACTCATATTGCAAAGTGTCCAGGAACCATGTCCTGGCAACTGTCTATACTACTCCAAACAATATTAACCAAACAAGGAGAAAAACAGGAGCATTAAGAGTTACTATAAAATGTACAAAAGTTTATTGGAAAAACTTAAAACACACATACACACATGTACATAAAATAAGGACACCAAACACTAGCCTCCTGTAAAACACACAGTACCATAAATAGTGACCAACCATTAGAAAATCACATGCGGATAAGAGGGTATGCCATATCCGAAACCCACACAAGGATCAATGTACAAATGCTATCCATAATAAATGTGTTTAGTCTGTGATCCAGGGTTCAGAGCGGACTAAGGAAAAAAACCCCATGATACAATATCCACCACATGCCAACTGGCGTAAAAAGCCGTGGTGGGAGTACCCTATTAACCCTCTTACTACTTTACAGGAGATAGACTGAGTTGGGTGACACCCCCGACGCGCGTTTCGGTCCAGTATTTGCTCGCTTTCACAAGGGGAAGTTTCTCGCACAGAAGTGCCGACTGGGTAGGTGATAGCGTGGTACTGCGTAGGCCATCAGGTCTTTGAAAGCTTTGCTTTCAATTAACCGGTAGGGCATCATCTCTAATGAGATTAGTATAGCAATGTGGGCGTTCAAACCCTGTGTACGTGGATGAGAGGATGAGTACTTTCTTTTCCTAACGAGAGTCTCTTGTAGGGTGAGCTGGACTGGAGAGCTGCATATGGTGGAACTAACAGTGGTGGTGGTGGACATGGCAGATTGAGAGAGGGTTGGTGATGGTATTCTTGATGTTGGCCTACATACAGTGTTTCCTACCAATAACTTTGTGATTCCCTGACTGCTTTGGCCTTGCGACGATACCTCCACATTTGCTGCTGGTGGTGTCCTAACCGGTGGCCTTACAGTGAGGGAAGCAATGTAGCATTGCTGACTACCTTCATTCTGAGCAGGTGAACCAACGGTATGGGACGTTTTGTAGTTAGTCCAGGCTTGCAAGTGCATGCTGGTTAAATGTCTAAGCATGCACGTTGTATTTACATTTTGGAGATTCTTGCCTCTGCTAAAGATCTTTGAGCATTTCTTACAGATAACTTTGCACTGATCATTCGGATCTTGGTTAAAAAATTCTCACACTGCACTCTTCCTACTATGGAATACAATTTCAGGCATTGCACGCTGTGCTACTTTCACCAGATGGCCACTATGTTCTAAAACTGTTTTTGGTTTTGACACATGTTTTTGGCCAGATACGGGCCTGCCAGATGAAAGCTGTTGCGATGTAGATGGCTGCTGCGGATCATCCTCCTCCGCTTCTGAGGTACTGGCAGCGGCACCCTCTTCCCCCAATGGTTGCCAATCTGGGTCAACAACTGGGTCATCTATCACCTCCTCTTCAATGTCATGTGCACCTTCCTCTGTGTCACCATGTAAGGTGCTATAGCGTTCGGGATTGGGCACCATAGTCTCATCAGGGTCAGATTCTGGCTCACTGCGAGGGCAATGTAATGATCTGAGTCAATGGAACAGCATAATAATCTAGCTGTGGCTGTGCGTCAGTGCACTCCATGTCCGATTCATCTTGTAATGGGCAGTTAACAATTTCCCTTTCTAACCCAGGCACGGTATGCAAAAAGAGCTCCATGGAGTAAACTGTAGTGTCACCAGCTGCATCCTTCACTTTTGGTTTGGGTGAAGGACACAAGGAAGCGACTTGTTCCTGACCGGGAGCATCCACTGACGACTCGCTGCTTTTATATTTGGAACTTTCTGAAGAGGAGGCGAAAGAGCTAGTTGCTGAGTCAGCAAGGAAAGCCAAAACTTTTTCCTGCTGCTCCGGCTTTAAAAGCTGTTTTCCTACTCCCAGGTAAGGGAGCCTTCGAGGCCTTGCGTAGCCAGACGATGACGCTGGCTCAACTCCTTGAGCCTTTGGTGCTATTTTGCTTTTCCACCACCACCACCAACATCAGTACCAGCTGGAAACGACCGCCCACTGCCTCTTTCACCAGACTTCCTCATTTTTGGAAAATCAAACCAAAATAACAACCATTATATGGTACTGTAAAACAAGGTAGAAGGTGTCTATAAACTTGTTGAGAATTTAAATCTCCCTTTTTTGGGGGGGAGACTGAACCAAAACTCAGGCCCGGTGTATAACACTACACAATGTAAGTGGCAGAACGTGGCTGGAAGATATACGACAAACTAACAGAACTAACGTAGATCCACTTTGTGACAATTTGAATCTCCCTGTTTTTTTGGGGAGTCAGCACCAAAACTCAGGCACAGTGTAGAACACTACACAATGTAAGTGGCAGAACGTGGCTGGAAGATATACGACAAACTAACAGAACTGACATAGATCCACTTTGTGACAATTTGAATCTCTCTTTTTTGAGGGGGAGACTGCACCAAAACTCAGCCGAGTGTATAACACTACACAATGTACGTGGCAGAACGTGGCTGGAAGATATACGACAAACTAACAGAACTGACGTAGATCCACTTTGTGACAATTTGAATCTCCCTTTTTTGGGGGGAGACTGCACCAAAACTTAGGCACAGTGTATAACACTACACAATGTAAGTGGCAGAACGTGGCTGGAAGATATACGACAAACTAACAGAACTGACGTAGATCCACTTTGTGACAATTTGAATCTCCCTTTTTTGGGGGGAGACTGCACCAAAACTTAGGCACAGTGTATAACACTACACAATGTAAGTGGCAGAACGTGGCTGGAAGATATACGACAAACTAACAGAACTGACGTAGATCCACTTTGTGACAATTTGAATCTCCCTTTTTTGGGGGAGACTGCACCAAAACTCAGCCCAGTGTATAATACTACACAATGTAAGTGGCAGAACGTGGCTGGAAGACATACGACAAACTAACATAACTGATGTAGATCCAATTTGTGACAATTTGAATCTCCCTTTTTTTGGGGGAGACTGCACCAAAACTCAGGGACAGTGTATAACACTACACAATGTAAGTGGCAGAACGTGGCTGGAAGATATATGACAAACTAACCGAACTGATGTAGATCCACTTTGTAACAATTTGAATCTCCATTTTTTGGGGGGAGACTGCACCAAATCTCAGGCACAGTGTATAATGCTACACAATGTAAGTGGCAGAACGTGGCTGGAAGATATACGACAAACTAACAGAACTGACGTACATCCACTTTGTGACAATTTGAATCTCCCTTTTTTGGGGGGGAGACTGCACCAAAACTCAGCTCAGGTCCAGTGTACAACACTACACAATGTAAGTGGCAGAATGTGGCTGGAAGATATACGACAAACTAACAGAACTGACGTAGATCCACTTATTGACAATTTAAATCTCCCATTTTTGGGGGGAGACTGCACCAAAACTGAGGCCCAGTGTATAACACTACACAATGTAAGTGGCAGAACGTGACTGGAAGATATACGACAAACTAACAGAACTGACGTAGATCCACTTATTGACAACTTAAATCTCCCTTTTTTGGGGGGAGACTGCACCAAAACTCAGGCCCGGTGTATTACACTACACAATGTAAGTGGCAGAACGTGGCTGGAAGATAAATGAAAAAATACAAGGACTATAGTACTATTTCAATCTCCCTACAATGATCTCAGGAAAAGTATGGCAGCAATAAAAAGGACTGCTGCACACAAAAGTGTGGACAAATAAACAAAATAACTGTGCAGAAAGGAGCAACAGGATTTTTGCTGTTAAAAAAGCAGTTGGTTTGCACAGTGGCGTACAAACAGCAAAGCAGCTATCAGGGAGCCTTTTAAGGCAGCCTAATAAGCTACAGAGCTGATGAACAAAAATATAAACTCCACTGTCCCTGCAAAGAAAAGGTGGTGTTGGACAGTGGAAATCGCTACAGCACAAGCAGTTTCGGGGCTTAATCTTCCCTCCCTAACTATATCTCTTCTTCTGATGCAGCTGCAGCAACCTCTCCCTGTGCTACGATCGGCAGAAGTAAGATGGCGGTCAGCGTGCATGCCCCTTTATAGCCCCTGTGACGCTGCAGAAAGCAAGCCAATCACTGTCATGCCCTTCTCTAAGATGGTGGGGACCGAGACCTATGTCATCACGCTGCCCACACTCTGCGTCCTCCTTCATTGGCTGAAAAATAGAGCTGAAAACGTCATACGAAACGCGACTTTGTCGTGAAGAATGCCAACCTCATGGCCGATCCCACACTAGGATCGTGTCGGGTTTCATGAAACCCGACTTTGCCGAAAGTCAGCGATTTTTGAATTTGTCTGATCTGTTTCGCTCAACCCTAGTCATCACTATTTCTAACCCTAAGAATAGGGGCATCATTTTGAAGATAGGGTAGATAAATGTTGCCATCGATTTTGTTGCATTTTATAAAATAAATAAAGCATGTATAGAATGATGTGAAACCTATTTATTTTTGTGATATTCTCAAGTTTAAACCAAAATATCTTGATCTCCTCACTTGATAATTGCAGTTAGAATTAGTACAATGTAATAAAATTAGTATTTGTGTAAAAGTAAATGTTGCCTGACCAATGTGTGAAAATGAACAATACCTGACATACTGGATGGCTGACCAATCTGTGAAAGTAAACAATGCTTGACCTACAAAATGCACTGTCAACAAGTTAGGTAAACTATTCCCAACTGTAAACTGTTTTTACGTTTACAAATCTATATTTTTTCATGAACTCAAACTTTTTTGTTCAGAATAATAACTATTTTTTCAGACATGAAAAATCCTTTTTCACTAAATAATTTGATCAAATTGCCCTTTTTTTCTTAAATGTTTTATGGTGACACATATATCTTGCATTGGTGGCCTAACACCATTTTATTTTTCATGCTTATATGGTGGAAGCAAAGCTGAAATTTGGAATCCTGAAAAAGCAGCAACATAATTCAGCAAAAACACAGCAAGAAAAGCAGCAAAAAACATCAAAAAGGCAGAAAAAAAGGAATCAAAACCTGCTTTTTGTCTGCAGCTTGTTTACTGCCAAGAGACCAGGTTTTAACTGTAGAAAAAGCAGAAAAAAAGCAATATGTGAATATAGGCCAAGTCCCCTACCAAAAGACCGAAAGAAATAGCCATATATAAAATAAAGCAGGTAAACTAATCACTAATCTGTAATCTACTGTATATCTGAAGCACATTGGCAGTCTACCTTTTTAGACATAAGAATATTAAACTATGCCTTTAAAACTGCCAATAAATCTCTATGTCCATGAGTGGCAAAATAATATTCTATCCTCAGGAACTAATTTATTTTCATTCTAAATCTTCATTTCTAATCAGAAGAGCAAATTATTGCAGCATAATTCAGTTTTCTTACTAGCACCAATTGCTAGGACACTGCCTATATGAGAAAAATAGAATCAGAAAAGGCTATTTAAGACTGGCTGTTCAGTGACAGGTTTGTGGAGTTGTAAGATTGTGCAGAACGCGTGGAATTGGTTTGAGAATGCATTCTGAACTTATGTGCAATTTCTGTGTTGTGTGTTAACAAGTAGGAAGTGAAGTTGAAAGTTTTAATGGATTTTGAGTATTTTTTCCATTGGATGCGTTTCCTAACAGTTTCATAAGATACAGATGCCTTGAAAAGCTGCTGCAGAAAATTATGCACAGATAAGTTTTATATGTTGTACAAATAAGTAAAGCAGCGGCTGTAATAATCATATGTATTTCTTATGCTTGAGGTTATATTACTGATACGGTGTCCTAGCCTGATAGTGAGGTTACCAGTGCATCATGTTCTCCTATCGAGAAGTGAAACTATAAAAATATTTAAAACATTCTCCTCAAATGCTCTTTTGGAATTTGCACTTAATACATTTATTTTTTCAGCCTCTTTCATTGGTTTTCTGCACATTACTGTAAGAATTAAACAATGGTATCAATGGAAGAGAAGGCATCAAAAATTTGAAATAGCAATCATGATGATGCACAGTTTTTATGCCTAGCAAAGGAGAGAATGTCTGTTGTTATGTAATCCCAATAATAACATTTATTGGATGTAAAAAAATATTTATGACATAATAATAGTGTTGAGCGATACCGTCCGATACTTGAAAGTATCGGTATCGGATAGTATCGGCCGATACCAGAAAAATATCGGATATCGCCGATACCGATATCCGATACCAATACAAGTCAATGGGACTCCAAGTATCGGAAGGTATCCTGATGGTTCCCAGGGTCTGAAGGAGAGGAAACTCTCCTTCAGGCCCTGGGATCCATATTAATGTGTAAAATAAAGAATTAAAATAAAAAATATTGATATATTCACCTCTCCGGCGGCCCCTGGACATCACGCTGGTAACCGGCAGGCTTCTTTGTTTAAAATGCGCGCGTTTAGGACCTGAGGAATGACGTCCCGGCTTCTGATTGGTCGCGTGCCGCCCATGTGACCACCACGCGACCAATCAGAAGCCGTGACGTCATTCGCAGGTCCTAAATTCCTAGAATGTCTGTTGTTTCCTTTGTTTCTTCCTCCATGCCCCATTGTTTACCCCAAGGGCAGCTTCTGCTGTGATGTGAGATGGACATTTCACCTCAGGAGGCAGTCTGAGGTGTCTTTAAGAGATGGTGTTTAGCCTTTCCCATCTGTGGGATTTGTCAGATTCTCTAGTTCTCTTAGGCTAGGTTCACATTGCGTTAATGGGTTAACGCTAACGGACTGCGTTGCACAGCGAAATTGTCGCAATTAACGCCGTGCAATGGGTCCGTTAGCGCACCCATTGACAGCAATGTGATTTTTCTCTGTAGCGCATGCCATTTTTGGCATGCGCTAGCGATGTGCCGTTATTTTGTGACGGACCTCGGATGCTGCTTGCAGCGTTCGAGGTGCGTCCGAGGTCCGTTCCTCGCTAGCGCAGATCGGGGATCTGCGCTAGCGGGAACTACAAACGCGACCCCTATAAAGACATTGCGTTAGCGCAATCCGCTAGCGCTATGTGCTAAACGGATTGCCCTAACGCAATGTGAACCTAGCCTTAAACAGTTGTTTAAACAACCGACGGTTTGGAGAAATGGTAGAACACCAAGTACTGCTAGCTCCACTGAATCACATTTGCGTCTTTCAGATGCAAGGGAAAATGAAGTCCTGAACGCCAAAATCGCATAGGGCAGAAGCGATGTGTAGTGACGTGATAATGTCACATCATCAAGACTGCTTTCATCATTACTCTGCCACAAAGGATGTGAAGACAGCAGGAAGGTAAATTGCTCTGTGCAGCCAAAAATACAAGAAACTGTAATTGTAGATGACAAAGTGAATAGGTAGAGGTTAGTGTGAGGCACATTATGGAGGAGACAGTATGCGGAGGAAGAGAAAAGTGTGAGGAGGCCCAGCCTGGAGAGAGGCAGTGAGAAGAGAGAATGTGGAGAGGGGACAACGTGTATGGTGTACAGTGTTGAGAGACAGTGTGAAAAGGTGTCAGCACAGGGGTTAAGGTGTGAGGTGCAGTGTAAAGAGAAGGCAATGTGGAAATAGGGACTTTTTGAAGGAAATTATAAGTTAGTGTGAAGTGTGGACAGTGTGGAATAAGGGTAGACAGTGTAGTATTTATAGTTCATAAAGAGGGAAAGAGTGGAGATTATAGGTCACAAGAGTGAAAGGGTGAGGCATTTATCTGTAACTAGATGTTGGCCCAATTCTAACGCATCGGGTATTCTAGAATATGCATGTCCCCGTAGTATATGGACAATGATGATTCCAGAATTTGCGGCAGACTGTGCCCGTCGCTGATTGGTCGAGGCAACCTTTATGACATCATCGTCGCCATGGCAACCATTATGACATCTACGTCGATACTGTGCCTGTCGCTGAATCAGAAACGTGGGATTTCTATGTCCTTTATGACATCATCGTCGTTGTGCCCTTCGCTGATTGGTCGAGGCCTGGCGGCCTCAACCAATCAATGTCACGGGATGTCTACGTCCTTCATGATATCATCGTCGCTGTGCCCGTCGCTGATTGGTCGAGGCCTGGGGGCCTCGACCAATCAGAGACACGGGATTTCTACGTCGATACTGTGCTCGTCGCTGATTGGTCGAGGCCGCCGGGTATTCTAGAATATGCATGTCCCCATAGTATATGGACAATGATGATTCCAGAATTCGCGGCAGACTGTGACCGTCGCTGATTGGTCGAGGCAACCTTTATGACATCATCGTCGCCATGGCAACCATTATGACATCTACGTCGATACTGTGCCCGTAGCTGAATCAGAAAAACAGGATTTCTACGTCCTTTATGACAACATCGTCGCTGTGCCCGTCGCTGATTGGTCGAGGCCTGGCAGCCTCGACCAATCAGACGCGGGATGTCTGCGTCCTTTATGACATCATCGTCGCTGTGCCCGTCGCTGATTGGTCGAGGCGTGGCAGCCTCGACCAATCAGAGAGGTGGGATTTCTACGTCGATGCTGTGCCCATCGCTGATTGGTCGAGGCCTGGTGGCCTCGACCAAGCAGAGACGCGGGATTTCCAGGACAGACAGACAGACAGACAGAAAGACAGACAGGCAGACGGAAAAACCCTTAGGCAATTATATATATACTAGATTGTGGCCCGATTCTAACACATCGGGTATTCTAGAATATGCATGTCCCTGTAATATATGGACAATGATGATTCCAGAAATCGCGGCAGACTGTGCCCGTCGCTGATTGGTCGAGGCAACCTTTATGACATCATCGTCGCCATGGCAACCATTATGACATCATCGTCGCTGTGCCTGTTGCTGATTGGTCGAGGCTGCCAGGCCTCGACCAATCAGAGACGCGGGATGTCTACGTCCTTTATGACATCATCGTCGCTGTGCCCGTTGCTGATTGGTCGAGGCCGCCAGGCCTCGACCAATCAGAGGGCCGGGATTTCCAGGACAGACAGACAGACAGACAGAAAGACAGACAGACAGAAAGACAGACAGACAGACAGACAGACGGAAAAACCCTTAGACAATTATATATATAGATAGATAAGGGGGCTCAGTATAGTGGCTATAGTTTTAAAGAGTTGACAGTGTGACAGTTATCATTCATAATAGCAAACAGTACGGGAGTTATACAGTAGTTGATAAAAGTGAATGGTGCGGCAGTTGTACTTCATAAAGGAGGTACTGTGGTGGTTTTAGTTCATAAAAGTGGACATTGTGAAACAACCCTATCAGCTACTTTATTGGCCCGGAAGGGAATTTGGATATGACCAAGTTAACACTATATCCATAAACATTGTCGACCTGATTTCTCATCAGAAAGTTCCAGATTCTTGAAAACATAAGAAAATAACTAAAATAAATGATATGAACGATGGTAAGGATTTCAAAACTAACGAAATTCTAACAATTCAAAATAATTTTTGGAGTTAAGATTTTACCTGTTTAGCGTTAATAAAAAACCTCTACTCTCTCTTATAAAAATCAAATCCTATATAATAGAATTAGTTTATTATGTAATCCCAATAATAACATTTATTGGATGTAAAAAAATATTTATGACATAATAATAGTGTTGAGCGATACCGTCCGATACTTGAAAGTATCGGTATCGGATAGTATCGGCCGATACCAGAAAAATATCGGATATCGCCGATACCGATATCCGATACCAATACAAGTCAATGGGACTCCAAGTATCGGAAGGTATCCTGATGGTTCCCAGGGTCTGAAGGAGAGGAAACTCTCCTTCAGGCCCTGGGATCCATATTAATGTGTAAAATAAAGAATTAAAATAAAAAATATTGATATATTCACCTCTCCGGCGGCCCCTGGACATCACGCTGGTAACCGGCAGGCTTCTTTGTTTAAAATGCGCGCGTTTAGGACCTGAGGAATGACGTCCCGGCTTCTGATTGGTCGCGTGCCGCCCATGTGACCACCACGCGACCAATCAGAAGCCGTGACGTCATTCGCAGGTCCTAAATTCCTAGAATTAGGAGTTTAGTGAATGAGAATGACGTCGCGGCTTCTGATTGGTCGCGTGGCGGTCACATGAGCGGCACGCGACCAATCAGAAGCCGCGACATCATTCTCATTCACTAAACTCCTAATTCTAGGAATTTAGGACCTGCGAATGACGTCGCGGCTTCTGATTGGTCGCGTGGCGGTCACATGAGCGGCACGCGATCAATCAGAAGCCACGACGTCATTCGCAGGTCCTAAACGCGCTCATTTTAAACAAAGAAGCCTGCCGGTTACCAGCGTGATGTCCAGGGGCCGCCGGAGAGGTGAATATATCAATATTTTTTATTTTAATTCTTTATTTTACACATCCCTATGGATCCGATACCGATACCCGATACCACAAAAGTATCGGATCTCGGTATCGGAATTCCGATACCGCAAGTATCGGCTGATACCCGATACTTGCGGTATCGGAATGCTCAACACTACATAATAAACCACAACTCAGAATTTGAAAAACTTCATTTATGTCTAGTTGGGAAAAGGACTTAAATATTACAGTCCCACCAGAACAATGGCAATTGGCCTTTAAAGGGAACCTGTCACCCCCAAAATCGAAGGTGAGCTGCGCCCACCGGCATCAGGGACTTATCTCCAGCATTCTGTAATGCATTCTGTAATGCTGCAGATAAGCCCCTGATGTATCCTGAAAGATGAGACATTTGATTATACTCACCCAGGGGGCGGTCCCGCTGCGGTCTGGTCCGATGGGTGTCGTGGTCCGGGGCCTCGCATCTTCTTACGATCACGTCCTCTTCTTGTCTTCTTACCGCAGCTCTGGCGCAGGCGTACTGATTTGCCCTGGTGAGGGCAGAGCAAAGTACTGCAGTGCGCAGGCGCTGGGCCTCTCTGACCTTTCCTTGCCACTGCAGTACTTTACTCGGCCCTCAACAGGACAGATCAGTACGCCTGCGCCGGAGCCGCGGTAAGAAGAATACCTTAATATGATATCGCCTCTTTTTACAATTCAAGAGAAACTCCTATTTATATCAGTTATTATCATGTCGCTTATGGAATAAGTCCTGTGCACTGACCACACACAGATTATACTTGTAAATGAGATCTCCTCTGAGGCGTCTGTTCTAAACAAATCAAGACCAATTTGTAATTGTCAGTGATGACAGGTTTGGATGCGTGTGGCCCCTAAACTACTGGCCCCTGTATAATACTATGGGTTCAACAAAAGAACATCAGCTTGAAATCTTTCTTTCCAGTTACTTTTTGCTTTATTTTCCCAAAAGCCATGTCTTTTCTTTTTCTTTTTTCAAGGGGGAATGATTCATGTGGGGAAAATACATTTATATTAAAATGATTGAGGTTCATAACACTAACATTGGAAATCAGCAGCTCTGCCATGACAGCCCCCTCTAGACTGTGGCTTGATTCTAATGCATCAGGTATTCTAGAATATGCATGTCCCCGTAGTATATGGACTATGATGATTCCAGAATTCGCGGCAGACTGTGCCGGTCGCTGATTGGTCGAGGCAACCTTTATGACATCATCGTCGCCATTGCAACCATTATGACATCTACATCAAGAAGAGGGGACGGGAAGAAAAACATTAGACTCGAACAAAGAAGACCCAGGAAAACATACTCAGAAGGGAGGTAAGAACATTTCTAAAACAATACACAGCGAGTAGATTGGAACAAAACAAAATCCTCTAAACTGCATGCTCGCAAACGCCAGAAGCCTGACAAACAAGATGGAAGAACTAGAAGCAGAAATATCTACAGGTAACTTTGACATAGTGGGAATAACCGAGACATGGTTAGATGAAAGCTATGACTGGGCAGTTAACTTACAGGGTTACAGTCTGTTTAGAAAGGATCGTAAAAATCGGAGAGGAGGAGGGGTTTGTCTCTATGTAAAGTCTTGTCTAAAGTCCACTTTAAGGGAGGATATTAGCGAAGGAAATGAGGATGTCGAGTCCATATGGGTCGAAATTCATGAAGGGAAAAATGGTAACAAAATTTTCATTGGGGTCTGTTACAAACCCCCAAATATAACAGAAACCATGGAAAGTCTACTTCTAAAGCAGATAGATGAAGCTGCAACCCATAATGAAGTCCTGGTTATGGGGGACCTTAACTACCCGGATATTAACTGGGAAACAGAAACCTGTGAAACCCATAAAGGCAACAGGTTTCTGCTAATAACCAAGAAAAATTATCTTTCACAATTGGTGCAGAATCCAACCAGAGGAGCAGCACTTTTAGACCTAATACTATCTAATAGACCTGACAGAATAACAAATCTGCAGGTGGTCGGGCATCTAGGAAATAGCGACCACAATATTGTACAGTTTCACCTGTCTTTCACTAGGGGGACTTGTCAGGGAGTCACAAAAACACTGAACTTTAGGAAGGCAAAGTTTGACCAGCTTAGAGATGCCCTTAATCTGGTAGACTGGGACAATATCCTCAGAAATAAGAATACAAATAATAAATGGAAAATGTTTAAGAACATCCTAAATAGGCACTGTAAGTGGTTTATACCTTGTGGGAATCCAATGTGGCTAAACAAAGAGGTAAGACAGGCAATTAACAGTAAAAAGAAAGCATTTGCACTACTAAAGCAGGATGGCACCATTGAAGCTCTAAAAAACTATAGGGAGAAAAATACTTTATCTAAAAAACTAATTAAAGCTGCCAAAAAGGAAACAGAGAAGCACATTGCTAAGGAGAGTAAAACTAATCCCAAACTGTTCTTCAACTATATCAATAGTAAAAGAATAAAAACTGAAAATGTAGGCCCCTTAAAAAATAGTGAGGAAAGAATGGTTGTAGAAGACGAGGAAAAAGCTAACATATTAAACACCTTCTTCTCCAGGGTATTCACGGTGGAAAATGAAATGCTAGGTGAAATCCCAAGAAACAATGGAAACCCTATATTAAGGGTCACCAATCTAACCCAAGAAGAGGTGCGAAACCGGCTAAATAAGATTAAAATAGATAAATCTCCGGGTCCGGATGGCATACACCCACGAGTAGGGTTGAGCGAAACGGGTCGTTCATTTTCAAAAGTCGCCGACTTTTGGCAAAGTCGGGTTTCATGAAACCCAATCTGACCCCTGTGCGGTGTCGGCCATGCGGTACGCGACTTTCGCGCCAAAGTCGCGTTTCAATGACGCGAAAAGCGCCATTTCTCAGCCAATGAAGGTAAACGCAGAGTGTGGGCAGCGTGATGACATAGGTCCTGGTCCCCACCATCTTAGAGAAGGGCATTGCAGTGATTGGCTTGCTGTCTGCGGCGTCACAGGGGCTATAAAGGGGAGTTCCCGCCGACCGCCATGTTACTGCTGCTGATCTGAGCTTAGGGAGAGGTTGCTGCCGCTTCGTCAGAAGCAGGGATAGCGTTAGGCAGGGTCCATTAACCACCAAACCGCTTGTGCTGTAGCGATTTCCACTGCCCAACACCACCTTCGGTGTGCAGGGACAGTGGAAGCTACATTTTTTTTTTTCCCCTCAGCGCTGTAGCTCATTGGGCTGCCCTAGAAGGCTCCCTGATAGCTGCATTGCTGTGTGTACGCCGCTGTGCAAACCAACTGCTTTTTTCAAAGCACAAATCCTCTTGTTCCTTCCTTTCTGCACAGCTATCTTTTTTGTTTGTCCACACTTTTTATTTAATTTGTGCATCAGTCCACTCCTTATTGCTGCCTGCCATACCTGGCTGAGATTACTGCAGGGAGATAGTAATTGTTGGACACTCCCTGTTTTTTTTTTTTTTTTGTGGGAGATTAAGATTGACATTTCTGCTAGAGTGCCATCCCTGTGTGTGCCATCTCTCACTCAGTGGGCCATAGAAAGCCTATTTATTTTTTTGCTTGATTTGGGTTATAAAATCTACCTGAAAAAATCACTACATCAATCAGTGGGAGAAAAATATTGGCCTCAGGGCTTGTGTGCCACTCTTGACTCCTGTGTGTGCCATCTCTCAGTCAGTGGGCCATAGAAAGCCTATTTATTTTTTTGCTTGATTTGGGTTCTAAAATCTACCTGAAAAAATCAATAAATCAATCAGTGGGAGATTAATATTGGCCTTTGGGCTTGTGTGCCAGTCCTAAGCGTGCCATCTCTCTCTCTCAGATAGTGGGCCATAGAAAGCCTATTTATTATTTTTTTTATTGGGTTTATAAATTTTCCCTGGAACAAAAAAAAAAAAAGTGGGAGATTAATATTGGCCTCTGGGCTTGTGTGCCAGTCCTGAGCGTGCCATCTCTCTCACAAATAGTGGGCCATAGAAAGCCTATTTATTTTATTTTTTTTGGTTTTATAAATTCTCCCTGAAAAAAAAAAGGGAGATTAATATTGGCCTTTGGGCTTGTGTGCCAGTCCTAAGCGTGCCATCTCTCTCTCTCAGATAGTGGGCCATAGAAAGCCTATTTGTTATTTTTTTATTGGGTTTATAAATTTTCCCTGGAACAAAAAAAAAAAAAGTGGGAGATTAATATTGGCCTCTGGGCTTGTGTGCCAGTCCTGAGCGTGCCATCTCTCTCACAAATAGTGGGCCATAGAAAGCCTATTTATTTATTTTTTTTTGGTTTTATAAATTCTCCCTGGAAAAAAAAAGGTAGATTAATATTGGCCTTTGGGCTTGTGTGCCAGTCCTAAGCGTGCCATCTCTCTCTCTCAGATAGTGGGCCATAGAAAGCCTATTTATTTTTTTTATTGGGTTTATAAATTTTCCCTGAAAAAAAATAAAAAGTGGGAGATTAATATTGGCCTCTGGGCTTGTGTGCCAGTCCTGAGCGTGCCATCTCTCTCACAAATAGTGGGCCATAGAAAGCCTATTTATGTTTTTGGTTGATTTGGGTTCTAAATTCTACCTGATAAAATCAATAAATCAATCAGTGGGAGATAAATATTGGCCTCTGGGCTTGTGTGCCACTCCTGACTCCTGTGTGCGTCATCTCTCACTCAGTGGGCCATAGAAAGCCTTTTTTTGTTTTATTTGTTTTCTAAATTCTCCCTGAAAAAATCATTTTATTTTATTTGGTTTCTAAATTCTTCCTGAAAAAATCATTTTATTCTATTTTTTTTTTCCTAAAGTCTCCCTGAAAAAAACAAAAAAAAAACAAGTCAGTGGGAGATTAATATTGCCCTTTCTGCTTGTGTGCCAGTCTTGACTCCTGGGTGTGCCATCTCTCTCTCTCTCTCCAATTGTGGGCCATAGAAAGCCTATTATTTTTTTAACTTGATTTGGGTTCCAAAATCTATCTGAAAAAATCACTACATCAATCAGTGGGAGATAAATATTGGCCTCTGGGCTTGTGTGCCACTCCTGACTCCTGTGTGCGTCATCTCTCACTCAGTGGGCCATAGAAAGCCTTTTTTTGTTTTATTTGTTTTCTAAATTCTCCCTGAAAAAATCATTTTATTTTATTTGGTTTCTAAACTCTTCCTGAAAAAATCATTTTATTCTATTATTTTTTTTTCCTAAAGTCTCCCTGAAAAAAAAAAAAAAAACAAATCAGTGGGAGATTAATATTGCCCTTTCTGCTTGTGTGCCAGTCTTGACTCCTGGGTGTGCCATCTCTCTCTCTCTCTCCAATTGTGGGCCATAGAAAGCCTATTATTTTTTTAGCTTGATTTGGGTTCCAAAATCTACCTGAAAAAATCACTACATCAATCAGTGGGAGATAAATATTGGCCTCTGGGCTTGTGTGCCACTCCTGACTCCTGTGTGCGTCATCTCTCACTCAGTGGGCCATAGAAAGCCTTTTTTTGTTTTATTTGTTTTCTAAATTCTCCCTGAAAAAATCATTTTATTTTATTTGGTTTCTAAATTCTTCCTGAAAAAAACATTTTATTCTATTATTTTTTTTTCCTAATGTCTCCCTGAAAAAAAAACAAAATCAAATCAGTGGGAGATTAATATTTACATTTGTGCTTCAGTGACAGTCCTGCGTGTGTGGCATCTCTCTCATTTGTTGCCACCAACAACAGAGTGTGTAACATTGTGCCTGATTTTCATTGTGGTCTCACCCACCTGTAAAGGGGTAGCTAAATCATACTGAAGTTATAGCTCACCGTGTAATTTGTGTGACAGCAACAAATACCGTTAGTTTGTTTACGTTTTTAAAACAATGAGGAAGTCTGGTGGAAGAGGTCGTGGCCGGGGGCGTTCATTGTCAGCTGGTAATGAGGGTAGTGGTAGTGGTGGAGCATCAGCTGGTCGTGGGAAAAAAAATATTGCACCTAAGTCTGGAGCTGTGGAGCCAGGTTCGTCGTCTGGCTACACAAGGCCTCGAACGCTCCCTTTTCTGGGAGTAGGAAAACCGCTTTTAAAGCCGGAGCAGCAAGAGCAAGTTTTGGCTTATCTTGCTGACTCAGCCTCTAGCTCTTTTGCCTCCTCTCGTGAAACTGGTAAATGTAAAAGCAGCGCGTCGTTAGTGGATGTTCACGGTCAGGGACAAGTCGCTTCCTTGTCCTCTTCAGCAAAAACAACAACAGAGAAGAATGCAGCAGGCGACACAACGGGTTACTCCATGGAGCTCTTTACACATACCGTCCCTGGCTTAGAAAGTGAAGCAGTTAACAGTCCATGCCCATTACAAGTTGAATCTGACATGGAGTGCACTGATGCACAGCCACAGCCAGACTACTATGCTGGTCCTTTGACTCAGACCACAACATTGCCCTCGCAGGGTAATGATCAAGAATCAGACCCTGATGAGACTATGTTGCCCCATCACGAACGCTATACCACCGACCGACACGGTGACACAGACGAAGTTGCACACGAGCTACAAGAAGAGGTAATAGATGACCCAGTTCTTGACCCCGATTGGCAGCCATTGGGGGAACAGGGTGCAGGCGGCAGCAGTTCTGAAGCGGAGGAGGAGGGGCCGCAGCAGGCATCAACATCGCAACAGGTTCCATCTGCCGGGCCCGTATCTTGCCCAAAACGCGTGGTAAAGCCAAAACCTGTTGGAGGACAGCGTGGCCATCCGGTTAAAGCTCAGTCTGCAATGCCTGAAAAGGTATCCGATGCTAGAAAGAGTGCAGTCTGGCATTTTTTTAAACAACATCCAATTGATCAGCGCAAAGTCATCTGTCAAAAATGTTCAACTACCTTAAGCAGAGGACAGAATCTGAAAAGTCTCAATACAAATTGCATGCATAGACATTTAACCACCATGCATTTGCAAGCCTGGACTAACTACCAAACGTCCCTTAAGGTTGTAGCACCCTCGGCCAATGAAGCTAGTCAGCAACGCAACATCCCTTCCGGCAGTGTAGGGCCACCATTTTCCGCACCACCTGCAGTATCTGTGCAGGTTTCTTTGCCAGGCCAAAGCAGTCAGGGTCAGGGAATCACCAGTTTCGTAGTAGGAAACACTGCATCTAGGGCACCGGCGGCAACAATACCATCTCCCACCGTCTCTCAGTCTGCCATGTCCACCGGCACCCCCGCTAGTTCCACGATCTCCAGCTCTCCAGTCCAGCTCACCCTACATGAGACTATGGTTAGAAAAAGGAAGTACTTAGCCTCGCATCCGCGTACACAGGGTTTGAACGCCCACATAGCTAGACTAATCTCGTTAGAGATGATGCCCTACCGGTTAGTTGAAAGCGAAGCTTTCAAAGCCCTGATGGACTACGCTGTACCACGCTACGAGCTACCCAGTCGACACTTTTTTTCCAGAAAAGCCATCCCAGCCCTCCACCAGCATGTTAAAGAGCGCATCGTCCATGCACTCAGGCAATCTGTGAGCACAAAGGTGCACCTGACAACAGATGCATGGACCAGTAGGCATGGCCAGGGACGTTACGTGTCCATCACGGCACACTGGGTGAATGTTGTGGATGCAGGGTCCACAGGGGACAGCAAGTTTGGGACAGTTCTGCCTAGCCCACGGTCTAGGAAACAGTTGGCTGTAGCCGTTCACACCCCCTCCTCCTCCTCTTCGTCCTCCTGCAGAAGCAAGAGCTCGTCCACAGACCGCAGTCGCACAACCACTCCATCCGCAGCTGCCACTGTTGCACACCAGGTCTCCCATTATGGGGCAGCTACTGGCAAACGTCAGCAGGCTGTATTGGCTATGAAGTGTTTGGGCGACAACAGACACACCGCGGAAGTTCTGTCCGAGTTCTTGCATAAAGAAACGCAGTCGTGGCTGGGCACTGTAGATCTTGAGGCAGGCAAGGTAGTGAGTGATAACGGAAGGAATTTCATGGCTGCCATCTCCCTTTCCCAACTGAAACACATTCCTTGCCTGGCTCACACCTTAAACCTGGCGGTGCAGTGCTTCCTGAAAAGTTTTCCGGGGTTATCCGACCTGCTCCTCAAAGTGCGTGGACTTTGCTCACATATCCGCCGTTCGCCCGTACACTCCAGCCGTATGCAGACCTATCAGCGTTCTTTGAACCTTCCCCAGCATCGCCTAATCATAGACGTTGCAACAAGGTGGAACTCAACACTGCACATGATTCAGAGACTGTGCGAACAGAGGCGGGCTGTTATGTTTTTGTGGGAGGATACACATACACGGGCAGGCAGTAGGATGGCAGACATGGAGTTGTCAGGTGTGCAGTGGTCAAAGATTCAAGACATGTGTCAAGTCCTTCAGTGTTTTGAGGAATGCACACGGCTGGTTAGTGCAGACAACGCGATAATAAGCATGAGCATCCCCCTAATGCGTCTGCTGATGCAAAGTTTGACGCACATAAAGGATCAGGCGTCTGCAGCTGAGGAAGAGGAAAGCCTTGATGACAGTCAGCCGTTGTCTGGCCAGGGCAGTGTACAGGACGAGTTAGCGGGCGAAGAGGAGGAGGAGGACGAGGAGGAGGATGGGGATGATTATATTTTTAATGAGGAAGCTTTTCCGGGGCCACTGGAAATTGGTGGCGCGGCAAGGCCGGGTTCTGGTTTTTGGAGGGACACAAGTGACGTGGATTTGCCTGAAACTGCCCCTCAACCAGGCACAACCGCAGATTTGAGAACTGGAACTTTGGCCCACATGGCGGATTATGCCTTACGTATCCTCAAAAGGGACACACGCATAACTAAAATGATGAACGATGACGATTACTGGTTGGCCTGCCTCCTTGATCCTCGCTATAAAGGCAAATTGCAAAATATAATGCCACATGAGAACTTGGAACTAATATTAGCAACCAAACAATCAACTCTTGTTGACCGTTTGCTTCTGGCATTCCCTGCACACAGCGCCCGTGATCGTTCTCACACGAGCTGCAGAGGCCAGCAGACCAGAGGAGTTAGAGGGGCAGAAATCAGAAGTGGCGTTGGCCAGAGGGGTTTTCTGACCAGGTTGTGGAGTGATTTTGCTATGACCGCAGACAGGACAGGTACTGCAGCATCAATTCAAAGTGACAGGAGACAACATTTGTCCAGTATGGTTACAAACTATTTTTCATCCCTTATCGATGTTCTCCCTCAACCGTCATTCCCATTTGATTACTGGGCATCAAAATTAGACACCTGGCCAGAATTGGCAGAATATGCATTGCAGGAGCTTGCTTGCCCGGCAGCTAGTGTCCTATCAGAAAGAGTATTCAGTGCTGCAGGTTCAATACTAACAGAAAAAAGGACTCGTCTGGCTACCCAAAATGTAGATGATCTAACCTTCATTAAAATGAACCACAACTGGATTTCGAAATCTTTTGCCCCACCTTGCCCGGCTGACACCTAGCTTTCCTATGAAAAGGTCTTGCCTGTGGACTATTCTGAATGCCTTTTCCAATCTCGTAATTTTCTGCACCTGATTGTCCAGCATACGACATGTTTACACCTCACTAAATGGCCAAACTCCCCACACGGGGCCGTGGTATCGACACATGGCGACAGCACCCGTGAGAGTGCTGTTTGTCTGAAGAGGTGGGTGTGCCCGCTTTTGGTCGACGGCACTGCCACTGGGTCCCTCCTAGTACAATAAAGTGTCTCTGACGGTGGTGGTGCGCACCCAACATCAGACACACCGTTGTAATATGAGGGGCCCTGGGCCTGTACCGCCGGCCACAAGACAGTTCCCCCCCCCGCCCAGCTCAAACAGTGCTCTACCACTTGCAAAATTATCTCACAGCTCCACCAATGTTTAGTCTATGCGCTGACATCCTTCAATGCCTGCCACTGACAATACCATTGTATTGACATTTTTGTTATGTTAGGCCTTCGAAGCCTGTCTGCGCTCACTCCTTCCACTGACCACACCACTGCTGCCCGTGTACCCCTGGAACCAATTTAAAATTGCCTACAGCCATGTGTTATTATTTTAGGCCTTCGATGCCTGTCTGCGGTCACTCCTTACAATATGCCTCCACTGACCACACCACTGCTGCCCGTGTACCCCTGGAACCAATTTAAAATTGCCTACAGCCAGCCCAATTTTTTTTTATTTTAGGCCTTCGATGCCTGTCTGCGGTCCGTTCTTTCTACTACTACTACACTGACCAGGCCACTGCTGCCCGTGTACCCCTGGAACCAATTTAAAATTGCCTACAGCCATGTGTTATTATTTTAGGCCTTCGATGCCTGTCTGCGGTCACTCCTTCCACTAGGCCTCCACTGACCACACCACTGCTGCCCGTGTACCCCTGGAACCAATTTAAAATTGCCCACAGCCAGCCCAATTTTTTTATTTTAGGCCTTCGATGCCTGTCTGCGGTCACTCCTTCCACTAGGCCTCCACTTACCACACCACTGCTGCCCGTGTACCCCTGGAACCAATTTAAAATTGCCTACAGCCAGCCCAATTTTTTTATTTTAGGCCTTCGATGCCTGTCTGCGGTCCGTTCTTTCTACTACTACTACACTGACCAGGCCACTGCTGCCCGTGTTCCCCTGGAACCAATTTAAAATTGCCAACAGCAATGTGTTATTATTGTTAGGCCTTCGATGCCTGTCTGCGGTCACTCCTTCCACTAGGCCTCCACTGACCACACCACTGCTGCCCGTATACCCCTGGAACCAATTTAAAATTGCCTACAGCCAGCCCAATTTTTTTATTTTAGGCCTTCGATGCCTGTCTGCGGTCCGTTCTTTCTACTACTACTACACTGACCAGGCCACTGCTGCCCGTGTTCCCCTGGAACCAATTTAAAATTGCCAACAGCAATGTGTTATTATTGTTTGGCCTTCGATGCCTGTCTGCGGTCACTCCTTCCACTAGGCCTCCACTGACCACACCACTGCTGCCCGTGTACCCCTGGAACCAATTTAAAATTGCCTACAGCCAGCCCAATTTTTTTATTTTAGGCCTTTGATGCCTGTCTGTGGTCACTCCTTCCACTAGGCCTCCACTGACCACACCACTGCTGCCCGTGTACCCCTGGAACCAATTTTACAGTGTCTACAGCCTAATTTTGTTATGTTAGGCCTACTACGCCTGTCTGCGGTCCCTCCTTCCAATACTCGTCCACTGACCACACCACTGCTGCCCGTGGACCCCTGGAACCTATTTTTAATTGCATAGAGCATCCTTTTTTTAATAGTAGGCGTACAAAGTCTGTCTGCGGTCCACTATTGAAATTGTCCTCCACTGCCCAGAGCACTGCTGCTTGTGTACCCCTGTAACTTTTTTAAGCTGCAGTGAGCCAAATTTTTGGGTTAAGTCCTACTACCTGTGTCTGTCTGCGCCACTCAATTCAGCTGTGTTCTTTTGAAAAAAGCTGAGCGTCAATAGTCTTGTTTTCAGCCTCTAGGAATTTTAAAACTGCATTGGGGGTACAACTTTGGTAGGGCCTACTAACGGTGTCTGCCTACCCAAGGTGTGCCCCAGGTTTCCTCGCCATTGCTTCGATCTTAATGCTCTCGTTTAGTAGTTGTTGGAAACTACACTGCATTAGGCCTACAAATTGGGTATGGGGTGTAGAGAGATGGTGTGTTCCACTCCAAGGTGTTCTCCAGGTTGCCTTTCCTGAGCTTCGATCTTCCGGCTCTCGTTTAGTAGTTGTTGGAAACTACGCTGCATTAGGCCTACAAATTGGGTATGGGGTGTAGAGAGATGGTGTGTTCCACTCCAAGGTGTTCCCCAGGTTTCGTCCACATTGCTTCAGTCTTCCGACTCTCGTTTAGTAGTTGTAGAAAACTACACTGCATTAGGCCTACAAATTGGGTATGGGGTGTAGAGAGATGGTGTGTTCCACTCCAAGGTGTTCCCCAGGTTTCCTCGCCAATGCTTCGATCTTCATGCTCTCGTTTAGTAGTTGTTGGAAACTACGCTGCATTAGACCTAGAAATTGGGTATGGGGTGTAGAGAGATGGTGTGTTCCACTCCAAGGTGTTCTCCAGGTTGCCTTTCCTGAGCTTCGATCTTCCGGCTCTCGTTTAGTAGTTGTTGGAAACTACGCTGCATTAGGCCTACAAATTGGGTATGGGGTGTAGAGAGATGGTTTGTTCCACTCCAAGGTGTTCCCCAGGTTTCGTGCACATTGCTTCGGTCTTCCGACTCCCGTTTAGTAGTTGTAGAAAACTACACTGCATTAGGCCTACAAATTGGGTATGGGGTGTAGAGAGATGGTGTGTTCCACTCCAAGGTGTTCCCCAGGTTTCGTCCACATTGCTTCGGTCTTCCAGCTCTCGTTTAGTAGTTCTTGGAAACTACACTGCATTAGGCCTACAAATTGGGTATGGGGTGTAGAGAGATGGTGTGTTCCACTCCAAGGTGTTCTCCAGGTTGCCTTTCCTGAGCTTCGATCTTCCGGCTCTCGTTTAGTAGTTGTTGGAAACTACACTGCATTAGGCCTACAAATTGGGTATGGGGTGTAGAGAGATGGTGTGTTCCACTCCAAGGTGTTCCCCAGGTTAACTCGCCAATGCTTCGATCTTCATGCTCTCGTTTAGTAGTTGTTGGAAACTACACTGCATTAGGCCTACAAATTGGGTATGGGGTGTAGAGAGATGGTGTGTTCCACTCCAAGGTGTTCTCCAGGTTGCCTTTCCTGAGCTTCGATCTTCCGGCTCTCGTTTAGTAGTTCTTGGAAACTACACTGCATTAGGCCTACAAATTGGGTATGGGGTGTAGAGAGATGGTGTGTTCCACTCCAAGGTGTTCTCCAGGTTACCTTTCCTGAGCTCCGATCTTCCGGCTCTCGTTTAGTAGTTCTTGGAAACTACACTGCATTAGGCCTACAAATTGGGTATGGGGTGTAGAGAGATGGTGTGTTCCACTCCAAGGTGTTCTCCAGGTTGCCTTTCCTGAGCTTCGATCTTCCGGCTCTCGTTTAGTAGTTGTTGGAAACTACGCTGCATTAGGCCTACAAATTGGGTATGGGGTGCAGAGAGATGGTGTGTTCCACTCCAAGGTGTTCTCCAGGTTGCCTTTCCTGAGCTTCGATCTTCCGGCTCTCGTTTAGTAGTTCTTGGAAACTACACTGCATTAGGCCTACAAACTGGGTATGGGGTGTAGAGAGATGGTGTGTTCCACTCCAAGGTGTTCTCCAGGTTACCTTTCCTGAGCTCCGATCTTCCGGCTCTCGTTTAGTAGTTCTTGGAAACTACAGTGCATTAGGCCTACAAATTGGGTATGGGGTGTAGAGAGATGGTGTGTTCCACTCCAAGGTGTTCTACAGGTTGTCTTTCCTGAGCTTCGATCTTCCGGCTCTCGTTCTGTAGTTCTTGGAAACTACACTGCATTAGGCCTACAAATTGGGTATGGGGTGTAGAGAGATGGTGTGTTCCACTCCAAGGTGTTCCCCAGGTTTCCTCGCCAATGCTTCGATCTTCATGCTCTCGTTTAGTAGTTGTTGGAAACTATGCTGCATTAGACCTACAAATTGGGTATGGGGTGTACAGAGATGGTGTGTTCCACTCCAAGGTGTTCTCCAGGTTGCCTTTCCTGAGCTTCGATCTTCCGGCTCTCGTTTAGTAGTTGTTGGAAACTACGCTGCATTAGGCCTACAAATTGGGTATGGGGTGTAGAGAGATGGTGTATTCCACTCCAAGGTGTTCCCCAGGTTTCGTCCACATTGCTTCGGTCTTCCGACTCTCATTTAGTAGTTGTAGAAAACTACACTGCATTAGGCCTACAAATTGGGTATGGGGTGTAGAGAGATGGTGTGTTCCACTCCAAGGTGTTCCCCAGGTTTCGTCCACATTGCTTCGGTCTTCCGGCTCTCGTTTAG
The DNA here is from genome assembly GCF_032444005.1 of Ranitomeya imitator. Classification (NCBI taxonomy): domain Eukaryota; kingdom Metazoa; phylum Chordata; class Amphibia; order Anura; family Dendrobatidae; genus Ranitomeya; species Ranitomeya imitator. The sequence continues at coordinate 157,871,313 of NC_091285.1, read as the reverse complement.
TAGTTGTTGGAAACTACACTGCATTAGGCCTACAAATTGGGTATGGGGTGTAGAGAGATGGTGTGTTCCACTCCAAGGTGTTCCCCAGGTTTCCTCGCCAATGCTTCGATGTTTATGCTCTCGTTTAGTAGTTGTTGGAAACTACACTGCATTAGGCCTACAAATTGGGTATGGGGTGTAGAGAGATGGTGTGCTCCACTCCAAGGTGTTCTCCAGGTTGCCTTTCCTGAGATTCGAATCCGGCTCTCGTTTAGTAGTTCTTGGAAACTACACTGCATTAGGCCTACAAATTGGGTATGGGGTGTAGAGAGATGGTGTGTTCCACTCCAAGGTGTTCTCCAGGTTACCTTTCCTGAGCTCCGATCTTCCGGCTCTCGTTTAGTAGTTCTTGGAAACTACACTGCATTAGGCCTACAAATTGGGTATGGGGTGTAGAGAGATGGTGTGTTCCACTCCAAGGTGTTCTCCAGGTTGCCTTTCCTGAGCTTCGATCTTCCGACTCTCGTTTAGTGGTTGTTGGAAACTACACTGAATTAGGCCTACAAATTGGGTATGGGGTGTAGAGAGATGGTGTGTTCCACTCCAAGGTGTTCTCCAGGTTGCCTTTCCTGAGCTTCGATCTTCCGGCTCTCGTTTAGTAGTTCTTGGAAACTACACTGCATTAGGCCTACAAATTGGGTATGGGGTGTAGAGAGATGCTGTGTTCCACTCCAAGGTGTTCTCCAGGTTACCTTTCCTGAGCTCCGATCTTCCGGCTCTCGTTTAGTTGTTCTTGGAAACTACACTGCATTAGGCCTACAAATTGGGTATGGGGTGTAGAGAGATGGTGTGTTCCACTCCAAGGTGTTCTCCAGGTTGCCTTTCCTGAGCTTCGATCTTCCGGCTCTCGTTTAGTAGTTCTTGGAAACTACACTGCATTAGGCCTACAAATTGGGTATGGGGTGTAGAGAGATGGTGTGTTCCACTCCAAGGTGTTCTCCAGGTTGCCTTTCCTGAGCTTCGATCTTCCGGCTCTCGTTTAGTAGTTCTTGGAAACTACACTGCATTAGGCCTACAAATTGGGTATGGGGTGTAGAGAGATGGTGTGTTCCACTCCAAGGTGTTCACCAGGTTGCCTTTCCTGAGCTTCGATCTTCCGGCTCTCGTTTAGTAGTTGTTGGAAACTACGCTGCATTAGGCCTACAAATTGGGTATGGGGTGTAGAGAGATGGTGTGTTACACTCCAAGGTGTTCTCCAGGTTGCCTTTCCTGAACTTCTATCTTCAGGCTCTCATTAAATTGTTGTTAAACGGAACAACTGCATTTGGCGTACTAGTTGGTTTGGGGCCTACTATCGGTGTCTGCCACTCCTTGCTGTTCTCCTGGTTTCCTGTCCTGAAATTCCATTTTCAGGCTCTCGTTAAGTAGTTGTTAATGTTAGACTGCATTTGGCCTACTAGTTGGGTTGGGGCCTACTATCGGTGTCTGCCACTCCTTGCTGTTCTCCTCCACTGAACAAAGCTGTGCCGCCTGTTTACTACGGTTGCCAATTTTGAACTGCATTTCGACTACTTACTGATTTGGGCCTACTCTCTGTGTCAGCCTCTCATTCCAGTTGTCCTCCACTGCAATGCCCCCTGGCAGGGCTGCCACTAGAAATTTCGGGGCCCCATACTGGCAAAATTTTCGGGGCCCCCTTGAGACTCCGCCCAGGCTCCACCCCAGCCCCGCCTCCAGGCTCCACCCCTCGAACTGTCCACAGTCCCACCGTTCTCTCTTGGAAAAACTCCACTTCTCACCAATCACACATTAACAGTTCCCATCACCAGATCACACATATAGCCGGCAGCTTTTGTTTTGGCCAAAAGATTTTTTGAGCCGCCACCATAACACGGTAGACACTTTTGGCCGGGCCCTACTCTACTGTAACCTATTGAATATTTGTTAAAATATGCAATACAATTTAGGTATATTTTTATTTATTTTTCAATTTTTCAAATGACCAATAATATCACATAGAAGGAACAAATACCACCGCACCATGATCAGACCACATATTACCACCACAGTGATCGAATAATATCACATACAAGGAACAAATACCACAACACCATGTCCAGACCACATATTACCACCACATAGTGACTGAATACTACAATTCTGATCAGTAATTTAAAAAAAAGCACCATACTATCACCATAAGTGCCATTATACACAGGAGATCTGTACTTAGTATGCAGTGTCTGTGTACAGATAATATAGTGATCACAAGTGAAATTGTACACAGGAGCTCTGTATACAGTATACAGTGTATAGTGTCAGTGTATAGGTAACACACTGACTCACCAGTGACGTCTCTAGGTGAAGTCCTTCATCTTTCATCCAGCACAGACCGCCATCATTTCATCCAGCCAGGACTTCACTCTGCAGGAAATAACACAGTTATCTCGAGCTCCGCTTGCAGAACACATTGCTTAATTTTTCACAACTTCTACATTACACCACATGAAGAAGGCGACATAGTATCACTCTATACAGTAACAGGACCGCCCCCCATTTAAAACAGTATACTCAAAAAATAAAATAAATACATCACTGCAGTAATAATATCCCTAAATTAGCCCCTATGGTATTAATAATATCCCCCAGCCTGGCCCCGTGTGTCTCATTCCTGGCGTCAGCCAGATGTTCTCCCATCCTGCCCTCATGAGTATCCATTCTGCCCCATATGATCTCCCCATCCTGCCCCATATGATCGCCCCATGTGATCTCTCCATCCTGCCCCATCTGTCTCCATCATATCCATCCTGCCCCATGATCCTGCACGATCTGTCTCCAATTCTGCCCCCAGTGTCTCCAATCATGCCCCGTATCTCCATTCTGCCCCGTGTCTCGCATTCTGCCCCAATGTCCAGCATTCTGCCCCTGGGTCTCACAGTCTGCCCCTGTGTCCAGCATTCTGCCCCTGTCACTGTGTCCAGCATTCTGCCCCTGTCACTGTGTCCAGCATTTCTGCCCCACTGTGTCCAGCATTCTGCCCCACTGTGTGTCCAGCATTCTGCCCCACTGTGTGTCCAGCATTCTGCCCCACTGTGTGTCCAGCATTCTGCCCCACTGTGTGTGCAGCATTCTGCCCCACTGTGTGTCCAGCATTCTGCCCCACTGTGTGTCCAGCATTCTGCCCCACTGTGTGTCCAGCATTCTGCCCCACTGTGTGTCCAGCATTCTGCCCCACTGTGTGTCCAGCATTCTGCCCCACTGTGTGTCCAGCATGCTGCCCCACTGTGTGTCCAGCATTCTGCCCCACTGTGTCCAGCATTCTGCCCCACTGTGTCCAGCATTCTGCCCCAATGTCCAGCATTCTGCCCGTCACTGTGTCCAGCATTCTGCCCCACTGTGTCCAGCATTCTGCCCCACTGTGTCCAGCATTTCTGCCCCTGTCACTGTGTCCAGCATTCTGCCCCACTGTCTCCAGCATTCTGCCACACTGTGTGTCCAGCATTCTGCCCCACTGTGTGTCCAGCATTCTGCCCCACTGTGTGTCCAGCATTCTACCCCACTGTGTGTCCAGCATTCTGCCCCACTGTGTGTCCAGCATTCTGCCCCACTGTGTGTCCAGCATTCTGCCCCACTGTGTGTCCAGCATTCTGCCCCACTGTGTCCAGCATTCTGCCCCACTGTGTCCAGCATTTCTGCCCCTGTGTGTCCACCATTCTACCCCACTGTGTCCACCATTCTGTCCCACTGTGTCCAGCATTTCTGCCCCTGTGTGTCCAGCATTCTGCCCCACTGTGTCCAGCATTTCTGCCCCTGTGTGTCCAGCATTCTGCCCCACTGTGTGTCCAGCATTCTGCCCCACTGTGTCCACCATTCTGCCCCACTGTGTCCAGCATTCTGCCCCACTGTGTCCAGCATTTCTGCCCTTGTGTGTCCAGCATTCTGCCCCACTGTGTCCAGCATTTCTGCCCCTGTGTGTCTACCATTCTGCCCCACTGTGTCCAGCATTTCTGCCCCTGTGTGTCCACCATTCTGCCCCTGTGTCTACCATTCTGTCACACTGTGTCCAGCATATCTGCCCCTGTGTGTCCACCATTCTGCCCCACTGTGTCCAGCATTTCTGCCCCACTGTGTCCACCATTCTGCCCCACTGTGTCCACCATTCTGCCCCTGTGTGCCCAGCATTCTGCCCCACTGTGTGTCCACCATTCTCTCCCAAGGTGTCCAGCATTTCTGCCCCTGTGTGTCCACCATTCTGCCCCACTGTGTCCAGCATTTCTGCCCCACTGTGTCCAGCATTCTGCCCCACTGTGTCCACCATTCTGCCCCACTGTGTCCAGCATTTCTGCCCCTGTGTGTCCAGCATTCTGCCCCACTGTGTGTCCACCATTCTGTCCCAAGGTGTCCAGCATTTCTGCCCCTGTGTGTCCACCATTCTGCCCCACTGTGTCCAGCATTTCTGCCCCACTGTGTCCACTATTCTGCCCCACTGTGTCCACCATTCTGCCCCTGTGTGTCCAGCATTCTGCCCCACTGTGTGTCCACCATTCTGTCCCAAGGTGTCCAGCATTTCTGCCCCTGTGTGTCCACCATTCTGCCCCACTGTGTCCAGCATTTCTGCCCCACTGTGTCCATCATCCTGCCCCCCGGGCCCCCCTGGATCGCAGCTCTCAAAGTAAAAAAAAAAAAACACGACTTCTTACCTGGCCATGCTCCTGCGCCGGGCGAAGATCCCCCCCAGGCTCCACACAGACGCACTCGCCGGGCCCAGCGGCTGACAATGACGTCAGACACCGGCGACTCCGGCGAGTGCGCACTGCGGCCCTATTCAGCTGCCAGCCTCAGACTGGCTGGCGGCTGTTAACTATTGACGTGCGGGCGCGGGCCCGCACGTCAATAGTGTGCCGCTGCCGCAGCGCCTGCAGGGGGGGCCCGGTGACCAGATGAGACGGGGCCCGATGCGGGCCCCCTCTGCTCACCGGGCCCCATACGCCAGTCACGGCCGTCATGCCCTGATGGCGGCCCTGCCCCCTGGTTAGTCCTGTGTTACCAATTTTGAACTGCATTTAGCCAACTTTATTCTTTGGGCCTATATCTGTGTTTCCTCCTCATCCTGCCCATTGCCCAGCCAGTGATAGATGAGTCTGCTGGTACATTGACCCATAACGCAAAATTCCCGGTGCACGCTACACAGCAAGATTGTGACCCTGCTGAAAGTCAGGTTCCTCTTCCCGCATACCATACCACCTTACACGGGGACAAAGAGGAAGGTGCAGATGAAAGTGCAGGTTCCTTCATCAGGTGGGGGGAGGAATACTAGTTGGCGACGTCACTGGCACAGGGCCTCTCATAGTACGCAAAAGTGTTGCTGCCGATGGGAGGCGCCCCCGCCGTGCAAACACACCGCTGTACTTTGAGGGGCCCTGTGCCTGTGCCAATGCCAACGAGTGGGCCCCCCCTGCTTGCTCAGGATCACAGCACTTGCAAAGTTGAAAAACTTACCTCTCCCTGCTCCACTGCCGTGACGTGGTCCAGATTTACTGGGCCCACTAATTACTTGAACCAGCCCTACCCCCCACAACTTTAGCCAAATGACCACCAATGTCAAATGCCTTCCAATTATTATAAGGTAAATTACGATTGACAAGCTTCTTTAACAAGAATGGATGTTTTTGCCATTAAAATGGGCAGTGTAGGTGTTTTCCTGGCCTCCACTCACTGCCGACTATGCTCCCCCATTGACTTGCATTGGGTTTCGTGTATCGGGCGATACCCGACTTTTCACGATAATCGGCCGATTCCACTCGACTCGACTTTTAAGATAGTCGGGTTTCGCGAAACACGGCTCGACTCTAAAAAGGTCAAGGTCGCTCAACCCTACCCACGAGTACTAAGAGAACTAAGTAATGTAATAGATAAACCATTATTTCTTATTTTTAGGGACTCTATAGCGACAGGGTCTGTTCCGCAGGATTGGCGCATAGCAAATGTGGTGCCAATATTCAAAAAGGGCTCTAAAAGTGAACCTGGAAATTATAGGCCAGTAAGTCTAACCTCTATTGTTGGTAAAATATTTGAAGGGTTTCTGAGGGATGTTATTCTGGATTATCTCAATGAGAATAACTGTTTAACTCCATATCAGCATGGGTTTATGAGAAATCGCTCCTGTCAAACCAATCTAATCAGTTTTTATGAAGAGGTAAGCTATAGGCTGGACCACGGTGAGTCATTGGACGTGGTATATCTCGATTTTTCCAAAGCGTTTGATACCGTGCCACACAAGAGGTTGGTACACAAAATGAGAATGCTTGGTCTGGGGGAAAATGTGTGTAAATGGGTTAGTAACTGGCTTAGTGATAGAAAGCAGAGGGTGGTTATAAATGGTATAGTCTCTAACTGGGTCGCTGTGACCAGTGGGGTACCGCAGGGGTCAGTATTGGGACCTGTTCTCTTCAACATATTCATTAATGATCTGGTAGAAGGTTTACACAGTAAAATATCGATATTTGCAGATGATACAAAACTATGTAAAGCAGTTAATACAAGAGAAGATAGCATTCTGCTACAGATGGATCTGGATAAGTTGGAAACTTGGGCTGAAAGGTGGCAGATGAGGTTTAACAATGATAAATGTAAGGTTATACACATGGGAAGAAGGAATCAATATCACCATTACACACTGAACGGGAAACCACTGGGTAAATCTGACAGGGAGAAGGACTTGGGGATCCTAGTTAATGATAAACTTACCTGGAGCAGCCAGTGCCAGGCAGCAGCTGCCAAGGCAAACAGGATCATGGGGTGCATTAAAAGAGGTCTGGATACACATGATGAGAGCATTATACTGCCTCTGTACAAATCCCTAGTTAGACCGCACATGGAGTACTGTGTCCAGTTTTGGACACCGGTGCTCAGGAAGGATATAATGGAACTAGAGAGAGTACAAAGGAGGGCAACAAAATTAATAAAGGGGATGGGAGAACTACAGTACCCGAATAGATTAGCGAAATTAGGATTATTTAGTCTAGAAAAAAGACGACTGAGGGGCGATCTAATAACCATGTATAAGTATATAAGGGGACAATACAGATATCTCGCTGAGGATCTGTTTATACCAAGAAAGGTGATGGGCACAAGGGGGCATTCTTTGCGTCTGGAGGAGAGAAGGTTTTTCCACCAACATAGAAGAGGATTCTTTACTGTTAGGGCAGTGGGAATCTGGAATTGCTTGCCTGAGGAGGTGGTGATGGCGAACTCAGTCGAGGGGTTCAAGAGAGGCCTGGATGTCTTCCTGGAGCAGAACAATATTGTATCATACAATTAGGTTCTGTAGAAGGACGTAGATCTGGGGATTTATTATGATGGAATATAGGCTGAACTGGATGGACAAATGTCTTTTTTCGGCCTTACTAACTATGTTACTATGTCGATACTGTGCCCGTAGCTGAATCAGAAACGCAGGATTTCTACGTCCTTTATGACATCATCATTGCTGTGCCCGTCGCTGATTGGTCGAGGCCTGGCAGCCTTAACCAATCAGATGCGGGATGTCTACGTCCTTTATGACATCATCGTCGCTGTGCCCGTCGCCGATTGGTCGAGGCCTGGCAGCATTGACCAATCAGAGACGTGGGATTTCTACGTCGATGCTGTGCCCGTCGCTGATTGGTCGAGGCTTGGCGGCCTCGACCAATCAGAGATGCAGGATTTCCAGGACAGACAGACAGAAAGACAGACAGACAGACAGACGGAAAAACCCTTAGGCAATTTTATATATAGATAAGGGGGCTCAGTATAGTGGCTATAGTTTTAAAGAGTTGACAGTGTGACAGTTATCATTCATAATAGCAAACAGTACGGGAGTTATACAGTAGTTGACAAAAGTGAATGGTGCGGCAGTTGTACTTCATAAAGGAGGTACTGTGGTGGTTTTAGTTCATAAAAGTGGACATTGTGAAACAAATACTATAAAAGAAAATCAAAATGAATTTAATACAAATTGGTTTGAATGAAAACATCAGCTCATCGTGCAACACAAACCGTCTTACAGCTCTATGGAAGGGAAAATAAAAAAGTTCTCAAAAATGATATCGCAAAGCACTTTTTTTTAAAATAATAAAAGCTATGAATGTTTAGTATTGCCATAATCACACTGACTTGGAGAATCATGTTCACAATTTTTTCCATACAATTAACACTGTAAAAACAAAACCCCAAAAAGCAATGATGGAATTGTGTTTATTTATTGCTGATTTATAATGTACTCCAGGGACAGGTGCCAGATAGATGCTACTGTGCATGTGCCGCGGTGCCATTTTACTAGAGGAAATACAAATGTCTCCACCGTTTTGAGTAAGAATTTATTTTTCTGAAGAAACAAATATCACTAAATAAGATAATTAAATGGATGTTTTAGATGTGATCACTAGTGTTGAGCATTCCGATACTGCAAATATCGGGTATCGGCCGGCGAACCCTGGCTGTCACCGCTGCTAGCGTCTCCCTCCGTTCCTGAGAATGCAGAGACTGAAGGACCTTCGATGATGTCACGGTCACGTGAGCAGTCAGGCGACCGGTCACCTGACCGCGATGTCATCGAAGGTCCTTCACTCACTGCATTCTTAGGGACGGAGACAGACGCTCGCAGCGGTGACAGCCAGGGTTCGTCGGAGGGGTGAGTATATCCATATTTTTTATTTTTATTCTTTATTTTTTACATGAATATGGATCCCAGGACCTGAAGGAGAGTTTCCTCTCCTTCAGACCCCGGGAACCATCCAGGATACCTTCCGATATTTGTGTCCCATTGACTTGCATTGGTATTGGGTATCGGTATCGGCGAGATCCGATATTTTTTGGATATCGGCCAATACCATCTGATACCTTTGAATATCGGAAGGTATCGCTCAACACTAGTGATCACATGTTACAGAGCAGGTGCCGGCATTCTGAATGTGATTTTTTTTTTCAAAACATATTATATTCAGTATAAAAAATTGGGGCAGGTCACTGACAAGTCAGTGACCTCTCATATAAGCCATACAGATGATTATGTAAGCAGAGCACCACATAATACAGGCCGCTCGTAGCACGAGAATCTCATTAGCTAAAAATTGAAAATAAAGATTAAACAACAACAACAAGATGGATTTCATCACCCAAGGTATCATTTTCATCAGTATAATGGCCCCAGCCTGACACTGTCTATAGGTTATGGTGCACAATCCTGCTGACAGGTTCCCTTTAAAACTGTAAATTACATGAGGACATTTCTTTAGTGGCAATTGGTGACTAGTATTGCATGAGATAGTTAGCCAATAGTTTAAAAACTCTTAACATAGACAGTCCCTTAATTTTCTTGTGTAAAATGCTCAATGAGTTGTGCCCTATGCACTTTCTTGCCTATTGCATCCAGTCCATTTTCTTACAGGAAAAGGAAGAAAAAAAAACTTGATCTAAATATGGTCAATAAAGAATGGCTTTTTCTTACATACTCATCACACTCGAGATTCTAAATTTCCATGCTTTATTGATGTCTATGTTATCAACATTTCAGTCAGTGAAGTACTATGAATTCAGCTAATAAGCTTCATAGAAAATACATTACTGATTACTGAAGGCAAATCAAAGACAGCTGTGCCGCTATATTATTGTGTGCTAAAAGACGCAGAGATTGCACTGATCTTCTTGCGTACGTAATTAAAAATATTTTTTTTCAAACTGATAATACTTTAAAAGTAATATACAATATGGAAATTAAAAATCCAAGCTTATTTGCATCAGAAAAGTAACAGAATTTTTTGACTTCTTCAAAAGCCAAGCCATAAGTATTTATGTTGAAATGTAAATCATTGACTGTTAGCGCAGATGGCTCTCATATATCCTCGGCTTTGAACTTTAATTGGCGCTAGATGAATAAGACGCTTTTGTTTCCTCTCTTTTACTCCAAGATTTATGCTCAGCCGTTAGAACTCATTTATCTTTATAAGCTGAAAGACAGTTTTATTTTTTTTATTTATTTTTGTTGAAAATGGATTTACATGTTTCTTGTAACTTCTTTAAAAAAAAAAGTTGTGGCTATTTGCATACAATTTTGCATGCATTACTATTGTTTTAGAAAACTAATCTGCTCATTCAATTGAGTTGTTGAAAAGTAAGTTAATTCTTACAGTATGATTGGTGCAAATTAAAACTGTAGAGACATTTACTAAAGCTGCATTTACACTGGTGAACTGCCAATTACTTATTGGCTACATGTAAGCCAATCGATGGTCATTTCATATCATAATTAAATAGGCCAATCACACTTCTATATGCACTTTCATGATCATTCTGTGGCCATAAAATATGATCATTTTCAACAGCAAATGTCTTGCTTACAAAAAAAAATGTTTTCTCATTGGTTGGGTGATTAGCGACATGATTAGAAAGGCTGATTATTGGGAAATGAATGTTATGGAAAGCTTGTTCCAGATTATTGGTCAGTGTTGATGCACCCTTAAGGACTCACTAGTTTTCAAAATGTAATCCTTACACATGGAACTGATTGGACCTGTGGAGTTCTTGCTAACCAGTGGAGCAAGCTGAGGGAAAATTTCAAATAAGCCAAGAAAGAGCTAGAAAGCTGAACAAAAGCTGATACAAATATACAATCATAGACATTCAAGACTGGATCCAGGAGATCAGAGAGAATAAAAAGGCAGAGTCAGTCCTACTTGAAACCAGAGTGTAATTTATTCAAAAATATATCTGTTTTTAAATTTTTATGACAATGCAGCATTCATTTCTCCAGCAATCTTCTTTACTTCTACTTTTTACTGTTTTCTATTCAATTGCCTCAACTATACAGTCTTAGAGGAACTGGAGAATAGTGAAATATCTCTGTCTAGTCATTGTTTTTTAACAATCTCTGGTCCTCCCAAGACCTCTTTCTCTCCTCCACACTTATCCGCTCCTCACCCAACTGCCTCAAAGACTTCTCCCGAATATCCCCTATCCTTTGGAATTGTTTGCCCCAACACGACCGACAATCAACCACATTCGGATCCTTCAGATGGAACCTGAAAACCCACCTCTTCAGGAAAGCCTACAGCCTGCACTGACCTCGCTGCCTCCTCATCACTACTGAAGCTACCGCCTCACCAACAGCTGAGCTTCTGCAACCCTCAATCTACTCTCTCCTTCCCCACTATCCTGTAGAATGTAAGCCCGCAAGGGCAGGGTCCTCACCCCTCTGTATCAGTCTGTCATTGCTAGTTTGCTTACTGTAAGTGATATCTGTAATTTGTATGTAACCCTTTCTCATGTACAGTACCATGGAATCAATGGTGCTATATAAATAAATAACAATAATTACATCTGTATAGCCATCGATCTAATGCTGACCAAGCCTCATTATTAAATTCTGCATGCGGCACTTTATGGTATCAACTCTGGAACACTTCAAAGTATCCCAGTGGTTGCAAAATTGTTTTTTTATGACACATTGTATTTGATTTTAGCGTTAAATTTTGTTTAATGTGATTTTCATTTGTTTATGACATAATCAAAAATTTAACAAAAAAAATTAGAACATTTTTCAATTTTCAAACTTTAAGTTTTATGCCCCTAAATGTAGCTATGCCACACAAAATAGCTTATAAATAACATTTCCCATAAGTCTACTTTACATTAGCATAATTTTTGATGCCTCTTTTTGTTAAGAAGTTAGCAGAATTGATGATACAGCATTTACTCTTAATTATGCCAGACATACTAATCAGTAAGTCAAGGGACATAAGATATTGTTCATATGAGCCTGTTATAGGTTGAATTGATGTTTGTGGATTTGATGAATAGTTACTGAATACCTGTTGTACCAGTAATTGCAGCATATTGTTCTGCTCTCCTTGAGGACCAAATTCGAAGATTAATTCAACAATCAATATTAATTAATTTGGTGAATGCCTCCTGACTAGAGTTGAGCGAAACGGATCGGACAAATTCAAAAGTCGCCGACTTTCGGCAAAGTCTGGTTTCGTGAAACCCGAACTGATCCTAGTGTGGGATCGGCCATGAGGTCAGCGATCTTCGCGCCAAAGTCGCATTTAATATGACGCTTTCAGCGCCATTTCTCATCCAATGAAGGAGGACACAGAGTGTAGGCAGCGTGATGACATAGGTCTCGGTCCCCACCATCTTAGAGAAGGGCATTACAGTGATTGGCTTGCTTTCTGCGGCATCACAGGGGCTATAAAGGGGTGTGCACGCCGACCGCCATCTTACTTCTGCCGATCTTAGCATAGGGAGAGGTTGCTGTAGTGTCATCAGAAGAAGGGATATAGTTAGGGAAGGAAGATTAAACCCGAAACTGCTTGTGCTGTAGCGATTTCCACTGTCCAACACCACCTTTTCTTTGCAGTGGAGTTTATTTTTTTGGGCATCAGCTCTGTAGCTTATTAGGTTGCCCTATAAGGCTCCCTGTGTAAACCAACTGCTTTTTTAAAAGCAAAAATCCTGTTGCTCCTTTCTGCACAGTTCTCTTGTTTCTTTGTCCACACTTTTGTGTGCAGAAGTCCTTTTTTTATTGCTGCCATACTTGTCCTGAGATCATTGTAGGGAGATTGAGATTGTACTACAGCCCTTGTATTTTTTGATATATCTTCCAGCCAGGTTCTGCCACTTACATTGTGTAGTGTAATACACTGGGCCTGAGTTTGGTTGCAGTCTCCCCCCCAAAAAAGGGAGATTTAAATTGGCACTAAGTGGATCTACGTCACAGTTGTGTTAGTTTGTCATACATCTTCCAGCCACGTTCTGCCACTTACATTGTGTAGTGTAATACACTGGGCTTGAGTTTTGTTTCAGCCTCCCCCAAATAAAAGGGAGATTTAAATTGGCACTAAGTGGATCTACGTCACAGTTCTGTTAGTTTGTCGTACATTTTCCAGCCACGCTCTGCCACTTACATTGTGTAGTGTAATACACTGGGCCTTAGTTTTGTTTCAGCCTCCCCCAAATAAAAGGGAGATTTAAATTGGCACTAAGTGGATCTACGTCACAGTTCTGTTAGTTTGTCGTATATCTTCCAGCCACGTTCTGCCACTTACATTGTGTAGTGTAATACACTGGGCCTGAGTTTTGTTGCAGTCTCACCCCCCAAAAAAAGGAGATTTAAATTGGCACTAAGTGGATCTACATCACAGTTGTGTTAGTTTGTCGTACCTCTTCTAGCCACGTTCTGCCACTTACATTGTGTAGTGTAATACACTGGGCCTGAGTTTTGTTGCAGTCTCCCCCAAATAAAAGGGAGATTTAAATTGGCACTAAGTGGATCTATGTCACAGTTCTGTTAGTTTGTCGTACATCTTCCAGCCACATTCTGCCACTTACATTGTGTAGTGTAATACACTGGGCCTGAGTTTTGTTGCAGTCTCCCCCCCCAAAAAAAAAGGAGATTTACATTCTCCACAAGTTTATATACACCTTCTACCTTGTTTCACAGTATTAGCAGTAGTTATTTTGGTTAGATTTTTTTCAAAAATGAGGAAGTCTGGTGGAAGAGGCTGTGGGCGGGCGTTGCCAGCTGGTACTGATGGTGGTGGTGGTGGAGCATCTGGTGGTAGCGGGAAGAGCAAAATAGCACCAAAGGCTCAAGGTGTTGAGCCAGCATCATCGTCTGGCTACACAAGGCCTCGAAGGCTCCCTTATCTGGGAGTAGAAAAACAGCTTTTAAAGCCAGAGCAGCAGGAAAAAGTTTTGGCTTTCCTTGCTGACTCAGCATCTAGCTCTTTCGCCTCCTCTTCAGAAGGTTCGAAATCTAAAAGCAGGGAGTCGTCAGTGGATGTTCCCGTTCAGGAACAAGTCGTTTCCTTGTGTCCTTCACCCAAACAAAAAGTGAAGGATGCGGCAGGCGTCACCAAACCCTCACCAGAGCCCCCAGGCCGACCAGGATGAGCCACATGAAAGGCATGAACCAGATCGGCAGCATGGACATCAGAGGCAAAGACCCAGGAATTATCTTCCTGACCATAACCTTTCCACTTAACCAGATACTGGAGTTTCCGTCTCGAAACACGAGAATCCAAAATCTTCTTTACTATATACTCCAACTCCCCTTCAACCAAAACCGGAGCAGGAGGATCAATAGATGGAACCACAGGTGCCAAGTATCTCCGCAACAATGACCTATGAAACACGTTATGGATGGAAAAAGAAGCTGGAAGAGTCAAACGAAAAGACACAGGATTAAGAACCTCAGAAATCCTATATGGACCAATGAAACGAGGCTTAAACTTAGGAGAGGAAACCTTCATAGGAATATAACGAGATGACAACCAAACCAAATCCCCAACACGAAGTCGGGGACCCACACAGTGCCTGCGGTTAGCGAAACGTTGAGCCTTCTCCTGGGACAAAGTCAAATTGTCCACTACACGAGTCCAAATCTGCTGCAACCTATCCTCCACAGTATCCACACCAGGACAGTCCGAATACTCAACCTGCCCTGAAGAGAAACGAGGGTGGAACCCAGAATTGCAGAAAAACGGCGAAACCAAAGTAGCCGAGCTGGCCCGATTATTAAGGGCGAACTCAGCCAAAGGCAAAAAGGACACCCAATCATCCTGATCAGCAGAAACAAAACATCTCAGATATGTTTCCAAGGTCTGATTGGTTCGTTCAGTCTGGCCATTTGTCTGAGGATGGAAAGCCGAGGAAAAAGACAAATCAATGCCCATCCTAGCACAAAAGGCTCGCCAAAACCTCAAAACAAACTGGGAACCTCTGTCAGAAGCGATGTTCTCTGGAATGCCATGTAAACGAACCACATGCTGGAAAAACAATGGCACCAAATCAGAGGAGGAAGGCAATTTAGACAAGGGCACCAAATGGACCATCTTAGAGAAGCGATCACAAACCACCCAAATGACTGACATTCTTTGAGAGACGGGGAGATCCGAAATAAAATCCATAGAGATATGTGTCCAAGGCCTCTTCGGGACCGGCAAGGGCAAAAGCAACCCACTGGCACGAGAACAGCAGGGCTTAGCCCGAGCACAAATCCCACAGGACTGCACAAAAGAACGCACATCCCGCGACAGAGACGGCCACCAAAAGGATCTAGCCACCAAATCTCTGGTACCAAAGATTCCAGGATGACCAGCCAACACCAAACAATGAACCTCAGAGATAACTTTATTCGTCCACCTATCAGGGACAAACAGTTTCTCCGCTGGGTAATGGTCAGGTCTATTAGCCTGAAATTTTTGCAGCACCCGCCACAAATCAGGGGAGATGGCAGACAAAATTACCCCCTCTTTGAGAATACCCACCGGCTCAGGCAAACCCGGAGAATCGGGCACAAAACTCCTAGACAGGGCATCCGCCTTCACATTTTTAGAGCCCGGAAGGTACGAAACCACAAAGTCAAAACGGGAGAAAAACAGCGACCAACGGGCCTGTCTAGGATTCAACCGTTTGGCAGACTCGAGATAAGTCAAGTTCTTGTGATCAGTCAAGACCACCACTCGATGCTTAGCTCCTTCAAGCCAATGACGCCACTCCTCGAATGCCCACTTCATCACTTCATGGCTAGCAACTCTCGATTGCCAACATCATAATTTCGCTCAGCAGGCGAAAATTTCCTGGAAAAGAAGGTGCATGGTTTCATCACCGAGCAATCAGAACTTCTCTGCGACAAAACAGCCCCTGCTCCAATTTCAGAAGCATCAAACTCGAGCTGGAACGGAAGCGAAACATCTGGTTGGCACAACACAGGGGCAGAAGAAAAACGACGCTTCAACTCCTGAAAAGCCTCCACAGCAGCAGAAGACCAATTGACCACATCAGCACCCTTCTTGGTTAAATCAGTCAACGGTTTAGCAATACTAGAAAAATTATTGATGAAGCGACGATAAAAATTAGCAAAGCCCAGGAACTTCTGCAGACTCTTCAGAGATGTTGGCTGAGTCCAATCATAAATGGCCTGAACTTTAACAGGGTCCATCTCGATAGTAGAAGGAGAAAAAATGAACCCCAAAAATGAAACCTTCTGAACACCAAAGAGACACTTTGACCCCTTCACAAACAAAGAATTAGCACGCAGGACCTGGAACACCATTCTGACCTGCTTCACATGAGACTCCCAATCATCCGAGCAGACCAATATATCATCCAAGTATACAATCAGGAATTTATCCAGGTACTCTCGGAAGATGTCATGCATAAAGGACTGAAACACTGATGGAGCATTAGAAAGCCCAAATGGCATAACCAGGTACTCAAAATGGCCTTCGGCGTATTAAATGCTGTTTTCCATTCATCGCCCCGTTTAATACGCACAAGATTATATGCACCATGAAGATCTATCTTGGAGAACCAACTAGCCCCCTTAATCCGAGCAAACAAATCAGACAGCAGCGGCAAGGGGTACTGAAATTTGACCGTAATTTTATTTAGAAGGCGGTAATCAATACAAGGTCTCAACGAACCATCCTTCTTGGCCACAAAAAAGAACCCCGCTCCCAATGACGACGATGACGGGCGAATATGACCCTTCTCCAAAGACTCCTTCACGTAACTCCGCATAGCGGCGTGCTCAGGTACAGATAAATTAAACAGTCGACCCTTATGAAACTTACTACCAGGAATCAAATCGATAGCACAATCACAATCCCTATGCGGAGGTAGGGCATTGGACTTGGGCTCATCGAATACATCCCGGTAATCAGACAAGAACTCTGGTACCTCAGAAGGGGTGGATGATGAGATAGACAGAAATGGAACATCACCATGTACCCCCTGACAACCCCAGCTGGACACAGACATTGATTTCCAATCTAATACTGGGTTATGGACTTGTAGCCATGGCAACCCCAACACGACCACATCATGCAGATTATGCAACACCAGAAAGCGAATATACTCCTGGTGCGCAGGAGCCATGCACATGATCAGCTGGGTCCAATACTGAGGCTTATTCTTAGCCAAAGGCGTAGCATCAATACCTCTCAATGGAATAGGACACTGCAAGGGCTCCAAGACAAACCCACAGCGCCTAGCAAACTCCAAGTCCATCAAATTCAGGGCAGCGCCTGAATCCACAAATGCCATGACAGAATAGGAAGACAAAGAGCAGATCAAAGTAACGGACAAAAGAAATTTCGACTGTACCGTACCAATGGTGGCAGACCTAGCGAACCGCTTAGTGCGCTTAGGACAATCGGAGATAGCATGAGTGGAATCACCACAGTAGAAACACAGCCCATTCTGACGTCTGTGTTCTTGCCTTTCAGCTCTGGTCAAAGTCCTATCGCACTGCATAGGCTCAGGTTTATGCTCAGATAATACCGCCAAATGGTGCACAGATTTACGCTCACGCAAGCGTCGACCGATCTGAATGGCCAAAGACATAGACTCATTCAGACCAGCAGGCATAGGAAATCCCACCATGACATCCTTAAGGGCTTCAGAGAGACCCTTTCTGAAAATAGCTGCCAGCGCACATTCATTCCATTGAGTGAGCACGGACAACTTTCTAAACTTCTGACAATAAATCTCTATCTCATCCTGACCCTGACACAGAGCCAGCAAATTTTTCTCTGCCTGATCCACTGAATTAGGTTCATCGTACAGCAATCCGAGCGCCAGAAAAAACGCATCAATATTACATAATGCAGGATCTCCTGGCGCAAGGGAAAATGCCCAGTCTTGATGGTCGCCACGTAATAAAGAAATAATGATCATAACTTGTTGAACTGGGTCACCAGAGGAGCGGGGTTTCAAAGCCAGAAATAGTTTACAATTATTTTTAAAATTCAAAAACTTAGCTCTATCTCCAGAAAATAACTCAGGAATAGGAATTTTAGGTTCTAACATAGGATTCTGAACCACTAAATCTTGAATATTCTGTACATTTATAGCGAGATTATCCATCAAAGAGAACAGACCCTGAATGTCCATGTCCACACCTGTGTTCTGAACCACCCTGATGTAAAGGGGAAAAGAAAGACAGAACACAGTGCAAAGAAAAAAAATGGTCTCAGAACTTCTCTTTTCCCTCTATTGAGAAGCATTAGTACTTTGGGCCTCCAGTACTGTTATGAACAGGATATTCAGAACCACAATGGACCTTGAAGTTCAGAGCACACAAAGTGACCTGACAATTACCAAAAACATAGGACGAGCTCTGAGACGTGGGAACTCTGCTGACCGCAATCCCTAATCCTATCCAACCACACTAAAGGTAGCCGTGGAGCGCTCCTGACCAGTCCTATGCGCCTCGAGCACAGCCTGAGAAACTAGCTAGCCCTAAGAAAGAAAAATAAGCCTACCTTGCCACAGAGAAATACCCCAAAGGAAAAGGCAGCCCCCCACATATAATGACTGTGAGTTGAGATGAAAATACAAACGCAGAGATGAAATAGATTTAGCAAAGTGAGGCCCAACTTACTGAACAGACCGAAGATAGGAAAGATAGCTTTGCGGTCAACACAAAACCCTACAAACAACCACGCAGAGGGGGCAAAAAGACCCTCCGCACCGACTAACAGTACGGAGGTGCTCCCTCTGCGTCCCAGAGCTTCCAGCAAGCAAGAAAAACCAATATAGCAAGCTGGACAGAAAAAATAGCTAACAAAAATAACACAAGCAAAACTTAGCTATGCAGGATAGACAGGCCACAGGAACGATCCAGAAGGAAGCAAGACCAATACTAGAACATTGACTGGAGGCCAGGATCAAAGCACTAGGTGGAGTTAAATAGAGCAGCACCTAACGACTTAACCTCATCACCTGAGGAAGGAAACTCAGAAGCTGCAGTACCACTCTTATCCACCAAAGGAAGCTCATAGACAGAACCAGCCAAAGTACCACTCACGACCACAGGAGGGAGCTTGGCCACAGAAATCACAACAGTATATACACTAGATTCCTTGATAGGGCGTTGATCCAGGTAACTAGTCTGATTGCCGTATGTGGAGTTGGGAAGGAATTTTTTTCCCCAAGGTGGAGCTTACTCTTTGCCACATGTTTTTTTTTTGCCTTCTTCTGGATCAACATGTTAGGGCATGTTAGGTTAGGCTATGGGTTGAACTAGATGGACTTATAGTCTTCCTTCAAACTTAATAACTATGTAACTATGTAACTATGTGGCCATCTGGTGAAAGTAGCACAGCGTGCAATGCCTGAAAAGGTAATCCATAGTAGGAAGAGAGCAGTGTGAATTTTTTAAGCAAGATCCGAATGATCAGTGCAAAGTTATCTGTAAGAAATGCTCAAAGACCTTTAGCAGAGGGAAGAATCTCCTAAATTTAAATACAAATTGCATGCGTAGACATTTAACAAGCATGCACTTGCAAGCCTGGAATAACTACCAAATGTCCACTACCGTTGGTGCACCTGCTCAGAATGAAGGTAGTCAGCAACGCTACATTGCTTCCCTCACAGTAAGCCCACCGGTTAGGACACCACCAGCAGCAAACATGGAGATATCGTCGCAAGGCCAAAGCAGTCAGGGAATCACAAGGTTATTGGTAGGAAACACTGTAGGTAGGCCAACATCAAGAATACCAACCCTCTCTCAATCTGCCATGCCCACCACCACCCCTGCTAGTTCCACCATATTCAGCTCTCCAGTACAGCTCACCCTACAAGAGACTCTCATTAGGAAAAGAAAGTATTCATCCTGTAATCCGCGTACACAGGGTCTGAACGCCCGCATTGCTAGACTAATCTCATTAGAGATGATGCCCTACCGGTTGGTTGAAAGCGAAGCTTTCACAGCTCTGATGGCCTACGCAGTACCACGTTATGACCTACTCAGTTGACACTTCTTTGCAAGAAAAGCCATCCCAGCCCTCCACCAGCATGTCAAAGACCGCATTGTCCATGCACTGAGGCAATCAGTCAGTAGAAAGGTGCACCTCACAACAGATGCATGGATGTTATGATCCGGTGACCTTGGAGCAGCATGAAAACTTTCACTGGAGTAAGTGGTAACTTGTTGTGAATTCTGTTGTCGAGCTCCCTCCTGTGGTCGTGAATGGTACTTCAGTGAGTTCTGTCCGTGGGCTCCCTCTGGTGGCTGTGAGTGGAGCTGCTGCTTCTGAGGTTCCTTACACAGGTGACGTGGTTTATCCTTTGGTTGGCTGCTCTATTTAACTCCACTTAGATCGTTACTCCATGCCAGCTGTCAATGTTTCTGCATTGCTTCAGTTCGCTCTTGGATCTTTCTGGTGACCTGTCTACTCCAGCAGAAGCTAAGTTCCTGATAGTATCTAATTCGTTCATTGTTTTCTTGTCCAGCTGGATATCATGATTTTGTCTTGCTAGCTGGAAGCTCTGGGATGCAGAGTGGCATCTCTGCACCGTTAGTCGGTGCGGAGGTCTTTTTTGCACACTCTGCGTGGTCTTGTGTAGTTTTTTGTGCTGATCGCAAAGCTACCTTTCCTATCCTCTGTCTATTTAGTAAGTCTGGCCTCCCTTTGCTGAAACCTGTTTCATTTCTGCGTTTGTGACTTTCATCTTTACTCACAGTCAATATATGTGGGGGGCTGCCTTTTCCTTTGGGGAATTTCTCTGAGGCAAGGAAGGCTTTATTTTCTATCTCTAGGGCTAGCTAGCTCTTAGGCTGTGACGAGGCACCTAGGGAGCGTCAGGAGCGCTCCACGGCTATTTCTAGTGTGTGTGATAGGATTAGGAATTGCGGTCAGCAGAGCTCCCACATCCCAGAGCTTGTCCTGTGTGAGTTTTAACTATCAGGTCATTCCGGGTGCTCCTAACCACCAGATCATAACAGTACAGCTGGCCAAAATATTAATGCATCTCAATAGAGGGATAAGAGAAGTTCTGAGACCATTTTTTTTTCTTTGCACTGTGTTTTGTCTTTCTTTTCCCCTAGACCTTTGGGTGGTTCAGGACACAGGTGTAGATATGGACATTCAAGGTCTGTCCTCTTGTGTGGATCATCTCACTGCAAGGGTACAAAACATTCAAGATTTTGTGGTTCAGAATCCGATGTTAGAGCCTAGAATTCCTACTCCTGATTTATTTTCTGGGAATAGATCTAAGTTTCTAAATTTCAAAAATAATTGTAAACTGTTTCTAGCTTTGAAACCCGCTCCTCTGGTGACTCCGCTCAACAAGTAAAAATCATTATTTCTTTGTTGCGTGGTGACCCTCAGGACTGGGCATTTTCCCTTGCGCCAGGAGATCCTGCATTGCGTGATGTTGATGCGTTTTTTCTGGCGCTTAGATTGCTTTATGATGAACCAAATTCCGTGGATCAGGCAGAGAAAATCTTGCTGGCATTGTGTCAGGGTCAGGATGAAGCGGAGGTGTACTGTCAGAAGTTTAGAAAGTGGTCTGTGCTTATTCAGTGGAATGAATGTGCCCTGGCAGCAATTTTCAGAAAGGGTCTCTCTGAAGCCCTTAAGGATGTCATGGTGGGATTTCCCACGCCTGCTGGTCTGAATGAGTCTATGTCCTTGGCCATTCAGATCGATCGGCGCTTGCGTGAGCGCAAAGCTGTGCACCATTTGGCGGTGTTCTCTGAGAATAGGCCTGAGCCTATGCAGTGTGATAGGACTTTGACCAGAGCTGAACGACAAGAACACAGACGTCGGAATGGACTGTGTTTTTACTGTGGTGAATCCACTCATGCTATCTCCGATTGTCCTAAGCGCACTAAGCGGTTCGCTAGGTCTGCCACCATTGGTAGGATACAGTCTAAATTTCTTTTGTCCGTTACTCTGATTTGCTCTCTGTCATCCTATTCTGTTATGGCATTTGTGGATTCAGGCGCTGCCCTGAATTTGATGGACTTGGAGTTTGCCAGGCGCTGTGGTTTTTCCTTGGAGCCCTTGCAGTGTCCTATTCCATTGAGAGGAATTGATGCTACGCCTTTGGCCAAGAATAAACCTCAATACTGGACGCAATTGACCATGTGCATGGCTCCTGCACATCAGGAGTATATTCGCTTTCTGGTGTTGCATAATCTGCATGATGTGGTCATTTTGGGGTTGCCATGGCTGTAGGTCCATAATCCAGTATTGGATTGGAAATCTATGTCTGTGTCTGGCTGGGGTTGTCAAGGGGTACATGGCGATGTTCCATTGTTGTCAATTTCGCCTTCCACTCCTTCTGAAGTCCCTGAGTTTTTATCAGATTACCGGGATGTATTTGTGGAGCCCAAATCCGGTGCCCTACCTCCTCATAGGGATTGCGATTGTGCTATTAATTTGATTCCCGGTAGTAAGTTTACTAAGGGCCGACTGTTTAATTTATCTGTGCCAGAGCACGCTGCTATGCGGATTTATATAAAGGAATCCTTGGAGAAGGGTCATATTCGCCCGTCGTCGTCACCATTGGGAGCAGGGTTCTTTTTTGTGGCCAAGAAGGATGGCTCTTTAAGACCTTGTATTGATTACCGCCTTCTTAATAAGATCACAGTCAAATTTCAGTATCCTTTGCCGCTGATGTCTGATTTGTTTGCTCGGATTAAGGGGGCTAGTTGGTTCACCAAGATAGATCTTCGAGGGGCGCATAATCTTGTGCGGATTAAACAGGGCGATGAATGGAAAACAGCATTTAATATGCCCGAGGGCCATTTTGAGTACCTGGTTATGCCATTCGGGCTTTCTAATGCTCCATCTGTGTTTCAGTCCTTTATGCATGACATCTTCTGAGAGTACCTGGATAGATTCATGATTGTATATTTGGATGACATTTTGGTCTTTTCAGATGATTGGGAGTCTCATGTGAAGCAGGTCAGAATGGTGTTCCAGGTCCTTCGTGCGAATTCCTTGTTTGTGAAGGGGTCTAAGTGTCTCTTTGGAGTTCAGAAGGTTTCATTTTTGGGTTTCATTTTTTCCCCTTCTACTATCGAGATGGACCCTGTTAAAGTTCAGGCCATTTATGATTGGACTCAGCCGACTTCTGTGAAGAGCCTACAGAAGTTCCTGGGCTTTGCTAATTTTTACCGTCGCTTCATCGCCAATTTTTCTAGTATTGCTAAACCGTTAACCAAGAAAGGTGCTGATGTGGTCAATTGGTCCTCTGCGGCTGTAGAGGCTTTTCAGGAGTTGAAGCGTCGTTTTTCTTCTGCCCCTGTGCTCTGCCAGCCAGATGTTTCGCTCCCGTTTCAGGTCGATGTTGATGCTTCTGAGATTGGAGCAGGGGCTGTTTTGTCGCAAAGAAGTTCTGATGGCTTGGTGATGAAACCATGTGCCTTCTTTTCTAGAAAATTCTTGCCTGCTGAGCGCAATTATGATGTTGGCAATCGAGAGTTGTTGGCCATGAAGTGGGCATTCAAAGAGTGGCGACATTGGCTTGAAGGAGCTAAACATCGCGTGGTGGTCTTGACGGATCACAAGAATTTGACTTATCTCGACTCTGCCAAACGGTTGAATCCTAGACAGACTCGATGGTCGCTCTTTTTCTCCCGTTTTGATTTTGTGGTTTCATACCTTCCGGGATCTAAGAATGTGAAGGCTGATGCCCTGTCAAGGAGTTTTGTGCCTGACTCTCCGGGTGTTCCGGAGCCGGCGGGTATTCTTAAAGAGGGGGTAATTTTGTCTGCCATCTCCCCTGATTTGCGTCGCGTGCTGCAGAAGTTTCAGGCTGATAGACCTGACCGTTGTCCAACGGAGAAACTGTTTGTCCCTGATAGATGGACTAGTAGAATTATCTCTGAGGTTCATTGTTCGGTGTTGGCTGGTCATCCTGGAATCTTTGGTACCAGAGATTTGGTGGCTAGATCCTTTTGGTGGCCTTCTTTGTCACGATATGTGCGTTCTTTTGTGCAGTCCTGTGGGACTTGTGCCCGGGCTAAGCCCTGCTGTTCTCGTGCCAGTGGGTTGCTTTTGCCCTTGCCGGTTCCGAAGAGGCCCTGGACGCATATTTCCATGGATTTTATTTCTGATCTCCCTGTTTCTCAAAGGATGTCGGTCATTTGGGTGGTTTGTGATCGCTTCTCTAAGATGGTCCATTTGGTACCCTTGTCTAAATTGCCTTCCTCCTCTGATTTGGTGCCATTGTTTTTCCAGCATGTGGTTCGTTTGCATGGCATTCCGGAGAACATCGTCTCGGACATAGGTTCCAAGTTTGTTTCAAGGTTTTGGCGTGCCTTTTGTGCTAAGATGGGCATTGATTTGTCTTTTTCTTCGGCTTTCCATCCTCAGGCTAATGGCCAAACCGTACGAACTAATCAGACTTTGGAAACATATCTGAGATGCTTTGTTTCTGCTGATCAGGATGATTGGGTGTCCTTCTTGCCTTTCGCTGAGTTCGCCCTTAATAATCGGGCCAGCTTGGCTACTTTGGTTTCTCCTTTTTTCTGCAATTCTGGTTTCCATCCTCGTTTCTCTTCAGGGCAGGTTGAGCCTTCGGACTGTCATGGTGTGGATACTGTGGTGGACAGGTTGCAGCAGATTTGGACTCATGTGGTGGACAATTTGACATTGTCCCAGGAGAAGGCTCAACGTTTCGCTAACCGCCGGCGCTGTGTTGGTCCCCGACTTCGGGTTGGGGATTTGGTTTGGTTGTCATCTTGTCATGTTCCTATGAAGGTTTCCTCTCCTAAGTTTAAGCCTCGTTTCATTGGGCCATATAAGATTTCTGAAGTTCTTAATCCTGTGTCATTTCGTTTGGACCTTCCAGCTTCTTTTGCCATCCATAATGTGTTCCATAGGTCGTTGTTGCGGAGATACGTGGCGCCTATGGTTCCCTCCGTTGATCCTCCTGCCCCGGTGTTGGTCGAGGGGGAGTTGGAGTATGTGGTGGAGAAGATTTTGGATTCTCGTGTTTCAAGACGGAAACTCCAGTACCTGGTCAAGTGGAAGGGTTATGGTCAGGAAGATAATTCCTGGGTTTTTGCCTCTGATGTTCATGCTGCCGATTTAGTTCGTGCCTTTCATTTGGCTCATCCTGATCGGCCTGGGGGCTCTGGTGAGGGTTCAGTGACCCCTCCTCAAGGGGGGGTACTGTTGTGAATTCTGTTGTCGAGCTCCCTCCTGTGGTCGTGAATGGTACTTCGGTGAGTTCTGTCCGTGGGCTCCCTCTGGTGGCTGTGAGTGGAGCTGCTGCTTCTGAGGTTCCTTACACAGGTGACGTGGTTTATCCTTTGGTTGGCTGCTCTATTTAACTCCACTTAGATCGTTACTCCATGCCAGCTGTCAATGTTTCTGCATTGCTTCAGTTCGCTCTTGGATCTTTCTGGTGACCTGTCTACTCCAGCAGAAGCTAAGTTCCTGATAGTATCTAATTCGTTCATTGTTTTCTTGTCCAGCTGGATATCATGATTTTGTCTTGCTAGCTGGAAGCTCTCGGATGCAGAGTGGCATCTCTGCACCGTTAGTCGGTGCGGAGGTCTTTTTTGCACACTCTGCGTGGTCCTTTGTAGTTTTTTGTGCTGATCGCAAAGCTACCTTTCCTATCCTCTGTCTATTTAGTAAGTCTGGCCTCCCTTTGCTGAAACCTGTTTCATTTCTGCGTTTGTGACTTTCATCTTTACTCACAGTCAATATATGTGGGGGGCTGCCTTTTCCTTTGGGGAATTTCTCTGAGGCAAGGAAGGCTGTGACGAGGCGCCTAGGGAGCATCAGGAGCGCTCCACGGCTATTTCTAGTGTGTGTGATAGGATTAGGAATTGCGGTCAGCAGAGCTCCCACATCCCAGAGCTTGTCCTGTGTGAGTTTCAACTATCAGGTCATTCCGGGTGCTCCTAACCACCAGGTCATAACAGTAACTATACTGACCGCAAATCCTGATCTTATCATCGCAACTAGAAGCAGCCGTGGGGTGTACCTAACAAACCCTAAACACCTCGTCACAGCCGGAGGACTAAATACCCCTATAGATGGAAATAGGAATACTACCTTGCCTCAGAGCAGAACCCCAAAGCATGGGCAGCCCCCCACAAATATTGGCTGTGAGTAGGAGAGGAAAGACAAACACAGGCAGAAAACAGGATTTTGCACAAGAGGCCACTCTAGCTAAAATAGGAAAGGATAGGACAGAGTACTGTGCGGTCAGTATTAAAACCCTTCCAAAAATATCCACAGCAGATTATACAAAAAAATTCCTCCATGTAACAAAAGACGTGGAACGTATATCTGCAACTCCAGAGACTCCTACATTCAGAGCAGGAATACAATCAAAAAACAAGCACACAGCTTGTGTGCCATAGAAAAAGAAACAGACACTTATCTTTGCTGAATTGGCAGCTAAGCAGGAGAAGCCAGACAGAGATCCAACACTTCCCAAGAAAAATTGACAACTGGCAAGGACTAAACCTAAATACCCCAGTCAGAATTGCAATCAGCAGATAGACCTGTCCAGGACTGCAGCCCAGGGACAACTGCATTACCACCTACAACCACCGGAGGGAGCCCAAAAGCAGAATTCACAACACATGGACCAGTAGGCATGGCCAGGAACATTACGTGTCCATCACGGCGCACTGGGTTAATGTGGTGGATGCAGGGTCCACAGGGAACAGCGATAGTGGGACAATTCTGCCTAGCCCACGGTCTAGGAAACAGTTTGCTGTAGGTGTTCGCCACCCCTCCTCCTCCTCCTGCTCCAGAAGTGAAAGCTCGTCCACAGGGCTCAGTCGCACGACCACTCCATCCGCAGCTGCCAGTGTTGCACACGAGGTGTCTCATTATCGAACATCTAGTGGAAAGCATCAGCAGGCTGTGCTACAAAAGAAGTGTTTGGGCGACAACAGACACACCGCGGAAGTACTGGCCGAGTACTTGTAGCAACAAACTCAGTCATGGCTGGTCAATGTACATCTTGAGGTAGACAAGGTAGTCAGTGATAACGGAAGGAATTTTATGGCTGCCATAGCCCTTTCAGAAATGAAACAAATTCCTTGCCTGGCTCACACTTTGAACCTGGTGGTGCAGTGCTTCCTGAAAAATTATCTGGAGTTACCAGCCCTGCTCTTGAAGGTGCGAAGACTTTGCTCGCACATCCGCCGGTAGCCCGTGCACTCCAGCCGTATGCAGAACCATCAGCGATAGCTGAATCTTCCCCAGCAATGCCTAATAATCGACGTTGCAACAAGGTGGAACTCCACACTGCACATGGTTCAGAGGCTGTGCAAACAGAGGCATGCTGTCATTTATTTGTGGGAGGATACACATACACAGGCAGGCAGTTGGATGGCAGACATGGAGTTGTCTGGTGTGCAGTGGTCGAAGCTCCAAGACCTCTGTCAAGTCATCAAGTGTTTTGAGGAATACACACGGCTGGTAAGTGTAGACGACGCCATCATAAGCATGAGCATCCCACTAATGCGTCTGCTGATGCAAAGTTTGACGCACATCAAGGAGCAGGGGTCTGCAGACGAGGAGGAGGGAAGCCTTTATGACAGTCACCCATTGTCTTGTCAGGGAACTCTCCTGGATGAGGTGGCGGACAAAGAGGAGGAGGATGATAGGGATGAATATTTATGGGAGGAGGATGCTTCTCAGGGGGCAATAGAAACTGGTGGCTTTGCTAGGTCAGGTACAGGGTTTTTGCGGGCCACAAGTGATGTTGATTTGCAAGAAAGTGCCCCTCAGCCCAGAACAAGCAGTGAATTGACACCTGGAACATTGGCCCACATGGCAGAGTATGCCTTGCGTATCCTAAAAAGCGACCCCCGCATTATCAAAATAATGACCGATGACGATTACTGGTTGGCCTGCCTCGTAGATCCATGATACAATGGAAAATTACAAAATATCATGCCACATGAGAACCTTGAGCAAATATTGGCTACCAAACAAGCAACTCTTGTAGACCGTTTGGTTCAGGCATTCCCAGCACACAGAGGCGGTGATGGATCTCACACGAGCTGTAGGGGGCAACATGGCAGAGGTGTTAGAGATGCACAAATCCGAAGTGGCATTGGACAGAGGGGTTTTATGACCAGGTTGTGGAGTGATTTTGCAATAACCGCAGACACGACAGGTACTGCTGCATCAATTCAAAGTAACAGGAGACAGCATTTGTCCAGTATGGTTACCAACTACTTTTCCTCCCTTATCAATGTTCTCCATCGCATAGAAAGTAGGCTAAATGCAGTTCAAAATTGGTAACAGGACTAAACTGGTGGCATTGCTTTGTTCAGTGGAGGACAACTGTAAGGAGTGGCTGACACAGTTAATAGGCCCAAGTAAGTAAGTAGGCTAAATGCAGTTCAAAATTGGTAAGAGCAGTTCACAGGTGGCATTGCTTTGTTCAGTGGAGGACAACTGTAATAAGTGGCTCAGACAGACTGAGTAGGCCTAAAATAAAAAAGTAGGCTAAATGCAGTTCAAAATAGGTAAGAGGAGTACACAGGCGGCATTGCTTTTTTCATTGGATGACAACTGTAATAAGTGGCTGACACAGTTAGTAGGCCAAAATAATAAAGTGGGCTAAATGTCAGCCAAAAAAATGTTCATGAATAAACTGGTGGCATAGCTAGGTACAGGGGTGGGCTCCTCTGCTGTGTAGCAGACAGTGGTAGTAGGCGCAAAGTATTAACTTGTCTAAATGGAGGCCAGGGCCCCTGTATATGTTAACTATCATCTATCATTTCAACAAATTTGTATTGGCAGTGCCATTGAAGGATTTAACAGTAGTGTTGAGCGATACCTTCCGATATCGGAAAGTATCGGTATCGGATAGGATCGGCCGATATTCAAAAAATATCGGATATCGCCGATACCGATACCCGATCCCAATGCAAGTCAATGGGACCAAAATATCGGAATTAAAATAAACCCTTTCTTGCCTTGTAGGTTCATTCTACATGAAGGAAAACAACTAAGAATAATGTAGGATGTATTGTGGGAGGTGGCGGAGACATTAAAGGCAATGAGGTTTAGCCCAATCAAATAGAATAGCATGTTTTTTTTTTTTTTTAAGACGTTCGGAGTGAAAAAGATATTGAGTATGTAAATTTTTTTTTATTTTGTCAGATATTGATGTTTCACTATTCCACGCCCTTCCCCTTCTTTTTTTTTCTTTTTTTTTTTTACTTTTCCCACACTTTCATCTTCATCATCATCAGCATCTTTGACATCAACTTCTTCTTCACCTTATTCATCTTCTTCTTCATCTTCTACCTATTTTTTTTTTTTATTACATTCTTCATATTCATTTTATTCAACTATTATTATTCTTCCTATTCTACATATTCTTTTTATTCCACTGTTATTATTCTTCCTATTCTACTTCTTCATCATATTCTCATTTGTGACAGGCATTCCCGTAGTTGTTATCTATAAAAGTTGGAAGATTACACCTTCCGTTCTGCCAGTCACAAAAGTTACATTTGTCCGCTTTCAGTTTGGCCTGCAGCATCAGGCTTTATCCAGGGGCACCACGAGGAGGAACGGACTCACCCCCATACACTGCTTAGTCTTCTTCTGCATATAATTTAGATAATATCTTTTGCTCTGATATTAAGTCTTATGCTTAATGTTCTTCTGCTCTTTGTTCTGCAGCCTCTTGTTCTTCTGCTTCTCGGTCTTCCATGTCGTCGTCTCCAGGGTCGTCGTCTCCAGTGTCGTCATCTCCGCCGTCGTCGTCTCAGCCGTCGTCGTCTCCGCCGTCGTCGTCGTCGTCATCGGGGTGGTCTTCCGGGTCGTCGTCGTCGTCATCGGGGTGGTCTTCCGGGTCGTCGACTTTAGGGTCTTCAACTTGGAAATGTAGCAGAAGGTACAAGAAGGCTGAGAAAATGCCAAGAACCAGCTGATGGAACTGGAACTCGAATGGCTACCCGAAGGTTCAAGAGCCTATGGAACTACCGAGGACCAGCTGACGTTACTGGAACCCGGTTACTAAGCAGGAGGTACCCGTGCTAAAAAGCACTACCAAGGACCGCCTGACGTTGGCGGAACTCGGATACCCAGAAGGAGGCACCTAAGCCAAAGGCTCTGCCCGGAACCAGCTGACGGTACTGGAACCAGGATGGGGAGCAGAAGGTACAAGAGCAAAAGACACTGCCGAGAACCAGCTGACGGTACTGGAACCCGGATGGGTAGCCGAAGGTCCAAGAGCCAATGGAACTACCGAGGACCAGCTGACGTTACTGGAACCCGGTTACTAAGCAGGAGGTACCCGTGCCCGAAAGCACTACCAAGGACCACCTGACGTTGGTGGAACTTGGATACCCAGAAGGAGGCACCTAAGCCAAAGGCTCTGCCCGGAACCAGCTGACGGTACTGGAACCAGGATGGGGAGCAGAAGGTACAAGAGCAAAAGACACTGCCGAGAACCAGCTGACGGTGCTGGAACCAGGTGGTGGACCTGAAGGTCCACAGGAGAGGAGAGAACAGCTAGGCCGCGAGGCAGCCGCAGTTACCGAACCCCAACAGTCCTACAGGGGGAGCTGGGCCTACTGGCACTACAGAACCAGCCTTGACTACCAGTTCACGCAGCCCACATAGGAAGCTCCTAAACTGGAGGCACCCTGGAGTTGGCTAACCCGACCGCACCACGACGGGGCAAGCATAGGCGTCTCAGTGAGCTTGACACAACCCGGAAACAGCTGACGGTGCTGAAACCAGGCTTGGCACGAGGGAGTACCTGTGTCAAGAACACTGCCGAGAACCAGCTGGCGGTGCTGGAACCCAGATGCGTTGCCCCAGTGTGCAAGAGCCAATGGCACGACCGAGGACCAGCTGACGGTGCTGGAACACGGTTACTAAGCTGTAGGTGCCCGCGCTTAAAAGCACTACCAAGGACCGCCTGACGTTGGCGGAACTCGGATACCCAGGAGGAGGCACCTAAGCCAAAGGCTCGGCCCGGAACCAGCTGACGGTGCTGGAACCAGGTGGTGGACCCCAAGGCCCACAGGAGAGGAGAGAACAGCTAGGCCGCGAGGCAGCCGCAGTTACCGAACCCCAAAAGTCCTACAGGGGGAGCTGGGCCTACTGGCACTACAGAACCAGCCTTGACTACCAGTTCACGCAGCCCACATAGGAAGCTCCTAAACTGGAGGCACCCTGGAGTTGGCTAACCCGACTGCAACACGACGGGGCAAACATAGGCATCTCAGCGAGTTTGACACACCCCGGAAACAGCTGACGGTGCTGAAACCAGGCTTGGCACGAGGGAGTACCTGTGACAAAAACACTGCCGAGAACCAGCTGGCGGTGCTGGAACCCAGATGCGTTGCCCCAGTGTGCAAGAGCCAATGGCACGACCGAGGACCAGCTGGCGGTGCTGGAACACGGTTACTAAGCTGTAGGTGCCCGCGCTTAAAAGCACTACCAAGGACCGCCTGACGTTGGCGGAACTCGGATACCCAGGAGGAGGCACCTAAGCCAAAGGCTCGGCCCGGAACCAGCTGACGGCGCTGGAACCAGTTGGTGGACCCCAAGGCCCACAGGAGAGGAGAGAACAGCTAGGCCGCGAGGCAGCCGCAGTTACCGAACCCCAACAGTCCTACAGGGGGAGCTGGGCCTACTGGCACTACAGAACCAGCCTTGGCTACCAGTTCACGCAGCCCACATAGGAAGCTCCTAAACTGGAGGCACCCTGGAGTTGGCTAACCCGACCGCACCACGACGGGGCAAGCATAGGCGTCTCAGCGAGCTTGACACAACCCAGAAACAGCTGACGGTGCTGAAACCAGGCTTGGCACGAGGGAGTACCTGTGACAAGAACACTGCCGAGAACCAGCTGGCGGTGCTGGAACCCAGATGCGTTGCCCCAGTGTGCAAGAGCCAATGGCACGACCGAGGACCAGCTGGCGGTGCTGGAACCCGGTTACTAAGCTGTAGGTGCCCACGCTTAAAAGCACTACCAAGGACCGCCTGACGTTGGCGGAACTCGGATACCCAGGAGGAGGCACCTAAGCCAAAGGCTCGGCCCGCATCCAGCTGACGGTGCTGGAACCAGGTGGTGGACCCCAAGGCCCACAGAAGAGGAGAGAACAGCTAGGCCGCGAGGCAGCCGCAGTTACCGAACCCCAACAGTCTTACAGGGGGAGCTGGGCCTACTGGCACTACAGAACCAGCCTTGACTACCAGTTCACGCAGCCCACATAGGAAGCTCCTAAACTGGAGGCACCCTGGAGTTGGCTAACCCGACCGCACCACGACGGGGCAAGCATAGGCGTCTCAGTGAGCTTGACACAACCCGGAAACAGCTGACGGTGCTGAAACCAGGCTTGGCACGAGGGAGTACCTGTGACAAGAACACTGCCGAGAACCAGCTGGCGGTGCTGGAACCCAGATGCGTTGCCCCAGTGTGCAAGAGCCAATGGCACGACCGAGGACCAGCTGGCGGTGCTGGAACCCGGTTACTAAGCTGTAGGTGCCCGCGCTTAAAAGCACTACCAAGGACCGCCTGACGTTGGCGGAACTCGGATACCCAGGAGGAGGCACCTAAGCCAAAGGCTCGGCCTGGAACCAGCTGACGGTGCTGGAACCAGGTGGTGGACCCCAAGGCCCACAGGAGAGGAGAGAACAGCTAGGCCGCGAGGCAGCCGCAGTTACCGAACCCCAACAGTCCTACAGGGGGAGCTGGGCCTACTGGCACTACAGAACCAGCCTTGACTACCAGTTCACGCAGCCCACATAGGAAGCTCCTAAACTGGAGGCACCCTGGAGTTGGCTAACCCGACTGCAACACGACGGGGCAAACATAGGCGTCTCAGCGAGTTTGACACACCCCGGAAACAGCTGACGGTGCTGAAACCAGGTTTGGCACGAGGGAGTACCTGTGACAAAAACAATGCCGAGAACCAGCTGGCGGTGCTGGAACCCAGATGCGTTGCCCCAGTGTGCAAGAGCCAATGGCACAACCGAGGACCAGCTGGCGGTGCTGGAACACGGTTACTAAGCTGTAGGTGCCCGCGCTTAAAAGCACTACCAAGGACCGCCTGACGTTGGCGGAACTCGGATACCCAGGAGGAGGCACCTAAGCCAAAGGCTCGGCCTGGAACCAGCTGACGGTGCTGGAACCAGGTGGTGGACCCCAAGGCCCACAGGAGAGGAGAGAACAGCTAGGCCGCGAGGCAGCCGCAGTTACCGAACCCCAACAGTCCTACAGGGGGAGCTGGGCCTACTGGCACTACAGAACCAGCCTTGACTACCAGTTCACGCAGCCCACATAGGAAGCTCCTAAACTGGAGGCACCCTGGAGTTGGCTAACCCGACCGCACCACGACGGGGCAAGCATAGGCGTCTCAGTGAGCTTGACACAACCCGGAAACAGCTGACGGTGCTGAAACCAGGCTTGGCACGAGGGAGTACCTGTGACAAGAACACTGCCGAGAACCAGCTGGCGGTGCTGGAACCCAGATGCGTTGCCTATTAAAGATTGTCTTCCTAGAGCCCCAACTAGCGGTGTTGGAGCTAAGGGTAAGCAGGGGGAGCAGAGTGTAGGCCGAAGCCTGCACTGGAGGCAGCTTTGTGTCTGCGTTGCGTTTGCAGGACACTTTGCCGGCTACACAGTGGGGGAACAGCTGGCGTTGCTGAACCCCACTAACACAATGGCGTGTGTTTTTCTCTGTGCAGCTAGCACTTGCGGTCAAAAACTAGCGATGTTAGAGCCCGTGTTGAAGCAGGAGGAGGAGGAGAGGAGCAGAGTGTAGGCCGAAGCCTATTTGAACCAATTTCAAAGGAAACCTTTAACCCCCCCTCAGGTGTTACAAAGTACAAGAGACACACCTTGTGCAGTATTAATGCTGCACAAGTGAAAGGTTGCTCTATTAATTTGTCTACTTGCACACGCTGAATGAAAGACGTACACAATTTAGCCCATTCTACAGTCAAACTGTAGTGGATGCGTGACTTGGCTTTTTAAGGAGACGCAGCACAGGTGTCCCAAATAACGCCTTGGTGCTTGGCGCAGCTTCCTGAGCGTTGTTATTTGCTGTACAGGAGTCTGCGCTCTTGTGTTATCCCTTGGCAATGCCCTGTTAGAGCTGCCCGTCTTATGACCTCATTTCATGTTGGCCGGTGCGGTTAACGATGGCCATAAATCCCAGACCCACAGTGTCTTTTCATAAAGTCACACTGCGGTGCTGTGATTCGTGGCCTTGAGCAGTAAATATTTTGGCCGCTCACACACGTCCTTACACCTGCTTCAGACTGGGCGGCCTCTGCTGATCCCTTCTCGCATGCCGCGGCCATGAGGCTGCACAGTCTGAAGAAGGCGGAAGGAGATAAGTTAAGACAGGTGAAGATATGCACTGCTCGTGCCCATCAATCACACCCTCGCAGTCAAAATAAGACAACGAGGAGCATTGTTTCAGGCAGGGCGGACGCACAGGCGCAACAAGCCAACCAATGATGTCAGAAGATGGGAAGCGCTACCAAGGGGGGTGCTGCGTATCATTAGAAAGGAAAGTCACACCTCAGGGACAGTGGAATGGTCTCAATGAGACACATTTTGTACGTTTTGAGTTCCACGTGGGCAAGGACAAAAAGTCAGCCACCTTGTACAAATGCAGCAGTACTGCTGTACAAGGTGGCTGTTATACATAGAAACACCTGGGGGTGGGGGGCAGGCTCCCTTCAATTTCAGTTCATGTGCCTGCGTGGCGTTTGCAGGACACGTTGCCAGCTACACAGCAGGGGAACAGCTGGCGGTGCTGAACCCCACTAACACATTGGCTGGTGTTTTTCTCTGTGCAGCTAGCATGTCCGGGCAGAAACTGGCGTTGTTTGAGCCCAGGGTCAGCAGGAGGAGGAGAGGAGCAAAGTGTAGGCCGAAGCCTGCACTGGTGGCAGCTTTTGTTCAGTTGTGCCAGCGTGGCTTGTGCTGGACACGATGCCGACTACACAGCAGGGGAACAGCTGGCGGTGCTGAACCCCACTAACACATTGGCTGGTGTTTTTCTCTGTGCAGCTAGCATGTCCGGGCAGAAACTGGCGTTGTTTGAGCCCAGGGTCAGCAGGAGGAGGAGAGGAGCAAAGTGTAGGCCGAAGCCTGCACTGGTGGCAGCTTTTGTTCTGTTGTGCCAGCATGGCTTGTGCTGGACACGTTGCCGACTACACAGCAGGGGAACAGCTGGCGTTGCTGAACCCCACTAACACATTGACTGGTGTTTTTCTCTGTGCAGCTAGCAGTTCCGGGCAAAAACTAGCGGTGTTTGAGCCCAGGGTCAGCAGGAGGAGTAGAGGAGCAGAGTGTAGGCCGATGCCTAGTTGAACCCATTTCAAAGGTTACCTTTAACCCCCCCTCAGGTGTTGCAAGGTACAAGAGCCACACCTTGAACAGTATTAATGATGCACAAGTCAAAGGTTGCACTATTTAATTTTGCTCCTTGCACACGCTGAATTAAACACGTACACTATTTAGCCCATTATACTGTCAAACATTAGTGGAGGCGTGACTAGTCTACTAGTCTTTTTATGGAGACGCAGCACAGGTGTACAAATTTACACCTAGGTGCTGTGCGCAGATTCCTTACCGTTGTTATTTTCAGTACAGGAAACTGCGCTCTTGTGTTATCCCTTGGCAATACCCTGTGAGTGCAGGCCGTCTCATGACCTCATTTCATGTTGGCCGTTGCGGTTAACGATGGCCATAAATCCCAGACCCACAGTGGCTTTTCCTAAAGTCACACTGCGGTGCTGGGATTCGTGGCCTTGTGCAGTAAATATGTTCGCCGCTCACAC
This sequence comes from Ranitomeya imitator, assembly GCF_032444005.1. NCBI lineage: Eukaryota > Metazoa > Chordata > Amphibia > Anura > Dendrobatidae > Ranitomeya > Ranitomeya imitator. The sequence goes on along the minus strand of NC_091285.1, from coordinate 157,835,743 downwards.
ATGTCCTTACACCTGCTTCAGACTGGGCGGCCTCAGCTGATCCCTTATCGCATGCCGCGGCCATGAGGCCGCACAGTCAGAAGAAGGCGGAAGGAGGGGAGTGAAGACAGGGGAACATATGCACTGCTCGTGCCCATCAATCACACCCTCGCAGTCAAAATATATGAGACAACGGGGGGCGTTGTGTCGGGCAGGGGGGACGCACAGGCACAGCCAGCCAACCAATGATGTCAGGAGACGGGCAGCGCTAACAATGGGGGTGCTGCGTGTCATTAAAAAGGAAAGTCACACCTCAGGGACATTGTAATGGTCTGTAATGAGACACATTTTGTACTTGTTGAGTTCCACGTGTGCAAGGAGAAAAAGTCAGCCACCTTGTACAAATGCAGCAGTACTGCTGTACAAGGTGGCTGTTATACATAGAAACACCTGGGGGGGTGGGGGGCAGGCTCCCTTCAATTTCAGTTCATGTGCCTGCGTGGCGTTTGCAGGACACGTTGCCAGCTACACAGCAGGGGAACAGCTGGCGGTGCTGAACCCCACTAACACATTGGCTGGTGTTTTTCTCTGTGCAGCTAGCATGTCCGGGCAGAAACTGGCGTTGTTTGAGCCCAGGGTCAGCAGGAGGAGGAGAGGAGCAAAGTGTAGGCCGAAGCCTGCACTGGTGGCAGCTTTTGTTCAGTTGTGCCAGCGTGGCTTGTGCTGGACACGATGCCGACTACACAGCAGGGGAACAGCTGGCGGTGCTGAACCCCACTAACACATTGGCTGGTGTTTTTCTCTGTGCAGCTAGCATGTCCGGGCAGAAACTGGCGTTGTTTGAGCCCAGGGTCAGCAGGAGGAGGAGAGGAGCAAAGTGTAGGCCGAAGCCTGCACTGGTGGCAGCTTTTGGTCAGTTGTGCCAGCGTGGCTTGTGCTGGACACGATGCCGACTACACAGCAGGGGAACAGCTGGCGGTGCTGAACCCCACTAACATATTGGCTGGTGTTTTTCTCTGTGCAGCTAGCATGTCCGGGCAGAAACTGGCGTTGTTTGAGCCCAGGGTCAGCAGGAGGAGTAGAGGAGCAGAGTGTAGGCCGAAGCCTAGTTGAACCAATTTCAAAGGTTACCTTTAACCCCCCCCTCAGGTGTTGCAAGGTACAAGAGCCACACCTTGAACAGCATTAATGATGCACAAGTCAAAGGTTGCTCTATTTAATTTTGCTCCTTGCACACGCTGAATAAAACACGTACACTATTTAGCTCATTATACTGTCAAACAGTAGTGGAGGCGTGACTACTAGTCTTTTTAAGGAGATGCAGCACAGGTGTCAAAATTTACACCTAGCTGCTGTGCACAGATTCCTGAGCGTTGTTATTTGCTGTACAGGAGTCTGCGCTATTGGGATCCCTTGGCCATGCGCTGTGAGCGTTTCCTGTCTTCTGACCTCATTTAATGTCGGCCGTTACGGTTAGCGATGGACATGAATCCCAGACCCACAGTGTGTTTTCAAAAAATCACACTGCGTGGCTGGGATTCGTGGCCTTGTTCAGTAAATATGTTTGACGCTCACACATGTCCTTACACCTGCTTCAGACTGGGCGGCCTCATCTGATCCCTTATCGCCTGCCTCGGCCATGAGGACACCCAGTCTGAAGAAGGCGGAAGGAGATGAGTGAACACAGGCAAACATATGCACTGCACATGCCCATCAATCACACCCTCGCTGTTCAAAAAAATAAGACACCGAGGGGCGTTGTTTCGAGCAGGGCAGACGCACAGGCGCAGCCAGCTAACCAATGATGTCAAAAGACGGGCAGCGCTAACAAGGGTGGTGCTGCGTATCATTAGAAAGGAAAGTCACACCTCAGGGACAGTGGAATGGTCTCAATGAGACACATTTTGTACGTGTTGAGTTCCACGTGGGCAAGGAGAAAAAGTCAGCCACCTTGTACAAATGCAGCAGTACTGCTGTACAAGGTGGCTGTTTTACATAGAAACACCTGGGGGTGGGGGGCAGGCTCCCTTCAATTTCAGTTCATGTGCCTGCGTGGCGTTTGCAGGTCACGTTGCAAGCTACACAGCAGGGGAACAGCTGGCGGTGCTGAACCCCACTGACACATTGACTGGTGTTTTTCTCTGTGCAGCTCGCATGTCCGGGCAAAAACTGGCGGTGTTAGAGCCCAGGGTCAGCAGGAGGAGGAGAGGAGCAATGTGTAGGCCGAAGCCTGCACTGGTGGCAGCTTTTGGTCAGTTGTGCCAGCGTGGCTTGTGCTGGACACGATGCCGGCTAAACAGCGGGGGAACAGCTGGCGGTGCTGAACCCCACTAACACATTGGCTGGTGTTTTTCTCTGTGCAGCTAGCACTTCCGGGCAGAAACTGGCGGTGTTTGAGCCCAGGGTCAGCAGGAGGAGGAGAGGAGCAGAGTGTAGGCCGAAGCCTGCACTGGTGGCAGCTTTTGGTCAGTTGTGCCAGCGTGGCTTGTGCTGGACACGATGCCGGCTAAACAGCGGGGGAACAGCTGGCGGTGCTGAACCTCACTAACACATTGACTGGTGTTTTTCTCTGTGCAGCTAGCAGTTCCGGGCAAAAACTAGCGGTGTTTGAGCCCAGGGTCAGCAGGAGAGGAGCAGAGTGTAGGCCGAAGCCTAGTTGAACCAATTTCAAAGGTTACCTTTAACCCCCCTCAGGTGTTGCAAGGTACAAGAGCCACACCTTGTGCAGCATTAATGCTGCACAAGTAAAAGGTTGCTCTATTTGTTTTGCTCCTTGCACACGCTGACTAAAACACGTACACTATTTAGCCCATTATACTGTCAAACAGTTGTGGAGGCGTGACTTGTCTTTTTAAGGAGACGCAGCACAGGTGTCAAAATTTGCACCTAGGTACTGGGCGCAGATTCCTGAGCGTTGTTATTTGCTGTACAGGAGTCTGCGCTATTGTGATCCCTTGGCCATGCGCTGTGAGCGCTTCCTGTCTTCTGACCTCATTTCATTTCGGCCGTTGCGGTTAGCGATGGACATGAATCCCAGACCCACAGTGTGTTTTCAAAACATCACACTGCGTGGCTGGGATTTGTGGCCTTGTGCAGTAAATAGGTTTGCCGCTTACACATGTCCTTACACCTGCTCCAGACTGGGCGGCCTCAGCTGATCCCTTATCGCCTACCACGGCCAGGAGGCCGCACAGTCTGAAGAAGGCGGAAGGAGATGAGTTAAGACAGGCGAACATATGCACTGCTCGTGCCCATAAACCACACCCTCGCTGACAAAATAAATATGACAACGAGGGGCGTTGTTTCTAGCAGGGCGGATGCACAGGCGCAGCCAGCTAACCATGATGACAAAAGACGGGAAACGCTACCAAGGGGGGTGCTGCGTATCATTAGAAAGGAAAGTCACACCTCAGGGACAGTGGAATGGTCTCAATGAGACACATTTTGTACGTGTTGAGTTCCACGTGGGCAAGGAGAAAAAGTCAGCCACCTTGTACAAATGCAGCAGTACTGCTGTACTAGGTGGCTGTTATACATAGAAACACCTGGGGGGGTGGGGCCAGGTTCCCTTTAATTTCAGTTCATGTGCCTGCGTGGTGTTTGCAGGTCACGTTGCCGGCTACACAGCAGGGGAACAGCTGGCGTTGCTGAACCCCACTAACACATTGGCTGGTGTTTTTCTCTGTGCAGCTAGCACTTCCGGGCAAAAACTAGCAGTGTTTGAGCCCAGGGTCAGCAGGAGGAGGAGAGGAGCAGAGTGTAGGCCGAAGCCTGCACTGGTGGCAGCTATTGTTCTGTTGTGGCAGCGTGGCTTGTGCTGGACACGTTGCCGACTACACAGCAGGGGAACAGCTGGCGGTGCTGAACCCCACTGACACATCACCTAGTGTTTTTTCTGTGTAGACAACACTTCCAGGTGGCAACTGACAGTGTTGAAACCCAGGGAATCAAAGAGGAGCAGAGTGTAGGCCGAAGCCTGCAGTGGAGCAAGTTGAAAGGGAACCTTTAACCCCCCCCCCCCCAGGCATTTGTTGCTGAAAGAGCCATCTTGTACAGCAGTAATACTGCACATGGAAAATGGTGGCTCCGAAAATTATGCTCCTTGCAAACGCTGAAGTACACACTCATATAATGTGTCCCCTCACACCGTCAAACCATCCCGGAAGTGGGACTTTCCTTTGTAATGTGACACAGCACAGCCGTCATTCCAACCCCCTTGGTGCCGGGCGCCACCTCCTCAATGTTGTTTGGTTCTGTCACGGAGCCCGCGCTGTAATGTTATCCCTTGGCCATGCACAGTTAGCGGTGCCCGTCTTCTGACATCATGTAGGTGTCAGGCTGGCAGTGCCTGTGCGTCCAAGCTGCCCGAGATCCAACCTTGCAGTGTCATCTAATGTAGTCCCACTGCGGGCCAGGGATCCATGGGCATGCGCAGTGCATATCATCGCCTCTCACTCACCTCCTTCCTGCTTCTTCAGACTGTGCGGCGTCACGGCCGTGGCATGCTATTAGGGATCAGCTGACGCCGCCTAGTCTGAAGAAGCGTGAAGAAGGGGAGTGAGAGGCTAGTATATGCACTGCGCATGGCCATGGATACCAGGCCCACTGTGGGATCACATTAGACGACACTGCGAGGTGTGATTTCGGGCAGCGTGGACGCACAGGCGCAGCCAGGACGACAACAAATGATGTCAGAGGACGGGCAGCGCAAACTGTGCATGGCCAAGGGATAACATAACAGCGCAGGGTCCATGACGGAATCAAACAACGCTAAGGAGGCAGCGCACGGTGCCAAGGGGGTAGCAATGACGGCTGTGCTGCGTCACATTACAAAGGAAAGTCCCACCTCCGGGACGGTTGGACGGTGTGAGGGGACACATTACATGAGTGTGTAGTTCAGCGTTTGCAAGGAGCATAATTTCAAGAGCGACCTTTCCCTTGTGCAGTATTAGTGCTGCACATGGTGGCTCTTTCAGTAACAAACGCCTAGGGGGGGGGGGGACAGGTCCCCTTACATTTTAGTTGTGCCAGCGTGGCGGTCGCATGACACGTTGCCGGATACACAGCTGGGGATCAGCTGACGTTACTGAACCCCAATAACAGAGGAGCGACTGTTGACTATGCACACAGCACTTCCAGGCACCAACTGGCGGTGTTAGAGCCCAGGGACAGCAGGAGGAGCAGATTGGAGGTATTGCCGCACACACAGCTGGGGATCAGCTGACGTTACTGAACCCCAATAACAGAGGAGCGACTGTTGACTGTGCACACAGCACTTCCAGGCACCAACTGGCGGTGTTAGAGCCCAGGGACAGCAGGAGGAGCAGATTGGAGGTATTGCCGCACACACAGCTGGGGATCAGCTGACGTTACTGAACCCCAATAACAGAGGAGCGACTGTTGACTGTGCACACAGCACTTCCAGGCACCAACTGGCGGTGTTAGAGCCCAGGGACAGCAGGAGGAGCAGATTGGAGGTATTGCCGCACACACAGCTGGGGATCAGCTGACGTTACTGAACCCCAATAACAGAGGAGCGACTGTTGACTGTGCACACAGCACTTCCAGGCACCAACTGGCGGTGTTAGAGCCCAGGGACAGCAGGAGGAGCAGAGGAACAGAGTGTAGGCTGAAGCCTGATTGGAGCAAGTTGAAAGGAAACCTTTAACCCCCCCCCCCAAGACGTTTGTAGCTGAAAGAGCCATCTTGTGCAGCACTAAGGATGCAAAAGGAAAAGGTTGCTCTTTTAATTATGCTCCTTGCAAACACCGAAGTAAACACTAAAAATGTGTCCCTTTATACCGTTAAACCGTTCCGGAGGTGCGAATTTCCTTCGTAATGGGACACAGCACAGCTGTCATTCCTATCCCCTTGATGCCGTGCGCTGCCTCCTCAGCGTTGTTTTAAGCTGTCACGGAGCCTGCGCTGTTCTGTTAGCCCTTGACCATGCCAAATTAGCGCTGCCTGTCTTCTGACATAATTTGGTGTCAGGCTGTCAGTGCCTGTGCGTCCACGCTGCTCCAGATCCCACCTCGCAGTCTCGTCTAACGTAATCCCACTGCGGGCCTTGGAACCATGGGCATGCACAGTGCATAACCTCGACTCTCACTCCCCTCCTTCCCTCTTCTTCAGACTGTGCGGTGTCACGGCCGTGGCATGCTAGGGATCAGCTGACGGCGCACAGTCTAAAGAAGGCGGAGGGAAATGAGCGAGAGCCCGAGGGGAAGATATGCACTGCGCATGCCCATGGATCCCAGGCCCGCAGTGTGACTCAATCAGAAGACACTGCGAGGCGGGATCTCGGGCAGCGCGGCCGCACAGGCGCAGCCAGCCTGACACCAAATTATGTCAGAAGACAGGCAGCGCAAATAGGGCATGCCCAAGGGATAACAGAACAGCGCAGGCTCCGTGACAGCTTAAAACAACGCTGAGGAGGCAGCGCATGGCACCAAGGGGGTAGGAATGACGGCTGTGCTGCGTCACATTACGAAGGAAAGTCCCAGCTCCGGGACGGTATAACGGTATCAGTGAACACATTTTATAAGTGTTAAGCTCTGCGTGTGCAAAGAGCTAATAAAAAAGAGCTACCTTTTCCTTGTGCAGCATTACTGCTGCACAAGATGGCTCTTTCAGTAACAAACGACGGGGGGGGAGGGGGGTACAGGTTCCCTTACATTTAGGTTGTTGTGCCAGCGTGGCGGTCGCAGGACACATTGCATGCTACACAGCTGGGGATCAGCTGACGTTACTGAAACCCAATAACACTGGGTCGTATGTTTTTACTGTGCAGCCTGCACTTCTGAGCCGCAACTGGCGGTGTTGGAGCCCAGGAATAGCAGTTCAGGTGGTAGAAAGATGAACACAGCAGGAGACCTGGATGACACCCAATTACTTAATCAGGCAGAGGAGTGGCAAATTCCTGCGAGATCCAGGCCTGGTTCATTTTCAGGAAAGTAAGCCGGTCAACGTTATCGGAGGATAGTCGCATGCGACGGTCTGTTAGTACACCACCTGCGGCACTAAAGACACGTTCCGATAAAACACTAGCCGCAGGGCAAGCCAGCACCTCCAATGCATACTGGCTTAGCTCTGGCCATGTATCCAGCTTAGAGACCCAAAACTTGAACGGGGAAGAGCCGTCTGGGAGTACAGTAAGAGGGCAAGCCATGTAGTCTGTCACCATCTGACGGAACCGTCTTTTTAAGGAGATGCAGCACAGGTGTCAAAATTTACACCTAGCTGCTGTGCACAGATTCCTGAGCGTTGTTATTTGCTGTACAGGAGTCTGCGCTATTGGGATCCCTTGGCCATGCGCTGTGAGCGTTTCCTGTCTTCTGACCTCATTTAATGTCGGCCGTTACGGTTAGCGATGGACATGAATCCCAGACCCACAGTGTGTTTTCAAAAAATCACACTGCGTGGCTGGGATTCGTGGCCTTGTTCAGTAAATATGTTTGACGCTCACACATGTCCTTACACCTGCTTCAGACTGGGCGGCCTCATCTGATCCCTTATCGCCTGCCTCGGCCATGAGGACACCCAGTCTGAAGAAGGCGGAAGGAGATGAGTGAACACAGGCAAACATATGCACTGCACATGCCCATCAATCACACCCTCGCTGTTCAAAAAAATAAGACACCGAGGGGCGTTGTTTCGAGCAGGGCAGACGCACAGGCGCAGCCAGCTAACCAATGATGTCAAAAGACGGGCAGCGCTAACAAGGGTGGTGCTGCGTATCATTAGAAAGGAAAGTCACACCTCAGGGACAGTGGAATGGTCTCAATGAGACACATTTTGTACGTGTTGAGTTCCACGTGGGCAAGGAGAAAAAGTCAGCCACCTTGTACAAATGCAGCAGTACTGCTGTACAAGGTGGCTGTTTTACATAGAAACACCTGGGGGTGGGGGGCAGGCTCCCTTCAATTTCAGTTCATGTGCCTGCGTGGCGTTTGCAGGTCACGTTGCAAGCTACACAGCAGGGGAACAGCTGGCGGTGCTGAACCCCACTGACACATTGACTGGTGTTTTTCTCTGTGCAGCTCGCATGTCCGGGCAAAAACTGGCGGTGTTAGAGCCCAGGGTCAGCAGGAGGAGGAGAGGAGCAATGTGTAGGCCGAAGCCTGCACTGGTGGCAGCTTTTGGTCAGTTGTGCCAGCGTGGCTTGTGCTGGACACGATGCCGGCTAAACAGCGGGGGAACAGCTGGCGGTGCTGAACCCCACTAACACATTGGCTGGTGTTTTTCTCTGTGCAGCTAGCACTTCCGGGCAGAAACTGGCGGTGTTTGAGCCCAGGGTCAGCAGGAGGAGGAGAGGAGCAGAGTGTAGGCCGAAGCCTGCACTGGTGGCAGCTTTTGGTCAGTTGTGCCAGCGTGGCTTGTGCTGGACACGATGCCGGCTAAACAGCGGGGGAACAGCTGGCGGTGCTGAACCTCACTAACACATTGACTGGTGTTTTTCTCTGTGCAGCTAGCAGTTCCGGGCAAAAACTAGCGGTGTTTGAGCCCAGGGTCAGCAGGAGAGGAGCAGAGTGTAGGCCGAAGCCTAGTTGAACCAATTTCAAAGGTTACCTTTAACCCCCCTCAGGTGTTGCAAGGTACAAGAGCCACACCTTGTGCAGCATTAATGCTGCACAAGTAAAAGGTTGCTCTATTTGTTTTGCTCCTTGCACACGCTGACTAAAACACGTACACTATTTAGCCCATTATACTGTCAAACAGTTGTGGAGGCGTGACTTGTCTTTTTAAGGAGACGCAGCACAGGTGTCAAAATTTGCACCTAGGTACTGGGCGCAGATTCCTGAGCGTTGTTATTTGCTGTACAGGAGTCTGCGCTATTGTGATCCCTTGGCCATGCGCTGTGAGCGCTTCCTGTCTTCTGACCTCATTTCATTTCGGCCGTTGCGGTTAGCGATGGACATGAATCCCAGACCCACAGTGTGTTTTCAAAACATCACACTGCGTGGCTGGGATTTGTGGCCTTGTGCAGTAAATAGGTTTGCCGCTTACACATGTCCTTACACCTGCTCCAGACTGGGCGGCCTCAGCTGATCCCTTATCGCCTACCACGGCCAGGAGGCCGCACAGTCTGAAGAAGGCGGAAGGAGATGAGTTAAGACAGGCGAACATATGCACTGCTCGTGCCCATAAACCACACCCTCGCTGACAAAATAAATATGACAACGAGGGGCGTTGTTTCTAGCAGGGCGGATGCACAGGCGCAGCCAGCTAACCATGATGACAAAAGACGGGAAACGCTACCAAGGGGGGTGCTGCGTATCATTAGAAAGGAAAGTCACACCTCAGGGACAGTGGAATGGTCTCAATGAGACACATTTTGTACGTGTTGAGTTCCACGTGGGCAAGGAGAAAAAGTCAGCCACCTTGTACAAATGCAGCAGTACTGCTGTACTAGGTGGCTGTTATACATAGAAACACCTGGGGGGGTGGGGCCAGGTTCCCTTTAATTTCAGTTCATGTGCCTGCGTGGTGTTTGCAGGTCACGTTGCCGGCTACACAGCAGGGGAACAGCTGGCGTTGCTGAACCCCACTAACACATTGGCTGGTGTTTTTCTCTGTGCAGCTAGCACTTCCGGGCAAAAACTAGCAGTGTTTGAGCCCAGGGTCAGCAGGAGGAGGAGAGGAGCAGAGTGTAGGCCGAAGCCTGCACTGGTGGCAGCTATTGTTCTGTTGTGGCAGCGTGGCTTGTGCTGGACACGTTGCCGACTACACAGCAGGGGAACAGCTGGCGGTGCTGAACCCCACTGACACATCACCTAGTGTTTTTTCTGTGTAGACAACACTTCCAGGTGGCAACTGACAGTGTTGAAACCCAGGGAATCAAAGAGGAGCAGAGTGTAGGCCGAAGCCTGCAGTGGAGCAAGTTGAAAGGGAACCTTTAACCCCCCCCCCCCAGGCATTTGTTGCTGAAAGAGCCATCTTGTACAGCAGTAATACTGCACATGGAAAATGGTGGCTCCGAAAATTATGCTCCTTGCAAACGCTGAAGTACACACTCATATAATGTGTCCCCTCACACCGTCAAACCATCCCGGAAGTGGGACTTTCCTTTGTAATGTGACACAGCACAGCCGTCATTCCAACCCCCTTGGTGCCGGGCGCCACCTCCTCAATGTTGTTTGGTTCTGTCACGGAGCCCGCGCTGTAATGTTATCCCTTGGCCATGCACAGTTAGCGGTGCCCGTCTTCTGACATCATGTAGGTGTCAGGCTGGCAGTGCCTGTGCGTCCAAGCTGCCCGAGATCCAACCTTGCAGTGTCATCTAATGTAGTCCCACTGCGGGCCAGGGATCCATGGGCATGCGCAGTGCATATCATCGCCTCTCACTCACCTCCTTCCTGCTTCTTCAGACTGTGCGGCGTCACGGCCGTGGCATGCTATTAGGGATCAGCTGACGCCGCCTAGTCTGAAGAAGCGTGAAGGATTGGAGTGAGAGGCTAGTATATGCACTGCGCATGGCCATGGATACCAGGCCCACTGTGGGATCACATTAGACGACACTGCGAGGTGTGATTTCGGGCAGCGTGGACGCACAGGCGCAGCCAGGACGACAACAAATGATGTCAGAGGACGGGCAGCGCAAACTGTGCATGGCCAAGGGATAACATAACAGCGCAGGGTCCATGACGGAATCAAACAACGCTAAGGAGGCAGCGCACGGTGCCAAGGGGGTAGCAATGACGGCTGTGCTGCGTCACATTACAAAGGAAAGTCCCACCTCCGGGACGGTTGGACGGTGTGAGGGGACACATTACATGAGTGTGTAGTTCAGCGTTTGCAAGGAGCATAATTTCAAGAGCGACCTTTCCCTTGTGCAGTATTAGTGCTGCACATGGTGGCTCTTTCAGTAACAAACGCCTAGGGGGGGGGGGGGACAGGTCCCCTTACATTTTAGTTGTGCCAGCGTGGCGGTCGCATGACACGTTGCCGGATACACAGCTGGGGATCAGCTGACGTTACTGAACCCCAATAACAGAGGAGCGACTGTTGACTATGCACACAGCACTTCCAGGCACCAACTGGCGGTGTTAGAGCCCAGGGACAGCAGGAGGAGCAGATTGGAGGTATTGCCGCACACACAGCTGGGGATCAGCTGACGTTACTGAACCCCAATAACAGAGGAGCGACTGTTGACTGTGCACACAGCACTTCCAGGCACCAACTGGCGGTGTTAGAGCCCAGGGACAGCAGGAGGAGCAGATTGGAGGTATTGCCGCACACACAGCTGGGGATCAGCTGACGTTACTGAACCCCAATAACAGAGGAGCGACTGTTGACTGTGCACACAGCACTTCCAGGCACCAACTGGCGGTGTTAGAGCCCAGGGACAGCAGGAGGAGCAGATTGGAGGTATTGCCGCACACACAGCTGGGGATCAGCTGACGTTACTGAACCCCAATAACAGAGGAGCGACTGTTGACTGTGCACACAGCACTTCCAGGCACCAACTGGCGGTGTTAGAGCCCAGGGACAGCAGGAGGAGCAGAGGAACAGAGTGTAGGCTGAAGCCTGATTGGAGCAAGTTGAAAGGAAACCTTTAACCCCCCCCCCCAAGACGTTTGTAGCTGAAAGAGCCATCTTGTGCAGCACTAAGGATGCAAAAGGAAAAGGTTGCTCTTTTAATTATGCTCCTTGCAAACACCGAAGTAAACACTAAAAATGTGTCCCTTTATACCGTTAAACCGTTCCGGAGGTGCGAATTTCCTTCGTAATGGGACACAGCACAGCTGTCATTCCTATCCCCTTGATGCCGTGCGCTGCCTCCTCAGCGTTGTTTTAAGCTGTCACGGAGCCTGCGCTGTTCTGTTAGCCCTTGACCATGCCAAATTAGCGCTGCCTGTCTTCTGACATAATTTGGTGTCAGGCTGTCAGTGCCTGTGCGTCCACGCTGCTCCAGATCCCACCTCGCAGTCTCGTCTAACGTAATCCCACTGCGGGCCTTGGAACCATGGGCATGCACAGTGCATAACCTCGACTCTCACTCCCCTCCTTCCCTCTTCTTCAGACTGTGCGGTGTCACGGCCGTGGCATGCTAGGGATCAGCTGACGGCGCACAGTCTAAAGAAGGCGGAGGGAAATGAGCGAGAGCCCGAGGGGAAGATATGCACTGCGCATGCCCATGGATCCCAGGCCCGCAGTGTGACTCAATCAGAAGACACTGCGAGGCGGGATCTCGGGCAGCGCGGCCGCACAGGCGCAGCCAGCCTGACACCAAATTATGTCAGAAGACAGGCAGCGCAAATAGGGCATGCCCAAGGGATAACAGAACAGCGCAGGCTCCGTGACAGCTTAAAACAACGCTGAGGAGGCAGCGCATGGCACCAAGGGGGTAGGAATGACGGCTGTGCTGCGTCACATTACGAAGGAAAGTCCCAGCTCCGGGACGGTATAACGGTATCAGTGAACACATTTTATAAGTGTTAAGCTCTGCGTGTGCAAAGAGCTAATAAAAAAGAGCTACCTTTTCCTTGTGCAGCATTACTGCTGCACAAGATGGCTCTTTCAGTAACAAACGACGGGGGGGGAGGGGGGTACAGGTTCCCTTACATTTAGGTTGTTGTGCCAGCGTGGCGGTCGCAGGACACATTGCATGCTACACAGCTGGGGATCAGCTGACGTTACTGAAACCCAATAACACTGGGTCGTATGTTTTTACTGTGCAGCCTGCACTTCTGAGCCGCAACTGGCGGTGTTGGAGCCCAGGAATAGCAGTTCAGGTGGTAGAAAGATGAACACAGCAGGAGACCTGGATGACACCCAATTACTTAATCAGGCAGAGGAGTGGCAAATTCCTGCGAGATCCAGGCCTGGTTCATTTTCAGGAAAGTAAGCCGGTCAACGTTATCGGAGGATAGTCGCATGCGACGGTCTGTTAGTACACCACCTGCGGCACTAAAGACACGTTCCGATAAAACACTAGCCGCAGGGCAAGCCAGCACCTCCAATGCATACTGGCTTAGCTCTGGCCATGTATCCAGCTTAGAGACCCAAAACTTGAACGGGGAAGAGCCGTCTGGGAGTACAGTAAGAGGGCAAGCCATGTAGTCTGTCACCATCTGACGGAACCGTTGCCTCCTGCTGACTGGAGCCGCCGGTGATGGTGTAGACATTTGGGGCGGGCACACAAAAGTGTGCCAGAGTTGTGCCATACTGGGCTTGCCTTGGGCAGAGGCACTGCTTCTGCTCCCTCTTTGGGCAGAGCCTCCCCCACTGCCTCGACGCACTGAGCTGCTTTGTAAAGCACTAGCAGCACTCCTCTCAGTTGGACAGGAGAAGATGATGGAATTCACCAGTGTGTCGTGGTACTCCCGCAATTTACGCTCCCGGGTCAACGCAGGGATGAGGTTTTGGACGTTGTCCCGGTAGCGAGGATCGAGGAGGGTGAACACCCAATAATCAGGCATGTTGAGAATGTGGTCGATGCGGCGGTCGTTTCTCAGGCACTGCAGCATGAAATCCACCATGTGCTGCAGAGTGCCAACTGGCCCAGAAACGCTGTCCCCTGCTTGAGACATGATCTCTGCCCGCTCGTCATCACCCCACCCTCGCTGTACACACTGACCACTGGACAATTGTGTCGCTCCCTCCTCTGGACGGAGCTCTTCCTCCTCCATTGACTCCTCCTCATCCTCCTCACAAATTGGCCCCTGCGTACCCCTTTGTGAGGAACCACGTGGCGCTGACTCTCCAGAAGCTGATGGAAAAGGTGACTCCTCATCCTCCACCTCTTCCACAACATCATCCCTTAACCCTTGCAAAGTTTGCTGAAGCAGGCAGATAAGGGGGACAGTCATGCTGACTAGTGCATCATCTGCACTTGCCATCCGCGTGGAATAATCAAAAGGACGCAAAACCTGGCAGACGTCCTTCATAGTGGCCCACTCTGTGGTTGTGAAGTCTGATCGGCGCTGACTGCGACTTCTTTGCGCCTGATGCAGCTGGTACTCCATAACTGCTTGCTGCTGCTCACACAACCGCTCCAACATATGTAACGTGGAATTCCACCGGGTAGGTAGGTCACATATGATGCGGTGTTCCGGAAGGCGGAATCGGCGCTGCAGAGTAGCAGTGCGGGATCTGGCCAAGCTGGAACGCCGCAAGTGAGCACACTCTAGGCGGACCTTGTGCAGCAGGGCATCAAGATCCGGATAGTCCCTCAAAAAACTCTGCACAACCAAATTGAGCACATGTGCCAGACATGGGATGTGAGTGAGGTTGCCAAGGGCCAAAGCTGCCACCAGATTTCGGCCATTGTCACACACTACCATGCCTGGCTGGAGATTCGCTGGCAGTAACCACACATCGCTCTCCTGCTTGATGGCATTCCAGAGCTCCTGCGCTGTGTGGCTTCGATGCCCCAATGAAACTAGTTTCAAGACGGCCTGCTGACGTTTGGCCACGGCTGTGCTCATGTCGGTCATAGGTAAACGTTCACGGGTCCATGTGGAGGTGGACTGTGACGGATCCTGCAGAGAGGAATCAGAGGAACTGGTGTAAGAGGAGGAGTCGATGCGTACAGACTGGATTCCTGCAATCCTTGGAGTGGGCAGGACACGTCCTGCGCCACTCGCACGATCTGTACCTGGCTCAACAACATTAACCCAATGGGCAGTGAGGGAAACATATCGCCCCTGTCCATGCTGACTGGTCCACGCATCGGTGGTGAGATGGACCTTGCTACTGACGGCGTTCAGTAGCGCATGTTTTATGTTTGCCTCAACATGCCTGTGCAGGGCAGGGACAGCCTGCCTGCTGAAGTAAAAGCGGCTGGGCACCTTGTACTGTGGGACTGCCAATGCCATCAAGTCACGGAAGCTGTCAGTCTCCACCAGCCTGAACGAGAGCATTTCCAGGGACAACAGTTTGGCAATGCCTGCATTCAGAGCCTGTGCTCGGGGGTGGTTGGCCGAGAATGCCCGCCTTTTCTCCCATGCCTGGACTACCGATGGCTGTAGAGTAGACTGGGAGTGTGAGGATGACTGGGAAGGTGGTGCTGTGGGTGGAATTACACTAGGTCTCTGGACAACAGTGGAGGAAGAGGCAACACGAGATGAAGAGGTGGTAGCTGCCGCTGTTGGTTGGCCTACGTCTTCACTGTGTTTCTGTAACTCCACCGCGTGCCTGTTCCGCACATGTTTCCACATAATTGTGGTATTGAGGTTGCTGACACTTTTACCTCTTTTTACTTTCTGATGACACAGCTTGCATTTGACAAAACAAATGTCATCTGCAACTGTGTCAAAAAAGGACCAGGCACTGCAAGTCTTGGGAGCGCCCTTTTTGGCTTTGGAAAGAGACAGGCTCCTAACGGGTGCCAAAGTGGAGGCTACAGGCTCCGCAGTCTTCCCCCTCCCTCTCCCTCTTTGGCCCGTAAGGGGAAGCTCTTCCTCAGAGCTGCTCCCACCACCTTCCTGTTCCTCACGCCACGATGGGTCAAGGACCTCATCATCTCCACTACCCTCTGCCACCAACTGCTCCTCCTGGGTAGTCTCGGCAGCACAGTACGCATCAGAAAGCGGCACCTGAGTTTCATCATCAGATGCGTACTGCGCTGTGGTCACCGGAGGCACTGGCCCACCTGCCTCTTCAGAGTCAGAGAGATAAAGCTTTTGGGCATCACTGCACACTGCCTCTTCTTCCATTTCTCCAATGCTGCTTGGCTGGCCCCCTGTTTCCAAGCCAAGAGATTCAGAGAACAGAAGTAGAGACGGCTCCTGTCCTGGGCTCTCTGACTGCCTGGCCAATTTGGCAGGTGGTGAAGAGACAGATGGCTGCTCTCCAGTGCTCTGTGCCTGAGAGGATGTGGCACTAACTGAAGTCGATGCCGAGGCGTTAGCTGCCATCCACCCGACAACGGCTTCAATTTGGTCTTCACGTAGCAGCGGTGCACGGCGCTCTCCGACAAAGCTGCGCATGAAGGACTGTTCCCTGCTGAAACTGAGTGACGACGAGTCACCGGCGCCCGCAGCAGGCACAGAATCACCACGTCCTCTCCCTGCTCCTCTCCCTGCTCAGCGCCCACGCCCACGTGCCTTACTCCCTGCCCTCTTCATCTTGGTTGACAGATAAAGATAAGCAGAAAAGTACTAAGGCCTTAGTGTGCTTATTCCTGAAATGCTCCTCCTAACAGGTGTAAGAAACACTAATGTTGTAAATTGTGGACTAAACTTTATTATTTTTCAAATGTGGCCTACACAAGTGTTAAGTTGTGTTTGGTGAACTTAACTTTTTTTTTGGTGCAGATCGGGTTACAGAGCTAGTTTAAATCACACGGAGACCGTGTAGACAGCCGTAAACGGCGCTGCAAGGCCAAAAAACCCTCCTCTCGGTTATCCTATATAGTGTTTTTCCACTATTTAGCTGGATACGAGTGGAAAGACACTAATAGGAATTTTTTTTTTCAAATTTTAAACTGGCTGCACTATTTGAAAAAAAGGAAATTGTTTTTCAAGGTATGAGGCAGTAACGCACCCCGAGCTGAATCCAACCGGCTATGGCTGCACACAGACTACAGGGCGAGCTGCGCTCACACAGAGACCATGCAGACAGCCGTAAACGGCGCTGCAAGGTCAAGAAACCCTCCTCTAGGTTATCCTATATAGTGTTTTTCCACTATTTAGCTGGATACGAGTGGAAAGACACTAATAGGAATTTTTTTTTTCAAATTTTAAACAGGCTGCACTATTTGAAAAAAAGTAAAATTTTTCTCAAGGTATGAGGCAGTAACGAACCCTGAGCTGAATCCAACCGGCTATGGCTGCACACAGACTACAGGGCGAGCTGGGCTCACACGGAGACCGTGCAGACAGCCGTAAACGGCGCTGCAAGGCCAAAAAAACCTCCTCTAGGTTATCCTATATAGTGTTTTTCCACTATTTAGCTGGATACGAGTGGAAAGACACTAATAGGAATTTTTCTTTTCAAATTTTAAACTGGCTGCACTATTTGAAAAAAAGGAAATTGTTTTTCAAGGTATGAGGCAGTAACGCACCCTGAGCTGAATCCAACCGGCTATGGCTGCACACAGACTACAGGGCGAGCTGCGCTCACACAGAGACCGTGCAGACAGCCGTAAACGGCGCTGCAAGGCCAAAAAACCCTCCTCTAGGTTATCCTATATAGTGTTTTTCCACTATTTAGCTGGATACGAGTGGAAAGACACTAATAGGAATTTTTGTTTTTCAAATTTTAAACAGGCTGCACTATTTGAAAAAAAGTAAAATTTTTCTCTAAGTATGAGCCAGTAACGAACCCTGAGCTGAATCCAACCGGCTATGGCTGCACACAGACTACAGGGCGAGCTGGGCTCACACGGAGACCGTGCAGACAGCCGTAAACGGCGCTGCAAGGCCAAAAAACCCTCCTCTAGGTTATCCTATATAGTGTTTTTCCACTATTTAGCTGGATACGAGTGGAAAGACACTAATAGGAATTTTTTTTTTTTCAAATTTTAAACAGGCTGCACTATTTGAAAAAAAGTAAAATTTTTCTCAAGGTATGAGCCAGTAACGAACCCTGAGCTGAATCCAACCGGCTATGGCTGCACACAGACTACAGGGCGAGCTGGGCTCACACAGAGACCGTGCAGACAGCCGTAAACGGCGCTGCAAGGCCCAAAAACCCCCCTCTAGGTTATCCTATGTAGTGTTTTTCCACAATAGAGCTGGAGACTGGTGGAAAAACACTAATAGGAAATTTGAGAAAAAATGTGCAGCAGGCTGCACTAAGAGCAAAAAAGGACAACTGTGTGAGGCAGTGTGAACCCCCCCTGAGCTGAATACAACCGGGTATATGGCTGCACACAGACTACAGAGTGAGCTGCACACACACACACACACACAGAGACCTTGCAGAACGCTGTTAAAACAGCGCTGCAAGGCAAGAGCAAGGTGAACAGTGAAGAACACACAGCGTTTTGCTAAATTAGCCTTTGGAAAGGAAAATAAAGCAATTAGCTAGCTCGACTGGCCCTCAGTTAGAACACAGCGTCCTGTCCCTAACTGAAATCACAGCAGAGTGAGCGCAAAATGGCGGCAGCGTTTTTTATAGTGCAGAGTGACATCATTTCAGCAGCCAATCCAAGCCTTGCCAGTACTTACATGCCCACCATGCTAAACAGGATGTGCCCACACTTCCAATCATTCCTCATTGGCTGCTGCGTTCAGTTTGAATTCTGGGAACTTCCGATTCCGGTATCCGATACGCGGGAAGTATCGGAATTCGGTATCGGAATTCCGATACCGCAAATATCGGCCGATACCCGATACTTGCGGTATCGGAATGCTCAACACTATTTAACAGCACAGACCACACAGTGGTGAAGCAGGGAGAGGTAAGTATTGCAAGTGGAAGAGCACTGTTCGAGCTGGGGGGGACACTCTCTCGTGGGCGGCGGTACTGGCACAGGGCCCCTCATATTACGACGGTGTGTCTGACGTTGGTTGTGCACCACCACCATCAGAGACACTTCATTGTACTATGAGGGACCCTGTGCCAGTGCCGTCGCTCAAGAGTGGGCTCACCCACCTGTCCAGGCAAATCGCACGGGTGCTTGCACCAAGTGGTGACCACGGCCCTGATTGGGGAGTCAGCCCATTTAGGGAGGTGTAAAAATGTTGTATGGTGGACATTCAGCAGCTGCAAATGGAGGAATTGGAGCAGTCAGTAAGAGGAGGCCAAAAGCAAGACATTTTTAAGGCAAGCTACATGTCAGCAGGAGAAGGTGGGGCAAAATAATTTGAAATCCATGATTGGTCCATTTTAATGAAGGTTAGATCATCAACATTTCGGGTAGCCAGACGTGTCCTTTTTTCGGTCAGTATTGAACCAGCAGCACTGAAGACTCTTTCTAATTGCACACTAGCAGCTGGGCAAGCAAGCTCCTGTAATGCATATTCTGCCAATTCAGGCCAGGTGTCTATTTTAGATGCCCCGGAATCAAAGGGGAATGACCTGTGAGGGAGAACATCGATAATGGAGGAAAAGTAAATCGTAACTATACTGGACAAATGCTGTCTCCTGTCACTTTGAATCGATGCAGCACTACCTGTCGTGTCGTGTGGTAGCCAATATTTGCTCAAGGTTCTCATGTGGCATATTTTGTCATTTTCCTTTTTATCGTGGATCCAGGAGGCAGGCCAACCAGTAATCATCACTGGTCATCATTTTGATAATGCGGGGGTCCCTTTTTAGGATACGCAAGGCATACTCAGCCTTGTGGGCCAATGTTCCAGGTGTCAATTCACTGCTTGTGCTGGGTTGAGGAGCACTTTCTTGCAAAACAACATCACTTGTGTCCCGCAAAAACCCTGTACCTGACCTTGCAACGTCACCAGTTTCTATTGCCCCTGTGAAGCATCTTCCTCCCATAAATATTCATCCCCATCATCCTCCTCCTCCTCCTCTTCATCTGCCACCTCATCCAGGGGAGTTCCCTGAGCACACAATGGCTGACTGTCATCAAGGCTTCCCTCCTCCTCGGCTGCAGACACCTGCTCCTTAATGCGCGTCAAACTTTGCATCAGCAGATGCATTAGTGGGATGCTCATACTTATCATGGCTTCGTCTGCACTTACCAGCTGTGTGCATTCCTCAAAACACTGAAGGACTTGACAGAGGTCTTGGAGCTTCGACCACTGCACACCAGACAACTCCATGTCTGCCATCCAACTGCCTGCCCGTGTATGTGTATCCTCCCACAAATTAATTACAGCATGCCTCTGTTTGCACAGCCTCTGAACCATGTGCAGTGTTGAGTTCCACCTTGTTGCAACATCGATTATTAGGCGGTGCTGGGGAAGATTCAGCAATCGCTGATGGTTCAGCATACGGCTTGAATGTACGGGTGTGCAAGCAAAGTCTTCGCACCTTCAGGAGCAGGGCTGGTAACTCCTGATAATTTTTGAGGAAGCACTGCATCACCAGGTTCAAGGTGTGAGCCAGGCAAGGTATGTGTTTAAGTTCTGAAAGGGCTATGGCAACCATAAAATTCCTTCCGTTATCACTGCCTACCTTGCCTGCCTCAAGATGTACACTGCCCAGCCATGACTGAGTTTGTTGCTGCAAGTACTCGGCCAGTACTTCCGTGGTGTGTCTGTTGTCGCCCAAACACTTCATTCGAGGCCTTCTGTAGCCAGACGATGACGCTGGCTCAACACCTCCAGCCTTAGGTGCTATTGTGCTTTCGCCATTGCCACCAAATGCTCCACCACCACAACCATCAGTACCAGCTGGCAACGCCCGCCCACGGCCTCTTCCACCAGACGTCCTCATTTTTGGAAAAATCTAACCAAAATAACACCCGTTACATGGTACTGTAAAACAAGAAAGAAGGTGAATATAAACGTGTTGAGATTTTAAATCTCCCTTTTTTTTGGGGGGGGAGACTGAACAAAAAATCAGGCCCTGTGCAAAAAACAACACAATGTAAGTGGTTGAAAGAGGCTGGCTGATATACAACAAACTAACAGGACAGAAGTGTATCCACTTTGTGACAATTTGAATCTCCCTTTTTTTTTGGGAGACTGAACCACAACTTAGGCCCAGTGTATATAACAACGCAATCTAAGTGGCAGAAAGTGGCTGGCTGATATACGATAAACTAACAGAACAGAAGTGTATCCACTTTGTGAGAATTTGAATCTCACTTTTTTTTGGGTAGACTAAACCAAAACTCAGGCCCAGTGTATAAAGCAACACAATGTAAGTGGCAGAAAGTGGCTGGAAGATATATGAAAAAATACAAGGACTGTAGTACAATTTCAATCTCCCTACAATGATCTCAGGAAAAGTATGACAGCAATAAAAAGGACTGCTACACCCAAAAGTGTGGACAAACAAACAAGATAACTGTGCCGAAAGGAGCAACAGGATTTTTGCTTTTAAAAAAGCAGTTGGTTTGCACAGCGGCGTACAAACAGCAATGCAGCTATCAGGGAGCCTTATAAGGCAGCCTAATAAGCTACAGAGCTGATGCACAAAAATATAGCCTCCACTGTCCCTGCAAACAAATGGTGGTGTTGGACAGTTGAAATCGCTACAGCACAAGCAGTTTCGGGGCTTAATCTTCCCTCCCTAACTATATGCCTTCTTCTGATGAAGCTGCGGCAACCTCTCCCTTTGCTAAGATCGGCAGAAGTAAGATGGCGGTCGGCGTGCCCCTTTATAGCCCCTGTGACACCACAGAAAGCAAGCCAATCACTGTCATGCCCTTCTCTAAGATGGTTGGAATCGAGACCTATGTCATCACGCTGCCCACACTCTGCGTCCTCCTTCATTGGCTGAAAAATGGCGATGAAAGCGTCATACAAAACGCGACTTTGGCATCAGGATCGCCGACCTCATGGCCGATCCCACACTAGGATCGGGTCGGGTTTCATGAAACCCGACTTTGCCGAAAGTCGGCGATTTTTTAATTTGTCCGATCCGTTTCGCTCAACCCTAGTCACCATGAGCATTTAAATATTACGTTACTTGTAAAAAAGACACTAAATTACAGTACAAGTAAAAAAAGTAAAAGACCACAGTTAACATGCAGCATGCCCAGTGATCTTTATCAGAAAAAAAGAAATTTCAATTTACTAAAAAGATGCCCTAATCTGAGACTTCAGCCTTCACCAATAATATTTTGGCTATATTTTTCATTTCTTTCTTGATCCAAAGCCTAATACATTTTGATACTCTTGTTTGTAATGATTCTCCCTTATACACATTAAGCCAAAAGTTCCACCACAGGACACAGCAGGAGCACTATTAACAAACTGCTTAACAGTCTTACTTTAGCACAACCACATCAGTGTTATTTTTACATTGAAGAAATGCTCAGAACAGAAATGTCCTCTTGCTTCAGGGCATATCTCCTCGATTGAAACTTAGGCAACAGGCAGACAGCAAGGAATAGGGCATGGTGCACGAAAACCAGCGAGGAAAAAATAAACTTATGTCAGCCTACTGGAAATAACTGGAAGCCCTCCAATTAGAAATAAATTGCTGCCCGGAGCATGCTGCACATGATATTCTCTAATGACGCAAGCTGTGCTGAAAATGCACTGCTTCACAGATAGCAAATAATGGAATTTTCTGTGAATTTAATTTTTTTCACTTTTTTTTTAACATTTAACGGAAAACATTAAAAATATGCGGACAGAATTTTTTTGTAACATAAATGGTAAGACAGCACACTAGTCACTTACTGATTACGTGTATTCATATCTGAAAATGGCGTAATGTGCCATTAAGAAAACTATTTAAAACATATTGCTAAAGAAATATACACTGTATTCTGTACCATAAACTACATGTGCAGGCCGAGCTAACTCATGGCTACTCCCCTGTGCTTTAAGGTATTTCAGCATTCTTTGGAACTTGAAAAGGGTTTCCCTACGAACAAAGTTAATTTTAATCAACATTTTAATCAATAGGTCTTTAGATAATGATAGTTCTACAATTGGATGTGTTTAAAAAATAATTTTCCTGTGCTGTTATAATCTTCTAAATGTGCCCATCCTGTGTGCTTTGTCACCCTCACATAGGACTTCTGGATAAAGAGCTTACTTACACTTCAAGCTCTTAAAGCAGACCTCACAGTGGAACACATGGGGAAGAGAGGAAACTAGTTATAGCTAGTGAGAAAAAGTAATTAAAACAAGGGATAAAAGGAGAGAGATAACGCTTTAACCTCTTTGAAGCAGTGACTCCTTGCAGTGTCCAGGTTACTAAACAGGAAAGGTCTTTTCTGGGATCCAGATAAAAAATTGCAAAAATAAGATCTGCTTACCCAGAGGTGATCATTTTTGTCCTCATCAAAGCATCTTTTGTAGACACTCCAGCTCTGGGGTCCAGTTAGGTATATTGGTGTTTGTATCAATCCAATATTTATCCTCCCTTGTCTTTGAGCTGCACATTACAATCATGTAGCTCCCCACATATGGGTGTCCACTATCCGGTCTCAGTCCTTCTTTGCCCTTTTAATATTAGAGGTTAGGACCCTCCTAAATAGGGTCACCGTGACATGGTGGGATAGCTTTTTCCTATTTTTTAAATCAAATTTATGTTAACTAAGCCCGCTATATTATTTTCATGCACTGAGTGCTGTTTATTTACTTACTGCAGGGTATTTGCTTTTTTATCTTGAGTTTTGTCTGTTTAGTGGCCAGTGTGAACATGCGCTTACATGCTGCATGCACACCAACATATATTCCAGTTAATATGTTGTGATGTTTTGTTTCAGTGTTTTTACATTTTGTGCAAATAAAGGAGTGGCCTCCCTTCTCTTTCGGCTGGAAATTACATTCATGTACTTCCCCATGCGTGGGTGTCTACTATCCGGGTTCAGTTCTTCTCCAGTTCATCTCTTCAGGCGTTTCCCTCCAAATGAATAATTTTATGGTAGATGACGCTATATCTGTCATATTTTGTCTCTATGTAATGGTAAAATCATGAGAAAAAATATGACGTCAATGTCTAACGCCTGGGACCTTCAGAGGAGATGATATCTTACAAGTTATGGATCTCATAAAATCAAGAAGGGATGAGAATATCCCACAATCCGCCCTACATGAGGTCATCAAGGGGAGGTGTGTGTGCATAACTTAGGAGCTAATAAAAAGCAGAAACTAGGTTTGGGTCAATTCTCAGTACTCAGAACACATAGGAGGAGGAAGAAAGGAATCGGGCACAACCATGTGACGTTAATTAAAACAGAAGGAATCGGGTCAATAAAAATAGGGGTATACACATACCAAATAAAGATCTAATTAAACCATGATAATAACCTAGTTCTAATCCTATTTTACCCATTAGATGGACACAGTAACTGTTCAGTACAGAAAAATATGAAAATCCGATAAAAATATGTACACAAGAACAAAGTATAAAAAATACAAATTTTATTAAAGAAAAAACACACAAAACAGTAACATACAAAACAACAAAATACTAAACCTGGTAGGTGTCACAGAGTGGGAAACCAAAAACGGCGCAGGAACCCACCATACTCAATAAAGAGGCACTTCACAGAAAACTAAATGGACCAAAATGGTGCACATGGTAGGTCTGTAAGCATGATATCAAAAAGAATCACTAATCATAGAGAACCTCCAAGAGCAGTTACCTATATCAATCTGTAAGTAAATACCTCCGGTGGGTGCCGACGCCTGCCCCTACGCACGTTTCGGCAATCAGCCTTCTTCTGGTGGTGGCATCACACCAATAAGACCAAGGTTATATAGTTTAAAACAGCCAATCAGAAAAGACATAACACACAGCATAAAGAAACGGGTTCTCTCAATGGCCAAGAAGCCGCCGGAACTTAATACACAGGGGCACTATATTTATATCTATACACACCAATCATGGAGCTATATGGCTCCACATAGCTTATCATGATCCGGTGTCCACCCATCTAAATTAAATATTACAAGTACAACAGAATGGGTTGCACTCAATGTAATAAATGACCAATCAAAAAGAACTTAGAAGGTGTGTCATGAAATGACAAGCGTCAAAAAGAAAGTGCCCTGTGGGGAAGAAAAAAAAAAAAAACACATTATGTTACAAGAGAACTACACATGGAGTCCGCAGGCACTTGTAATCTTTTTTGAAGATCTTAATAGTGATACCATCAATTTGCTCCTCACATACAAATTCCATATGGAAGCAATTGATTTCCTGGATGTAACGGTCAAGCGAGATGACGATGGGTTCTTGCAGACAGATCTGTTCCGCAAGGAGACATCTGTCAATTCAGTTCTACACGCGCAGTCTGCACATCCTCCACAGGTTATTAAATCTATACCTACTGGGCAATTTCTAAGGATCCGTCGGCTTTGTTCATCAGATGCCGACTTTGAGAAAGAGCATTGGATTTGAAGGACCGTTTCCGTGCAAGGGGCTACAGTAATAGACAAATCAAAAAGGCTTCTTGGCCATTGAGAGAACCCGTTTCTTTATGCTGTGTTATGTCTTTTCTGATTGGCTGTTTTAAACTATATAACCTTGGTCTTATTGGTGTGATGCCACCCCCAGAAGAAGGCTGATTGCCGAAACGTGCGTAGGGGCAGGCGTCGGCACCCACCGGAGGTATCTACTTACAGATTGATATAGGTAACTGCTCTTGGAGGTTCTCTATGATTAGTGATTCTTTTTGATATCATGCTTACAGACCTACCATGTGCACCATTTTGGTCCATTTAGTTTTCTGTGAAGTGCCTCTTTATTGAGTAAGGTGGGTTCCTGCGCCGTTTTTGGTTTCCCACTCTGTGACACCTACCAGGTTTAGTATTTTGTTGTTTTGTATGTTACTGTTTTTTGTGTTTTTTCTTTAATAAAATTTGTATTTTTTATACTTTGTTCTTGTGTACATTTTTTTATCGGATTTTCATATTTTTCTGTACTGAACAGTTATTGTGTCCATCTAATGGGTAAAATAGGATTAGAACTAGGTTATTATCATGGTTTAATTAGATCTTTATTTGGTATGTGTATACCCCTATTTTTATTGACCCGATTCCTTCTGTTTTCATTAATTTTTTCTGTGTTTTTTCACAGCATTTGTTGCGGTCAAATGGACTATAAGGCCAGGGAATCTTCCTGGCGCACTAAACTCAATAAGGTTTTTCAGAGTGGGTCTCCTTATGATGCGGGTGATCAGAGAAATGAGATTGAGCTACAAAATAATACTAAACGCTTATTACAGAAGCGTATGAAAGTTTGGTGGAACAAAGCGTTTTTGGAGCACTATTTAAGTAAACAGATGATTCCACGTGGCCTCAGGGTCCAGGTATTCCCCTCTTTTCCTATTGAGGATGAGAATTTCATATCGAAATGGGAGGAGGTGTGTAATAACAGTTCGTATAAATTTATGGAGTTGTTGATTGCACGTAACCAGACAGTGATTGAGAATATTGAAAAAGAACTAGATTCTTCATATTCATTATTGAAGGAGTCAGTGTCCAGTGAGAAATTACTTGCCTTTAATGAACAAATGGAGTCTTCCACTGACACCTGGGAGAAACAGATTCAAGAAACACAGTCTAAAAAATTAACCAGAGACACGTTGGACTACACCCAGCAAAGAGTATATAGGTGGAGAAAATCCACGAATAACAACAGACAAAATAGATCAGCATCAGTGTCGTCTGCATCCTCTGTTGGTGGTCAGTCTGATGTTTCCCAGTTATCTGGAATCGCTGCGAACACACGGTTTAGTCGGAAAAAAACAACTCGCCATTGGGAACATACACAAAAGGGCAACAAATTCAAGCAGTCTAAGAATGAATCCGGCCATTTGAAGGTAATTAATTTGTCTGAACATTTTTTCTCCGATCTTGAGTTGAGTTTGCTGTCAAGAGGTCTAACCTTTTCTCCTAGCTCACGTTTTGACCTTTTCACAGTAATCAAGGACCTTCCTATTTTTGGTCGAACTCTGATTTTTAAGAAGTGGTTCCACAATGAAGATCTACGACGGATGTTTCCAACTAAAGAAGAACAACAAGCTTTGCAGATTCTGGAAGGATTGTTGAAAGAACAGGAGGATGCTGATATGGGTAAGGTCCCGCATTGTTTGTACCAGAAATCACGCAAGTTCCCACCCTTTTCCACATGCCCTAATGTCGATCTGTTTGTAAAGTTGGTATCTGAGGAATTACGGAGTATCCCTAATAATATCTATAGGGATAACTTAACAGTGAATGAAAGAAAGAGCTTAAACAGACTTAAAGACATCCATGATGTTGTGTATAAGCCTGCGGACAAGGGTGGGAACATAGTGGTTTGGCCATGTAGGCTTTATGAGACAGAAGCCTACCGACAATTGCGTGATAAACAATGCTACCAGAGATTGTCCTTTAACCCTCTCGCATCATATGTGGAGGCGTTTCTTAAAATCCTTGATTCAGCATGTGAGAGGCAAATTATTTCTAAACAACTACGGGATGCACTGATTGTGGCGGAGCCTAGAATTTCTACTATGTATCTATTGCCTAAGGTACACAAGGATTGCAAGGTACCTCCTGGGAGACCGATTATATCGGGCAATGGTAATTTTCTTGAAAAAGCGTGTAAATATATAGATGCACAATTGAAATCTTTGGTCGAAAATTTGCCATCCTTTATTCGGGATACTGGAGATTTCCTTAGAAAAATCGACTCTATCAGTATTGATGAAGGGGCAGTCCTTGTTACATGTGACATCGAGGCCTTATATACAAGTATAAGACATCAAGATGGTCTTAAAGCAGTGGCATATTATCTGTCTATGACTACCTTTTCGGCGGAGGAAATTCAGTTTATCTTGGAACTATTGGAGTTTGCTTTGAAGCATAATTTTTTCTTTTTCGGTGGGTCCCTCTACCTACAGCTCCAGGGGACAGCCATGGGAGCGGCCTTTGCGCCCTCCTATGCTAATCTGTTCCTGGGGCTGTGGGATAGGGACCTATTCCTGTCAGATCGACACTCGTCAATGGATCGTGTCCTGTTTTGGGCACGGTACATTGACGATGTGTTTTTGATCTGGCAGGGAAGTCCGCAGGCACTTGTAATCTTTTTTGAAGATCTTAATAGTAATACCATCAATTTGCTCCTCACATACAAATTCCATATGGAAGCAATTGATTTCCTGGATGTAACGGTCAAGCGAGATGACGATGGGTTCTTGCAGACAGATCTGTTCCGCAAGGAGATATCTGTCAATTCAGTTCTACACGCGCAGTCTGCACATCCTCCACAGGTTATTAAATCTATACCTACTGGGCAATTTCTAAGGATCCGTCGGCTTTGTTCATCAGATGCCGACTTTGAGAAAGAGCATTGGATTTGAAGGACCGTTTCCGTGCAAGGGGCTACAGTAATAGACAAATCAAAAAGGCTTCTTGGCCATTGAGAGAACCCGTTTCTTTATGCTGTGTGTTATGTCTTTTCTGATTGGCTGTTTTAAACTATGTAACCTTGGTCTTATTGGTGTGATGCCACCCCCAGAAGAAGGCTGATTGCCGAAACGTGCGTAGGGGCAGGCGTCGCCACCCACCAGAGGTATCTACTTACAGATTGATATAGGTAACTGCTCTTGGAGGTTCTCTATGATTAGTGATTCTTTTTGATAGCATGCTTACAGACCTACCATGTGCACCATTTTGGTCCATTTAGTTTTCTGTGAAGTGCCTCTTTATTGAGTATGGTGGGTTACTGCGCCGTTTTTGGTTTCCCACTCTGTGACACCTACCAGGTTTAGTATTTTGTTGTTTTGTATGTTACTGTTTTTTGTGTTTTTTCTTTAATAAAATTTGTATTTTTTATACTTTGTTCTTGTGTACATTTTTTTATCGGATTTTCATATTTTTCTGTACTGAACAGTTATTGTGTCCATCTAATGGGTAAAATAGGATTAGAACTAGGTTATTATCATGGTTTAATTAGATCTTTATTTGGTATGTGTGTACCCCTATTTTTATTGACCCGATTCCTTCTGTTTTCATTAATTTTTTCTGTGTTTTTTCACAGCATTTGTTGCGGTCAAATGGACTATAAGGCCAGGGAATCTTCCTGGCGCACTAAACTCAATAAGGTTTTTCAGAGTGGGTCTCCTTATGATGCGGGTGATCAGAGGAATGAGATTGAGCTACAAAATAATACTAAACGCTTATTACAGAAGCGTATGAAAGTTTGGTGGAACAAAGCGTTTTTGGAGCACTATTTAAGTAAACAGATGATTCCACGTGGCCTCAGGGTCCAGGTATTCCCCTCTTTTCCTATTGAGGATGAGAATTTCATATCGAAATGGGAGGAGGTGTGTAATAACAGTTCGTATAAATTTATGGAGTTGTTGATTGCACGTAACCAGACAGTGATTGAGAATATTGAAAAAGAACTAGATTCTTCATATTCATTATTGAAGGAGTCAGTGTCCAGTGAGAAATTACTTGCCTTTAATGAACAAATGGAGTCTTCCACTGACACCTGGGAGAAACAGATTCAAGAAACACAGTCTAAAAAATTAACCAGAGACACGTTGGACTACACCCAGCAAAGAGTATATAGGTGGAGAAAATCCACGAATAACAACAGACAAAATAGATCAGCATTAGTGTCGTCTGCATCCTCTGTTGGTGGTCAGTCTGATGTTTCCCAGTTATCTGGAATCGCTGCGAACACACGGTTTAGTCGGAAAAAAACAACTCGCCATTGGGAACATACACAAAAGGGCAACAAATTCAAGCAGTCTAAGAATGAATCCGGCCATTTGAAGGTAATTAATTTGTCTGAACATTTTTTCTCCGATCTTGAGTTGAGTTTGCTGTCAAGAGGTCTAACCTTTTCTCCTAGCTCACGTTTTGACCTTTTCACAGTAATTAAGGACCTTCATATTTTTGGTCGAACTCTGATTTTTAAGAAGTGGTTCCACAATGAAGATCTACGACGGATGTTTCCAACTAAAGAAGAACAACAAGCTTTGCAGATTCTGGAAGAATTGTTGAAAGAACAGGAGGATGCTGATATGGGTAAGGTCCCGCATTGTTTGTACCAGAAATCACGCAAGTTCCCACCCTTATCCACATGCCCTAATGTCGATCTGTTTGTAAAGTTGGTATCTGAGGAATTACGGAGTATCCCTAATAATATCTATAGGGATAACTTAACAGTGAATGAAAGAAAGAGCTTAAACAGACTTAAAGACATCCATGATGTTGTGTATAAGCCTGCGGACAAGGGTGGGAACATAGTGGTTTGGCCATGTAGGCTTTATGAGACAGAAGCCTACCGACAATTGCGTGATAAACAATGCTACCAGAGATTGTCCTTTAACCCTCTCGCATCATATGTGGAGGCGTTTCTTAAAATCCTTGATTCAGCATGTGAGAGGCAAATTATTTCTAAACAACTACGGGATGCACTGATTGTGGCGGAGCCTAGAATTTCTACTATGTATCTATTGCCTAAGGTACACAAGGATTGCAAGGTACCTCCTGGGAGACCGATTATATCGGGCAATGGTAATTTTCTTGAAAAAGCGTGTAAATATATAGATGCACAATTGAAATCTTTGGTCGAAAATTTGCCATCCTTTATTCGGGATACTGGAGATTTCCTTAGAAAAATCGACTCTATCAGTATTGATGAAGGGGC
The DNA here is from genome assembly GCF_032444005.1 of Ranitomeya imitator. Classification (NCBI taxonomy): domain Eukaryota; kingdom Metazoa; phylum Chordata; class Amphibia; order Anura; family Dendrobatidae; genus Ranitomeya; species Ranitomeya imitator. The sequence goes on along the minus strand of NC_091285.1, from coordinate 157,805,629 downwards.
AGTCCTTGTTACATGTGACATCGAGGCCTTATATACAAGTATAAGACATCAAGATGGTCTTAAAGCAGTGGCATATTATCTGTCTATGACTACCTTTTCGGCGGAGGAAATTCAGTTTATCTTGGAACTATTGGAGTTTGCTTTGAAGCATAATTTTTTCTTTTTCGGTGGGTCCCTCTACCTACAGCTCCAGGGGACAGCCATGGGAGCGGCCTTTGCGCCCTCCTATGCTAATCTGTTCCTGGGGCTGTGGGAGAGGGACCTATTCCTGTCAGATCGACACTCGTCAATGGATCGTGTCCTGTTTTGGGCACAGTACATTGACGATGTGTTTTTGATCTGGCAGGGAAGTCCGCAGGCACTTGTAATCTTTTTTGAAGATCTTAATAGTAATACCATCAATTTGCTCCTCACATACAAATTCCATATGGAAGCAATTGATTTCCTGGATGTAACGGTCAAGCGAGATGATGATGGGTTCTTGCAGACAGATCTGTTCCGCAAGGAGACATCTGTCAATTCAGTTCTACACGCGCAGTCTGCACATCCTCCACAGGTTATTAAATCTATACCTACTGGGCAATTTCTAAGGATCCGTCGGCTTTGTTCATCAGATGCCGACTTTGAGAAAGAGCATTGGATTTGAAGGACCGTTTCCGTGCAAGGGGCTACAGTAATAGACAAATCAAAAAGGCTTCTTGGCCATTGAGAGAACCCGTTTTTTTATGCTGTGTGTTATGTCTTTTCTGATTGGCTGTTTTAAACTATATAACCTTGGTCTTATTGGTGTGATGCCACCCCCAGAAGAAGGCTGATTGCCGAAACGTGCGTAGGGGCAGGCGTCGGCACCCACCGGAGGTATCTACTTACAGATTGATATAGGTAACTGCTCTTGGAGGTTCTCTATGATTAGTGATTCTTTTTGATAGCATGCTTACAGACCTACCATGTGCACCATTTTGGTCCATTTAGTTTTCTGTGAAGTGCCTCTTTATTGAGTATGGTGGGTTATTGCGCCATTTTTGGTTTCCCACTCTGTGACACCTACCAGGTTTAGTATTTTGTTGTTTTGTATGTTACTGTTTTTTGTGTTTTTTCTTTAATAAAATTTGTATTTTTTATACTTTGTTCTTGTGTACATTTTTTTATCGGATTTTCATATTTTTCTGTACTGAACAGTTATTGTGTCCATCTAATGGGTAAAATAGGATTAGAACTAGGTTATTATCATGGTTTAATTAGATCTTTATTTGGTATGTGTATACCCCTATTTTTATTGACCCGATTCCTTCTGTTTTCATTAATTTTTTCTGTGTTTTTTCACAGCATTTGTTGCGGTCAAATGGACTATAAGGCCAGGGAATCTTCCTGGCGCACTAAACTCAATAAGGTTTTTCAGAGTGGGTCTCCTTATGATGCGGGTGATCAGAGAAATGAGATTGAGCTACAAAATAATACTAAACGCTTATTACAGAAGCGTATGAAAGTTTGGTGGAACAAAGCGTTTTTGGAGCACTATTTAAGTAAACAGATGATTCCACGTGGCCTCAGGGTCCAGGTATTCCCCTCTTTTCCTATTGAGGATGAGAATTTCATATCGAAATGGGAGGAGGTGTGTAATAACAGTTCGTATAAATTTATGGAGTTGTTGATTGCACGTAACCAGACAGTGATTGAGAATATTGAAAAAGAACTAGATTCTTCATATTCATTATTGAAGGAGTCAGTAGTGTCCAGTGAGAAATTACTTGCCTTTAATGAACAAATGGAGTCTTCCACTGACACCTGGGAGAAACAGATTCAAGAAACACAGTCTAAAAAATTAACCAGAGACACGTTGGACTACACCCAGCAAAGAGTATATAGGTGGAGAAAATCCACGAATAACAACAGACAAAATAGATCAGCATTAGTGTCCTCTGCATCCTCTGTTGGTGGTCAGTCTGATGTTTCCCAGTTATCTGGAATCGCTGCGAACACACGGTTTAGTCAGAAAAAAACAACTCACCATTGGGAACATACACAAAAGGGCAACAAATTCAAGCAGTCTAAGAATGAATCCGGCCATTTGAAGGTAATTAATTTGTCTGAACATTTTTTCTCCGATCTTGAGTTGAGTTTGCTGTCAAGAGGTCTAACCTTTTCTCCTAGCTCACGTTTTGACCTTTTCACAGTAATTAAGGACCTTCATATTTTTGGTCGAACTCTGATTTTTAAGAAGTGGTTCCACAATGAAGATCTACGACGGATGTTTCCAACTAAAGAAGAACAACAAGCTTTGCAGATTCTGGAAGAATTGTTGAAAGAACAGGAGGATGCTGATATGGGTAAGGTCCCGCATTGTTTGTACCAGAAATCACGCAAGTTCCCACCCTTATCCACATGCCCTAATGTCGATCTGTTTGTAAAGTTGGTATCTGAGGAATTACGGAGTATCCCTAATAATATCTATAGGGATAACTTAACAGTGAATGAAAGAAAGAGCTTAGACAGACTTAAAGACATCCATGATGTTGTGTATAAGCCTGCGGACAAGGGTGGGAACATAGTGGTTTGGCCATGTAGGCTTTATGAGACAGAAGCCTACCGACAATTGCGTGATAAACAATGCTACCAGAGATTGTCCTTTAACCCTCTCGCATCATATGTGGAGGCGTTTCTTAAAATCCTTGATTCAGCATGTGAGAGGCAAATTATTTCTAAACAACTACGGGATGCACTGATTGTGGCGGAGCCTAGAATTTCTACTATGTATCTATTGCCTAAGGTACACAAGGATTGCAAGGTACCTCCTGGGAGACCGATTATATCGGGCAATGGTAATTTTCTTGAAAAAGCGTGTAAATATATAGATGCACAATTGAAATCTTTGGTCGAAAATTTGCCATCCTTTATTCGGGATACTGGAGATTTCCTTAGAAAAATCGACTCCATCAGTATTGATGAAGGGGCAGTCCTTGTTACATGTGACATCGAGGCCTTATATACAAGTATAAGACATCAAGATGGTCTTAAAGCAGTGGCATATTATCTGTCTATGACTACCTTTTCGGCGGAGGAAATTCAGTTTATCTTGGAACTATTGGAGTTTGCTTTGAAGCATAATTTTTTCTTTTTCGGTGGGTCCCTCTACCTACAGCTCCAGGGGACAGCCATGGGAGCGGCCTTTGCGCCCTCCTATGCTAATCTGTTCCTGGGGCTGTGGGAGAGGGACCTATTCCTGTCAGATCGACACTCGTCAATGGATCGTGTCCTGTTTTGGGCACGGTACATTGACAATGTGTTTTTGATCTGGCAGGGAAGTCTGCAGGCACTTGTAATCTTTTTTGAAGATCTTAATAGTAATACCATCAATTTGCTCCTCACATACAAATTCCATATGGAAGCAATTGATTTCCTGGATGTAACGGTCAAGCGAGATGACGAAGGGTTCTTGCAGACAGATCTGTTCCGCAAGGAGACATCTGTCAATTCAGTTCTACACGCGCAGTCTGCACATCCTCCACAGGTTATTAAATCTATACCTACTGGGCAATTTCTAAGGATCCGTCGGCTTTGTTCATCAGATGCAGACTTTGAGAAAAGAGCATTGGATTTGAAGGACCGTTTCCGTGCAAGGGGCTACAGTAATAGACAAATCAAAAAGGCCTATAATCGTGCCCCGAAACAAAATAGGCATGATCTCTTGTATACGTCAAACTCGGGGAAGGTCAATGGTGATACGGAAAACAATAAGGTTAGGTTGATTACCGGGTATCACTCACAGTGGACTTGGATGCAAAAAATTGTTGCAAAATACTGGCCAATTTTGTTGGCGGACCAAACACTAAAGATATATCTGCCTCCGAAACCAAGCATTACTGCAAGAAGGGCTAAAAATTTTAAAGAGATCCTTGTACGAAGCCATTACAACAAAAGTGATCAGTCTGTGCTCCCCTTTATACAACTTCGCAAGCCCAAATGGGGATGCTCCCCTTGTGGCAAGTGCGTGGCTTGCCCCAACATCGAATGTGCCACCACGTTCCACTCCTCCGATGGCAGCAAAGAATTCAAAATTACACAAACGATTACATGTTCTACAAAGGCTGTTGTTTATCTGGCCCGTTGTCCATGCAATAAAATCTATACAGGTCTAACTACTAGAGCGTTAAAAGTTAGAACAAGAGAGCATGTTCGTGACATTACTGCTGCCAAGGAGGAGAGGGATGTTGATCACTTACGTACTTTGCCCAGACACTTCAAAATGTTTCATCAATGTGATCCAACAGGCCTTCGGGTAATGGGCATAGATCGCATTGTGTTGGGAGTTAGGGGAGGGGAAGTTAGTCGATCTTTAGCCCGCTTGGAGACGAAGTGGATCTGGACCCTGGGGTCAATGCATCCGAATGGACTTAATGAAGCCCTTAGCTTTGTCCCGTTTCTCTGATCATTCCGCATCATTTTTAATCACATCTATATGTCATTTTATTTATATTGTTTTTATATTTTCTTTTTTAGAGCCAATATGTTTAAGATTTATACATCTTCCATCTGGATGTCGGGTTCTCGTGGTTTGCTGCTATTATTTCCATATGTTGCCTTGGAGATATTCGTTCCTCTGCATGGATGAAGATTCCCCTTTAAAGAACTTGTAGCATCACTGTTTTTGGACTTTTAGGGTTGTTGTGTATGTATAAGTGTATATATATTTTTCTTTTTTGTATATATTTCATTTTTTGTTATACTATTTTTCATGATATATCTTGTATGATGATTTTAATGTACATAATGGCTGTTTTTCTCAGCTTATTTTCACATACTATAAGCACATTTTTTACTGTTTATTGTGTTTCATGGTTTTTTCGTTGGTGCTTACAGCACTGCACTTTTCATATGTATTTGGATCACTTATTAATATATTCTCTATGCACTTTTATGGAGACATTTGTCCCATTCGTATATATATATCTACATATAGGGCATGATAGTGGTCCTCCCCTTTGTGCTCATTGCATTGCGCATCTTATCACTTAGTTAGATTGTTTATATTGTCGTATACGTACACATTTTGTCACTCTTAGTGGGACATAACATCCCTTTTCTTTGTATGTATGTGGTATGTATGGTGTATGGCTGTTTATATTTTAGTAGATGAATATTTAACACTTTTTTTTTTTTTTTTTGCAGTGATGTACTCTGGTTTTAGCGTGCAGATGTGTGCACGCGTTAATAAAACTCTGTTGGTTTTCATCCCTAGTGATGTGTTTGGTTTTCAAACGTGTAGTTATGCGCACGCGTCATTGAGACTTCTTTGGTCCCTAATGTGTAGCGATGTGCTTGTTCTCTAGCGTACAGATGTGTGCACACGCTTTTGCCATTGTGGGATGGGAGCATTGTTGGGCGTGTCTTTTTGACTCGGCGCTCCGGTCGCGTGACCGGACCCTGGCCCAGTGGGCGGGGTCTGGCGCGCGGCCGGACCGCCGATTCTGACGCGCTCTCCGATGTCTCTCTCCCCGTCGGGCGGGGCGATGTGCGCCATCAAGATCTGCAGCTTACTTCTATATGTGTTGTTCTCTTACAAACATAATGTGTACCTTTCTTTTACACAGGGCACTGTCCTTTTGGATGCCTGTCTTTTTATGACACACCTTCTAAGTCCCTTTCAATTGGTCACTTGTTATATTGGGTGTATCCCATTCTATTGTAGTTGTAATATGAATATTTAAACTAGATGGGTGGACACCGGATCATGATAAGCTATGTGGAGTCATTTTATATTGCTGTATATTTACACATTTTGTCACTCTTAGTGAGATATAATATCCCTTTTCTTTGTATGTATGTGGTATGTATGGTGTTTGATTGGTTATACTATAGTAGATGAATAATAAAAATTTTTCAGTGATGTGCCCTGTTTCTAACGTGCAGATGTGCGTATGCGCTAGTAAAAACTCTTTTGGTCCCTATCTTTAGTGATGTGTTTGTTTTTAATGTGCAGTTATGCGCACGCGTCATTGGAATTTCTTTGGTCTCCAATGTGTAGCGATGTGCTGTTCCTTAGCGTGCAGATGTGCGCACGCGCTGCTGTGGTATGGGAGCATTGCTGGGCGTGTCTTTTCGACTCGGCGCTCCGGTCACGTGACCGGACCCTGGCCCAGTGGGCGGGGTCTGGCGCGCGGCCGGACCGCCGATTCTGACGCGCTCTCCGATGTCTCTCTCCCCATCGGGCGGGGCGATGTGCGCCATCAAGATCTGCAGCTTATTTCTCCATGTGTAGTTCTCTTGTAACATAATGTGTTTTTTTTTTTTTTTTTCCACAGGGCACTTTCTTTTTGACGCTTGTCATTTCATGACACACCTTCTAAGTTCTTTTTGATTGGTCATTTATTACATTGGGTGCAACCCATTCAGTTGTACTTGTAATATTTAAATTAGATGGGTGGACACCGGATCATGATAAGCTATGTGGAGCCATATAGCTCCATGATTGGTGCGTATAGATATAAATATAGTGCCCCTGTGTATTAAGTTCCGGCGGCTTCTTGGCCATTGAGAGAACCCGTTTCTTTATGCTGTGTGTTATGTCTTTTCTGATTGGCTGTTTTAAACTATATAACCTTGGTCTTATTGGTGTGATGCCACCCCCAGAAGAAGGCTGATTGCCGAAACGTGCGTAGGGGCAGGCGTCGGTACCCACCGGAGGTATCTACTTACAGATTGATATAGGTAACTGCTCTTGGAGGTTCTCTATGATTAGATTAGTGATTCTTTTTGATATCATGCTTACAGACCTACCATGTGCACCATTTTGGTCCATTTAGTTTTCTGTGAAGTGCCTCTTTAGTGAGTATGGTGGGTTCCTGCGCCGTTTTTGGTTTCCCACTCTGTGACACCTACCAGGTTTAGTATTTTGTTGTTTTGTATGTTACTGTTTTTTGTGTTTTTTCTTTAATAAAATTTTTATTTTTTATACTTTGTTCTTGTGTACATTTTTTTATCGGATTTTCATGTGACGTTAATGTAGAAATCGCAGGAACGAGAGATGTCGCTACAGACAGGAGGCAGACCAAGAGTTAAATTATTTATTTAACGAAGAACAATACTCCTTTCAGGCTCATTAACCTGTATTCGTTGGTACAGATTTTTTATTACAATACTGGCAACAACATTGTACTGTATCTTCAATTTCTAAATTTGTGCTCATATAATACAAATTTGTGTAGTTTTCATGCATAGTTTTTGCTAAATTAAGGGGAAAATTTTGAAGCATTCCTTCCCAACTTTCCTCTTGTTAAAGGGTTATGTAGTTTAGAAAGTACATTTAATCAATCATCAAGAAAGATTAAATAAAACACTGTCTCTCCCTCTGGAGAACCACAACAATCCATTACAGGGAAGCTCATTGATCTCATTATTAACTGTTTAAAGTGTCATTTTATCTGAGGTTGCCTTCCCTCTTAGTCAGATGTCTTATGTTAGAACTGCGTTTTATAGCTAAGATCTTTGCTAAAACGGTACAAAAATTAGCTTTGTTTGACCACTTGATCAGTGAATTATCAATCAATGAGTAGCTACGAATCTCTCAAAACGTCATATACTTCTAATTTTAACCAAAATAATGACACAACGTGCACCAAATTAGAGGGATTTAACATAACTTAATATTAATATCTCATTTTGTTATGAGATGCCCTCAACTAAACTGCACTTCAAATGTCACAAGCACATTACCCAGTGATTAAGAGGCACTACCTTTAAAATAATGGCAGGAAACAATAATAAGCAATTCATCATTGTGAAACACAGTAACACTTTCATATTGCAAGCGTATTTACATTCAGTTACCATTTTCTAATTATTGGATCGTAAATTTATTTTCTTAAAGATGCCATAAATCTTACTAATACAGTATTGCTATTGAAGGTGTCTGGGAATTAATACAGCTAACGTTTTAATATCCTTATTTTAACATAGTCATCCTTGCATGACAGCTATAGATCCTGGCTTAACAAAAATGTAGTGAGACAAATAATTATTTATTAGCTTTATTTATATCAAAAAGATGATGCTTTTAGTTTACATTCACATTATAATGTATTTAAAATTTCCACGTGCTATAAATTCTCAAATATCGCTCTTGATCCTTGAGACTCTGCCAAGTTCTTTCATGTAAAAAGTGTAGAGCAATTGTCTGAGTATCTGAATGCTCATGACCGTGAAAAAAAAGAAAAGTATTTTTCACTTATTCTGCTTCCTTGGTCTTTTCCCTGCGGTCTTGTGGTGTTACTAGTTAATTTTTAGCAATTTACAAATTGCAAAGTGAATGAGCAAAGGTGAAGTCTAAATCAAATCAATATTACACAGTTTTTGAAGGAACTTGGTAGACAAAATTTTCCAAACATCTTTGAGAATTAACCACAGATCTGTTATTGATTTATGCTTGCGAAAATCCTTTTGTTTCTTCATGGAATCCCAGATAGACTTGATTTAACAGGAGTCTGTCAGACTGCTTTTGCTATGTAATCTGAAAACAGCAGGAGATAGAGGCTGAAACAGTGAGTATTCCAGCAGCTGTCCACTGCTTGTAAGCAGCATATGATGTCCCTGCCATTCGCTGCTTAGTGAGAGCATAAGTGAGATGCTGGTATTGGAAGAAGATGCTGCGAGGAAGCGTAGGAAGATAAATAGAATGGTTTATTTTTTTTTTTGATAGGAGCCATGCCTACCAGGATGGGGAGGCAATGCATACCAGGATATGGTTGAGGACTTATGCATACCAGGATAGGGATGAGGAGGCCATGCACACAATGATGGGGATGAGGAGACCATGCATACCAGAATAGGGATGAGAAGACCATGCACACCAAGATAGGGATGAGCAAGACATGCATACCAGATAGGTATGAGGGTGCTATGCATACCAGGATAGGGATGAGGGGGCCATGCATACCAGGTGTAATAGGTTGGGTGGTGGAACCACTGTGCCAAAGCTTAAGGAAGACCTGGAGGGGTGTGACTAGGAGCCTCACCCAATCTGACCACAGACATGCAGCAGCTAACGACACCGAGGTCCGTGGAGAGACAAGGCAGGTGATCCAGGCCCTACTCCAGGACTGACCTTGGGTAGATAGCAGTTGACCCCTAGGTAATGGGGATGGCCTGGTGGAATGTGCAGATAAGATGACAGAAACTGCAGGTGCAGACAGGCCAGTCTGACAGAGAGATGAACACTGGTGGGTGCAGCAGGCTTGGCTGCTGTTGAGGTTAACACTGGTGGGTGCAGCTGGCTTGGCTGCCATTAAGGTGAGCACTGGTGGGCTTAGTTGGCTCAGCTACCGTTGAGGTGAGTACTGGTGGGTACAGCTGGCTCGGTTGCGGTGGAGGTTAGCACTGGTTGGTGCAGCAGGCTTGGCTACTGTTGAGGTGAGCACTGGCAGGTGCAGCAGACTTAACTGATGGCTGACATTGAAGAAAGCGCACTGGCGGTTGCAGCAGGCTAAGATACAAGCACTGGGACCTGAGAACTGACAAGCGTGTTAGGAACAAACTCATAACATTGCACAGGAACCTCCATGTTGGAGGAGGCGCTTTAAATAGTAAGTGTCCTCCAGTTATTGGGTGGGAACACTTTAGAGGAATGTGTGCGGCCTCTTTAAGAAAGAGGAAGTGTACACGCACGTACCCTAAGCACAGTGCCTGGAGAGCTACTAGGAGTGCATGCATCCAGGGCAGCAGCAGACCCAGATGGAGCAGGATGAGATCCTCGGCGGCGAGTATGCTGGTGTCTCTGCAGTGAGAGAGGCACTGCAGGAAGAGATGTGGGCACCACACCAGGATAGGCATGAGGGGGCCGGCCATGAATACCAGGATAGGGATGAGGGGGCTATACACACCAGAATGGGGATGAGGGGACAATGTACACCAGGCTTATACGCAAGTTAATTCATTTTCCCATTTTTTTGTGGTAAAATTAGGGGCCTCGGCTTATATATGGGTTGGCTTATACTCGCGTATATACGGTAAATAATGCAGAGAGACTGCAGAACCAGCCAATTGAAGTCCACAAAATGAGGAAAAACTTAGAGAATTGCCCACTACTTCTCATACCCCTCGCTTGACCCCATGAAGAGGAAGTTTGGGATCAGCTGCAGCCTGGAGTATCTTTCTTGATCAAAGTGTCCAACGGCGTGGACAGTGATGCCAGCGCTGATTGGGCACCAATGTAAAGTGTCACATGACCGCACAATGAAACCCGAGGAGAACGACTGCCGACACTGTGGGAACGGCCCCATCACGGGAGGTGAATATAGCCTTTATTATTTTATGGAGGCTAGACATTTTGATCATGAAGGGGTGGTCTTGTCCTAGTAGTGGACAACCTCGTTAAACTCTCATTGAGACCTTTAGAGGCCAGCGCCTTAAGTTTTATTATCCACTTTATCTCAATCCAGGACAATTTATTCTTGATCTCACCTCCACGAATATGCAAATACACATGGTCAGTACCCCTCACTTTTAAACCATATGGACTGATCTTATAGCATAAGTGATGGGAAATGGGTTTTAAGTTACTTAGTTGATGAGTATCCTGAAAGTCGGTAGGTCTAACTAACTGAAAATCACAAAGATGTTCTAAGATCTGCAATTTTCTGGAAATCAATCTGATATGAATGAGTCCACATTGACAAGTGGCATAAGAGATCACTCCTTCAGTTCTGCAGGTAATAGGTTCAATCTTTTACTAACGTTTACCCTCATAGCCCACAATAAAGTTTCCTTAATATATACACATGCTGACCACATGCCACATGGATAAGAGCCCTATTTGGGTCCCTATTATTTTATAAGGAAATGAGATGTCGGTGATTTGTCATTGTTGTCAACGAGAATATGACAAGATTTTGCTACATCTTGTCCTTCAAAAAATTGGACAAGAATTACTAAAAACACCAGTCATCTCAAGCAATGTCATGTGGTAATTAGTAGAGTTGAGCGACCTTGACCTTTTTAGAGTCGAGCCGGGTTTCGCGAAACCCGACTATCTCAAAAGTCGGGTCGAGTGAAATCGGCCGATTATGGCGAAAAGTCGGGATCGACCGAAACACGAAACCCAATGCAAGTCAATGGGGCAGCATAGTCGGCAGTGAGTGGGGGCCAGGAAAACACCTAGAGTGCCCATTTTAATGTCAAAACCATCCATTCTTCTTAATGAAGCTTGTCAAGAGTAATTTACCTTATAATAATTGGAAGGCATTTGAAATTGGGGGTCATTTGGCTAAAGTTGTGTGGGGTAGGGCTGGTTCAAGTAATTAGTGGGCCCAGGAAATCTGGACCACGTCACGGCAGTGGAGCAGGGAGAGGTAAGTATTTCAACTTTGCAAGTGCTGTGATCCTGAGCAAGCACGGGGGCCCACTTGTTGGCATTGGCACTGGCACAGGGCCCCTCAAAGTACAGCGGTGTGTTTGCACGGCGGGGGCGCCTCCCACCGGCAGCAACACTTTTGCGTACTATGAGAGGCCCTGTGCCAGTGACGTCGCCAACTAGTATTCCTCCCCCCACCTGATGAAGGAACCTGCACTTTCATCTGCACCTTCCTCTTTGTCCCCGTGTAAGGTGGTATGGTATGCGGGAAGAGCAACCTGACTTTCAGCAGGGTCACAATGTTGTTGTGTAGCATGCACGGGGAATGTTGCGTTATGGGTCAATGTACCAGCAGACTCATCTATCACTGGCTGGGCAATGGGCACGATGAAGTGGAAACACAGATATAGGCCCAAAGAATAAAGTGGGCTAAATGCAGTTCAAAATTGGTAACACAGGAATAACCAGGGGGCATTGCAGTGGAGGACAACTGGAATGAGAGGCTGACACAGAGAGTAGGGCCAAATCAGTAAGTAGTCGAAATGCAGTTCAAAATTGGCAACCGTAGTAAACAGGCGGCACAGCTTTGTTCAGTGGAGGAGAACAGCAAGGAGTGGCAGACACCGATAGTAGGCCCCAACCCAACTAGTAGGCCAAATGCAGTCTAACATTAACAACTACTTAACGAGAGCCTGAAAATGGAATTTCAGGACAGGAAACCAGGAGAACAGCAAGGAGTGGCAGACACCGATAGTAGGCCCCAAACCAACTAGTACGCCAAATGCAGTTGTTCCATTTAACCACAATTTAATGAGAGCCTGAAGATAGAAGCTCAGGAAAGGCAACCTGGGGAACACCTTGGAGTGTAACACACCATCTCTCTCCACCCCATACCCATTTTGTAGGCCTAATGCAGTGTACTTTTCTACAACTACTAAACGAGAGTCGGAAGACCGAAGCAATGGCAAGGAAACCTGGGGAACACCTTGGAGTGTAACACACCATCTCTCTCCACCCCATACCCAATTTGTAGGCCTAATGCAGTGTAGTTTCCAAGAACTACTAAACGAGAGCCGGAAGATCGAAGCTCAGGAAAGGCAACCTGGGGAACACCTAGGAGTGTAACACACCCTCTCTCTACACCCCATACCCAATTTGAAGGCCTAATGCAGTGTAGTTTCCAAGAACTACTAAACGAGAGCCGGAAGATCGAAGCTCAGGAAAGGCAACCTGGGGAACACCTTGGAGTGTAACACACCCTCTCTCTACACCCCATACCCAATTTGAAGGCCTAATGCAGCGTAGTTTCCAACAACTACTAAACGAGAGCCGGAAGATCGAAGCTCAGGAAAGGCAACCTGGGGAACACCTTGGAGTGTAACACACCATCTCTCTACACCCCATACCCAATTTGAAGGCCTAATGCAGCGTAGTTTCCAACAACTACTAAACGAGAGCCGGAAGATCGAAGCTCAGGAAAGGCAACCTGGGGAACACCTTGGAGTGTAACACAACGTCTCTCTACAACACGGAAGGGCTGATTCTTAGGAAGGAAGGCTGTTGAAAATAAGCATTGCGCGTCCGAGGGTGATTATATTCTTATTAGGTATATACTCACCCTCGGACGCGCCCTGCTTCTTTATTTGGAATGAATGTTTATTTGCAATGTGGTGTTGACTTTCTCTATTATTTTGGTAATTAATGATTTTATTATTTTCATTGTTTTGCATCTTCTCGGCAATAATATAAAGAAGACGCGACAGGACAACACTCGGTGGATGCCATATCTGTGTTTTCAATTTAAAAAACCTTTCAGTTAAATACTTGCAGGATAAAGTAATTGTAGCTGGTGGCCATTTTTAGTACTGTACCAGATTTTAGTTGTGTGTTTGTTTTTAATGTTAAAATGTCTGCATTTGATATCTCACCAGTATTTTCTTTTTTATAAGCAAAATACTTTTTTTTTTATTTTATGATGTTGGTTCAAGGGGTACACGGGCAGCAGTAGACAGGTCAGTGTAGGCCTAGTGGAAGGAGGGACCGCAGACAGGCTTCGAAGCCCTAACATAATAAATTGGGCTGCCTGTAGGCAGTTTAAAATTGGTTCCAGGGGAACACGGGCAGCAGTAGACAGGTCAGTGGAGGCCTAGTGGAAGGAGGGACCGCAGACAGGCTTCGAAGCCCTAACATAATAAATTGGGCTGCCTGTAGGCAATTTAAAATTGGTTCCAGGGGAACACGGGCAGCAGTAGACAGGTAAGTGGAGGCCTAGTGGAAGGAGGGACCGCAGACAGGCTTCGAAGGCCTAACATAATAAAATGGGCTGGCTGTTGGCAATTTAAAATTGGTTCCAGGGGTACACGGGCAACAGTGGTCTGGTCAGTGGAAGTCTAGTGGAAGGAGTGACGGCAGACAGGCATCAAAGGCCTAACATAATAACATTTGGCTGTTGGCAATTTAAAATTGGTTCCAGGGGTACACGGGCAACAGTGGTCTGGTCAGTGGAAGACTAGTGGAAGGAGTGACGGCAGACAGGCTAAGAAGGCCTAACATAACAAAATTGGGCTGGCTGTAGGCAAGTTTAAATTGGTTCCAGGGGAACACGGCCAGCAGTGGCCTGGTCAGTGTAGTAGTTGTAGAAAGAACGGACCGCAGACAGGCTTCGAAGGCCTAACATAACAAAAATGTCAAAACAATGGTATTGTCAGTGCCAGGCATTGAAGGATGTCAGCGCATAGACTAAACATTGGTGAAGCTGTGAGAGATAATTTTGCTAGTGGTAGAGCACTGTTTGAGCTGGGGGGGGAACTGTCTTGTGGCCGGCGGTACAGGCCCAGGGCCCCTCATATTACAATGGTGTGTCTGACGTTGGGTGCGCACCACCACCGCCAGAGACACTTTATTGTACTATGAGGGACCAGTGGCAGTGCCGTCGACCAAAAGCGGGCACACCCACCTCTTCAGACAAACAGCACTCTCACGGGTGCTGGCGCAAAGTGGCGATACCACGGCCCCGTGTGGGGAGTTTGGCCATTTTGTTAGGAGTAAACATGTCGTATGCTGGACAATCAGGTGCAGAAAATTACGAGATTGGAAAAGTCATTCAGAAGAGTCCACAGGCAAGACCTTTTCATAGGAAAGTTAGGTGTCAGCCGGGCAAGGTGGGGCAAAAGATTTCGAAATCCAGTTGTGGTTCATTTTAATGAAGGTTAGATCATCTACATTTTGGGTAGCCAGACGAGTCCTTTTTTCAGTTAGTATTGAACCTGCAGCACTGAATACTCTTTCTGATAGGACACTAGCTGCCGGGCAAGCAAGCTCCTGCAATGCATATTCTGCCAATTCTGGCCAGGTGTCTAATTTGGATGCCCAGTAATCAAATGGGAATGACGGTTGAGGGAGAACGTCGATGAGGGATGAAAAATAGTTTGTAACCCTACTGGACAAATGTTGTCTCCTGTCACTTTGAATTGATGCTGCAGTACCTGTCCTGTCTGCGGTCATAGCAAAATCACTCCACAACCTGGTCAGAAAACCCCTCTGGCCAACGCCACTTCTGATTTCTGCCCCTTTAACACCTCTGGTCTGCTGGTCCCTGGAGCTCGTGTGAGAACGATCACAGGCGCTGTGTGCAGGGAATGCCAGAAGCAAACGGTCAACAAGAGTTGATTGTTTTGTTGCTAATATTAGTTCCAAGTTCTCATGTGGCATAATATTTTGCAATTTGCCTTTATAGCGAGGATCAAGGAGGCAGGCCAACCAGTAATCGTCATCGTTCATCATTTTTGTAATGCGTGTGTCCCTTTTGAGGATACGCAAGGCATAATCCGCCATGTGGGCCAAAGTTCCAGTTGTCAAATCTGCGGTTGTGCTTGGTTGAGGGGCAGTTGCAGGCAAATCTACGTCACTTGTGTCCCTCAAAAAACCAGAACCCGCCCTTGCCACGCCACCAATTTCCAATGACCCCGGGAAAGCTTCCTCATTAAAAATATACTCATCCCCATCATCCTCCTCATCCTCCACCTCCTCTTCGCCCGCTACCTCGTCCTGTACACTGCCCTGACCAGACAATGGCTGACTGTCATCAAGGCTTTCCTCTTCCTCTGGTGCAGACGCCTGATCCTTTATGTGCGTCAAACTTTGCATCAGCAGACACATTAGGGGGATGCTCATGCTTATTATGGCGTTGTCTGCACTAACCAGCCGTGTGCATTCCTCAAAACACTGAAGGACTTGACACATGTCTTGAATCTTCGACCACTGCACACCTGACAACTCCATGTCTGCCATCCTACTGCCTGCCCGTGTATGTGTATCCTCCCACAAAAACATAACAGCCCGCCTCTGTTCGCACAGTCTCTGAAGCATGTGCAGTGTTGAGTTCCACCTTGTAACAACGTCTATGATTAGGCGATGCTGGGGAAGGTTCAAAGAACGCTGATAGGTCTGCATACGGCTGGAGTGTACAGGCGAACGGCGGATATGTGCGCAAAGTCCACGCACTTTGAGGAGCAGGTCGGATAACCCCGGATAACTTTTCAGGAAGCACTGCACCACCAGGTTTAAGGTGTGAGCCAGGCAAGGAATGTGTTTCAGTTGGGAAAGGGAGATGGCAGCCATGAAATTCCTTCCATTATCACTCACTACCTTGCCTGCCTCAAGATCTACAGTGCCCAGCCACGACTGCGTTTCTTGCTGCAAGAACTCGGACAGAACTTCCGCGGTGTGTCTGTTGTCGCCCAAACACTTCATAGCCAATACAGCCTGCTGACGTTTTCCAGTAGCTGCCCCATAATGGGAGACCTGGTGTGCAACAGTGGCAGCTGCGGATGGAGTGGTTGTGCGACTGCGGTCTGTGGACGAGCTCTCGCTTCTGCAGGAGGACGAGGAGGAGGAGGAGGAGGAGGGGGTGCGAACGGCTACAGCCAACTGTTTCCTAGACCGTGGGCTAGGCAGAACTGTCCCAAACTTGCTGTCCCCTGTGGACCCTGAATCCACCACATTTACCCAGTGTGCCGTGATGGACACGTAACGTCCCTGGCCATGCCTACTGGTCCATGCATCTGTTGTCAGGTGCACCTTTGTGCTCACAGATTGCCTGAGTGCATGGACGATGCGCTCTTTAACATGCTGGTGGAGGGCTGGGATGGCTTTTCTGGAAAAAAAGTGTCGACTGGGTAGCTCGTAGCGTGGTACAGCGTAGTCCATCAGGTCTTTGAAAGCTTTGCTTTCAACTAACCGGTAGGGCATCATCTCTAACGAGATTAGTCTAGCTATGTGGGCGTTCAAACCCTGTGTACGCGGATGCGAGGCTAAGTACTTCCTTTTTCTAACCATAGTCTCATGTAGGGTGAGCTGGACTGGAGAGCTGGAGATCGTGGAACTAGCGGGGGTGCCGGTGGACATGGCAGACTGAGAGACGGTGGGAGATGGTATTGTTGCCGCCGGTGCCCTAGATCAGAGGTCCCCAACTCCAGTCCTCAAGGCCCACCAACAGGTCATGTTTTCAGGATTTCCTTTGCATTGCACAGGTGATGCAATTATTACCTGGGCAAGACTAAGGAAATCCTGAAAACATGACATGTTGGTGGGCCTTGAGGACTGGAGTTGGGGACCCCTGCCCTAGATGCAGTGTTTCCTACTACGAAACTGGAGATTCCCTGACCCTGACTGCTTTGGCCTGGCAAAGAAACCTGCACAGATACTGCAGGTGGTGCAGAAAATGGTGGCCCTACACTGCCGGAAGGGATGTTGCGTTGATGAGTAGCTTCATTGGCCGAGGGTGCTACAACCTTAAGGGACGTTTGGTAGTTAGTCCAAGCTTGCAAATGCATGGTGGTTAAATGTCTATGCATGCAACTTGTATTGAGACTTTTCAGATTCTGCCCTCTGCTTAAGGTAGTTGAACATTTTTGACAGATTACTTTGTGCTGATCAATTGGATGTTGTTTAAAAAAATGCCAGACTGCACTCTTTCTAGCATCGGATACCTTTTCAGGCATTGCAGACTGAGCTTTAACAGGATGGCCACGCTGTCCTCCAACAGGTTTTGACTTTGCCACGCGTTTTGGCAAAGATACGGGCCCGGCAGATGGAACCTGTTGCGATGTTGATGCCTGCTGCGGCCCCTCCTCCTCCGCTTCAGAACTGCTGCCGCCTGCACCCTGTTCCCCCAATGGCTGCCAATCGGGGTCAAGAACTGGGTCATCTATTACCTCTTCTTGTAGCTCGTGTGCAACTTCGTCTGTGTCACCGTGTCGGTCGGTGGTATAGCGTTCGTGATGGGGCAACATAGTCTCATCAGGGTCTGATTCTTGATCAGCACCCTGCGAGGGCAATGTTGTGGTCTGAGTAAAAGGACCAGCATAGTAGTCTGGCTCTGGCTGTGCATCAGTGCACTCCATGTCAGATTCAACTTGTAATGGGCATGGACTGTTAACTGCTTCACTTTCTAAGCCAGGGACGGTATGTGTAAAGAGCTCCATGGAGTAACCCGTTGTGTCGCCTGCTGCATTCTTCTCTGTTGTTGTTTTTGCTGAAGAGGACAAGGAAGCGACTTGTCCCTGACCGTGAACATCCACTAACGACGCGCTGCTTTTACTTTTACCAGTTTCACGAGAGGAGGCAAAAGAGCTAGAGGCTGAGTCAGCAAGATAAGCCAAAACTTGCTCTTGATGCTCCGGCTTTAAAAGCGGTTTTCCTACTCCCAGAAAAGGGAGGGTTCGAGGCCTTGTGTAGCCGGACGACGAACCTGGCTCCACAGCTCCAGACTTAGGTGCAATATTTTTTTTCCCACGACCACCTGATGCTCCACCACTACCACTACCCTCATTACCAGCTGACAATGAACGCCCCCGGCCACGACCTCTTCCACCAGACTTCCTCATTGTTTTAAAAATGTTACCAAACGAACGGTATTTGTTGCTGTCACACAACTTACACGGTGAGCTATAACTTCAGTATGATTTAGCTACCCCTTTACAGGTGTGTGAGACCACAACGAAAATCAGCCACAATGTTACACACTCTGTTGTTGTTGGCAACAAATGAGATGGCACACACGCAGGACTGTCACTGAAGCGCAAATGTAAATATTTATCTCCCACTGATTTGTGTTTGTTTTTTTTAAAAGGGAGACTTCAGAAAAAAAAAAATTAAAAAAAAATTATTTTTTACAGAAGAATTTATAAAACAAATAAAATGAAATGATTGTTTCAGGGAGAATTTAGGAAAAAAAAAAAGGCTTTGTAGGGCCCACTGAGTGAGAGAGGACGCACACAGGAGTCAGGAGTGGCAGACAAGCCCAGAGGCCAATATTAATCTCCCACTGATTGATTTAGTGATTATTTTTGGTAGATTTTGGAACCCAAATCAAGCAAAAAAATTTATAGGCTTTCTATGGCCCACAATTGGGGAGAGAGAGAGAGATGGCACACCCAGGAGTCAAGACTGGCACACAAGCAGAAGGGGCAATATGAATCTCCCACAGATTTTTTTTTTTTTTTCAGGGAGACTTTAGAGAAAAAAAAATACAAAAAAATGATTTTTTTCAGGAATAATTTAGAAACCAAAGAAAATAAAATGATTTTTTTCAGGGAGAATTTAGAAAACAAATAAAACAAAAAATAGGCTTTCTGGGGCCCACTGAGTGACAGATGACGCTCACAGGAGTCAGGAGTGGCACACAAGCCCAGAGGCCAATATTAATCTCCCACTGATTGATTTAGTGATTTTTTTTGGTAGATTTTGGAACCCAAATCAAGCAAAAAAATTAATAGGCTTTCTATGGCCCACTATTTGTGAGAGAGATGGCACGCTCAGGACTGGCACACAAGCCCAGAGGCCAATATTAATCTCCCATTTTTTTTTTTTCCAGGGAAAATTTATAAACCCAATAAAAAAAATAATAATAAATAGGCTTTCTATGGCCCACTATCTGAGAGAGAGAGATGGCACGCTTAGGACTGGCACACAAGCCCAAAGGCCAATATTAATCTCCCACTGATTGATTGATTGATTTTTTCAGGTAGAATTATGAACCCAAATCAACCAAAAAAAAATAGGCTTTCTATGGCCCACTATTTGTGAGAGAGATGGCACGCTCAGGACTGGCACACAAGCCCAGAGGCCAATATTAATCTCCCACTTTTTTTTTTTTTCCAGGGAAAATTTATAAACCCAATAAAATAATAAAAAAATAGGCTTTCTATGGCCCACTATCTGAGAGAGAGAGAGATGGCACGCTTAGGACTGGCACACAAGCCCAAAGGCCAATATTAATCTCCCACTGATTGATTTATTGATTTTTTCAGGTAGAATTTAGAACCCAAATCAAGCAAAAAAATTAATAGGCTTTCTATGGCCCACTGAGTGAGAGATGGCACACACAGGAGTAAGGAGTGGCACACAAGCCCTGAGGCCAATATTTTTCTCCCACTGATTGATGTTGTGATTTTTTCTGGTAGATTTTGGAACCCAAATCAAGCAAAAAAATAAATAGGCTTTCTATAGCCCACTGAGTGAGAGATGACACAGACAGGGATGGCACTCTAGCAGAAATGTCAATCTTAATCTCCCACAAAAAAAAAAAAAAAAAAAAAAAGAACTGTCCTTCAATTACTATCTCCCTGCAGTAATCTCAGCCAGGTATGGCAGGCAGCAATAAGGAGTGGACTGATGCACAAATTAAATAAAAAGTGTGGACAAACAAACAAGAAAGCTGTGCAGAAAGGAAGGAACAAGAGGATTTGTGCTTTGAAAAAAGCAGTTGGTTTGCACAGCGGCGTACACACAGCAATGCAGCTATCAGGGAGCCTTCTAGGGCAGCCCAATGAGCTACAGCGCTGAGGAAAAAAAAAAAAAAAGGAGCTTCCACTGTCCCTGCACACCGAAGGTGGTGTTGGGCAGTGGAAATCGCTACAGCACAAGCGGTTTTGTGGTTAATGGACCCTGCCTAACGCTATCCCTGCTTCTGACGAAGCGGCAGCAACCTCTCCCTAAGCTCAGATCAGCAGCAGTAACATGGCGGTCGGCGGGAACTCCCCTTTATAGCCCCTGTGACGCCGCAGACAGCAAGCCAATCACTGCAATGCCCTTCTCTAAGATGGTGGGGACCAGGACCTATGTCATCACGCTGCCCACACTCTGCATTTACCTTCATTGGCTGAGAAATGGCGCTTTTCGCGTCATTGAAACGCGACTTTGGCGCGAAAGTCGCGTACCGCATAGCCGACCACGCACAGGGGTCGGATCGGGTTTCATGAAACTCGACTTCGCCAAAAGTCGGCGACTTTTGAAAATGTTCGACCCGTTTCGCTCAACCCTAGTAATTAGTAATAATGCATGCCTTTACTTCAACCTTATGAAGCTGTGTGCAAGTAGTCTGTTTGGCTCATGATATTTGTAGCCGCATTGTAGAAATCAATTAGGTGACCTCACTAGTCGATTGGCTTATATAAGTGTAATCATTTTGTAGATCATACTGTGAGAAAAACAATATTGATCTTTTTTTTGTTTTTTGTGGTACTTTAAACCAAAATGGTGCTTATAGTCATCTAGTTAATGCATTTTTCTTCCCCTTTTAACCAAACATGTTACAATATGCTCAATTACAGCAAACCACGCTTTCCATCACTTCAGCCACTGTCACAATCACCTAATTTCTAAATTATCTGCTTCATTCAGTTTTAATTAGGTATCCACAATAAGAAGTGACATTTTCATTTTTTTAAACAAATTTCAATATGGATTATAATGAATTATAGGAGTTATAGGAGTATTTCCATCTATACATATGCAACCATCACAAAGGCATGGTTCAATAGGCACTGTATAAATCCTATTTAGTCTTCAAGTGACCTAAGTTTAGACATGAACTCACACAGGTTGTGTTGTCGAACAAATAGATAAATCATAAATTATTCCCACTAATTTACCTGTCATTATCATGTTTCAGTTAGTAAAATTCTGTTCCTTTATCCAATCCTTCTTGTAAGCTTTTTTTTCTCCGTAAAAATTATGGAAATAAGTAATTGTATGTATTTACTCCTTTTTACATTCATACACTGTTTTAACTTTTCATCATTATCTAGATGCACAGTATTAGGATTTACTATATAAATGTTTTCATGGCTTAATTCCTGAATTTGATGCAGGTAAATAATTTTAGCTGAAGCTTTCACAGCCAAGCTTCCATAAAAATAAAATTCTACTGCCACATAGCTGAAAATGATTTGCAGTCCAAATCCGAGATAAGGGAATTGTTTACAATGATATCACATATCAACTGGTACTTTAGTTTTTATTCGCAACAGACAATAATTTGCACAATTTATTTTCCAGTGGTACAATAAACACATTTTAGCAATCACTAAAGTCCTTTAAGCAATTAACCTTCATATAAGTTTTGCTTAAATATATTTTCGGAGTATTTGGTCAGGAAACAAATTGGTTTAAAAAAGACAATAATTATAACCCAGGAAAACTATTAGGCATTGCTAAAATTCAATAAAAAAAGTACTTTCTACATTTACCATTTCTCTGTATTTGTTATTACTTGCTTGCTCTATTTTATTTATCATGTATCAATGTACGTTATACTGTATATTCTGTTGGTTGATTTGTCAAGTACTTTCTATTACTATTGGCATGGGATAGTTGTTGGTTTTGCAGTAGCAAATTTTAAAGTAAGGAAGAATTAGTAAATATTTAAATAATAAAATAAATACATAATAAAAATAATAAATAATACCAAGAAATAATAATAATAATACTAATTAATAATAAAATAATAATACATAATAATAATAAAATTATCCTCCATATATCCTTTCCACTTTCAATAATAGAAAGGGATAAGTGGATAAATCTACTGCTCTGCTGGCCAATAAGATATCAAGTGGCAATGATGATGTTGAACAAAGAAAAGTTTTATTAATCAGGAGTATTTGTTACATACAACATTTTGGGAGAAAAAAATGTGTTTTTGAACTCTCCTTCCCTCTATAAATTTTGTATCTAGCTCCTACTGCAAAAAAAGTCAACTCTCTCTATGCTCTCTTTGGGTTTTTTCTTGTTGAAGCAGTTTGTTCAACTCTGAAAGGCGTAGATTATTAAAACTGCTTTTTGTTCCTCACCATTGGATATCTTCTTGATCAGCAGCGCAGCACATTTATCCATGTATCCTTTTATACAATTGCATTTACTGCTGGCTTTATTACAGCTTATGGAACAGCAGCAGCAGCTTGTATCTGCACAGGAGTTGTGCCTTACACAATCCAACTGGATGAGGAATATCATACTATCGATAACGTTTATTGTCTGGGTCATGCCCTATTGTACACTTTTTGTCTCTTTTTCACTATGCTATATTCTTTACAATACTTAATAAATGATTCATTTATTTTTTTTTTCTGGTGTTTTGAGCTCACTTGGTGAGGCAGATTTTATCTAAGCTTTAAGGCTACGTTCACATTAGCGTTGCATGCCGCTGCGTCGGCGACGCAACGCACGACGCACAAAAAAACGCGCGCAAACGCACGCAAAAACGCTGCATTTTGCGACGCGTGCGTCGTTTTTTGACGAAAATCGGACGCACGAAAAATGCAACTTGTTGCATTTTCTTGCGTCCGACGCTAGCGTCGGAAACGACGCACGTGTCGGAAAACGCAACAAAAAAAACGCACGCGTCCCCCATGTTAAACATAGGGGCGCGTCGCCGCTGCGTCACCGCTGCGTCGCCGACGCAACAGCGACGCACATTAGCGGAACGCTAATGTGAACGTAGCCTAAGTGAGAGTTAGCAGCAAAGACCTGGAGATGATGATGCAGTGGTAAACGACAATGCAAGAATCAGTAAGGACCAGGACACCAATGTATGCAGGACAGGAGATGGACAAGCAAAGCTGAAACACTAGATGCCGAGGGTGAACAGTCACACAAAGGAAATCCATGAAGTCCAGAACTTGCAGCAAGGGTATGGTTCATGCCTAAGATGTATTCAATCAAGAACTTGTAGCAGAAATATGGCTAGTAGCAGAGACGTATGCAATAAGGAACTTGTAGCAGGGATATGGTTAATAGCAGAGACATAAGCAATCAGAAATGAGCTAGCTTCCTGCAGTTTAATTCAGCAGAGAAAAAAGATAAGTTGTGGGAATGATCTTAGAAACAGAAGTTACAAGCTGGAAAGCAAGCAGAAGTTCTGGTTAGGTAACACTGTTCTGCAGCTGAATTAGTTCAGGGACTAAAACAGTTTAACTTACCGTATTTTGGGGTGTATAAGACGACTGGGCAACTTTTCCATATAAAATGTGGAGCTTGGGATATACTCGCCGTATAAGACGGGGGTCATCTTATACGCCGGGTGTCGTCTTATAGGGTGTGTGCGGTCCAGATGGTTCCCAGGGTCTGGAGGAGAGGAGACTCACTGTTAGGGCTGGTGGAATGCATCGAGTAAATATTGAGATAATATAGGTGCGTTCGCAGCCTGTGGTCCACCATGCAGGAGTGAAACCTGCTGCTAGTAAATGGCGATACAATGCCAGAATAGACACGGGTTCCATCACCTGGTCTGTATAGGAGCGAACTCTGTTGCTTCACAGAGTCACCGGGATTAGTATAACGCTGTGCCCTGTTAACCTAACAGAGGTTCACAGCTCACTAATAGAGCAGGTAGCACACTGTGGTCATACAGTCAGCATCAGCAACACAAACAACTCCTCTCCGGAGGTGCCGGAATTCTAGTGGCTATATGCCAGCTCTAAATTCACTCACACCAACTCCTCTCTGAAGGTGCCGGAATTCTAGTGGTTATACAGCCGACACTGAGCACATGCAGATACAGACCACAATGTAGCTAAGCTCATAAACAAAAGTTGTTACTAGCGCATGGCCGTGCAGCCATGCAAACCTTTTATAGAGGAAGCTCTCCAGGACCTTCCTAGTGGTCCAATAGGAACTGCTTCTGGACCTGAGCATGTGACCCCTGACCTCCAATGAGAGGTCGTCCCTTGGGCATGCCCAGTAGAGGAAAAGCAGGACTTAGCCCCAGGAGCATCTGCTCGCCGCAGAACAGTGCTGGTTACAATAGCTGAGTCTGGAAGATCAGCAGTAACCAAGCGCACAGTATCTGCCTGAGCCAAATGCTGGGACCGATGTCTCCGCTGATCAGGCTCCCCTTCGGCAAGAGAAAAATGAGAGACCGCAGCAGAGGTGGTTCGAGATTCCTCCTGTGCAGCGGCGTTAACTCGACACCTAACACTCTCCTTCAGGCCCTGGCATCCATATTCATCTTCAGTCCTTCGCGCAATGCATCCTTGGGAACGGAGGGCACCGCTGAGAGCCGGAGGCAGTCGGAAGATAAGTATAGCCATATTTTTTATTTATATTCTTTTATTTACATGAATATGGATCCCATGGCCTAAAGGAGAGTCCCCTCCAGACCCTGGGAAAAAAGTGATTGAAATGGGTGGAAAAGTCTTCTTATACGCCGGAAAATACAGGTAACTTATTTTGCAGTGCTGAAAACAAATAGGATGCTTAAATTTGCTGATTGCCTCTATGATCCAGGGGAGGTTGTAATTACTTATGACTAGTGTTGAGCGATACCGTCCGATACTTGAAAGTATCGGTATCGGATAGTATCGGCCGATACCCAAAAAGTATCGGATATCGCCGATACCGATACCCGATACCAATACAAGTCAATGGGACACCAAGTATCGGAAGGTATCCTGATGGTTCCCGGGGTCTGAAGGAGAGGAAACTCTCCTTCAGGCCCTGGGATCCATATTAATGTGTAAAATAAAGAATTAAAATAAAAAATATTGATATAATTACTAGAGTTGAGCGACCTTGACCTTTTTAGAGTCGAGCCGGGTTTTGCGAAACCCGACTATGTCCAAAGTCGGGTCGAGTGAAATCGGCCGATTATGACGTAAAGTCGGGATCGACCGAAACACGAAACCCAATGCAAGTCAATGGGGCAGCATAGTCGGCAGTGAGTGGGGGCCAGGAAAACACCTAGAGTGCCCATTTTAATGTCAAAACCATCCATTCTTCTTAATGAAGCTTGTCAAGCGTAATTTACCTTATAATAATTGGAAGGCATTTGAAATTGGGGGTCATTTGGCTAAAGTTGTGGGGGGTAGGGCTGGTTCAAGTAATTAGTGGGCCCAGGAAATCTGGACCACGTCACGGCAGTGGAGCAGGGAGAGGTAAGTATTTCAACTTTGCAAGTGCTGTGAACCTGAGCAAGCAGGGGGGGCCCACTCGTTGGCATTGGCACTGGCACAGGGCCCCTCAAAGTACAGCGGTGTGTTTGCACGGCGGGGGCGCCTCCCACCGGCAGCAACACTTTTGCGTACTATGAGAGGCCCTGTGCCAGTGACGTCGCCAACTAGTATTCCTCCCCCCACCTGATGAAGGAACCTGCACTTTCATCTGCACCTTCCTCTTTGTCCCCGTGTAAGGTGGTATGGTATGCGGGAAGAGCAACCTGACTTTCAGCAGGGTCACAATGTTGTTGTGTAGCGTGCACGGGGAATGTTGCGTTATGGGTCAATGTACCAGCAGACTCATCTATCACTGGCTGGGCAATGGGCAGGATGAGGAGGAAACACAGATATAGACCCAAAGAATAAAGTTGGCTAAATGCAGTTCAAAATTGGTAACACAGGAATAACCAGGGGGCATTGCAGTGGAGGACAACTGGAATGAGAGGCTGACACAGAGAGTAGGGCCAAATCAGTAAGTAGTCGAAATGCAGTTCAAAATTGGCAACCGTAGTAAACAGGCGGCACAGCTTTGTTCAGTGGAGGAGAACAGCAAGGAGTGGCAGACACCGATAGTAGGCCCCAACCCAACTAGTAGGCCAAATGCAGTCTAACATTAACAACTACTTAACGAGAGGCTGAAAATGGTATTTCAGGACAGGAAACCAGGAGAACAGCAAGGAGTGGCAGACACCGATAGTAGGCCCCAAACCAACTAGTACGCCAAATGCAGTTGTTCCATTTAACCACAATTTAATGAGAGCCTGAAGATAGAAGCTCAGGAAAGGCAACCTGGGGAACACCTTGGAGTGTAACACACCATCTCTCTCCACCCCATACCCATTTTGTAGGCCTAATGCTGTGTACTTTTCTACAACTACTAAACGAGAGTCGGAAGACCGAAGCAATGGCAAGGAAACCTGGGGAACACCTTGGAGTGTAACACACCATCTCTCTCCACCCCATACCCAATTTGTAGGCCTAATGCAGCCTACTTTCCGACACCTACTAAACGAGAGCATGAAGATCGAAGCTCAGGAAAGGCAACCTGGGGAACACCTTGGAGTGTAACACACCATCTCTCTCCACCCCATACCCATTTTTTAGGCCTAATGCAGTGTACTTTTCTACAACTACTAAACGAGAGTCGGAAGACCGAAGCAATGGCAAGGAAACCTGGGGAACACCTTGGAGTGTAACACACCATCTCTCTCCACCCCATTCCCCATTTTTTAGGCCTAATGCAGCCTACTTTCCGACACCTACTAAACGAGAGCATGAAGATCGAAGCTCAGGAAAGGCAACCTGGGGAACACCTTGGAGTGTAACACACCATCTCTCTCCACCCCATACCCATTTTGTAGGCCTAATGCTGTGTACTTTTCTACAACTACTAAACGAGAGTCGGAAGACCGAAGCAATGGCAAGGAAACCTGGGGAACACCTTGGAGTGTAACACACCATCTCTCTCCACCCCATACCCAATTTGTAGGCCTAATGCAGCCTACTTTCCGACACCTACTAAACGAGAGCATGAAGATCGAAGCTCAGGAAAGGCAACCTGGTGAAAACCTTGGAGTGTAACACAACCTGTCTCTACACCCCATACACAATTAGTAGGCCTAATGCAGCGTAGTTTCCAACAGCTACTAAATGAGAGCCGGAAGATCGAAGCTCAGGAAAGGCAACCTGGGGAACACCTTGGAGTGTAACACAACCTCTCTCTACACCACGGAAGGGCTGATTCTTAGGAAGGAAGGCTGTTGTAAATAAGCATTGCGCGTCCGAGGGTGATTATATTCTTATTCGGTATCTACTCACCCTCGGACGCGCCATGCTTCTTGATTTGTAATTAATGTTTATTTGCAATGTGCTTTTGACTTACTCAATTATTTTTTTAATTATTGATTTTATTAAATTAATAGTTTAACATCTTATTGGAAATAATTTAAAGGAGACGCGACAGGACAACACTCGGTGGATGCCATATCTGTGTTAACAACTCCAAAAAACTTTCAGTTAACTTCTTGCAGGAGAAAGAAATTGTAGCTGTTGGACCTTTGTAGTACAGATCCAGATATTTGTTGTGTGTTTGTTTTGATTGTTAAAATGTCTGCATTTGAGATCTCAACACGATCTTATTTTTTATAATCAAATTAATTTTTTAAATATTTTATTAGGTTGGTTCAAGGGGTACACGGGCCGCAGTAGACAGGTCAGTGGAGGCCTAGTGGAAGGAGGGACCGCAGATGCGCCACTGTTTCACCCATACACAATTAGTAGGCCTAATGCAGCGTAGTTTCCAACAGCTACTAAACGAGAGCCGGAAGATCGAAGCTCAGGAAAGGCAACCTGGGGAACACCTTGGAGTGTAACAACAACCTCTCTCTACACCACGGAAGGGCTGATTCTTAGGAAGGAAGGCTGTTGTAAATAAGCATTGTGCGTCCGAGGGTGATTATATTCTTATTCGGTATCTACTCACCCTCGGACGCGCCATGCTTCTTGATTTGTAATTAATGTTTATTTGCAATGTGCTTTTGACTTACTCAATTATTTTTTTAATTATTGATTTTATTAAATTAATAGTTTAACATCTTATTGGAAATAATTTAAAGGAGACGCGACAGGACAACACTCGGTGGATGCCATATCTGTGTTAACAACTCCAAAAAACTTTCAGTTAACTTCTTGCAGGAGAAAGAAATTGTAGCTGTTGGACCTTTGTAGTACAGTTCCAGATATTTGTTGTGTGTTTGTTTTGATTGTTAAAATGTCTGCATTTGAGATCTCAACACGATCTTATTTTTTATAATCAAATTAATTTTTTAAATATTTTATTAGGTTGGTTCAAGGGGTACACGGGCCGCAGTAGACAGGTCAGTGGAGGCCTAGTGGAAGGAGGGACCGCAGATGCGCCACTGTTTCACCCATACACAATTAGTAGGCCTAATGCAGCGTAGTTTCCAACAGCTACTAAACGAGAGCCGGAAGATCGAAGCTCAGGAAAGGCAACCTGGGGAACACCTTGGAGTGTAACAACAACCTCTCTCTACACCACGGAAGGGCTGATTCTTAGGAAGGAAGGCTGTTGTAAATAAGCATTGCGCGTCCGAGGGTGATTATATTCTTATTCGGTATCTACTCACCCTCGGACGCGCCATGCTTCTTGATTTGTAATTAATGTTTATTTGCAATGTGCTTTTGACTTACTCAATTATTTTTTTAATTATTGATTTTATTAAATTAATAGTTTAACATCTTATTGGAAATAATTTAAAGGAGACGCGACAGGACAACACTCGGTGGATGCCATATCTGTGTTAACAACTCCAAAAAACTTTCAGTTAACTTCTTGCAGGAGAAAGAAATTGTAGCTGTTGGACCTTTGTAGTACAGTTCCAGATATTTGTTGTGTGTTTGTTTTGATTGTTAAAATGTCTGCATTTGAGATCTCAACACGATCTTATTTTTTATAATCAAATTAATTTTTTAAATATTTTATTAGGTTGGTTCAAGGGGTACACGGGCCGCAGTAGACAGGTCAGTGGAGGCCTAGTGGAAGGAGTGACCACAGACAGGCATCGAAGGCCTAAAATAATAACACATGGCTGTAGGCAATTTTAAATTGGTTCCAGGGGTACACGGGCAGCAGTGCCCTGGTCAGTGTAGTAGTAGTTGAAAGAATGGACCGCAGACAGGCATCGAAGGCCTAAAATAAAAAAATTGGGCTGGCTGTAGGCAATTTTAAATTGGTTCCAGGGGTACACGGGCAGCAGTGGTGTGGTCAGTGGAGGCCTAGTGGAAGGAGTGACCGCAGACAGGCATCGAAGGCCTAAAATAATAACACATGGCTGTAGGCAATTTTAAATTGGTTCCAGGGGTACACGGGCAGCAGTGGTGTGGTCAGTGGAGGCCTAGTGGAAGGAGTGACCGCAGACAGGCATCGAAGGCCTAAAATAATAACACATGGCTGTAGGCAATTTTAAATTGGTTCCAGGGGTACACGGGCAGCAGTGGTGTGGTCAGTGGAGGCCTAGTGGAAGGAGTGACCGCAGACAGGCATCGAAGGCCTAAAATAATCACACATGGCTGTAGGCAATTTTAAATTGGTTCCAGGGGTACACGGGCAGCAGTGGTGTGGTCAGTGGAGGCCTAGTGGAAGGAGTGACCGCAGACAGGCATCGAAGGCCTAAAATAATAAAACATGGCTGTAGGCAATTTTAAATTGGTTCCAGGGGTACACGGGCAGCAGTGCCCTGGTCAGTGTAGTAGTAGTTGAAAGAATGGACCGCAGACAGGCATCGAAGGCCTAAAATAAAAAAATTGGGCTGGCTGTAGGCAATTTTAAATTGGTTCCAGGGGTACACGGGCAGCAGTGGTGTGGTCAGTGGAGGCCTAGTGGAAGGAGTGACCGCAGACAGGCATCGAAGGCCGAAAATAATAACACATGGCTGTAGGCAATTTTAAATTGGTTCCAGGGGTACACGGGCAGCAGTGGTGTGGTCAGTGGAGGCCTAGTGGAAGGAGTGACCGCAGACAGGCATCGAAGGCCTAAAATAATAACACATGGCTGTAGGCAATTTTAAATTGGTTCCAGGGGTACACGGGCAGCAGTGCCCTGGTCAGTGTAGTAGTAGTTGAAAGAATGGACCGCAGACAGGCATCGAAGGCCTAAAATAATAACACATGGCTGTAGGCAATTCTAAATTGGTTACAGGGGTACACGGGCAGCAGTGGTGTGGTCAGTGGAGGCCTAGTGGAAGGAGTGACCGCAGACAGGCATCGAAGGCCTAAAATAATAACACATGGCTGTAGGCAATTTTAAATTGGTTCCAGGGGTACACGGGCAGCAGTGGTGTGGTCAGTGGAGGCCTAGTGGAAGGAGTGACCGCAGACAGGCATCGAAGGCCTAAAATAATAACACATGGCTGTAGGCAATTTTAAATTGGTTCCAGGGGTACATGGGCAGCAGTGTATGGTCAGTGGAAGTCTAGTGGAAGGAGTGACCGCAGACAGGCTTCGAAGGCCTAACATAACAAACTTGGGCTGGCTGTAGGCACTTTTAAATTGGTTCCAGGGGTACACGGGCAGCAGTGGTCTGGTCAGTGGAAGTCTAGTGGAAGGAGTGACCGCAGACAGGCTTCCAAGGCCTAACATAACAAAATTGGGCTGGCTGTAGGCACTTTAAATTGGTTCCAGGGGTACATGGGCAGCAGTGTATGGTCAGTGGAAGTCTAGTGGAAGGAGTGACCGCAGACAGGCTTCGAAGGCCTAACATAACAAACTTGGGCTGGCTGTAGGCACTTTTAAATTGGTTCCAGGGGTACACGGGCAGCAGTGGTCTGGTCAGTGGAAGTCTAGTGGAAGGAGTGACCGCAGACAGGCTTCCAAGGCCTAACATAACAAAATTGGGCTGGCTGTAGGCACTTTAAATTGGTTCCAGGGGTACATGGGCAGCAGTGTATGGTCAGTGGAAGTCTAGTGGAAGGAGTGACCGCAGACAGGCTTCGAAGGCCTAACATAACAAACTTGGGCTGGCTGTAGGCACTTTTAAATTGGTTCCAGGGGTACATGGGCAGCAGTGTATGGTCAGTGGAAGTCTAGTGGAAGGAGTGACCGCAGACAGGCTTCCAAGGCCTAACATAACAAACTTGGGCTGGCTGTAGGCACTTTTAAATTGGTTCCAGGGGTACACGGGCAGCAGTGGTCTGGTCAGTGGAAGTCTAGTGGAAGGAGTGACCGCAGACAGGCTTCGAAGGCCTAACATAATAACATAGGGCTGGCTGTAGGCACTTTTAAATTGGTTCCAGGGGTACACGGGCAGCAGTGGTCTGGTCAGTGGAAGTCTACTGGAAGGAGTGACCGCAGACAGGCTTCGAAGGCCTAACATAACAAACTTGGGCTGGCTGTAGGCACTTTTAAATTGGTTCCAGGGGTACATGGGCAGCAGTGTATGGTCAGTGGAAGTCTAGTGGAAGGAGTGACCGCAGACAGGCTTCCAAGGCCTAACATAACAAACTTGGGCTGGCTGTAGGCACTTTTAAATTGGTTCCAGGGGTACACGGGCAGCAGTGGTCTGGTCAGTGGAAGTCTAGTGGAAGGAGTGACCGCAGACAGGCTTCGAAGGCCTAACATAACAAACTTGGGCTGGCTGTAGGCACTTTTAAATTGGTTCCAGGGGTACACGGGCAGCAGTGGTCTGGTCAGTGGAAGTCTAGTGGAAGGAGTGACCGCAGACAGGCTTCCAAGGCCTAACATAACAAACTTGGGCTGGCTGTAGGCACTTTTAAATTGGTTCCAGGGGTACACGGGCAGCAGTGGTCTGGTCAGTGGAAGTCTAGTGGAAGGAGTGACCGCAGACAGGCTTCGAAGGCCTAACATAACAAACTTGGGCTGGCTGTAGGCACTTTTAAATTGGTTCCAGGGGTACACGGGCAGCAGTGGTCTGGTCAGTGGAAGTCTAGTGGAAGGAGTGACCGCAGACAGGCTTCCAAGGCCTAACATAACAAAATTGGGCTGGCTGTAGGCACTTTAAATTGGTTCCAGGGGTACATGGGCAGCAGTGTATGGTCAGTGGAAGTCTAGTGGAAGGAGTGACGGCAGACAGTCTTCGAAGGCCTAACATAACAAAATTGGGCTGACTGTAGGCACTTTTAAATTGGTTCCAGGGTAACACGGCCAGCAGTGGCCTGGTCAGTGTAGTAGTTGTAGAAAGAAGGGACCGCAGACAGGCTTCGAAGGCCTAACATAACAAAAATGTCAAAACAATGGTATTGTCAGTGCCAGGCATTGAAGGATGTCAGCGCCTAGACTACACATTGGTGAAGCTGTGAGAGATAATTTTGCTAGTGGTAGAGCACTGTTTGAGCTGGGGGGGGGAACTGTCTTGTGGCCGGCGGTACAGGCACAGGGCCCCTCATATTACAACGGTGTGTCTGACGTTGGGTGCGCACCACCACCGCCAGAGACACTTTATTGTACTATGAGGGACCCAGTGGCAGTGCCGTCGACCAAAAGCGGCCACACCCACCTCTTCAGACAAACAGCACTCTCAAGGGTCCAAGCGCAAAGTGGCGATAGCACGGCCCCGTGTGGGGAGTTTGGCCATTTCGTGAGGTGGAAACATGTCGTATGCTGGACAATCAGGTGAAGAAAATTACGAGATTGGAAAAGTCATTCAGAATAGTCCACAGGCAAGACCTTTTCATAGGAAAGCTAGGTGTCAGCCGGGCAGGGTGGGGCAAAAGATTTTGAAATCCAGTTGTGGTTCATTTTAATGAAGGTTAGATCATCTACATTTTGGGTAGCCAGACGAGTCCTTTTTTCTGTTAGTATTGAACCTGCAGCACTGAATACTCTTTCTGATAGGACACTAGCTGCCGGGCAAGCAAGCTCCTGCAATGCATATTCTGCCAATTCTGGCCAGGTGTCTAATTTGGATGCCCAGTAATCAAATGGGAATGACGGTTGAGGGAGAACGTCGATAAGGGATGAAAAATAGTTTGTAACCATACTGGACAAATGTTGTCTCCTGTCACTTTGAATTGATGCTGCAGTACCTGTCCTGTCTGCGGTCATAGAAAAATCACTCCACAACCTGGTCAGAAAACCCCTCTGGCCAACGCCACTTCTGATTTCTGCCCCTCTAACACCTCTGGTCTGCTGGCCCCTGGAGCTCGTGTGAGAACGATCACGGGCGCTGTGTGCAGGGAATGCCAGAAGCAAACGGTCAACAAGAGTTGATTGTTTTGTTGCTAATATTAGTTCCAAGTTCTCATGTGGCATAATATTTTGCAATTTGCCTTTATAGCGAGGATCAAGGAGGCAGGCCAACCAGTAATCGTCATCGTTCATCATTTTTGTAATGCGTGTGTCCCTTTTGAGGATACGCAAGGCATAATCCGCCATGTGGGCCAAAGTTCCCGTTGTCAAATCTGCGGTTGTGCTTGGTTGAGGGGCAGTTGCAGGCAAATCTACGTCACTTGTGTCCCTCAAAAAACCAGAACCCGGCCTTGCCACGCCACCAATTTCCCGTGCCCCCGGGAAAGCTTCCTCATTAAAAATATACTCATCCCCATCATCCTCCTCATCCTCCACCTCCTCTTCGCCCGGTACCTCGTCATGTACACTGCCCTGACCAGACAATCGCTGACTGTCATCAAGGCTTTCCTCTTCCTCTGGTGCAGACGCCTGATCCTTTATGTGCGTCAAACTTTGCATCAGCAGACGCATTAGGGGGATGCTCATGCTTATTATGGCGTTGTCTGCACTAACCAGCCGTGTGCATTCCTCAAAACACTGAAGGACTTGACACATGTCTTGAATCTTCGACCACTGCACACCTGACAACTCCATGTCTGCCATCCTACTGCCTGCCCGTGTATGTGTATCCTCCCACAAAAACATAACAGCCCGCCTCTGTTCGCACAGTCTCTGAAGCATGTGCAGTGTTGAGTTCCACCTTGTTGCAACGTCTATGATTAGGCGATGCTGGGGAAGGTTCAAAGAACGCTGATAGGTCTGCATACGGCTGGAGTGTACAGGCGAACGGCGGATATGTGCGCAAAGTCCACGCACTTTGAGGAGCAGGTCGGATAACCCCGGATAACTTTTCAGGAAGCACTGCACCACCAGGTTTAAGGTGTGAGCCAGGCAAGGAATGTGTTTCAGTTGGGAAAGGGAGATGGCAGCCATGAAATTCCTTCCGTTATCACTCACTACCTTGCCTGCCTCAAGATCTACAGTGCCCAGCCACGACTGCGTTTCTTGCTGCAAGAACTCGGACAGAACTTCCGCGGTGTGTCTATTGTCGCCCAAACACTTCATAGCCAATACAGCCTGCTGACGTATGCCAGTAGCTGCCCCATAATGGGAGACCTGGTGTGCAACAGTGGCAGGTGCGGATGGAGTGTTTGTGCGACTGCGGTCTGTGGACGAGCTCTTGCTTCTGCAGGAGGACGAGGAGGAGGAGGAGGAGGAGGGGGTGCGAACGGCTACAGACAACTGTTTACTAGACCGTGGGCTAGGCAGAACTGTCCCAAACTTGCTGTCCCCTGTGGACCCTGAATCCACCACATTTACCCAGTGTGCCGTGATGGACACGTAACGTCCCTGGCCATGCCTACTGGTCCATGCATCTGTTGTCAGGTGCACCTTTGTGCTCACAGATTGCCTGAGTGCATGGACGATGCGCTCTTTAACATGCTGGTGGAGGGCTGGGATGGCTTTTCTGGAAAAAAAGTGTCGACTGGGTAGCTCGTAGCGTGGTACAGCGTAGTCCATCAGGTCTTTGAAAGCTTCGCTTTCAACTAACCGGTAGGGCATCATCTCTAACGAGATTAGTCTAGCTATGTGGGCGTTCAAACCCTGTGTACGCGGATGCGAGGCTAAGTATTTCCTTTTTCTAACCATAGTCTCATGTAGGGTGAGCTGGACTGGAGAGATGGAGATCGTGGAACTAGCGGGGGTGCCGGTGGACATGGCAGACTGAGAGACGGTGGGAGATGGTATTGTTGCCGCCGGTGCCCTAGATGCAGTGTTTCCTACTACGAAACTGGTGATTCCCTGACCCTGACTGCTTTGGCCTGGCAAAGATACCTGCACAGATACAGCAGGTGGTGCGCTAAATGGTGGTCCTACACTGCCGGAAGGGATGTTGCGTTGATGACTAGCTTCATTGGCCGAGGGTGCAACAACCTTAAGGGACGTTTGGTAGTTAGTCCAAGCTTTCAAATGCATGGTGGTTAAATGTCTATGCATGCAACTAGTATTGAGACTTTTCAGATTCTGACCTCTGCTTAAGGAAGTAGAACATTTTTGACAGATGATCAATTGGATGTTGTTTAAAAAAATGCCAGACTGCACTCTTTCTAGCATCGGATACCTTTTCAGGCATTGCAGACTGAGCTTTAACCGGATGGCCACGCTGTCCTCCACCAGGTTTTGGCTTTGCCACGCGTTTTGGGCAAGATACGGGCCCGGCAGATGGAACCTGTGGCGATGTTGATGCCTGCTGCGGCCCCTCCTCCTCCTCTGCTTCAGAACTGCTGCCGCCTGCACCCTGTTCCCCCAATGGCTGCCAATCGGGGTCAAGAACTGGGTCATCTAATAACTCTTCTTGTACCTCCTGCGCAACTTCGTCTGTGTCACCGTGTCGTTCGGTGGTATAGCGTTCGTGATGGGGCAACATAGTCTCATCAGGGTCTGATTCTTGATCAGCACCCTGCGAGGGCAATGTTGTGGTCTGAGTCAAAGGACCAGCATAGTAGTCTGGCTGTGGCTGTGCGTCAGTGCACTCCATGTCAGATTCAATTTGTAATGGGCATGGACTGTTAACTGCTTCACTTTCTAAGCCAGGGACGGTATGTGTAAAGAGCTCCATGGAGTAACCCGTTGTGTCGCCTGCTGCATTCTTCTCTGTTGTTGTTTTTGCTGAAGAGGACAAGGAAGTGACTTGTCCCTGACCGTGAACATCCACTAACGACGCGCTGCTTTTACTTTTACCAGTTTCACGAGAGGAGGCAAAAGAGCTAGAGGCTGAGTCAGCAAGATAAGCCAAAACTTGCTCTTGCTGCTCCGGCTTTAAAAGCGGTTTTCCTAATCCCAGAAAAGGGAGCGTTCGAGGCCTTGTGTAGCCGGACGACGAACCTGGCTCCACAGCTCCAGACTTAGGTGCAATATTTTTTTCCCCACGACCACCTGATGCTCCACCACTACCACTACCCTCATTACCAGCTGACAATGAACGCCCCCGGCCACGACCTCTTCCACTAGACTTCCTCATTGTTTTAAAAACGTAACCAAACTAACGTTATTTGTTGCAGTCACACAACTTACACGGTGAGCTATAACTTCAGTATGATTTAGCTACCCCTTTACAGGTTGGTGAGACCACAGCGAAAATCAGGCCCAATGTTACACACTCTTTTTTTGGTGGCTGCAAATTAGAGAGATGCCCCACACGCAGGACTGTCACTGAAGCACAAATGTTAATATTAATGTCACACTATTATTTTTTTTTTTTTTTTTATTTTTTTCAGGAACACTTTAGAAACCCCCCCCAAAAAAAAATTGATTTTTGCAGGGAGAATTTAGAAAACAAATGTAACAAACTATATGCTTTCTATGGGCCACTGAGTGAGAGATGACGCACATAGGAATCAGGAGTGGCACACAAGCCCAGAGGCCAATATTTTTCTACCAATGATTGATGGAGTTATTTTCTCTGGTAGATTTTGGAACCCAAATCAAGGGAAAAAAATATAGGCTTTCTATGGACCACAATTGGAGAGAGAGAGAGAGAGAGAGAGATGGCACACCCAGGAGTCAAGACTGGCACACAAGCAGAAAGGCCAATATTAATCTCCCACTGTTTTTTTTGGTTGTTTTTTTTTTTTTTTTTTCAGGGAGACTTTAGAAAAAAAAATAATAAAAAAAATATGATTTTATCAGGAAGAATTTAGAAACCAAATAAAATAAAATGATTTTTTCAGGGAGAATTTATAAATCAAATAAAAACAAAAATAGGCGTTCTATGGCCCACTGACTGAGAGATGACGCACACAGGAATCAGGAGTGGCACACAAGCCCAGAGGCCAATATTTTTCTACCAATGATTGATGGAGTTATTTTCTCTGGTAGATTTTGGAACCCAAATCAAGGAAAAAAAATACAGGCTTTCTATGGACCACAATTGGAGAGAGAGAGAGAGAGAGAGAGAGAGATGGCACACCCAGGAGTCAAGACTGGCACACAAGCAGAAAGGCCAATATTAATCTCCCACTGTTTTTTTTTTTTTTTTTTTTTTTTTCAGGGAGACTTTAGAAAAAAAAATAATAAAAAAAATATGATTTTATCAGGAAGAATTTAGAAACCAAATAAAATAAAATGATTTTTTCAGGGAGAATTTATAAAACAAATAAAAACAAAAATAGGCGTTCTATGGCCCACTGACTGAGAGATGACGCACACAGGAATCAGGAGTGGCACACAAGCCCAGAGGCCAATATTTTTCTACCAATGATTGATGGAGTTATTTTCTCTGGTAGATTTTGGAACCCAAATCAAGGAAAAAAAATATAGGCTTTCTATGGACCACAATTGGAGAGAGAGAGAGAGAGAGAGAGAGAGAGAGAGAGAGAGATGGCACACCCAGGAGTCAAGACTGGCACACAAGCAGAAAGGCCAATATTAATCTCCCACTGTTTTTTTTGGTTGTTTTTTTTTTTTTTTTTTCAGGGAGACTTTAGAAAAAAAAATAATAAAAAAAATATGATTTTATCAGGAAGAATTTAGAAACCAAATAAAATAAAATGATTTTTTCAGGGAGAATTTATAAAACAAATAAAACCAAAAATAGGCGTTCTATGGCCCACTGACTGAGAGATGACGCACCCAGGAGTCAAGACTGGCACACAAGCAGAAAGGCCAATATTAATCTCCCACTGTTTTTTTTTTTTTTTTTTTTTTTTTCAGGGAGACTTTAGAAAAAAAAATAATAAAAAAAATATGATTTTATCAGGAAGAATTTAGAAACCAAATAAAATAAAATGATTTTTTCAGGGAGAATTTAGAAAACAAATAAAACCAAAAATAGGCGTTCTATGGCCCACTGACTGAGAGAGAGAGAGAGATGGAACGCTTAGTACTGGCACACAAGCCCAAAGGGCAATATTAATCTCCCTTTTTTTTTCCAGGGAGAATTTCTAAAACCCCCCAAAAAAAAAAAATTGGCTTTCTATGGCCCACTATTTGTGAGAGAGATGGGACGCTCAGGACTGGCACAGATGGCACGCTCAGGACTGGCACAGAAGCCCAGAGGCCAATATTAATCTCCCTTTTTTTCTGGGAGAATTTATAAAACCAAAAAAATATTTAAATAGGCTTTCTATGGCCCACTATTTGTGAGAGAGATGGCACGCTCAGGACTGGCACAGATGGCACGCTCACAACTGGCACACAAGCCCAGAGGCCAATATTAATCTCCCTTTTTTCAGGGAAAATTTATAAAACCAAAAAAAAAATTAAATAGGCTTTCTATGGCCCACTATTTGTGAGAGAGATGGCACGCTCAGGACTGGCACAGATGGCACGCTCACAACTGGCACACAAGCCCAGAGGCCAATATTAATCTCCCTTTTTTCAGGGAAAATTTATAAAACAAAAAAAAAAATTAAATAGGCTTTCTATGGCCCACTATTTGTGAGAGAGATGGCACGCTCAGGACTGGCACAGATGGCACGCTCACAACTGGCACACAAGCCCAGAGGCCAATATTAATCTCCCTTTTTTTCAGGGAGAATTTATAAAACCAAAAAAAAAATTAAATAGGCTTTCTATGGCCCACTATTTGTGAGAGAGATGGCACGCTCAGGGCTGGCACAGATGGCACGCTCAGGACTGGCACACAAGCCCAGAGGCCAATATTAATCTCCCTTTTTTTCAGGGAGAATTTATAAAACCCAAAAAAAAATAAAATAGGCTTTCTATGGCCCACTATTTGTGAGAGAGATGGCACACTCAGGACTGGCACACAAGCCCAAAGGCCAATATTAATCTCCCACTGTATTTTTATCAGGGAGAATTTATACACCCCACAAAAAAAAATACAGAAAAATAAAAAAGGCTTTCTATGGCCCACTATGTGAGAGAGATGGCACACACAGGGATGGCACTCTAGCAGAAATGCCAAATTGCCAATCTTAATCTCCCACCAAAAAAAAAAAAAAAAAAAAACAGGGCATGTCCTACAATTACTATCTCCCTGCCTGCAGTAATCTCAGCCAGGTATGGCAGGCAGCTACTATCTCCCTGCCTGCAGTAATCTCAGCCAGGTATGGCAGGCAGCAATAAGGAGTGGACTGATGCACAAATGAAATAAAAAGTGTGGACAAACAAAAAAGATAGCTGTGCAGAAAGGAAGGAACAAGAGGATTTGTGCTTTGAAAAAAGCAGTTGGTTTGCACAGCGGCGTACACACAGCAATGCAGCTATCAGGGAGCCTTCTAGGGCAGCCCAATGAGCTACAGCGCTGAGGGAAAAAAAAAAAAAAAAAAAACTTCCACTGTCCCTGCACACCGAGGGTGGTGTTGGACAGTGCAAATCGCTGCAGCACAAGCGGTTTTGTGGTTAATGGACCCTGCCTAACGCTATCCCTGCTTCTGACAAAGCGGCAGCAACCTCTCCCTAAGCTCAGATCAGCAGCAGTAAGATGGCGGTCGGCGGGAACGCCTCTTTATAGCCCCTGTGACGTCGCAGACAGCAAGCCAATCACTGCAATGCCCTTCTCTAAGATGGTGGGGACCAGGACCTATGTCATCACGCTGCCCACACTCTGCGTTTACCTTCATTGGCTGAAAAATGGCGCTTTTCGCGTCATTGAAACGCGACTTTGGAGCGAAAGTCGCGTACCGCATGGCCGACCCCGCACAGGGGTCGGATCGGGTTTCATGAAACCCCGACTTAGCCAAAAGTCGGCGACTTTTGAAAATGTTCGACCCGTTTCGCTCAACCCTAATAATTACCTCTCCGGAGGCCCCTGGACA
Source organism: Ranitomeya imitator (assembly GCF_032444005.1). Lineage (NCBI taxonomy): Eukaryota > Metazoa > Chordata > Amphibia > Anura > Dendrobatidae > Ranitomeya > Ranitomeya imitator. Next base: position 157,765,469 of record NC_091285.1, on the reverse strand, counting down.
TCACCGCTGGTAACCGGCAGCCTTCTTTGCTTAAAATGAGCGTGTTTAGGACCTGAGAATGACGTCGCGGCTTCTGATTGGTCGCGTGCCGCTCATATGACCACCACGCGACCAATCAGAAGCCGCGACGTCATTCTCAGGTCCTAAATTCCTAGAATGAGGAGTTTAGAGCCTGAGAATGACGTCGCGGCTTCTGATTGGTCGCGTGGCGGTCACATGAGCGGCACGCGACCAATCAGAAGCCGTGACGTCATGGAAGTCCCTAAACGCGCTCATTTTAAACAAAGAAGGCTGCCGGTTACCAGCGGTGATGTCCAGGGGCCTCCGGAGAGGTAAGTATATCAATATTTTTTATTTTAATTCTTTATTTTACACATTAATATGGATCCGATACCGATTCCCGATACCACAAAAGTATCGGAACTTGGTATCGGAATTCCGATACCGCAAGTATCGGCCGATACCAGATACTTGCGGTATCGGAATGCTCCACACTACTTATGACTTCTTTATGCAGGGTTATAGAAAAATTGTCTCTTTACTATTTAATCATCATTATTGCATTGTTAGTAGCTAGTTTAACACCTTAATGACCAGAGATATTTTTGGTTTTGCATTTTTATTTTTGCTCCCCTTCTTCCCAGAGCCATAAATTTCTATTTTTTTGTCAAAATGGTCATGTGAGGGCTTGTTTATTGTGGGACAAGTTGTATTTTTGAACGGGAAAAAATTCCAAGTGCGGTGAAATTGCAAAAAAAGTACAATCCTACATTTGTTTTTTGCTTGGCTTTTTTACTAGGTTCACTAAATAATAAAGCTGACCTGCCATTATGATTCTCCAGGTCATTACAAGATCTTTTTTATCTAAGTGATTTAAAAAAATTCAAAACTCTGTAAAAGAAAATTGCACCATTTTCTGATACCCATAGCTTCTCTATTTTTCATGATCTCGGGTTGGGTGAGGGCTTATTTTTTTGCGTGCCAAGCTGACAGTTATAATGATACCATTTTGATGCAGCTACGGTCTTTTGATTACCCATTATTGCATTTTAATGCAATGTCATGGTGACCAAAAAAACATAATTCTGGCGTTTTGACTCTTTTTCTTGCTATGTCACATAAGCTACATAAAGCGATGATCGCCTCTATATAGAAAATTTACTCACTTGCTATGTGCGCCGCCGACTGGGTGGCACTCACAGCAAGCCGACACTGATCTCGGGTGTCATGTCAACACACCGGTGAGCCGCGATCATGTGACGGGTTCATCGGTGTGCGTATTTCCGGCGTGATTGCCGGAAGTGCTTGTTAAATGCTGCTGTCAAACATTTAATGGGTTAATAGCTGCGGCTGGATCGCAATTCCACACGTGGCTATTCCAGGCACATGTCAGCTGTTCAAAACAGCTGATATGTGCAAAATAAGATGTGGGCTCAACGCCGGAGCTGACATCAAAAGAAGGGAGCCCGACACCGGCGTACTGTTACGCCCAATGTCGGAAAGGGGTTAAAGATCCAGAACGCTTCTCTCACCAATAAGCGCATTCGCATGTTACCACCTCGAGCTGGTCTAATGATTTTCTCAAATCCAAAAATTTTGAAAGATGAAAGATTGCCAGTAAGTGAATCAATTAAATGTTTAGATGCAGAAGATATATGTGTGTTATTGTGATTATTGTTAATAATGTCAATGATATATTCATTAAAGCATTCAATGTACATCTTATTACAGGCTGTACAGTCAGTGGCATAGATGATGTGATCAGTGTTACAATTAATAAATTGTTTAATGCTGAAATTCTGAGTGTTGTCAGAATTGGAAAAGGAAGAACACAGGCAGGCAAAACTGTATATTCTGAATCGCCCGGCTCCACAACTAAATAAGCCTTTGAAGTTGAGCCAGGTGCAGCCTTCAGATTTGGCTCTAGAAAAAAAGACTAGGAGAAAGTTGAATTGCCAACGAGGGTGCTTTTTTGGCAACTACTGAACATCCAGATTTGAGAATAGAAGAAAGGATATTGTTAGGTCTCGAGTTCCCGCTTCTGCACAGGGGGAATCTCGAGCCATCTCCGCTGCGGTCTGCCATTCTTATCCAGCTGCAGTGGAGTCTGCTCAGCAGGGACGTCAGTCCCAGCGTCTTGCTCAGTCTCACTCTGTACAGAGAGTTACTGCTGCTTCTTCAGCTTCTGCCATTAAAGCCAGTGCTGGTCAGCAGCGAGCGGACTTCTCTGGGACTAAGTCCTTGTCTGCACACACTGAGCATGCCCAGGGCAAGATCTCCCGTTGGGGATCGAGGGTCATGTGCTCAGGCCCTGCAGCACATTCCATTGGTCCTCTTGGCAGGTCTTGGAAGGGCAAAGTTTCTGTGGCCACTTCCTGTGCTGCAACTATATAAACTGCGCATGACCGCATGGCCATGCGCTAGTGTACATTTGCTTACGTGTGTTTGTTGTGAGTGCAAGTTGTCCTTGGATACCCCTTCCCTATTGAATGTCTGTTCGCGGAAGGTGTATGGTTGCTATCTAGCGCCCGACTTATCCTACAGCACGAATCACATAGTACAGCGTCCAGTTGCTGTGACCGCCAGTACGGCGCCATGCACTTCCTCTGTGCTTTCCTTACCCAAGCCTGGGTGGTTAGTGGCGTTCGTCAGTGCGGCACCGCATGCACTCTTGTGCCCTAATATTTAGCTTCCTTACACACCCAGTTGCGGTGTTGTGCCAGCAAGGGTCTAATCGGACTTCTATCCTTGTTGGGGTTGAGTTCGCTGACTACTTGCTCGCGCTCTATGTGCGGTACCGCGATCCTGTGACGCAACAGGATCGCTTACTTCACGCTGGGTGAAGTTTAACCCATGTGTGTATACTTATGAGTACCGCCATATAGTCCGTCATTACTTGGCAGCAGGTTCCATCTCTGCACGGTGGACCCCGGGCTGCGAACGCACCATACTCTATCTGTCCTATTATTTGGTGCGTTCCGCTAGCCCTAACATTACACTAGCGCCAGGGTCTGGCTAGTAATGACGGGCAAACAGCAATCCTTGCGGTATATCCAGCAGCTGGAGGGTAGGTTGGCGGCTCTTGAGAGCGCAACCTCAGCTGAGGATGTTACCGCAGTTGCTGTACAGGCTGCTAGCGTGGCTGCAGCAACCCTGTCCATTGCCACCCCTGCTCCGACATTTTCTCGCCTCCCGCTGCCAGAAAAATTTTCTGGTGATAGCAAATTTTGTAGGGGATTTGTGAGTCAGTGCTCTATTCACCTCGAGCTCCTGGCTGCACGTTTTCCCACAGAGCGGGCTATGGTGGGATTTATAGTGTCTCTCTTGTCGGACAGGGCGTTGGAATGGGCTACACCGCTGTGGGAGCGTGGTGATCATGTGGTGCAGAGTGCTCCGCTGTTTCTGAGCACTCTGAAACAGGTCTTTTTAGGACCTCAAGTCACCCATGATACTGCGCTCCAACTGCTGGCATTAACTCAGGGTGAGTCCTTGGTCAGTCATTATGCCGTCCAATTCCGCACTTTAGCTTCTGAGCTGGATTGGTCGGATAAAGCTCTTATTCCCATATTTTGGAGGGGCCTGGCTGACCACGTTAAGGACGCTCTGGCCACTAGGGAGATTCCTGCCACACTGGAGGAGTTAATAACTGTCTCCACTCGAATTGACCTCCGTTTTAGCGAGCGGAGGTTGGAGCGAGCCCAGTGTAGGCGGAGGTTTCGGCTGGCTCCTACCTTCGCCAGACCTCTGGAATCTCCGGTCCTGGTTCCTGAGTCACATGGGGCCAGGGAGGTGTCACAAGCGGGATCTAAGTCCTGGACCGCCTGTGCACTCAAGGTCTGTCATGTTTGCCAGCAGTCAGGACATCTAGCCACCAGATGTTCTCAGCGGTCGAGGAAACGTCAGCGTCTAGTGGTAGTAGGTGGAGGTACACTAGACACGGCGACGTTTGCCTCTAAATTGTCCTTTAAGGGGACAATTACTATAGGCTCATTCTCCCACTCGGTAGAGCTCTGCGTGGATTCTGGGGCGGAGGGCAATTTTATGTCTTCTGCCTTCGCCCAACGTCACGCAATTCCCCTGGTTATGCTAGCTCAACCAGTAACGGTACGAGTGGTGAATGGGTCGACACTGCCCTCACAGATAACACACCAGACCATCCCTTTTACTCTGTCCATGTCGCCATCTCATCAGGAGATTATATCTCTGCTCATCATTCCTGAGGGAATTGATGAGGTCCTGTTGGGAATACCTTGGCTACGGTACCACTGTCCTCATATCGAGTGGTCCCCTGGCAGAATCCTGGGATGGGGCGAATCTTGTGGGGGTAGGTGTCAGAGGGAGTGCGTTCAGGTTGCTACTACAGAGGTACCCGCAGATATTTCCTCTCTCCCCAAGCAGTATTGGTCTTATGCAGACGTGTTCTCCAAAAAGGCGGCGGAGATCCTTCCGCCCCATCGCCCCTATGACTGTCCTATTGATCTCTTGCCTGGTGCTGAGCCTCCCCGGGGTCGAGTCTATCCGCTATCTCTCCCGGAGACGGAGGCCATGTCACAGTACATCCAGGAAAATCTGGCAAGAGGATTCATTAGGAAGTCAGTGTCACCTGCTGGGGCAGGGTTCTTCTTCGTGCAGAAGAAGAATGGGGAACTATGTCCATGCATAGACTACAGGGGTCTTAACGCCATCACCGTTAAAAATAAGTATCCTTTGCCCTTGATATCTGAGCTCTTTGATAGGCTTCGGGGAGCAAGGGTATTTACTAAACTAGATCTGCGGGGTGCTTACAACCTGATTCGCATCCGTGAGGGGGACGAATGGAAGACGGCTTTTAACACCAGGGATGGGCACTATGAATATCTGGTGATGCCCTTCGGGCTCTGTAATGCCCCAGCCGTTTTCCAAGACTTTGTGAACGATATCTTCCGGGATATGCTTTCCACCTCGGTCGTAATCTATCTGGATGATATTCTCATCTACTCTCCAGATATTGACTCCCACCGGAGAGATGTTTGCAAAGTCTTCGACCTCCAACGGGCAAACTCCCTCTATGCCAAGTTGGAGAAGTGTATGTTTGAGCAGGAGTCCTTACCTTTCCTAGGCTACATCATCTCTGCCCAGGGATTGGCTATGGATCCTGCTAAACTACAGGCTGTGATGGACTGGCAGGAACCCCATTCTCTTAAAGCGTTGCAGCGCTTTATGGGGTTCATTAATTATTATCGCCAGTTCATTCCGCACTTCTCAACTTTGGTAGCTCCCTTGGTTGCCCTCACCAAGAAGGGGGCGAATCCCAAATTGTGGTCTGAGGAGGTCTCCAAGGCCTTTAACTCTATAAAGTCACACTTCGCTAGCGCTCCCATCCTACATCGCCCCGATGTTGATAAGCCATTTATCATGGAGGTGGATGCCTCTTCTGTTGGTGCTGGAGCAGTCCTCTTCCAAAAGGATGCTCAAGGTCGGAAGCATCCTTGCTTCTTTTTCTCCAAGTCCTTCTCACCAGCAGAGAGGAATTATTCCATCGGGGACAGGGAGTTGCTAGCCATGAAGTTGGCTTTCTCGGAGTGGAGACATCTCTTGGAGGGAGCACGTTTTCCCTTCCAAGTCTTCACAGACCATAAAAATTTGGTGTACCTGCAGACAGCCCAGCGGTTGAATTCTCGCCAGGCCAGATGGTCCTTATTCTTCTCCCAGTTTCATTTCACCCTCCATTTTCTTTCTGGGGAGAAGAACATTCGGGCCGATGCTCTCTCTCGCTCCGTTGTGTCATCTGCGGAGGAGGAGCCTCGGCTTATTGTCCCCACCGAGAGCTTGAGAACTGTGGCCCCAGTTTCGCTAGAGTCTGTGCCTCCGGGCAAGACTTTTGTACCATCCAGTTTGCGACCGGAGGTTCTCTCTTGGGCACACTCGTCCAGGGTGGGTGGACATTTTGGTACCAAAAGGACATCTGAGTTACTGGCGAGGACATACTGGTGGCCGCATATGGCTCGTGATGTCGCGGAGTATGTTCGGGCGTGTGTCTCTTGCGCTAAGAACAAGACTCCTCGGCAACGGCCAGCTGGTTTGCTTTATCCTCTGCCGGTGGCGGACAGGCCCTGGGAGATGGTCGGGATGGACTTTGTGGTGGGCTTACCCAAGTCTCGTAACTGCACCATTATCTGGGTGATCACCGACCATTTTTCCAAAATGGTGCACTTGGTGCCTCTTCCACGGCTACCTTCTGCACGGGCGTTGGCTGTCTTGTTCGTCAAGCATATCTTTCGCCTACACGGTATGCCAGACAAAATTGTTAGTGACCGGGGTCCCCAGTTTGCGTCCGATTCTGGCGAGAGCTTTGTCGTCTACTCAGTATTGAGTTGAATCTCTCTTCGGCATATCATCCCGAGACGAATGGGTTGGTAGAGAGGGCCAACCAGACCTTGGTCACATATTTACGACATTTTGTTTCTGCCAGGCAGGATGACTGGGCATCCTTGCTACCGTGGGCAGAGTTTGCACTTAACAATGCCGTAGCCGACTCCACCGGTCAGACTCCATTCCTCCTAAATTACGGCCAGCATCCGCGTGTTCCTGTGCCCATGCCTGTGTCTTCTGCTGACTCCAGGGTGGCAGACTGGGCTGTGGAGGCACGGGACATTTGGGACCGCACGCAGGATGCCATTCGGCCTCCAAGGAGAGAATGAGGTCCTCCGCAGATGTTCATCGGCGCCCCGCTCCGACCTTTGCTCCTGGCGACTTGGTGTGGCTCTCCGCCCGTAACATCAGGCTGCGAGTTGAGTCCACTAAGTTTGCTCCTCGCTACTTGGGTCCCTTCAAGGTTCTCGAACAGGTTAATCCTGTGGTCTACCGTTTGGCTCTTCCTCCACGCTTGGGTATCACCGACACCTTTCATGTGTCCCTCTTGAAACCCGTATACATATCCCGGTTTTCCGAGTCATCTGCCGGGACATCGGGTTCGTCTACGGATGATTACGAGGTGAACGCTATTTTGGGGTGCAAGGTGGTACGCGGCAAAAAGTTCTATCTGGTGGATTGGAAGGGTTATGGCCCAGAGGATAGGTCATGGGAGCCTGCTGAAAACATTCGGGCCCCACAGCTCATTGCTGCCTTCGAGCGTAGCGAGGCCCAAGGGGGGGGGGGGGGCCCTAGGAGGGGGGGTAATGTTAGGTCTCGAGTTCCCGCTTCTGCACAGGGGGAATCTCGAGCCATCTTCGCTGCGGTCTCCCATTCTTATCCAGCCGCAGTGGAGTCTGCTCAGCATGGACGTCGGTCCCAGCGTCTTGCTCAGTCTCACTCTGTACAGAGAGTTACTGCTGCTTCTTCAGCTTCTGCCATTAAAGTCAGTGCTGGTCAGCAGCGAGCGGACTTCTCTGGGACTAAGTCCTTGTCTGCACACACTGAGCATGCCCAGGGCAAGATCTCCCGTTGGAGATCGAGGGTCATGTGCTCAGGCCCTGCAGCACATTCCATTGGTCCTCTTGGCAGGTCTTGGAAGGGCAAAGTTTCTGTGGCCACTTCCTGTGCTGCAACTATATAAACTGCGCATGACCGCACGGCCATGCGCTAGTGTACATTTGCTTACGTGTGTTTGTTGTGAGTGCAAGTCGTCCTTGGATACCCCTTCCCTATTGAATGTCTGTTCGCGGAAGGTGTATGGTTGCTATCTAGCGCCCGACTTATCCTACAGCACTAATCACATAGTACAGCGTCCAGTTGCTGTGACCGCCAGTACGGTGCCGTGCACTTCCTCTGTGCTTTCCTTACCCAAGCCTGGGTGGTTAGTGGCGTTCGTCAGTGCGGCACCGCATGCACTCTTGTGCCCTAATATTTAGCTTCCTTACACACCCAGTTGCGGTGTTGTGCCAGCAAGGGTCTAATCGGACTTCTATCCTTGTTGGGGTTGAGTTCGCTGACTACTTGCTCGCGCTCTATGTGTGGTACCGCGATCCTGTGATGCAACAGGATCGCTTACTTCACGCTGGGTGAAGTTTAACCCACATGTGTATACTTATGAGTATCGCCATATAGTCCGTCATTACTTGGCAGCAGGTTCCATCTCTGCACGGTGGACCCCGGGCTGCGAACGCACCATACTCTATCTGTCCTATTATTTGGTGCGTTCCGCCAGCCCTAACAGATATCATCATAATTTTTTTTAATATTAGATAATTGTGGACTGTATTGTGTGGAAAAATGACTTGTGTATTTTTTGCCTAAAATAGAGTGCGCTCTTTATGATAACCAGGTGGGATAACCCTCATTGGTCAGTCTGCAGCTCAACTGACTGCTTTAAAAGCTGCAGTCAGTGGGATTGCTACAGCTTCATTTGATACGAATGCATTCTTCTGTGGGAACCGCTTTAGCCACATGTTTAGGGTGACTATTTTTGCAGTGACTAATGGTATTGCCTGTTACTGTTTTTTTTAAAAATGGAAAAGACGATAAATTCGTCCATCACACCAGTGAGTTTCAAATCCAAAAGGGTTATTGCAGAAGGATCATGGCTGATGGTGAACTGCAAATTAAATTAATTTGAATTAATATATTCACCAAAGTGTGGTATGGCAGACATATCGCCACTAGGGTTGAGCGACCTTGACCTTTTTAGAGTCGAGTCGTGTTTCGCGAAACCCGACTATCTTAGAAGTCGAGTCGAGTGGAATCGGCCTATTATGGCGAAAAGTCGGGTATCGCCCGAAACACGAAACCCAATGCAAGTCAATGGGGGAGCATAGTCGGCAGTGAGTGGAGGCCAGGAAAACACCTACACTGCCCATTTTAATGGCAAAAACATCGATTCTTGTTACAGAAGCTTGTCAATCGTAATTTAGCTTATAATAATTGGAAGGCATTTGAAATTGGGGGTCATTTGGCTAAAGTTGTGGGGGGTAGGGCTGGTTCAAGTAATTAGTGGGCCCAGTAAATCTGGACCACGTCACGGCAGTGGAGCAGGGAGAGGTAAGTATTTCAACTTTGCAAGTGCTGTGATCCTGAGCAAGCAGGGGGGGCCCACTCGTTGGCATTGGCACTGGCACAGGGCCCCTCAAAGTACAGCGGAGTGTTTGCACGGCGGGGGCGCCTCCCACCGGCAGCAACACTTTTGCGTACTATGAGAGGCCCTGTGCCAGTGACGTCGCCAACTAGTATTCCTCCCCCCACCTGATGAAGGAACCTGCACTTTCATCTGCACCTTCCTCTTTGTCCCCATGTAAGGTGGTATGGTATGCGGGAAGAGGAACCTGACTTTCAGCAGGGTCACAATCTTGCTGTGTAGCATGCACGGGGAATTTTGCGTTATGGGTCAATGTACCAGCAGACTCATCTATCACTGGCTGGGCAATGGGCAGGATGAGGAGGAAACACAGATATAGGCCCAAAGAATAAAGTTGGCTAAATGCAGTTCAAAATTGGTAACACAGGACTAACCAGGGGGCATTGCAGTGGAGGACAACTGGAATGAGAGGCTGACACAGAGAGTAGGCCTAAATCAGTAAGTAGTCGAAATGCAGTTCAAAATTGGCAACCGTAGTAAACAGGCGGCACAGCTTTGTTCAGTGGAGGAGAACAGCAAGGAGTGGCAGACACCGATAGTAGGCCCCAACCCAACTAGTAGGCCAAATGCAGTCTAACATTAACAACTACTTAACGAGAGCCTGAAAATGGAATTTCAGGACAGGAAACCAGGAGAACAGCAAGGAGTGGCAGACACCGATAGTAGGCCCCAAACCAACTAGTACGCCAAATGCAGTTGTTCCATTTAACCACAATTTAATGAGAGCCTGAAGATAGAAGCTCAGGAAAGGCAACCTGGAGAACACCTTGGAGTGTAACACACCATCTCTCTACACCCCATACCCAATTTGTAGGCCTAATGCAGTGTAGTTTTCAACAACTACTAAACGAGAGTCGGAAGATCGAAGCAATGTGGACGAAACCTGGGGAACACCTTGGAGTGTAACACACCGTTTCTCTACACCCCATACCCAATTTGTAGGCCTAATGCAGTGTAGTTTCCAACAACTACTAAACGAGAGCCAGAAGATCGAAACAATGGAGAGGAAACCTGGGGAACACCTTGGAGTGTAACACACCGTCTCTCTACACCCCATACCCAATTTGTAGGCCTAATGCAGTGTAGTTTCCAACAACTACTAAACGAGAGCATTAAGATCGCAGCAATGGCGAGGAAACCTGGGGAACACCTTGGAGTGGAACACACCATCTCTCTACACCCCATACCCAATTTGTAGGCCTAATGCAGTGAAGTTTCCAACAACTACTAAACGAGAGCCGGAAGATCGAAGCTCAGGAAAGGCAACCTGGAGAACACCTTGGAGTGGAACACACCATCTCTCTACACCCCATACCCAATTTGTAGGCCTAATGCAGTGTAGTTTCCAACAACTACAAAACGAGAGCATGAAGATCAAAGCATTGGCGAGGAAACCTGGGGAACACTTTGGAGTGGAACACACCATCTCTCTACACCCCATACCCAATTTGTAGGCCTAATGCAGTGTAGTTTCCAACAACTACTAAACGAGAGCCAGAAGATCGAAGCAATGGAGAGGAAACCTGGGGAACACCTTGGAGTGTAACACACCGTCTCTCTACACCCCATACCCAATTTGTAGGCCTAATGCAGTGTAGTTTCTAACAACTACTAAACGAGAGCATTAAGATCGCAGCAATGGCGAGGAAACCTGGGGAACACCTTGGAGTGGAACACACCATCTCTCTACACCCCATACCCAATTTGTAGGCCTAATGCAGTGTAGATTCCAACAACTACTAAACGAGAGCCGGAAGATCGAAGCTCAGGAAAGGCAACCAGGAGAACACCTTGGAGTGGAACACACCATCTCTGTACACCCCATACCCAATTTGTAGGCCTAATGCAGTGTAGTTTCCAACAACTACAAAACGAGAGCATTAAGATCGCAGCAATAGCGAGGAAACCTGGGGAACACCTTGGAGTGGAACACACCATCTCTCTACACCCCATACCCAATTTGTAGGCCTAATGCAGCGTAGTTTCCAACAACTACTAAACGAGAGCATTAAGATCGCAGCAATGGCGAGGAAACCTGGGGAACACCTTGGAGTGGAACACACCATCTCTCTACACCCCATACCCAATTTGTAGGCCTAATGCAGTGTAGTTTGCAACAACTACTAAACGAGAGCCTGAAGATCGAAGCTCAGGAAAGGCAACCTGGAGAACACCTTGGAGTGGAACACACCATCTCTCTACACCCCATACCCAATTTGTAGGCCTAATGCAGTGTAGTTTCCAACAACTACTAAATGAGAGCATGAAGATCGAAGCAATGGAGAGGAAACCTGGGGAACACCTTGGAGTGGAACACACCATCTCTCTACACCCCATACCCAATTTGAAGGCCTAATGCAGCGTAGTTTCCAACAACTACTAAACGAGAGCCAGAAGATCGAAGCTCAGGAAAGGCAACCTGGAGAACACCTTGGAGTGGAACACACCATCTCTCTACACCCCATACCCAATTTGTAGGCCTAATGCAGTGTAGTTTCCAACAACTACTAAACGAGAGCCGGAAGATCGAAGCTCAGGAAAGGCAACCTGGAGAACACCTTGGAGTGGAACACACCATCTCTCTACACCCCATACCCAATTTGTAGGCCTAATGCAGTGTAGTTTCCAACAACTACAAAACGAGAGCATGAAGATCGAAGCATTGGCGAGGAAACCTGGGGAACACCTTGGAGTGGAACACACCATCTCTCTACACCCCATACCCAATTTGTAGGCCTAATGCAGTGTAGTTTCCAACAACTACTAAACGAGAGCCAGAAGATCGAAGCAATGGAGAGGAAACCTGGGCAACACCTTGGAGTGTAACACACCGTCTCTCTACACCCCATACCCAATTTGTAGGCCTAATGCAGTGTAGTTTCCAACAACTACTAAACGAGAGCATTAAGATCGCAGCAATGGCGAGGAAATCTGGGGAACACCTTGGAGTGGAACACACCATCTCTCTACACCCCATACCCAATTTGTAGGCCTAATGCAGTGTAGTTTCCAACAACTACTAAACATGATCCGGAAGATCGAAGCTCAGGAAAGGCAACCTGGAGAACACCTTGGAGTGGAACACACCATCTCTCTACACCCCATACCCAATTTGTAGGCCTAATGCAGTGTAGTTTCCAACAACTACAAAACGAGAGCATGAAGATCGAAGCATTGGCGAGGAAACCTGGGGAACACCTTGGAGTGGAACACACCATCTCTCTACATCCCATACCCAATTTGTAGGCCTAATGCAGTGTAGTTTCCAACAACTACTAAACGAGAGCCAGAAGATCGAAGCAATGGAGAGGAAACCTGGGGAACACCTTGGAGTGTAACACACCGTCTCTCTACACCCCATACCCAATTTGTAGGCCTAATGCAGTGTAGTTTCCAACAACTACTAAACGAGAGCATTAAGATCGCAGCAATGGCAAGGAAACCTGGGGAACACCTTGGAGTGGAACACACCATCTCTCTACACCCCATACCCAATTTGTAGGCCTAATGCAGTGTAGTTTCCAACAACTACTAAACGAGAGCCGGAAGATCGAAGCTCAGGAAAGGCAACCTGGAGAATACCTTGGAGTGGAACACACCATCTCTCTACACCCCATACCCAATTTGTAGGCCTAATGCAGTGTAGTTTCCAACAACCACTAAACGAGAGCATGAAGATCGAAGCAATGGAGAGGAAACCTGGGGAACACCTTGGAGTGGAACACACCATCTCTCTACACCCCATACCCAATTTGTAGGCCTAATGCAGCGTAGTTTCCAACAACTACTAAACGAGAGCCAGAAGATCGAAGCTCAGGAAAGGCAACCTGGAGAACACCTTGGAGTGGAACACACCATCTCTCTACACCCCATACCCAATTTGTAGGCCTAATGCAGTGTAGTTTCCAACAACTACCAAACGAGAGCATGAAGATCGAAGCATTGGCGAGGAAACCTGGGGAACACCTTGGAGTGGAACACACCATCTCTCTACACCCCATACCCAATTTGTAGGCCTAATGCAGTGTAGTTTCTAACAACTACTAAACGAGAGCATTAAGATCGCAGCAATGGCGAGGAAACCTGGGGAACACCTTGGAGTGGAACACACCATCTCTCTACACCCCATACCCAATTTGTAGGCCTAATGCAGTGTAGTTTCCAACAACTACTAAACGAGAGCCGGAAGATCGAAGCTCAGGAAAGGCAACCAGGAGAACACCTTGGAGTGGAACACACCATCTCTGTACACCCCATACCCAATTTGTAGGCCTAATGCAGTGTAGTTTCCAACAACTACAAAACGAGAGCATTAAGATCGCAGCAATAGCGAGGAAACCTGGGGAACACCTTGGAGTGGAACACACCATCTCTCTACACCCCATACCCAATTTGTAGGCCTAATGCAGCGTAGTTTCCAACAACTACTAAACGAGAGCATTAAGATCGCAGCAATGGCGAGGAAACCTGGGGAACACCTTGGAGTGGAACACACCATCTCTCTACACCCCATACCCAATTTGTAGGCCTAATGCAGTGTAGTTTGCAACAACTACTAAACGAGAGCCTGAAGATCGAAGCTCAGGAAAGGCAACCTGGAGAACACCTTGGAGTGGAACACACCATCTCTCTACACCCCATACCCAATTTGTAGGCCTAATGCAGTGTAGTTTCCAACAACTACTAAATGAGAGCATGAAGATCGAAGCAATGGAGAGGAAACCTGGGGAACACCTTGGAGTGGAACACACCATCTCTCTACACCCCATACCCAATTTGAAGGCCTAATGCAGCGTAGTTTCCAACAACTACTAAACGAGAGCCAGAAGATCGAAGCTCAGGAAAGGCAACCTGGAGAACACCTTGGAGTGGAACACACCATCTCTCTACACCCCATACCCAATTTGTAGGCCTAATGCAGTGTAGTTTCCAACAACTACTAAACGAGAGCCGGAAGATCGAAGCTCAGGAAAGGCAACCTGGAGAACACCTTGGAGTGGAACACACCATCTCTCTACACCCCATACCCAATTTGTAGGCCTAATGCAGTGTAGTTTCCAACAACTACAAAACGAGAGCATGAAGATCGAAGCATTGGCGAGGAAACCTGGGGAACACCTTGGAGTGGAACACACCATCTCTCTACACCCCATACCCAATTTGTAGGCCTAATGCAGTGTAGTTTCCAACAACTACTAAACGAGAGCCAGAAGATCGAAGCAATGGAGAGGAAACCTGGGCAACACCTTGGAGTGTAACACACCGTCTCTCTACACCCCATACCCAATTTGTAGGCCTAATGCAGTGTAGTTTCCAACAACTACTAAACGAGAGCATTAAGATCGCAGCAATGGCGAGGAAATCTGGGGAACACCTTGGAGTGGAACACACCATCTCTCTACACCCCATACCCAATTTGTAGGCCTAATGCAGTGTAGTTTCCAACAACTACTAAACATGATCCGGAAGATCGAAGCTCAGGAAAGGCAACCTGGAGAACACCTTGGAGTGGAACACACCATCTCTCTACACCCCATACCCAATTTGTAGGCCTAATGCAGTGTAGTTTCCAACAACTACAAAACGAGAGCATGAAGATCGAAGCATTGGCGAGGAAACCTGGGGAACACCTTGGAGTGGAACACACCATCTCTCTACATCCCATACCCAATTTGTAGGCCTAATGCAGTGTAGTTTCCAACAACTACTAAACGAGAGCCAGAAGATCGAAGCAATGGAGAGGAAACCTGGGGAACACCTTGGAGTGTAACACACCGTCTCTCTACACCCCATACCCAATTTGTAGGCCTAATGCAGTGTAGTTTCCAACAACTACTAAACGAGAGCATTAAGATCGCAGCAATGGCAAGGAAACCTGGGGAACACCTTGGAGTGGAACACACCATCTCTCTACACCCCATACCCAATTTGTAGGCCTAATGCAGTGTAGTTTCCAACAACTACTAAACGAGAACCGGAAGATCGAAGCTCAGGAAAGGCAACCTGGAGAATACCTTGGAGTGGAACACACCATCTCTCTACACCCCATACCCAATTTGTAGGCCTAATGCAGTGTAGTTTCCAACAACCACTAAACGAGAGCATGAAGATCGAAGCAATGGAGAGGAAACCTGGGGAACACCTTGGAGTGGAACACACCATCTCTCTACACCCCATACCCAATTTGTAGGCCTAATGCAGCGTAGTTTCCAACAACTACTAAACGAGAGCCAGAAGATCGAAGCTCAGGAAAGGCAACCTGGAGAACACCTTGGAGTGGAACACACCATCTCTCTACACCCCATACCCAATTTGTAGGCCTAATGCAGTGTAGTTTCCAACAACTACCAAACGAGAGCATGAAGATCGAAGCATTGGCGAGGAAACCTGGGGAACACCTTGGAGTGGAACACACCATCTCTCTACACCCCATACCCAATTTGTAGGCCTAATGCAGTGTAGTTTCCAACAACTACTAAACGAGAGCCAGAAGATCGAAGCAATGGAGAGGAAACCTGGGGAACACCTTGGAGTGTAACACACTGTCTCTCTACACCCCATACCCAATTTGTAGGCCTAATGCAGTGTAGTTTCCAACAACTACTAAACGAGAGCATTAAGATCGCAGCAATGGCGAGGAAACCTGGGGAACACCTTGGAGTGGAACACACCATCTCTCTACACCCCATACCCAATTTGTAGGCCTAATGCAGTGTAGTTTCCAACAACTACTAAATGAGAGCCGGAAGATCGAAGCTCAGGAAAGGCAACCTGGAGAACACCTTGAAGAGGAACACACCATCTCTCTACACCCCATACCCAATTTGTAGGCCTAATGCAGTGTAGTTTCCAACAACTACTAAACGAGAGCATGAAGATCGAAGCAATGGAGAGGAAACCTGGGGAACACCTTGGAGTGGAACACACCATCTCTCTACACCCCATACCCAATTTGTAGACCTAATGCAGCATAGTTTCCAACAACTACTAAACGAGAGCCAGAAGATCGAAGCTCAGGAAAGGCAACCTGGAGAACACCTTGGATTGGAACACACCATCTCTCTACACCCCATACCCAATTTGTAGGCCTAATGCAGCGTAGTTTCCAACAACTACTAAACGAGAGCATTAAGATCGCAGCAATGGCGAGGAAACCTGGGGAACACCTTGGAGTGGAACACACCATCTCTCTACACCCCATACCCAATTTGTAGGCCTAATGCAGTGTAGTTTCCAACAACTACTAAACGAGAGCCGGAAGATCGAAGCTCAGGAAAGGCAACCTGGAGAACACCTTGGAGTGGAACACACCATCTCTCTACACCCCATACCCAATTTGTAGGCCTAATGCAGTGTAGTTTCCAACAACTTCTAAACGAGAGCATGAAGATCGAAGCAATGGAGAGGAAACCTGGGGAACACCTTGGAGTGGAACACACCATCTCTCTACACCCCATACCCAATTTGTAGGCCTAATGCATCGTAGTTTCCAACAACTACTAAATGAGAGCCAGAAGATCGAAGCTCAGGAAAGGCAACCTGGAGAACACCTTGCAGTGGAACACACCATCTCTCTACACCCCATACCCAATTTGTAGGCCTAATGCAGCGTAGTTTCCAACAACTACTAAACGAGAGCATTAAGATCGCAGCAATGGCGAGGAAACCTGGGGAACACCTTGGAGTGGAACACACCATCTCTCTACACCCCATACCCAATTTGTAGGCCTAATGCAGTGTAGTTTGCAACAACTACTAAACGAGAGCCTGAAGATCGAAGCTCAGGAAAGGCAACCTGGAGAACACCTTGGAGTGGAACACACCATCTCTCTACACCCCATACCCAATTTGTAGGCCTAATGCAGTGTAGTTTCCAACAACTAGTAAACGAGAGCATGAAGATCGAAGCAATGGAGAGGAAACCTGGGGAACACCTTGGAGTGGAACACACCATCTCTCTACACCCCATACCCAATTTGTAGGCCTAATGCAGCGTAGTTTCCAACAACTACTAAACGAGAGCCAGAAGATCGAAGCTCAGGAAAGGCAACCTGGAGAACACCTTGGAGTGGAACACACCATCTCTCTACACCCCATACCCAATTTGTAGGCCTAATGCAGTGTAGTTTCCAACAACTACTAAACGAGAGCCAGAAGATCGAAGCAATGGAGAGGAAACCTGGGCAACACCTTGGAGTGTAACACACCGTCTCTCTACACCCCATACCCAATTTGTAGGCCTAATGCAGTGTAGTTTCCAACAAATACTAAACGAGAGCATTAAGATCGCAGCAATGGCGAGGAAACCTGGGGAACACCTTGGAGTGGAACACACCATCTCTCTACACCCCATACCCAATTTGTAGGCCTAATGCAGTGTAGTTTCCAACAACTACTAAACATGAGCCGGAAGATCGAAGCTCAGGAAAGGCAACCTGGAGAACACCTTGGAGTGGAACACACCATCTCTCTACACCCCATACCCAATTTGTAGGCCTAATGCAGTGTAGTTTCCAACAACTACAAAACGAGGGCATGAAGATCGAAGCATTGGCGAGGAAACCTGGGGGGAACACCTTGGAGCGGAACACACCATCTCTCTACATCCCATACCCAATTTGTAGGCCTAATGCAGTGTAGTTTCCAACAACTACTAAACGAGAGCCAGAAGATCGAAGCAATGGAGAGGAAACCTGGGGAACACCTTGGAGTGTAACACACCGTCTCTCTACACCCCATACCCAATTTGTAGGCCTAATGCAGTGTAGTTTCCAACAACTACTAAACGAGAGCATTAAGATCGCAGCAATGGCAAGGAAACCTGGGGAACACCTTGGAGTGGAACACACCATCTCTCTACACCCCATACCCAATTTGTAGGCCTAATGCAGTGTAGTTTCCAACAACTACTAAACGAGAGCCGGAAGATCGAAGCTCAGGAAAGGCAACCTGGAGAATACCTTGGAGTGGAACACACCATCTCTCTACACCCCATACCCAATTTGTAGGCCTAATGCAGTGTAATTTCCAACAACCACTAAACGAAAGCATGAAGATCGAAGCAATGGAGAGGAAACCTGGGGAACACCTTGGAGTGGAACACACCATCTCTCTACACCCCATACCCAATTTGTAGGCCTAATGCAGCGTAGTTTCCAACAACTACTAAACGAGAGCCAGAAGATCGAAGCTCAGGAAAGGCAACCTGGAGAACACCTTGGAGTGGAACACACCATCTCTCTACACCCCATACCCAATTTGTAGGCCTAATGCAGCGTAGTTTCCAACAACTACTAAACGAGAGCATGAAGATCGAAGCATTGGCGAGGAAACCTGGGGAACACCTTGGAGTGGAACACACCATCTCTCTACACCCCATACCCAATTTGTAGGCCTAATGCAGTGTAGTTTCCAACAACTACTAAACGAGAGCCAGAAGATCGAAGCAATGGAGAGGAAACCTGGGCAACACCTTGGAGTGTAACACACCGTCTCTCTACACCCCATACCCAATTTGTAGGCCTAATGCAGTGTAGTTTCCAACAACTACTAAACGAGAGCATTAAGATCGCAGCAATGGCGAGGAAACCTGGGGAACACCTTGGAGTGGAACACACCATCTCTCTACACCCCATACCCAATTTGTAGGCCTAATGCAGTGTAGTTTCCAACAACTACTAAATGAGAGCCGGAAGATCGAAGCTCAGGAAAGGCAACCTGGAGAACACCTTGAAGTGGAACACACCATCTCTCTACACCCCATACCCAATTTGTAGGCCTAATGCAGTGTAGTTTCCAACAACTACTAAACGAGAGCATGAAGATCGAAGCAATGGAGAGGAAACCTGGGGAACACCTTGGAGTGGAACACACCATCTCTCTACACCCCATACCCAATTTGTAGACCTAATGCAGCATAGTTTCCAACAACTACTAAACGAGAGCTAGAAGATCGAAGCTCAGGAAAGGCAACCTGGAGAACACCTTGGAGTGGAACACACCATCTCTCTACACCCCATACCCAATTTGTAGGCCTAATGCAGCGTAGTTTCCAACAACTACTAAACGAGAGCATTAAGATCGCAGCAATGGCGAGGAAACCTGGGGAACACCTTGGAGTGGAACACACCATCTCTCTACACCCCATACCCAATTTGTAGGCCTAATGCAGTGTAGTTTCCAACAACTACTAATCGAGAGCCGGAAGATCGAAGCTCAGGAAAGGCAACCTGGAGAACACCTTGGAGTGGAACACACCATCTCTCTACACCCCATACCCAATTTGTAGGCCTAATGCAGTGTAGTTTCCAACAACTACTAAACGAGAGCATGAAGATCGAAGCAATGGAGAGGAAACCTGGGGAACACCTTGGAGTGGAACACACCATCTCTCTACACCCCATACCCAATTCGTAGGCCTAATGCATCGTAGTTTCCAACAACTACTAAATGAGAGCCAGAAGATCGAAGCTCAGGAAAGGCAACCTGGAGAACACCTTGGAGTGGAACACACCATCTCTCTACACCCCATACCCAATTTGTAGGCCTAATGCAGTGTAGTTTCCAACAACTACTAAACGAGAGCATGAAGATCGAAGCAATGGAGAGGAAACCTGGGGAACACCTTGGAGTGGAACACACCATCTCTCTACACCCCATACCCAATTTGTAGGCCTAATGCAGCGTAGTTTCCAACAACTACTAAACGAGAGCCAGAAGATCGAAGCTCAGGAAAGGCAACCTGGAGAACACCTTGGAGTGGAACACACCATCTCTCTACACCCCATACCCAATTTGTAGGCCTAATGCAGTGTAGTTTTCTACAACTACTAAACGAGATTCGGAAGACCGAAGCAATGGAGAGGAAACCTGGGGAACACCTTGGAGTGGAACACACCATCTCTCTACACCCCATAGCCAATTTGTAGGCCTAATGCAGCGTAGTTTCCAACAACTACTAAACGAGAGCATGAAGATCGAAGCAATGGAGAGGAAACCTGGGGAACACCTTGGAGTGGAACACACCATCTCTCTACACCCCATACCCAATTTGTAGGCCTAATGCAGTGTAGTTTCCAACAACTACTAAACGAGAGCATTAAGATCGAAGCAATGGCGAGGAAACCTGGGGCACACCTTGGGGAGGCAGACACCGTTAGTAGGCCCTACCAAAGTTGTACCCCCAATGCAGTTTTAAAATTCCTAGAGGCTGAAAACAAGACTATTGACGCTCAGCTTTTTTCAAAGGAACACAGCTGAATTGAGTGGCGCAGACAGACCCAGGTAGTAGGACTTAAACCAAAAATGTGGCTCACTGCAGCTTAAAAAAGTTACAGGGGTACACAAGCAGCAGTGCTCTGGGCAGTGGAGGACAATTTCAATAGTGGACTGCAGACAGACTTTGTACGCCTACTATTAAAAAAAGAATGCTCTATGCAATTAAAAATAGGTTCCAGGGGTCCACGGGCAGCAGTGGTGTGGTCAGTGGACGAGTATTGGAAGGAGGGACCGCAGACAGGCGTAGTAGGCCTAACATAACAAAATTAGGCTGTAGACACTTTAAAATTGGTTCCAGGGGTACACGGGCAGCAGTGGTGTGGTCAGCGGAGGAAAATTGGAATTAGGGACTGCAGACAGACTTTGTAGGCTGTCCCCTGTGGACCATGCATCCAACACATTAACCCAGTGCGCCGTAATGGATACGTAACTTTTTGTGGACATGCCTACTGGTCCATGTGTCTCTTGTCAGTTGCACCTTTCTACTGTTTGATTGCCTGAGTGCTATGACAATGCAGACTTTTTCATGCCGGTGGAGGGCTGGGATGGCTTTTCTCGCAAAAGAAATGTCGACTGGGCAGCTTGAACCGTTGCACAGCGTAGTTCATCTGGGCTTTCTAAATATAAAACAAAGAAAAAAAGGAGGCTACATGCACTTTCAGCTGGGTTCCAGGGGTACACGGCCAGCATTGGTCTGGTCAGTGGAGAACTATTGGAAGGAAGGACCGCAGACAGGCTTCGAAGGCCTAACATAATAACAGATGGCTGTAGGCAATTTTAAATTGGTTCCAGGGGTACACGGGCAGCAGTGGTGTGGTAAGTGGAGGCCTAGTGGAAGGAGTGACCGCAGACAGGCATCGAAGGCCTAACATAATAACACATGGCTGTAGGCAATTTTAAATTGGTTCCAGGGGAACACGGGCAGCAGTGGCCAGGTCAGTGTAGTAGTAGTAGAAAGAACGGACCGCAGACAGGCATCGAAGGCCTAAAATAAAAAAATTGAGCTGGCTGTAGGCAATTTTAAATTGGTTCCAGGGGTACACGGGCAGCAGTGGTGTGGTCAGTGGAGGCCTAGTGGAAGGAGTGACCGCAGACAGGCATCGAAGGCCTAACATAATAACACATGGCTGTAGGCAATTTTAAATTGGTTCCAGGGGAACAAGGGCAGCAGTGGCCTGGTCAGTGTAGTAGTAGTAGAAAGAACGGACCGCAGACAGGCATCGAAGGCCTAAAATAAAAAAATTGGGCTGGCTGTAAGCAATTTTAAATTGGTTCCAGGGGTACACGGGCAGCAGTGGTGTGGTCAGTGGAGGCCTAGAGGAAGGAGTGACCGCAGACAGGCATCGAAGGCCTAACATAATAACACATGGCTGTTGGCAATTTTAAATTGGTTCCATGGGTACACAGGCAGCAGTGGTGTGGTCAGTGGAGGCCTAGTGGAAGGAGTGACCGCAAACAGGCATCGAAGGCCTAACATAATAACACATGGCTGTAGGCAATTTTAAATTGGTTCCAGGGGAACACGGGCAGCAGTGGCCTGGTCAGTGTAGTAGTAGTAGAAAGAACGGACCGCAGACAGGCATCGAAGGCCTAAAATAAAAAAATTGGGCTGGCTGTAGGCAATTTTAAATTGGTTCCAGGGGTACACGGGCAGCAGTGGTGTGGTCAGTGGAGGCCTAGTGGAAGGAGTAACCGCAAACAGGCATCGAAGGCCTAACATAATAACACATGGCTGTAGGCAATTTTAAATTGGTTCCGTGGGTACACGGGCAGCAGTGGTGTGGTCAGTGAAGGCCTAGTGGAAGGAGTGACCGCAAACAGGCATCGAAGGCCTAACATAATAACACATGGCTGTAGGCAATTTTAAATTGGTTCCAGGGGAACACGGGCAGCAGTGGCCTGGTCAGTGTAGTAGTAGTAGAAAGAACGGACCGCAGACAGGCATCGAAGGCCTAAAATAAAAAAAATTGGGCTGGCTGTAGGCAATTTTAAATTGGTTCCAGGGGTACACGGGCAGCAGTGGTGTGGTCAGTGGAGGCCTAGTGGAAGGAGTGACCGCAAACAGGCATCGAAGGCCTAACATAATAACACATGGCTGTAGGCAATTTTAAATTGGTTCCAGGGGAACACGGGCAGCAGTGGCCTGGTCAGTGTAGTAGTAGTAGAAAGAACGGACCGCAGACAGGCTTCGAAGGCCTAACATAATAAAATTGGGCTGGCTGTAGGCAATATTAAATTGGTTCCAGGGGTACACGGGCAGCAGTGGTGTGGTCAGTGGACGCCTAGTGGAAGGAGTGACCGCAGACAGGCATCAAAGGCCTAACATAATAACAGATGGCTGTAGGCAATTTTAAATTGGTTCCAGGGGTACACGGGCAGCAGTGGTGTGGTCAGTGGAGGCTTAGTGGAAGGAGGGACCGCAGACAGGCTTCGAAGGCCTAACATAACAAAATTGGGCTGTTGGCAATTTAAAATTGGTTCCAGGGGTACACGGGCAGCAGTACAATGGTCAGTGGAGGCCTAGTGGAAGGAGGGACCGCAGACAGGCTTCGAAGGCCTAACATAAAAAAATAGGGCTGTTGGCAATTTAAAATTGTTTCCAGTGGTACAAGGGCAGCAGTACAATGGTCAGTGGAGGCCTAGTGGAAGGAGGGACCGCAGACAGGCTTCGAAGGCCTAACATAAAAAAATAGGGCTGTTGGCAATTTAAAATTGGTTCCAGGGGTACACGGGCAGCAGTACAATGGTCAGTGGAGGCCTAGTGGAAGGAGGGACCGCAGACAGGCTTCGAAGGCCTAACATAACAAAAATGTCAATACAATGGTATTGTCAGTGCCAGGCATTGAAGGATGTCAGCGCATAGACTAAACATTGGTGGAGCTGTGAGAGATAATTTTGCAAGTGGTAGAGCACTGTTTGAGCTGGGGGGGAACTGTCTTGTGGCCGGCGGTACAGGCCCAGGGCCCCTCATATTACCACGGTGTGTCTGACGTTGGGTGCGCACCACCACCGCCAGAGACACTTTATTGTACTATGAGGGACCCAGTGGCAGTGCCGTCGACCAAAAGCGGGCACACCCACCTCTTCAGACAAACAGCACTCTCACGGGTGCTGGCGCCAAGTGGCGATACCACGGCCCCGTGTGGGGAGTTTGGCCATTTAGTGAGGTGTAAACATGTCGTATGCTGGACAATCAGGTGCAGAAAATTACGAGATTGGAAAAGTCATTCAGAATAGTCCACAGGCAAGACCTTTTCATAGGAAAGCTAGGTGTCAGCCGGGCAAGGTGGGGCAAAAGATTTTGAAATCCAGTTGTGGTTCATTTTAATGAAGGTTAGATCATCTACATTTTGGGTAGGCAGACGAGTCCTCTTTTCTGTTAGTATTGAACCTGCAGCACTGAATACTCTTTCTGATAGGACACTAGCTGCCGGGCAAGCAAGCTCCTGCAATGCATATTCTGCCAATTCTGGCCAGGTGTCTAATTTGGATGCCCAGTAATCAAATGGGAATGACGGTTGAGGGAGAACGTCGATAAGGGATGAAAAATAGTTTGTAACCATACTGGACAAATGTTGTCTCCTGTCACTTTGAATTGATGCTGCAGTACCTGTCCTGTCTGCGGTCATAGCAAAATCACTCCACAACCTGGTCAGAAAACCCCTCTGGCCAACGCCACTTCTGATTTCTGCCCCTCTAATACCTCTGGTCTGCTGGCCCCTGCAGCTCGTGTGAGAACGATCACGGGCGCTGTGTGCAGGGAATGCCAGAAGCAAACGGTCAACAAGAGTTGATTGTTTGGTTGCTAATATTATTTCCAAGCTGTCATGTGGCATTATATTTTGCAATTTGCCTTTATAGCGAGGATCAAGGAGGCAGGCTAACCAGTAATCGTCATCGTTCATCATTTTAGTAATGCGTGTGTCCCTTTTGAGGATACGTAAGGCATAATCCGCCATGTGGGCCAAAGTTCCAGTTCTCAAATCTGCGGTTGTGCTTGGTTGAGGGGCAGTTTCAGGCAAATCCACGTCACTTGTGTCCCTCCAAAAACCAGAACCCGGCCTTGCCGCGCCAACAATTTCCAGTGGCCCCGGAAAAGCTTCCTCATTAAAAATATAATCATCCCCATCATCCTCCTCGTCCTCCTCCTCCTCTTCGCCCGCTACCTCATCCTGTACACTGCCCTGGCCAGACAATGGCTGACTGTCATCAAGGCTTTCCTCTTCCTCAGCTGCAGACGCCTGATCCTTTATGTGCGTCAAACTTTGCATCAGCAGACGCATTAGGGGGATGCTCATGCTTATTATGGCGTTGTCTGCACTAACCAGCCGTGTGCATTCCTCAAAACACTGAAGGACTTGACACATGTCTTGAATCTTCGACCACTGCACACCTGACAACTCCATGTCTGCCATCCTACTGCCTGCCCGTGTACGTGTATCCTCCCACAAAAACATAACAGCCCGCCTCTGTTCGCACAGTCTCTGAAGCATGTGCAGTGTTGAGTTCCACCTTGTTGCAACGTCTATGATTAGGCGATGCTGGGGAAGGTTCAAAGAACGCTGATAGGTCTGCATACGGCTGGAGTGTACGGGCGAACGGCGGATATGTGAGCAAAGTCCACGCACTTTGAGGAGCAGGTCGGATAACCCCGGATAACTTTTCAGGAAGCACTGCACCACCAGGTTTAAGGTGTGAGCCAGGCAAGGAATGTGTTTCAGTTGGGAAAGGGAGATGGCAGCCATGAAATTCCTTCCGTTATCACTCACTACCTTGCCTGCCTCAAGATCTACAGTGCCCAGCCACGACTGCGTTTCTTTCTGCAAGAACTCGGACAGAACTTCCGCGGTTTGTCTGTTGTCGCCCAAACACTTCATAGCCAATACAGCCTGCTGACGTTTGCCAGTAGCTGCCCCATAATGGGAGACCTGGTGTGCAACAGTGGCAGCTGCGGATGGATTGGTTGTGCGACTGCGGTCTGTGGACGAGCTCTCGCTTCTGCAGGAGGACGAGGAGGAGGAGGAGGGGGTGCGAACGGCTACAGCCAACTGTTTCCTAGACCGTGGGCTAGGCAGAACTGTCCCAAACTTGCTGTCCCCTGTGGACCCTGCATCCACGACATTCACCCAGTGTGCCGTGATGGACACGTAACGTCCCTGGCCATGCCTACTGGTCCATGCATCTGTTGTCAGGTGCACCTTTGTGCTCACAGATTGCCTGAGTGCATGGATGATGCGCTCTTTAACATGCTGGTGGAGGGCTGGGATGGCTTTTCTGGAAAAAAGTGTCGACTGGGTAGCTCGTAGCGTGGTACAGCGTAGTCCATCAGGGCTTTGAAAGCTTCGCTTTCAACTAACCGGTAGGGCATCATCTCTAACAAGATTAGTCTAGCTGTGTGGGCGTTGAAACCCTGTGTACGCGGATGCGAGGCTAAGTACTTCCTTTTTCTAACCATAGTCTCATGTAGGGTGAGCTGGACTGGAGAGCTGGAGATCGTGGAACTAGCGGGGGTGCCGGTGGACATGGCAGACTGAGAGACGGTGGGAGATGGTATTGTTGCCGCCGGTGCCCTAGATGCAGTGTTTCCTACTACGAAACTGGTGATTCCCTGACCCTGACTGCTTTGGCCTGGCAAAGAAACCTGCACAGATACTGCAGGTGGTGCGGAAAATGGTGGCCCTACACTGCCGGAAGGGATGTTGCATTGATGACTAGCTTCATTGGCCGAGGGTGCTACAACCTTAAGGGACGTTTGGTAGTTAGTCCAAGCTTGCAAATGCATGGTGGTTAAATGTCTATGCATGCAACTTGTATTGAGACTTTTCAGATTCTGCCCTCTGCTTAAGGTAGTTGAACATTTTTGACAGATGACTTTGCGCTGATCAATTGGATGTTGTTTAAAAAAATGCCAGACTGCACTCTTTCTAGCATCGGATACCTTTTCAGGCATTGCAGACTGAGCTTTAACCGGATGGCCACGCTGTCCTCCAACAGGTTTTGGCTTTGCCACGCGTTTTGGGCAAGATACGGGCCCGGCAGATGAAACCTGTTGCGATGTTGATGCCTGCTGCGGCCCCTCCTCCTCCGCTTCAGAACTGCTGCCGCCTGCACCCTGTTCCCCCAATGGCTGCCAATCGGGGTCAAGAACTGGGTCATCTATTACCTCTTCTTGTAGCTTGTGTGCAACTTCGTCTGTGTCACCGTGTCGGTCGGCGGTATAGCGTTCGTGATGGGGCAACATAGTCTCATCAGGGTCTGATTCTTGATCATTACCCTGCGAGGGCAATGTTGTGGTCTGAGTCAAAGGACCAGCATAGTAGTCTGGCTGTGGCTGTGCATCAGTGCACTCCATGTCAGATTCAACTTGTAATGGGCATGGACTGTTAACTGCTTCACTTTCTAAGCCAGGGACGGTATGTGTAAAGAGCTCCATGGAGTAACCCGTTGTGTCGCCTGCTGCATTCTTCTCTGTTGTTGTTTTTGCTGAAGAGGACAAGGAAGCGACTTGTCCCTGACCGTGAACATCCACTAACGACGCGCTGCTTTTACATTTACCAGTTTCACGAGAGGAGGCAAAAGAGCTAGAGGCTGAGTCAGCAAGATAAGCCAAAACTTGCTCTTGCTGCTCCGGCTTTAAAAGCGGTTTTCCTACTCCCAGAAAAGGGAGCGTTCGAGGCCTTGTGTAGCCAGACGACGAACCTGGCTCCACAGCTCCAGACTTAGGTGCAATATTTTTTTTCCCACGACCACCTGATGCTCCACCACTACCACTACCCTCATTACCAGCTGACAATGAACGCCCCCGGCCACGACCTCTTCCACCAGACTTCCTCATTGTTTTAAAAACGTAACCAAACTAACGGTATTTGTTGCTGTCACACAACTTACACGGTGAGCTATAACTTCGGTATGATTTAGCTACCCCTTTACAGGTGGGTGAGACCACAACGAAAATCAGGCACAATGTTACACACTCTGTTTTTGGTGGCACCAAATGAGAGAGATGCCACACACGCAGGACTGTCACTGAAGCACAAATGTAAATATTAATCTCCCACTGTTTTTTTTTATTTTTTTTTTTTTTTTTCAGGGAGACTTTAGAAACAAAATAAAATAAAATGATTTTTTCAGGAAGAATTTAGAAACCAAATAACATAAAATGATTTTTCCAATGACAATTTAGAAACCAAATAAAAAAAAAGGCTTTCTATGCCCCACTGAGTGAGAGATGCCACACACAGGAGTCAGGAGTGGCACACAAGCCCAGAGGCCAATATTTTTCTCCCAATGATTGATGTAGTGATTTTTTCAGGTAGATTTTGGAACCCAAATCAAGCAAAAAAAATAATAGGCTTTCTATGGCCCACAATTGGAGAGAGAGAGAGAGATGGCACACCCAGGAGTCAAGACTGGCACACAAGCAGAAAGGGCAATATTAATCTCCCACTGATTTTTTTTTTTTTTCAGGGAGACTTTAGAAAAAAAAAATAATAGAATAAAATGATTTTTTCAGGAAGAATTTAGAAACCAAATAAAATAAAATGATTTCTTCAGGGAGAATTTAGAAAACAAATAAAACAAAAAATAGGCTTTCTATGGCCCACTGAGTGAGAGATGACGCACACAGGAGTCAGGAGTGGCACACAAGCCCAGAGGCCAATATTGTTCTCCCAATGATTGATATAGTGATTTTTTCAGGTAGATTTTGGAACCCAAATCAAGCTAAAAAAATAATAGGCTTTCTATGGCCCACAATTGGAGAGAGAGAGAGAGATGGCACACCCAGGAGTCAAGACTGGCACACAAGCAGAAAGGGCAATATTAATCTCCCACTGATTTGATTTTTTTTTTTTTTCAGGGAGACTTTAGAAAAAAAAAATAATAAAAAAAAATGATTTTTTCAGGAAGAATTTAGAAACCAAATAAAATAAAATGATTTTTTCAGGGAGAATTTAGAAAACAAATAAAACAAAAAATAGGCTTTCTATGGCCCACTGAGTGAGAGATGACGCACACAGGAGTCAGGAGTGGCACACAAGCCCAGAGGCCAATATTTTTCTCTCAATGATTGATGTAGTGATTTTTTCAGGTAGATTTTGGAACCCAAATCAAGCTAAAAAAATAATAGGCTTTCTATGGCCCACAATTGGAGAGAGAGAGAGAGATGGCACACCCAGGAGTCAAGACTGGCACACAAGCAGAAAGGGCAATATTAATCTCCCACTGATTTGATTTTTTTTTTTTTCAGGGAGACTTTAGAAAAAAAAAATAATAAAAAAAAATTATTTTTTCAGGAAGAATTTAGAAACCAAATAAAATAAAATGATTTTTTCAGGGAGAATTTAGAAAACAAATAAAACAAAAAATAGGCTTTCTATGGCCCACTGAGTGAGAGATGACGCACACAGGAGTCAGGAGTGGCACACAAGCCCAGAGGCCAATATTTATCTCCCACTGATAGATTTATTGATTTTTTCAGGTAGAATTTAGAACCCAAATCAACCAAAAAAATAAATAGGCTTTCTATGGCCCACTATTTGTGAGAGAGATGGCACGCTCAGGACTGGCACACAAGCCCAGAGGCCAATATTAATCTCCCACTTTTTTTTTTTTTTTTTCAGGGAAAATTTATAAACCCAATAAAAAAATAATAAATAGGCTTTCTATGGCCCACTATCTGAGAGAGAGAGATGGCACGCTTAGGACTGGCACACAAGCCCACAGGCCAATATTAATCTCCCTTTTTTTTTTCAGGGAGAATTTATAAAACCAAAAAAAAATAAATAAATAGGCTTTCTATGGCCCACTATTTGTGAGAGAGATGGCACGCTTAGGACTGGCACACAAGCCCAAAGGCCAATATTAATCTCCCACTGATTGATTTATTGATTTTTTCAGGTAGAATTTAGAATCCAAATAAAGCAAAAAAAAAAATAGGCTTTCTATGGCCCACTGAGTGAGTGATGATGCACACAGGAGTCAGGAGTGGCACACAAGCCCTGAGGCCAATATTAATCTCCCACTGTTTTTTTTTTCAGGGAGAATTTATAAACCCCCCCCCAAAAAAAAACAGAAAAATAAAAAGGCTTTCTATGGCCCACTATGTGAGAGAGATGGCACACACAGGGATGGCACTCTAGCAGAAATGCCAATCTTACAAGAGGATTTGTGCTTTGAAAAAAGCAGTTGGTTTGCACAGCGGCGTACACACAGCAATGCAGCTATCAGGGAGCCTTCTAGGGCAGCCCAATGAGCTACAGCGCTGAGGAAAAAAAAAAAATTGCAGATTCCACTGTCCCTGCACATTGAAGGTGGTGTTGGACAGTGGAAATCGCTACAGCACAAGCGGTTTGGTGGTTAATGGACCCTGCCTAACGCTATCCCTGCTTCTGACGAAGCGGCAGCAACCTCTCCCTAAGCTCAGATCAGCAGCAGTAACATGGCGGTCGGCGGGAACGCCCCTTTATAGCCCCTGTGATGCCGCAGACTGCAAGCCAATCACTGCAATGCCCTTCTCTAAGATGGTGGGGACCAGGACCTATGTCATCACGCTGCCCACACTCTGCGTTTACCTTCATTGGCTGAGAAATGGCGCTTTTCGCGTCATTGAAACGCGACTTTGGCGCGAAAGTCGCGTACCGCATGGCCGACCCCGCACAGGGGTCGGATCGGGTTTCATGAAACCCGACTTTGCCAAAAGTCGGCGACTTTTGAAAATGAACGACCTGTTTCGCTCAACCCTAATCGCCACCCCAAATGAGGAGTATGTCATCGATGTATCTGCCATATCACTCTACGGATTCCAAAAAGGGAGAGTACATAAATAATAACTCCGTCTGACATCACTAGGTTTGCCAATGAGAGGGAGAATTTAGCCCCCATTTACACTCCACAATGCTGTAAGCAATAAGAACCATCAAATAAAAAATAATTGTGGGACATAAGAAATGAAGTAACTTGAATTATATAATTTTGAAGAGTTGGGCTATGATTACTCTATTTGTTAAGGTAAAAATTTAAAGCCTCTAATGCTATACGTTGTGGAATAGAGGTATACAGGGAAATTACATCACATGTAATCCAAGAAAATGTTGATGACCATTTCATTTTAGAGAAAAAATTAAGAATGCCATTAGAATTTTTAATGCACCCAGGAGAACGTTGTGCTAAAAGTTGCAAAAGGCAATCCAACCAGTCACCCAAAATTTTGTTTGCATCACCAATTCCATTTCTAATGGGTCTCATAGGTGGTGGGTTGGTCGTTTTATGAATTTTGGGCAATGCATGTAAGATTGGGGTGACGGGGATATTTTACAATGAGATACTCAATCGATTTTTTTGGAGAACCCCCAAAGCAAAATCTTCATTAATCAAATCAGGAGTATGTTGTGAGTAATTTAAAGTGGTATCTGATAACAATTTATAGTAAGTAGAACGATCCTCAAACATACCATTGATTTGAGATGGTCTTTATCCATTATGACCACCACACCTCCCTTGTCAGTCATTTTAAATATTATATCTTCCATGAGACACAATTCATATAATGCCGATTTCAGAGACAATTGAAAGTTTGTGTCCTGAATAGTGTTGAGCGATACCGTCCGATACTTGAAAGTATCGGTATCGGATAGTATCGGCCGATACCCGAAAAGTATCGGATATCGCCGATACCAATATCCGATACCAATACAAGTCAATGGGACATCAAGTATCAGAAGGTATCCTGATGGATCCCAGGGTCTGAAGGAGAGGAAACTCTCCTTCAGGCCCTGGGATCCATAGTGAGGTGTAAAATAAAGAATTAAAATAAAAAATATTGTTATATTCACCTCTCCGGCGGCCCCTGGAACATCACCGCGAGGAACCGGCGTCCGGCATGCTACTTTGTTCAAAATGAGCGCCTTTAGGACCTGCGGAATGACGTCGCGGCTTCTGATTGGTCGCGTGGCAGTCGCATGGGCGGCACGCGACCAATCAGAAGCCGCGACGTCATTCCGCAGGTCCTAAAGGCGCTCATTTTGAACAAAGAAGCCTGCCGGACGCCGGTGACTCGCGGTGATGTTCCAGGGGCGGCCGGAGAGGTGAATATAACAATATTTTTTATTTTAATTCTTTATTTTACACCTCCGATACCGATATCCGATACCACAAAAATATCGGATCTCGGTATCGGAATTCCGATACCGCAAGTATCGGCCGATACCCGATACTTGCGGTATCGGAATGCTCAACACTAGTCCTGAATTATTATTGCGGATCACATGATAAAGAGTTTTTAGCTCCCTCTCAACTGTATGCCTGAAATTGTCCATGCAACCTGCACGAGACTGAACTGGGTAAAGGAAAGGATTTTTGGTAGTAAATGCAGGTGCTGTAAAAGTATCATGATTAATTGCATGGTTTTCACCTAACTCCTCTGAATACAATACAGACATTTGTTCATGAAAATTAAAACAATGTTAGTGATTAGGAATAACATTGTTCTCTGGTAATTCATTATTTAAATCATCCAACCAAAAATGTGTCTTGATTGCTAAAGTGCGCACAAAATGATTGATGTCACAAATGGTTTAAAATATGTCCAAATTTTGATCTGGAATAAAGTTAAAACCGTAAGAAAGAAGTCTAATTTGCTCTGGTGTGAATGTTTGTGACGATAAATTTAGCACATTGAGCTCTGGATTTAAAGTTGGAGATTCTTCCGTTGGCGGTTAGTCATACCTTGCGGTTTTCTGATGTTTACGTCCACCTCATCTCATGGGTTTCTTTAAAAAATATTTCTGTCCTTGGAATTAACAAATTGTTTAAATTGTAGTGTGCCCTTATAGAAAGTTAGAAAGTTTCAGAGTCTGAGTCATTAGAAATGTATTCCGAATGATCTTGATCGGAAAAGCTAAAGCTGACATGTTGATTAGATGGTCTATTTTGTTGCCATCTCCTTTCCTTTAGGATGCCTTTAGGTGTAGAAATAAATGATGCCTCTTTGTACCAAGTGTTTACACGACCCATAGAATAGTCGGTGCAATCTCTGTGGAATTTGCGCTTTTTAATTTCAATGATGTTGTCTTGTAGTTTAGAAAAATATTTTTATGAGTCCTCAAATTCCAAAGCAGAGAAGGTGTTTTGCATAGCATAGTCTTTTTTGTCATTTCTATTTCTTTTAAAAATATGACAGCTTAAATTCTTCATATTTGGATATAAGTCGCATGAGATTTATAGAACAGGTGGAAAGGATTTGGTTCCACTGGGAGGTGATTTCCTCATCATAATGTGTGGTTGGGATTTTTTTTAATTCTAAACCCTCTAAGTATCATATCGTTAGAGATATATTTGTTTAGAGTGGTTAGATCCCACCAGATTTTAGTTTCATTATACATTAGTTTTTCCAAAATGTGTTTATTATTGTCCATTAATGAAGTATTAGGCACAGAAGAGTCATAATCATTATCAAACATGCACACAGCTCTCTTTTCTCTACTAGTCGGAGTTGCATTAGTCGTTTTAAAACGTCCAATTTGAACAAAGTATGCACAGCACAAGTCAGTTTTGATGCAGACAAGAATAATAATAATTCACTGGTCAACAGCATTTTTGGTGCCAAAGATATTTCATCGAATTTAGGGTAACTTTGGGGTGCTGATTCTGAATATGTCATCAGTTTTGCCAGATTGGCTCAAGTTTTTGAGATTTTTGGTATCTTATTTATAGCACTTGTTGGTAAATGCGACGCATCATCTCATTAATTTCTTTGGATTAGTACTTGAACTGAGCAGTTCTCAATATAGTTTTGTGTTAGTTAGTGTTCTAAAAGTTTGTTCATAGCTTGATTTTTGCACTAACTTTATGTTGTTGTCTGTTTTCCAGTGAAAAGCATGAACTCATCAAGAAGAAGTTGTCTTAACGATCCAGACTCATTCTGTTACATTTGTGGTGAATACACACTGCCAAAACATAGAAGAAACATAACAGACTTCGTAAAAAAAAGTGTATTTTGCCTATTTTGGGGTTATGCTTGGGGACCAAGACAAGTTTTGGGCACCACACATAGTGTGCAAAGCATGTATCGAATTATTACGAAAATGGAGCAAAGGACAAAGAAAAAGCTTCAAATTTGGTGTTCCAATGGTGTGGAGAGAGCAAAAAAATCATCATGATGACTGTTATTTCTGTGCAGTGCAAGTGCAAGGATTCAATAAGCATAAGAAACGAAAATGGGAGTAACCTAACATGGAATCTGCAAGAAGGCCTGTCCCTCATTGTGAAGATGTGCCTGTACCTGTGTTTACCATGTTACCTGACCTTCCCCCACCTGATGATGATGAAGTGTGTATTCACCACAAATGTAACAGAATGAGTCTGGATCGTTAAGACAACTTCTTCTTGATGAGTTCATGCTTTTCACTGGAAAACAGACAACAACATAAAGTTAGTGCAAAAATCAAGCTATGAACAAACTTTTAGAACACTAATTAACACAAAACTATATTGAGAACTGCTCAGTTCAAGTACTAATCCAAAGAAATTAATGAGATGATGCGTCGCATTTACCAACAAGTGCTATAAATAAGATACCAAAAATCTCAAAAACTTGAGCCAATCTGGCAAAACTGATAGCATATTCAGAATCAGCACCCCAAAAATACCCCAAATTCATTAAAATATTTTGGACACCAGAAAAAAAAATTTTTTTTGTTGACCTGTGTATAATTTTTATTTATATAGCGCCAACATATTCCGCAGCACTTTACAGTTAAGCGGGGACATGTACAGACAATAAATTCAGTACAAGTTAAGACAATTTAAACAGTGATATTAGGGGTGAGGTCCCTGCTCGCAAGCTTACAATCTACAAGGAAATGGGGGGACACAATAGGTGAAAAGTGCTTGTTATTTCAGGTCTGGCAATTATAATAAATAGGGATTTTCATATAAAGTTGCATGATGCGGTCATCAGCCCGTGTGTTTAAGTGCAATAGTCAAGTATCAAGTGCAGTTATCATGTGCATGGAGGGTGTGGAGACAGATGAATAGTAGGGTGCAGATTCACATGCAGATAATATTTGGAAGGAGGGAACAGGACAAAGTTAGTTTACTGAGTAGTTGATGTGGTAGGCTTGTTTGAAGAGATGGGTTTTTAAAGCGCACTTGAATAGGTTGGGGCTAGGTATCAGTCAGATTGTCTGGGGAAGTGCATTCCAGAGAGCTGGCGCAGCACGAGAGAAGTCTTAGAGATGGAGGTGTGAGGTTCGGATTACAGGGGATGTTAGTCTTAGGTCATTTGTAGAATGGAGGGCACGTGTAGGGCGATAGACGGAGATGAGAGTGGAGATAGAAGGCGGTGCAGAACTGTGGAGAGCTTTGTGGGTGAGAGAGAGGAGTTTATACTGGACCCTGTAGCGAATGGGTAGCCAGTGTAATGACTGGCACAAGATGGAGGCATCGGTGAAGCGGCTGGACAGAAATATGACCCTGGCTGCCGCATTCAAGATGGATTGGAGAGGAGAAAGTTTGGAAAGAGGGAGACCGATCAGAAGAGAGTTGCAGTAGTCCAGACGAGAATGAATAAGAGTCTTAGCAGTTTCAAAGGTGAGAAAAGGTCGGATTCTGGAGATGTTTTTAAGATGCAGATGACAGGAGCGAGTGAGTGATCAGATATAGGGAGTCAAGGAAAGTTCGGTGTCGAATATGACCTCAAGACAGCGGGCATGCTGCTTGGGAGTTATGGTTGAACCGTCCAGGGTAATTTCGATGTTGGGTAGAGTGAGGTTAGTGGAAGGGAGAAACACAAGTAGTTCAGTTTTGGAGAGATTTAGTTTCAGATAGAGGGGGGACATGATGTTAGAGACAGCAGACAGACAATCCTTGGTATTTACAATTAGAGTGGGGGTGATGTCAAGGGAAGAGTGGAGCATAGAGAGAAGGATCTGGTGATCCACAGTATCAAATGTGACAGATCCAGGAGAATCAGCAGAGAGCAATGACCTTTGGATTTTGCTGTTATTAGATCATTAGAGAATTTAGTGAGGGCAATTTCAGTGGAGTGTAAAGAGCGGAAACCAGATTGTAAGGGGTCGAGAAAAGAGTTATCTGAGAGCTAGCGGATTAGACGGGAGTGGACCAAGCGTTCCAGGAGTTTAGAGATGAAGGAAAGGTTAGAGACAGGTCTGTAGTTAGCCGTGCAGTTCTGGTCCAGGGATGGCTTTTTAAGTAAAGGGGTAGTGATGGCATGTTTAAATAAGGAGGGAAAAATACCTAAAGAAAGAGAGAGGTTAAATAATTTAGCCAGGTGAGTGGTGACCACTGGTGAGAGAGACTGCAGGAGAGGTGAAGGAATGGGGTCCCTATTGCAGGTTGTAGGCCGAGCAGAAGTGAGGAGCTTGGAAACTTCTTCTTCTGAAACAGGCTCAAAGATGTCTAATGAGCTTGAGGTGCGGCAGGGAAGGGGATCCAGGCACTGAGGATATTGGGCTGAGATATCCTGATGGATGTGGTTGATTTTTTGTAGGAAATAAGTGGCCAGATCCTCACCACTGAGATTGGAGATGGGGGCCTGTACTTTAGGTTTCAGGAGGGAGTTTAAGGTTTCAAAAAGTCGTTTTGGGTTGTTGGAGAAGAAGAAGAAAGGTAATGACAGCTCACCGTTGAAGTACCTTATATACTCGTGTACAAGCCGAATTTTTCAGCACATTTTTTCGTGCTGAAAACACCCCCTCAGCTTATACACAAGTCAATTGTATCAGAAAGCCGGTGGGGGAGTGGGAGCGGCAGGTGACAGAAGCAGGAGCCGGCGGCTGTGGCTAATGCCTGTGCTGCTAAAGAAAAATGAATATTCATTTCTCTCATAGCACGCACAGTGACACCTGCAGCCGCCGGCTTCCAGAAGACATCTTACTCACCCTCTTGTGTGCCCTCACAGTATCTCATTGGTCCTGGCAACCTCACAACATCTCGTTGGTCCTGGTGCCAGCAGCTCTTCCTGTGCTAAGCAATCACGTGGCCCCACTCATTAAGGTAATGAATATGCACGCCTCTCCACTCCCATAGGCATGGAGGGAATATTCACTACCTTAATGAGCAGGGCCACGTGATCACTCACCACAGGAAGAGCTGCTGGCGCTGGGACAAATGAGATGCTGCTAGGGCGTCGGGTTCAACCAGATGCCTGCGAGAGCATGTGAAAGGTGAGTAGGATGGTTTTTGTTTTTTTAGTAGGAACCATTCGTACAAGGATAGGTGATACAGAGCCATACATACCAGGAAGGTGATGGGTGAGCCATGCATACTATGACAGGATGAGGGAGCCATGCATACCATGACAGGGATGAGGGGAAAATGCAGACCCTGCTTATACTCGAGTCAATAAACTTACCCAGTTTTCCATGTCAAAATTAGGTGACTCGGCTTATACTCGTGTCGGCTTATACTCAAGTATATTCGATAAGTGGAGATCCAGCGTGCATGCAACCATGAGCCACCCACTCGTGTTAGCAGGATAGGGAAAGAGGAAAAGTTCCAGCTGTACATTGGATGTATGTCCCGAAATTTCAGATGTCTTTGTAGAAATCTTCTCTCTTTGGATCTTCTTAGACCACATACCTGCTGGGTCTCTGGTGCAAGGAAGCAAGAGGATTACTTTGCCCTCACCACCAATGGCCTGCTGCCATGGTGATTTCACTACATTCCCTGGATAGCAAAAGAACAGACTCTAAAGCGTAATCTGTCCCAGTCCTTTATAACATTAACCCCTTGTCTCTCCAAAGCAATGGGTGAGGGGAGTGCAGGTGTCCATTGTTGAACATAAGATTCCCTTCATCTTCTATTGCTGCAGCTGTTCAGGGCCTCACTTTATATGCCATTTGGATTGTAAGGTAATCAGGCAGAAGCTTCTAGGGTTAGTTCTCCCCTTACTTGTCATCAGCTGGCGGTTATGAGGATTCACCCTGGTGTTGGTTTAGCAGCATTTGGGCTTGGTCTCAGCGCTAATTGGATGTTTGCAGCATATGCACAAATACAGCCTGCACTGTGGGAAAGTGAAATTCAAAATTACACTTGAAAAAGTTCCAAAATCCTATCAGACTTAGTCCAAAACAACAGTACAAGATAGATTAACTTGGTCCAAGATGACTCAGTCCATGATAGATTCACAGTCCTGGTCCTGGTGGCTTGTTTCTCCACCCCTTCATCAAATGAATAAAGCAAAATTATTGTACATTAGGCTTGTTGGTCCAATTTATTGTGCCCAGAGTAACCTTTAAAATTTTCTACTGTAGCAAACAAATATTGCTATTCTAGATGATGTTACACCCAGTTTTGTTTTTGTACCTTTGCGGGGTCCCCATCGGGACTCCCGCTCTGTGCTAGCTCCGCACTGTCAGGATGCAGCCTCTGCCTCTCCCTCCTCTCCTGCTTCCTGGTGTGCTGCCAGCAGGTTCTCAAGCAGAGTGCTTAAGTCACACGCGCGCTCACTCCCGGTCTCTTAAAGAGACAGCGCGCATTTTAAAAAAGATGCTTCTGGCCAATGGCGTGTTGTTCATTGCTATTCATAGCTCCTCCCCATAGGAAGGGCACCGGAGCAACAAGTATCCACTGTTGCTTCTTCCGGTTCAAGTCAGCATGTGCTTCTGTTTCTGAAGTTCTCTGCCAGTACTCTGATTATACTTTATGTCTCCTGTTATGGCTGGCAATCAGGCAACACAGCGTGCAGTAATCAGCGCACATACAGAGATCTGGCAATAACCAAAAACAATAGGACGAGCTCTGAGACGTGGAATCTCTGTAGACTGCAGTACCTGATCTATCCTCACACAACTATAAGCAGCAGTGGATTGCGCCTATCACTACCTATGCAACTCGGCACTGCCTGAGGAGCTGACTAGCCTGAAGATAGAAATACAAGCCTGACTTACCTCAGAGAAATACCCCAAAGGAATAGGCAGCCCCCCACATATAATGACTGTTAGCAAGATGAAAAGACAAACGTAGGAATGAAATAGATTCAGCAAAGTGAGGCCCGATATTCTAGACAGAGCGAGGATAGCAAAGAGAACTATGCAGTCTACGAAAAACCCTAAAACGAAAACCACGCAAAGGGGCAAAAAGACCCACCGTGCCGAACTAACAGCACGGCGGTGCACCCCTTTGCTTCTCAGAGCTTCCAGCAAAAGTTAATAGCAAGCTGGACAGAAAAAACAGAAAACAAACTAGAAGCACTTATCTAGCAGAGCAGCAGGCCCAAGGAAAGATGCAGTAGCTCAGATCCAACACTGGAACATTGACAAGGAGCAAGGAAGACAGACTCAGGTGGAGCTAAATAGCAAGGCAGCCAACGAGCTCACCAAAACACCTGAGGGAGGAAGCCCAGAGACTGCAATACCACTTGTGACCACAGAAGTGAACTCAGCCACAGAATTCACAACAGTACCCCCCCCTTGAGGAGGGGTCACCGAACCCTCACCAGAACCCCCAGGCCGACCAGGATGAGCCACATGAAAGGCACGAACAAGATCTGGGGCATGGACATCAGAGGCAAAAACCCAGGAATTATCTTCCTGAGCATAACCCTTCCATTTGACCAGATACTGGAGTTTCCGTCTAGAGACACGAGAATCCAAAATCTTCTCCACAATATACTCCAATTCCCCCTCCACCAAAACAGGGGCAGGAGGCTCCACAGATGGAACCATAGGTGCCACGTATCTCCTCAACAACGACCTATGGAATACATTATGTATGGAAAAGGAGTCTGGGAGGGTCAGACGAACAGACACCGGATTGAGAATCTCAGAAATCCTATACGGACCAATAAAACGAGGTTTAAATTTAGGAGAGGAAACCTTCATAGGAATATGACGAGAAGATAACCAAACCAGATCCCCAACACGAAGTCGGGGTCCCACACGGCGTCTGCGATTAGCGAAAAGCTGAGCCTTCTCCTGGGACAAGGTCAAATTGTCCACTACCTGAGTCCAGATCTGCTGCAACCTGTCCACCACAAAAGGCTCGCCAGAACCTCGAGACAAACTGGGAACCTCTGTCAGAAACAATATTCTCAGGAATGCCATGTAAACGAACCACATGCTGGAAGAACAAAGGCACCAAATCAGAGGAGGAAGGCAATTTAACCAAGGGCACCAGATGGACCATTTTAGAAAAGCGATCACAGACCACCCAAATGACCGACATTTTTTGAGAAACGGGAAGGTCAGAAATGAAATCCATCGAAATATGTGTCCAAGGCCTCTTCGGGACCGGCAAGGGCAAAAGCAACCCACTGGCACGTGAACAGCAGGGCTTAGCCCTAGCACAAATTCCACAGGACTGCACAAAAGCACGCACATCCCGTGACAGAGATGGCCACCAGAAGGATCTAGCAACCAACTCCCTGGTACCAAAGATTCCTGGATGACCGGCCAGCACCGAACAATGAAGTTCAGAGATAACTTTACTAGTCCACCTATCAGGGACGAACAGTTTCTCGGCCGGACAACGATCAGGTTTATTAGCCTGAAATTTCTGCAACACTCTCCGCAAATCAGGGGAGATGGCAGACACAATGACTCCTTCCTTGAGGATACTCGCCAGCTCAGATAACCCCGGAGAGTCAGGCACAAAACTCCTAGACAGAGCATCCGCCTTCACATTTTTAGAGCCCGGAAGGTATGAAATCACAAAATCAAAACGAGCAAAAAATAACGACCAACGGGCCTGTCTAGGATTCAAGCGCTTGGCAGACTCAAGATAAGTAAGGTTCTTATGATCAGTCAAAACCACCACGCGATGCTTAGCACCCTCAAGCCAATGACGCCACTCCTCGAATGCCCACTTCATGGCCAGCAACTCTCGGTTGCCCACATCATAATTACGCTCAGCAGCAGAAAATTTCCTGGAAAAGAAAGCACATGGTTTGAACACTGAGCAACCAGAACCTCTCTGTGACAAAACCGCCCCTGCACCAATCTCAGAAGCATCAACCTCGACCTGGAACGGAAGAGAAACATCAGGTTGACACAACACAGGGGCACAGCAAAAACGACGCTTCAACTCCTGAAAAGCTTCCACGGCAGCAGAAGACCAACTAACCAAATCAGCACCCTTCTTGGTCAAATCGGTCAATGGTCTGGCAATGCTAGAAAAATTACAGATGAAGCGACGATAAAAATTAGCAAAGCCCAGGAATTTCTGCAGACTTTTTAGAGATGTCGGCTGAGTCCAATCCTGGATGGCCTGAACCTTAACCGGATCCATCTCGATAGTAGAAGGGGAAAAGATGAACCCCAAAAATGAAACTTTCTGCACACCGAAGAGACACTTTGATCCCTTCACGAACAAGGAATTAGCACGCAGTACCTGGAAAACCATTCTGACTTGCTTCACATGAGACTCCCAATCATCTGAGAAGATCAAAATGTCATCCAAGTAAACAATCAAGAATTTATCCAGATACTCACGGAAAATGTCATGCATAAAAGACTGAAAAACAGATGGAGCATTGGCAAGTCCGAACGGCATCACCAGATACTCAAAATGACCCTCGGGCGTATTAAATGCCGTTTTCCATTCATCTCCCTGCCTGATTCTCACCAGATTATACGCACCACGAAGATCAATCTTAGTAAACCAACTAGCCCCCTTAATCCGAGCAAACAAGTCAGAAATCAATGGCAAGGGATACTGAAACTTAACAGTGATCTTATTAAGAAGGCGGTAATCAATACACGGTCTTAGCGAACCATCCTTCTTGGCTACAAAAAAGAACCCTGCTCCCAATGGTGACGACGATGGGCGAATATGTCCCTTCTCCAGGGACTCCTTCACATAACTGCGCATAGCGGTGTGTTCAGGTACGGACAAATTAAGTAAACGACCCTTAGGGAATTTACTACCAGGAATCAAATCGATAGCACAATCACAATTCCTATGCGGAGGTAGGGCATCAGACTTGGACTCTTCAAATACATCCTGAAAGTCCAACAAGAACTCTGG
This sequence comes from Ranitomeya imitator, assembly GCF_032444005.1. NCBI lineage: Eukaryota > Metazoa > Chordata > Amphibia > Anura > Dendrobatidae > Ranitomeya > Ranitomeya imitator. The sequence goes on along the minus strand of NC_091285.1, from coordinate 157,724,158 downwards.
GATGTCAGAAGGAATGGATGACGAAATAGACAAAAATGGAACATCACCATGTACTCCCTGACAACCCCAGCTGGTTACCGACATAGAGTTCCAATCCAATACTGGATTATGGGTTTGTAGCCATGGCAACCCCAACACGACCACATCATGCAAATTATGCAGTACCAGAAAGCGAATAACTTCCTGATGTGCAGGAGCCATGCACATGGTCAGCTGGGCCCAGTACTGAGGCTTATTCTTGGCCAAAGGTGTAGCATCAATTCCTCTCAACGGAATAGGACACCGCAAAGGCTCCAAGAAAAATCCACAACGTTTAGCATAATCCAAATCCATCAGATTCAGGGCAGCGCCTGAATCCACAAACGCCATGACAGAATACGATGACAAAGAGCACATTAAGGTAATGGACAAAAGGAATTTGGACTGTACAGTACCAATAACGGCAGAGCTATCGAACCGCCTAGTGCGTTTAGGACAATTAGAAATAGCATGAGTAGAATCACCACAATAGAAACACAGTCTGTTCAGACGTCTGTGTTCTTGCCGTTCTACTTTAGTCATAGTCCTGTCGCACTGCATAGGCTCAGGTTTACTCTCAGACAATACCGCCAGATGGTGCACAGATTTACGCTCGCGCAAGCGACGACCGATCTGAATGGCCAAGGACATAGACTCATTCAAACCAGCAGGCATAGGAAATCCCACCATTACATCCTTAAGAGCTTCAGAGAGACCCTTTCTGAACAAAGCCGCTAGTGCAGATTCATTCCACAGAGTGAGTACTGACCACTTCCTAAATTTCTGACAATATACTTCTACATCATCCTGACCCTGGCATAAAGCCAGCAGATTTTTCTCAGCCTGATCCACTGAATTAGGCTCATCGTAAAGCAATCCCAGCGCCTGGAAAAATGCATCAACATTACTCAATGCAGAATCTCCTGGTGCAAGAGAAAACGCCCAGTCCTGTGGGTCGCCGCGCAAAAAAGAAATAATAATCAAAACCTGTTGAATAGGATTACCAGAAGAATGAGGTTTCAAGGCCAAAAATAGCTTACAATTATTTCTGAAGCTCAGGAACTTAGTTCTGTCACCAAAAAACAAATCAGGAATCGGAATTCTTGGTTCTAGCATCGATTTCTGATCAATAGTATCTTGAATCTTTTGTACATTTACAACGAGATTATCCATTGAGGAGCACAGAGCCTGAATATCCATGTCCACAGCTGTGTCCTGAAGCACTCTAATGTCTAGGGGAAAAAAAAGACTGAAGACAGAGCTAAGAAAAAAAAATGATGTCAGGATTTCTTTTTTCCCTCTATTGGGAATCATTGGTTTGGCTCCTTGTACTGTTATGGCTGGCAATCAGGCAACACAGCGTGCAGTAATCAGCGCACATACAGAGATCTGGCAATAACCAAAAACAATAGGACGAGCTCTGAGACGTGGAATCTCTGTAGACTGCAGTACCTGATCTATCCTCACACAACTATAAGCAGCAGTGGATTGCGCCTATCACTACCTATGCAACTCGGCACTGCCTGAGGAGCTGACTAGCCTGAAGATAGAAATACAAGCCTGACTTACCTCAGAGAAATACCCCAAAGGAATAGGCAGCCCCCCACATATAATGACTGTTAGCAAGATGAAAAGACAAACGTAGGAATGAAATAGATTCAGCAAAGTGAGGCCCGATATTCTAGACAGAGCGAGGATAGCAAAGAGAACTATGCAGTCTACGAAAAACCCTAAAACGAAAACCACGCAAAGGGGCAAAAAGACCCACCGTGCCGAACTAACAGCACGGCGGTGCACCCCTTTGCTTCTCAGAGCTTCCAGCAAAAGTTAATAGCAAGCTGGACAGAAAAAACAGAAAACAAACTAGAAGCACTTATCTAGCAGAGCAGCAGGCCCAAGGAAAGATGCAGTAGCTCAGATCCAACACTGGAACATTGACAAGGAGCAAGGAAGACAGACTCAGGTGGAGCTAAATAGCAAGGCAGCCAACGAGCTCACCAAAACACCTGAGGGAGGAAGCCCAGAGACTGCAATACCACTTGTGACCACAGAAGTGAACTCAGCCACAGAATTCACAACAGTCTCCACAGATCATCAGCTACCTGTTACCCGGTTATCTTGGACGACGTTCGCTCTGTCTACACCAGATCCATCTCGTCCATCCAATGTGCCATCCTCATCTCCGGACAACGCTAGTACCGCTGACACCTGCTTCTTCCTGTCCACCCGGTATCACTTGGCTAGCTCCACATCTCCGGCTAACCCTGTTTGTTCGGGGTTTAACTCGAGATAGCACCCGTGTCCCCCAGGCATTCCATTCTGACCCTGTTCAAGGGGTCTTACCATGGGTGTCTGGGGCTCACTTAGTCCTTCAGAGCCCCGCGGACCGTTGTTCCGAGGTTCCATGTTAAATCCTAATAAAAACGAATGTGAACTTCGTTTCCATTTGTTACAGATGATAGCTGCTAAATAATATATATATCATACATGTATGGATTTATACACTGAAATAAATCATAATTCCAGAATATCAAACACCAGTTATCAAACACTTTAAATCCATGTCAATCACATTTGCATAATAATGCTGATCATAATTACAGTACAATCATGTCAATCAAGACTACAAAATAATGTTACTACTAATCAACGTCAGTAAATATTTCCACATTTTTCAGAAAAAAACAGAATCTAAACCAATATACTATTAATCTAATTCTAGCAAATTAATTTTTTTGCATCATAACAAACACATTACATCAACACACATTGTCCCTGGCTTCATCAATGCATTCATTCAGTAAGCAGGAAAGTTTATCATTTACATATAAAGAAAGAAAAACACACTGTGAGTAAACCACACATTTGTATTGCATGCTAATACTCAAGTGTAGGTGCAAATCAAGAACAAAAGACAAGCATTAACAAACAAACATTCACTAAAACCATTTCTTTAACATATACATTCTTCAAAACCCAATATGTATGGGAGCTCCCAAAAAATAAAAATGTGAAAAACAATAAAAAAAAAAAAAGTTAAGCAAAATATCTTCTAAATTTAGGTATGTTTGTTAAAAATTGTCATCTTGGTGCAAAGGCAGATAACACATTTGAACAATTATGTCAAATATACAGTACTCACTGCTGTTGCTGTCTCAGCTACTTGTTATAGACCTACCTTAGCACTGGCATAGATGGGAAAGCATAGGATCTAAAGGAGCAAAAGCTCCTTGTCTGACATGTGATTGGCAAACATCTGCTTGGCAAGAGGTTCTCCAAGCATAGATCACAGTTTAGCCACGTAATATGCCAATTTTAATTCCCTTTTGAAATATGGAATTAATTCCCCTCATTTTATTTTTATAGTAAGAGTCTAAAAGCATGGCTATTTAATAGTCATACCTTTGATTGATGCTATCAATAAGTATATTCTACACAAGCAATCAATTCTGCGATGGTTGGTCATCATGGCTAGCATAGTTGTCATTGTCATCATCAATTTCACACTTATTGTCACATGCCTGTAATAACTCAATGTCCCACTATATTCACCAACTTCTCCTCCTCCTCCATCTGCCACGTCCTTTTGCATGTAACATTGACCTTGCGGTTAACCACCTGCTCAGTGGAGGCGATAAATATGTATAAATTGCTGTACTTCCTCCATTTCTTGCTGCATCCTTTTGAGTATTTTTAAAGCAAAAATGAGGTGGAGGTTATGGTTGATATCAGAGCTTCTTCTAAGTCAGATGTCCCCAACCTTTCTGACCTTTAGAGCCATAGAGCTGAATGTGGCTCATAACCCTCTTTCATGGTTGACAGAGAGGCTGTTGCCCCCCTCATAGTAGTGGCAACTAGAACCGATATAATGGCAGCAAAAGCTATTCCAATGAAATCACACCAAAACAGTATGCTAAGATCCAGGGTATCCTATCTTACCCCTATTCAGATCTGCTCTTCTGTGCAGGACTACACACAAAAAGTTACCATCTAGAGATCTGCTCTTAATAGCTGTTTGATAATCCACCAAGCTGGCAGACAGCCGTGAGTGACACATTACAAGCCCACGAGTCACATATGTTCTCGAGCTACAGGTTGTGTACCACTGTTCTAAGGGCTTCAGTAGGTGACATACATCCTACATGAGCTGGCAGTAGTGGATTTCAATGTTAACCAAGATCCTGCTTATAAGCCACATGATATAATCAGTTATAACTTTACACTGCTAGTACAAACACTCCATCATACTATTGATAGTGATGAGTTCCAGAGCACTGTAAAGATGCAAAGGCCATGCAGAGGAAGACCTGTCTGTTGTTGCAAAGCCTGAAATGCATGCATTGCCATATAAGAAAGACTGAACTGCAGGTAGGTAACCTATGACACCTGAAACGCGTCAGATACGAGGCCTCGCCTTTTAATGTTTTAACTATGTTTGAATAAAGAATCCATTTTTTCCCTGGATGGTTGTGCTGGAATCTTTCCAACACCAACACCAACACAATGAACCCAAACACACCTCCAGGCTGTGTAAGGGCTATTTGACCAAGAAGGAGAGTGATGGGGTGCTACACCAGATGACCTGGCCTCCACAGTCACCAGACCTGAACCCAATCGAGATGGTTTCTGGTGAGCTGGACCGCAGAGTAAAGGCAAAAGGGCCAACAAGATCTAAGCATCTCTGGGAACTCTTTCAAGATTTTTGGAAGACCATTCCCAGTGACTACCTCTTGAAGCTCATCAAGAAAATGCCAAGAGTGTGCAAAGCAGTCATCAAAGCAAAAGGTGGCCACTTTGAAGAAGCTAGAATATAAGACATAATTTCAGTTGTGTCACACTGTTTTGTTAAGTATATAACTCCACTTGTGTTAATTCATAGTTTTGATGCCTTCAGTGTGAATGTAGAATTTTCATAGTCATGAAAATACCGAAAAATCTTTAAATGAGAAGGTGTGTCCAAACTTTTGGTCTGTACTGTATATGTATATATATATAGTATATATATATATATATATATATATATATATACTGTATATATGTTTGCACGAATATTTGAGCCCATGGATCCATTCTATGTCCATTTTGCAAGCCGGCGAGAAAATCTCACCGTACGGATGCCATACAGAGGTTTACATGCCCAACATACGCTGCCACACCCTGCCTATGGATGACATATGGACAACTGTTTTGGGATAATTTCATGCGTATTATGCATGTAAAATACGGACCATATTTTCCTACGCTGAGTTTGACGCCGGCCTGAGTCTTGCTGGCATCATGAGGAAACACACACTACCACGTCTGAGGTCATATGAGCGTTTTGAGGCAATCTTCAACAATGTGTAAAATGGGGACAAACTTTTTTTGGCAATTCAGAAATATCAAGTCACAAAATGTTCAAATTTGACGGGACTTATGTGAATTTCCTACTATTCTATATAAATTTAATTTGCTCATCCATAGTTCCATGCTTATTTTACACATAGCATGATGTGAAATAATTTTTGCACATCACCTAAATAAACAATGTATTCTCACTAGAGATGAGAATATAGTTTGAAATTCAAATTCGATGGCTTAGCCAAAATTTCCCAAAGAATTCAATTTTGTCGGTCAAATAAATTCATCTTGAATTGTGATTATAGTTCAGATGGTGTTTTTTTGAGATTTTTTGAGCTTGTCCACTTCATTATTAAAAATTGATTAAAAAATACTTAAAGAATTTATCTTTTTACTTCAATTGTTAATCTACTTTTCTCTTTAAATGCATATTTTTGAGAGTTTCTAACTAGTTCAGGTTTTTAAAATATCCTTGTGAGAAAAAAAAATATGTGGTCGTCACTTCTTTGAGGAATATTCTTAATGGAATAAATTACAACTTTGACACATCAAATTGAAATTTTGCAAAAATGTTTCAAAAATAATAAAAAAAATGCTTCAAAATTAAAAAAAAGACTTTATGAAAAAAAATTAACGGGAAAAAACAGAATATTTCCTTAACCCCTTAACGACCGCTGATACGCCTTTTAATGGAGGTAGTTAAGGGTACCTAAACCACAGCACTGTTAATTAACGGCACTGTGGAAAAAGTGTATAGCGCCCCCCAGAGTCTGATTTTTTCCAGGATCTCAGCTGCCGGGGGTAGCCGAGACCCCAGAGAAAATGATTCCGATCATCTTTTACCGACCCCAGGTTGTGATCGCCGGTATTAACCATTTACCGGCGATTGCAAAAAAAGTCCTCTGTGCCATTTAATTTCTCTGTCCTCCGATGTGATCGGAAAATCAGAGGACAGAGAAATAGGATCCTCGATTCCTCCCCGGTACCTCCCAGTGCTTCTCCCCATGGGCGCCGCCATCTTCCTCCAGGAATATCTCTAGTTCTCGACTGCCGGGGGCAGCCGAGACCCCTAAGAATATGATCAGGGTCAGTTTCTACCAACCCCTGGGTTGCGATCGCTGGTATTAACCATTTACCGGTGACCGCAAAAAAAAAAATTAGCTGTGCCATTTAATTTCTCTGTCCTTCGATGTGATCACACATCAGAAAGCTGAGAAATAGGGTCCTCAATCACTCCCCAATACTTACCAGAGTCTTCCAGTCCTCCTTCGCCCTCCTGCTTCCCCTCATGGGCAACACCATCTTTTTCTGGTAAGAAAATGGCAGGCACATGCACAGTGCACTTTCCGAGATCTGCCAGCTGGCACCTGGCAACAATAGGAAGATTTTTCCTATTAGTTAATTTTGGTCACTGTAACAGACCCGATCACAGTGATCAAAAGAAAAATAAATAGTAAATAAACCCCCCATTTATCACCCCCTTCATTAGGAAAAAATAAAATAAAGAAAATGTATTTATTTCCATTTTCCAATTAGGGTTAGAGTTGGGCTAAAGTGAGTTGGGTTAAAGTTAGGGTTGTGGCTAAAGTTAGGGTTAGGGTTGGGGCTAAAGATAGGGTTAGATTTGGTATTAGGGTTAGGGTTGGGTTAGGTTTTGGATTAGGGTTAGGGTTGAGCTTAGGGCTAGGGTTGGGATTAGGGTTAGGTTTGGGATTAGGGTTAGGTTTAGATTCGGATTAGGGTTGTGATTAGGATTATTGATAGGGTTGGGATTAGGGTTGGGGTGTGTTGGGGTTAGAATTTTCATTAAGGTTATGGTTAGAATTGAGATTAGGGATAGGGGTGTTTTGGGATTAGGGTTGTGATTAGGGTTATGGTTAGGGTTGGATTAGGGTTAGGGGTGTGTTGGGGTTAGGGTTGTGATTAGGATTATTGATAGGGTTGGGATTAGGGTTAGGGGTTTGTTGGGGTTAGGGCTGGAGTTAGAATTGGGGGGTTTCCACTGTTTAAGTACATCAGGGGGTCTCCAAATGCGACATGGCGCCACCATTGATTCCAGCCAATTTTGCGTTCAAAAAGTCAAATAGTGCTCTGTCCCTTCTGAGCTCTGTCGTGCGCCCAAACAGTGGTTTACCCACACATATGGGGCATCAGGTTACTCAGGACAAATTGGACAACAACTTTTGGGGTCCAGTTTCTCCTATTACCATGGAGAAAATAAAAAAAATTGGGGGCTAAAAAAATCATTTTTGTTATTATTATTTTCACAGCTCTGCGTTATAAACTTCTGTGAAGGACTTGGGAGTTTAAAGTGCTCACCACACATCTAGATAAGTTCCTTGGGGGATCTAATTTCCAAATGGGGTCACTTGTGGGGGTTTCTACTGTTTAGGCGCATCAAGGGCTTTGCAAATGCAACATGATTCCAGAAGACCATTCCATCAAAGTCTGGATTCCAAAACATCACTACTTCCCTTTTGAGCCCCGATGTGTGCCCAAACAGTAGTTTTCTCCCACATATGGGGCATCAGCGTACTCAGGACAAATTGACATAAACTTTGGGTCCAATTTCTCCTGTTACTCTTGGGAAAATCAAAAATTGGGGGCTAAAATATAATTTTGGGGAAAAAAATGATTTTTTATTTTGACTGCTATACAGTATTAACTTCTGTGAAGCAATAAGTTCCTTTGGGGATCTAGTTTCCAAAATGGCATCACTTGTGGGGGGTTTCTACTGTTTAGGCACATCAGGGGCTCTGCAAATGCAGCATAACGCCCATAGACCACTTTATTAAAGTTTGCATTCCACAAACGCACTCCTTCCCTTTTGAGCTCTGCTATGGGCCCAAACAGTGCCCCCCTACATATGGGGTATCAGTGTACTCAGGACAAATTGCACAACAACTTTCATGGTCCAATTTCTCCTGTTGCCCTTATGAAAGTGAACATTTTGGGGTGAAAAGATCATTTTTTGGAAAAAAAATGATTTTTTTATTTTCACGGCTCTGCATTATAAACTGTGAAGCACTTGGGGGTTCATAGCGCTCACCACACATCTAGATAAGCTCCTTGGGCGGTCTTGTTTCCAAAATGGGGTCACTTGTAGGGGTTTTTAATGTTTAGGCACATCAGATGCTCTGCATATGCAACATGATGCCCGCAGACCATTCCATCAAAGTCTGCATTTTAAAATGTCACTACTTCCCTTCCGAGTCCCGATGTGTACCCAAACAGTGATCCTCCCATATATGGGGTATCAGCGTATTCAGGACAAACTAGACAAAAACTTTTGGGGTCAAATTTCTCCTGTTACCCTTGTGAAAATAAAAAAAATTGAGCTAAAATATCTTTTTTGAGGAAAATAAAAAGATTTTTTATTTTCATGTCTCTGCATTATAAACTTCTGTGAAGCACTTGGGGGTTCAAAGTGCACACCACACAAGTAGATAAGTTCCTTTAGGGGTCTAGTTTACAAAATTGTGTCACTTGTGGGGCTTTCCACTGATTAGGCACATCAGGGGCTCCCCAAAAGCGACATGGCGTCCAATCTCAATTCCAGCCAAATCTGGATTGAAAATGTCAAATGCGCCCAAACAGTGGTTTACCCCCACATATGGGATATCGGTGTATTCAGAAGAAATTGTTCAACAAATTTTTTCATTCATTTTCTCTTTTTACACTTGTGAAAATAAAAAAAATTGGTTGTGAAGTAAAATGTTTGTAAAAAAAAGTTAAATGTTAATTTTTTTCTTCCATATTGCTTCAGTTCCTATGAAGCACATAAAGGGTTAATAAACTTCTTGAATGTGGTTTTGAGCACCTTGTGAGGTGTAGTTTTTAGAATGGTGTCAGTTTTGAGTATTTTCTGTCTTGTACACCCCTAAAAGTGACTTTAAATGTGAGATGGTCCCTAAATAAAATGGTTTTGTAAATTTTGTTGTAAAAATGAGAAATCACTTGTCAACTTTTAACCCTTATAACTTCCTAACAGCAAAAAAAGTTGCATCCAAAATTGTTCCGATGTAAAGGAGACATGTGGAAAATGTTAATTATTAACTATTTTGTATGACATAGCTCTCTGATATGAGGGCATAAAAATTCAATTTTTGCAAAATTTTTAAAATATTCACCATATTTCTATTTTTTTCATAAACAAAAGCAAGTAATATAGAATTTTTTTTCCCACTAGTATGATGTACAATATGTCTTGAAAAAGCACACTCAGAATCAGTGGGATCCGTTAAAGCGTTCTAGAGTTATAACCTCATAAAGTGACAGTGGTCAGAATTGTAAAAATTGGCCCGGTCATTAAGCTGCAAATTGGAAATTGAAATTGTTGCACATTTTTTGTGGAACTAAATGCTGATTAAAAATGTTGTGACTTTTTGTTGTTTTATGAAAGGCCAGGCCAGCTCTGCAAAAGTGTACCTAGCTTGGGAATAATGAGATGTGGCAAGGCCAGCCTAGCATATTCATCAAACTGTATGCTACTTTTGTTGCACTAATCTCGCCAGAAATATATTCTAGCATCTGACTGGTGTAACATTGCTGGTAGAGATATATGTTAGCTGCAATTTATTAAGTGAACTCTTAATTAATTAGACACATTGTATTCCAGTTCACCTTAATAAAACACCAGTCTTAATAAATTGGACTCTTAAAGGTATGCTGTCAACAGGTTTTTGCTAATCAATCTGAGAGCACCATTATGTATGATCAATGAGTCTGATTACAGTCATGTGCCACTCACTGGGCTGTGTCTTGCAGTTTCAATACAATACATTTTTCTCAGAGTGAGATTACTACTACAGGACAAGTTTCATGCTGCTTCACAGTCCAAACAGGCCCCCAGCACAGGTTATTATTGTAGCACCATTTATTCCATGGCGCTTCTCATGCAAAAAGGGTTATACATAACAAAAAGCAAGTACAATAATCTTGAACAAAATGAGTCACCGACAGGAGGAGAGAGGACTCTGCCCGCAAGGGCTCGCAATCTGCAAGGGATGGGTGAGGATACAGTGGGCGAGGATAGAGATGGTCATGCAGCGGTTTGGTGGATCGGTGGTTACTGTAGGTTGTAGGCTTGTTGGAAGAGGTAGGTCTTCAGACCCAGAGAAGAGTAGGGGTCTTAGAACTGAACTTTGGGGGACACCGACAGATAGTGGGCATGGTCAAGAGGTGATGTGTTAGTGAGAGATGCTGAACTTGTTGTCTGTTATATATAAGGAGATCCAAGATAGGGCCAAGTCTGTGATGCCAAGAGATGAGAAAATCTGTAGTAAGAGGTAATGTCGAAGGCAGATCAGAGGAGGAGGACAGAGTAGTGTCGCTTGGATTTGGCAGTTACTAGGTCATTGGTGACTCTAGTCAAGGCAGTTTTAGTCAACTTTTAGTGAAGTTGGTCTTCTGTAGTAGTGGAGAAGTAGGTGTTTGAGATTTCTGAAAGGGTGTGCAAGTTTATGAAGTGGGGATTGTGCACCTGGAGAGGAGAGGGAAGATAATGTAAGTAGGTTGTGGTCAGAAAGAGGGAGAGGTTAGATAGGGAATAGAGGCAGGTGAAGATGAGGTCCAGTGTGTGGCCATCTTTGTGAGTGGCTAAGGAAGACCTTTGACCAAGCCCAAAGGATGAAGTACCATATAAAAGTGCAGCTGGAGAAGCTGTGCCAAAGTGGGTGAGCCAGGCTTCGGTGATGGCGAGGAAGGAAAGTTTGTTAGTAATGAAAAGATCATGGATGTATGAAGGTGTGTTGCAAACAGAAAGAGCTCCTGTTAGAGGGCCAGGTGAATCAGGGGCTGGTCAAATGGGTAAAATATTAAAAAGGTTGGGGAAATTTGTGATATAACGTGGATGAGAGGTAGAAATAATTGTGGGATGTGGTGATGAGGGCCCGGATTGGAGTGGGTGGGGTTATACACAGCTCAAAATCTGAATTCTGCTCAGTCTGCAACAGAGAAATCTATGTTTCTATCTTAACTGCTGTTCCCAGTAAACTAAGTGATACATTGCTGGAATCAGGGTCTCTATCCTTGCCTCATGGTGCTGTCAGAATACATAGCAAAAGCATGCTGGCAGATTCCCTTTAACATACTTCATATGTGATTCACCATTCCAGCCCTGACATGGCAGGCAAGGACTAGAAGAGGTAGAGATGAATGAGGTGTCAGAGTCCAAAAATAAACTTTTTTACTTAACAAATTGGTGAAAAGTATATATCGGATAGCAGGCACAACACAAACTCTTCCTGACCTTGGACATATCCATATGTCAAGGTTGGTTGGTACTTACTGACATAAGGCATAAGGAAGTGTCATATCTTTAATACCCGGATATTGACTGGGAAACAGAAACCTGTGAAACCCATAAAGGCAACAGGTTTCTGCTAATAACCAAGAAAAATTATCTTTCACAATTGGTGCAGAATCCAACCAGAGGAGCAGCACTTTTAGACCTAATACTATCTAATAGACCTGACAGAATAACAAATCTGCAGGTGGTCGGGCATCTAGGAAATAGCGACCACAATATTGTACAGTTTCACCTGTCTTTCACTAGGGGGACTTGTCAGGGAGTCACAAAAACACTGAACTTTAGGAAGGCAAAGTTTGACCAGCTTAGAGATGCCCTTAATCTGGTAGACTGGGACAATATCCTCAGAAATAAGAATACAGATAATAAATGGGAAATGTTTAAGAACATCCTAAATAGGCAGTGTAAGCGGTTTATACCTTGTGGGAATAAAAGGACTAGAAATAGGAAAAACCCAATGTGGCTAAACAAAGAAGTAAGACAGGCAATTAACAGTAAAAAGAAAGCATTTGCACTACTAAAGCAGGATGGCACCATTGAAGCTCTAAAAAACTATAGGGAGAAAAATACTTTATCTAAAAAACTAATTAAAGCTGCCAAAAAGGAAACAGAGAAGCACATTGCTAAGGAGAGTAAAACTAATCCCAAACTGTTCTTCAACTATATCAATAGTAAAAGAATAAAAACTGAAAATGTAGGCCCCTTAAGAAATAGTGAGGAAAGAATGGTTGTAGATGACGAGGAAAAAGCTAACATATTAAACACCTTCTTCTCCACAGTATTCACGGTGGAAAATGAAATGCTAGGTGAAATCCTAAGAAACAATGAAAACCCTATATTAAGGGTCACCAATCTAACCCAAGAAGAGGTGCGAAACCGGCTAAATAAGATTAAAATAGATAAATCTCCGGGTCCGGATGGCATACACCCACGAGCACTAAGAGAACTAAGTAATGTAATAGATAAACCATTATTTCTTATTTTTAGGGACTCTATAGCGACATGGTCTGTTCCGCAGGACTGGCGCATAGCAAATGTGGTGCCAATATTCAAAAAGGGCTCTAAAAGTGAACCTGGAAATTATAGGCCAGTAAGTCTAACCTCTATTGTTGGTAAAATATTTGAAGGGTTTCTGAGGGATGTTATTCTGGATTATCTCAATGAGAATAACTGTTTAACTCCATATCAGCATGGGTTTATGAGAAATCGCTCCTGTCAAACCAATCTAATCAGTTTTTATGAAGAGGTAAGCTATAGGCTGGACCACGGTGAGTCATTGGACGTGGTATATCTCGATTTTTCCAAAGCGTTTGATACCGTGCCGCACAAGAGGTTGGTACACAAAATGAGAATGCTTGGTCTGGGGGAAATTGTGTGTAAATGGGTTAGTAACTGGCTTAGTGATAGAAAGCAGAGGGTGGTTATAAATGGTATAGTCTCTAACTGGGTCGCTGTGACCAGTGGGGTACCGCAGGGGTCAGTATTGGGACCTGTTCTCTTCAACATATTCATTAATGATCTGGTAGAAGGTTTACACAGTAAAATATCGATATTTGCAGATGATACAAAACTATGTAAAGCAGTTAATACAAGAGAAGATAGTATTCTGCTACAGATGGATCTGGATAAGTTGGAAACTTGGGCTGAAAGGTGGCAGATGAGGTTTAACAATGATAAATGTAAGGTTATACACATGGGAAGAAGGAATCAATATCACCATTACACACTGAATGGGAAACCACTGGGTAAATCTGACAGGGAGAAGGACTTGGGGATCCTAGTTAATGATAAACTTACCTGGAGCAGCCAGTGCCAGGCAGCAGCTGCCAAGGCAAACAGGATCATGGGGTGCATTAAAAGAGGTCTGGATACACATGATGAGAGCATTATACTGCCTCTGTACAAATCCCTAGTTAGACCGCACATGGAGTACTGTTTTGGGCACCGGTGCTCAGGAAGGATATAATGGAACTAGAGAGAGTACAAAGGAGGGCAACAAAATTAATAAAGGGGATGGGAGAACTACAATACCCAGATAGATTAGCGAAATTAGGATTATTTAGTCTAGAAAAAAGACGACTGAGGGGCGATCTAATAACCATGTATAAGTATATAAAGGGACAATACAAATATCTCGCTGAGGATCTGTTTATACCAAGGAAGGTGACGGGCACAAGGGGGCATTCTTTGCGTCTGGAGGAGAGAAGGTTTTTCCACCAACATAGAAGAGGATTCTTTACTGTTAGGGCAGTGAGAATCTGGAATTGCTTGCCTGAGGAGGTGGTGTGTTGTGAGTTCTGTTTTTGGGCTCCCTCTGGTGGTTACTGATGGTACTGGGTGACTTGTCTTTCCTGGGTTTCTGGGTTCCACCTGTTCCATCAGCATATGGGAGTTTCCTATTTAACCTGGCTTTGCTGGCATTTCCTCGCCAGTTATCAATGTATCCAGTGTGTCTTGTTACCTCTGCTCCCTGCTCCTAGAACCTTCTGGACAAGCTAAGTTTGGATTTTCCTGTTTTGTGTTTTGCTTAATTTGGTTTTTAGTCCAGCCTGCAGATATGTGATTCTCTGCTGCTGGTTGCTCTAGTGGGCTGAAATTGCTTTTCATGTACCATGAGTTGGCACATGAGTTCAAGTAATTTCAGGATGGTTTTTTGAAGGGTTTTTCGCTGACCGCGCAGTTCACTTTTGTATCCTCTGCTATCTAGCTTTAGCGGGCCTCATTTTGCTGAAACTGTTTTCATACTACGTATGTGCTTTCCTCTCATTTCACCGTCATTATATGTGGGGGGCTGCTATTTGCTGTGGGGTATTTCTCTGGAGGCAAGAGAGGTCTGTGTTTCTTCTGATAGGGGAAGTTAGATCTTCGGCTGGAGCGAGACGTCTAGGATCATCGTAGGCACGTTCCCCGGCTACTTTTATTTGTGTGTTAGGTTCAGGGTCGCGGTCAGCTCAGGTTCCATCGCCCTAGAGCTTGTTTGTATCTGTGCTTGTCCTTTTTGTGATCCCCTGCCATTGGGATCATGACAGTATAACCGGCCCACAAAGTGTTAATTGTATTGGCTGAAGTAGGAGGATAAGTAGTCTGAGGAAGTTTTTTTTTTTTTTTTTTTCCCCTCAGAGTTTGCTGCCTAGCCTTATTGCAGCCTGGCTACTTCCTCCTCCTCTTAATCTTTTAATGGCTCTGATCTCAGCTGTTTATCATGGACGTCCAGAGTTTGGCTTCCAGCCTGAATAATCTTGCCACTAAGGTTCAAAATATACAGGATTTTGTTGTACATGCTCCTATGTCTGAACCTAGAATTCCTGTCCCAGAGTTTTTTTCTGGAGATAGATCTCGTTTTCTGAATTTTAGGAACAATTGCAAGTTGTTTCTTTCTTTGAAATCTCGCTCCTCTGGAGACCCTGCTCAGCAAGTCAAGATAATTATATCTTTCCTGCGGGGTGACCCTCAGGATTGGGCATTTGCATTGGCACCAGGGGACCCTGCGTTGCTTAATGCAGATGCGTTTTTTCTGGCATTGGGTTTGCTCTATGAGGAACCTAACCAAGAGATTCAGGCTGAAAAAGCTTTGTTGGCCCTCTCTCAGGGGCAAGATGAAGCAGAAATTTATTGTCAAAAATTTCGGAAGTGGTCGGTACTTACTCAGTGGAATGAGTGCGCTCTGGCTGCAAAGTTTAGAGATGGCCTTTCTGAGGCCATTAAAGATGTTATGGTGGGGTTCTTTGCGCCTGCTGGTCTGAATGAGTCTATGACTATGGCTGTTCAGATTGATCGGCGTTTACGGGAGCGCAAACCTGTGCATCATTTGGCGGTGTCGTCTGAACCGTCACCTGAGATAATGCAATGTGATAGAATTCAGTCCAGAAGTGAACGGCAAAAGTATAGGCGGAAAAAAGGGTTGTGCTTTTATTGTGGTGATTCAGCTCATGTTATATCAGCATGCTCTAAACGCACAAAAAAGGTTGATAAGTCTGTTGCCATTAGTACTTTACAGTCTAAGTTCATTCTGTCTGTGACTCTGATTTGTTCATTATCATCCATTTCCGTCGATGCCTATGTGGATTCAGGCGCTGCCCTGAGTCTTATGGATTGGTCATTTGCCAATCGCTGTGGGTTTAGTCTGGAGCCTCTGGAAGTCCCTATTCCTTTGAAGGGAATTGACTCTACACCTTTAGCTATGAATAAACCTCAGTACTGGACACAAGTGACCATGCGTATCACTCCCGTTCATCAGGAGGTGATTCGCTTCCTGGTACTGTATAATTTGCATGATGTTCTAGTACTTGGTCTGCCATGGTTACAAACTCATAATCCAGTCCTTGACTGGAAATCAGTGTCTGTGTTAAGCTGGGGTTGTCAGGGGGTTCATGATGATGCACCTCCGATTTCTATCGCTTCATCTACTCCTTCTGAGATTCCTGTGTTTTTGTCTGACTATCGGGATGTTTTTGAGGAGCCTAAGCTCAGTTCGCTTCCTCCTCACAGGGATTGCGATTGTGCTATAAATTTAATTCCGGGCAGTAAATTTCCTAAAGGTCGTTTGTTCAATCTGTCAGTGCCAGAGCATACTGCTATGCGGGATTATGTTAAGGAGTCCTTGGAAAAGGGACATATCCGTCCATCTTTGTCCCCTTTGGGAGCAGGTTTTTTTTTCGTGGCCAAGAAAGATGGTTCCTTGAGGCCTTGTATAGATTATCGTCTTTTGAATAAGATTACCGTAAAATATCAGTATCCTTTGCCATTGTTGACTGATTTGTTTGCTCGCATTAAGGGGGCTAAATGGTTCACTAAGATTGATCTTCGGGGTGCGTATAATCTTATACGAATAAAGCAAGGTGATGAGTGGAAAACCGCATTTAATACGCCTGAGGGCCATTTTGAGTATTTGGTAATGCCTTTTGGACTTTCTAACGCTCCTTCAGTCTTCCAGTCCTTTATGCACGATATTTTCCGTGAATATCTGGATAAATTTATGATTGTGTATTTGGATGATATTTTGGTTTTTTCTGATGACTGGGAGTCTCATGTTCAGCAGGTCAGGAAGGTGTTTCAGGTCCTGCGGGCCAATTCCTTGTTTGTAAAAGGCTCAAAGTGTCTCTTTGGAGTCCAGAAGATTTCTTTCTTGGGGTATATTTTTTCCCCTTCTACTATTGAGATGGATCCCGTCAAGGTTCAGGCTATTTGTGACTGGACGCAGCCTACATCTCTTAAGAGTCTACAGAAGTTCTTGGGCTTTGCTAATTTCTATCGTCGTTTTATAACTAATTTTTCTAGTGTTGTTAAGCCTTTGACGGATTTGACTAAGAAGGGTGCTGATGTTGCTAATTGGTCTCCTGCGGCTGTGGAGGCCTTTCAGGAACTTAAGCGCCGGTTTTCTTCTGCTCCTGTGTTGCGTCAGCCAGATGTTTCGCTCCCTTTTCAGGTTGAGGTTGATGCTTCCGAGATTGGAGCAGGGGCGGTTTTGTCACAGAGAAGCTCCGATGGCTCAGTGATGAAGCCATGCGCGTTTTTTTCTAGAAAGTTTTCGCCGGCTGAGCGGAATTATGATGTTGGTAATCGGGAACTTTTGGCCATGAAGTGGGCATTTGAGGAGTGGCGTCATTGGCTAGAGGGTGCTAGACATCGTGTGGTGGTCTTGACTGATCACAAAAATTTGATTTACCTTGAGTCTGCCAGGCGTCTGAATCCTAGACAGGCTCGTTGGTCACTGTTTTTCTCTTGTTTCAATTTTGTGGTTTCATACCTGCCAGGTTCAAAGAATGTGAAGGCGGATGCTCTTTCTAGGAGTTTTGTGCCTGACTCCATTGGAAATTCTGAGCCCTCTGGTATCCTTAGGGATGGGGTGATTTTGTCTGCTGTCTCCCCAGACTTGCGACGTGCTTTGCAGGAGTTTCAGGCGGGTAAACCTGATCGTTGTCCGCCTGAGAGACTGTTTGTTCCGGATAATTGGACCAGCAGAGTCATCTCCGAGGTCCATTCTTCTGCGTTGGCAGGTCATCCTGGAATATTTGGTACTAGAGACTTGGTGGCCAGGTCTTTTTGGTGGCCTTCCTTGTCGAGGGATGTGCGTTCTTTTGTGCAGTCTTGTGAGGTTTGTGCTCGGGCTAAGCCTTGCTGTTCTCGGGCCAGTGGATTGTTGTCACCTTTGCCTATCCCGAAGAGGCCTTGGACGCACATTTCCATGGACTTTATTTCGGATCTCCCTGTCTCTCAAAAAATGTCCGTCATCTGGGTTGTGTGTGATCGCTTTTCTAAAATGGTTCATCTGGTACCCTTGCCTAAGTTGCCTTCCTCCTCTGAGTTGGTCCCTCTGTTTTTTCAGAATGTGGTTCGTTTGCATTGGATTCCTGAGAACATCGTTTCTGACAGGGGATCCCAGTTTGTGTCTAGATTTTGGCGGACTTTCTGTGCTAAGATGGGCATTGATTTGTCCTTTTCGTCTGCATTCCATCCTCAGACGAATGGCCAGACTGAACGAACTAATCAGACCTTGGAAACTTATTTAAGGTGTTTTGTTTCTGCTGATCAGGATGACTGGGTTACCTTTTTGCCGCTGGCCGAGTTTGCGCTTAATAATCGGGCTAGTTCTGCTACCTTGGTTTCTCCTTTCTTTTGTAATTCGGGGTTTCATCCTCGTTTTTCCTCTGGTCAGGTGGAACCTTCTGATTGTCCTGGAGTGGACATGGTGGTGGATAGGTTGCATCGGATTTGGAGTCATGTGGTGGACAATTTGAAGTTGTCCCAGGAGAAGGCTCAGCAGTTTGCTAATCGCCGTCGCCGCGTGGGTCCTCGACTTCTTGTTGGTGACTTGGTGTGGTTGTCTTCTCGTTTTGTTCCTATGAAGGTCTCTTCTCCTAAGTTCAAGCCTCGGTTCATCGGTCCCTATAGGATCTTGGAAATTCTTAACCCTGTGTCGTTTCGTTTGGATCTCCCGGCATCGTTTGCTATTCATAATGTGTTTCATCGGTCGTTGTTGCGGAAGTATGAGGTACCTGTTGTTCCTTCTCTTGAGCCTCCTGCTCCAGTGCTGGTGGAGGGAGAATTGGAGTATGTTGTGGAGAAGATCTTGGATTCTCGTGTTTCCAGATGGAAACTCCAGTATTTGGTCAAGTGGAAGGGTTATGGTCAGGAGGATAATTCTTGGGTGGTTGCCTCGGATGTTCATGCTGATGATTTGGTTCGCGCTTTTCATAGGGCTCATCCTGGTCGCCCTGGTGGTTCTCGTGAGGGTTCGGTGACCCCTCCTCAAAGGGGGGGTACTGTTGTGAGTTCTGTTTTTGGGCTCCCTCTGGTGGTTACTGATGGTACTGGGTGACTTGTCTTTCCTGGGTTTCTGGGTTCCACCTGTTCCATCAGCATATGGGAGTTTCCTATTTAACCTGGCTTTGCTGGCATTTCCTCGCCGGTTATCAATGTATCCAGTGTGTCTTGTTACCTCTGCTCCCTGCTCCTAGAACCTTCTGGACAAGCTAAGTTTGGATTTTCCTGTTTTGTGTTTTGCTTAATTTGGTTTTTAGTCCAGCCTGCAGATATGTGATTCTCTGCTGCTGGTTGCTCTAGTGGGCTGAAATTGCTTTTCATGTACCATGAGTTGGCACATGAGTTCAAGTAATTTCAGGATGGTTTTTTGAAGGGTTTTTCGCTGACCGCGCAGTTCACTTTTGTATCCTCTGCTATCTAGCTTTAGCGGGCCTCATTTTGCTGAAACTGTTTTCATACTACGTATGTGCTTTCCTCTCATTTCACCGTCATTATATGTGGGGGGCTGCTATTTGCTGTGGCGTATTTCTCTGGAGGCAAGAGAGGTCTGTGTTTCTTCTGATAGGGGAAGTTAGATCTTCGGCTGGAGCGAGACGTCTAGGATCATCGTAGGCACGTTCCCCGGCTACTTTTATTTGTGTGTTAGGTTCAGGGTCGCGGTCAGCTCAGGTTCCATCGCCCTAGAGCTTGTTTGTATCTGTGCTTGTCCTTTTTGTGATCCCCTGCCATTGGGATCATGACAGTATAACCGGCCCACAAAGTGTTAATTGTATTGGCTGAAGTAGGAGGATAAGTAGTCTGAGGAAGTTTTTTTTTTTTTTTTTTTTCCCCTCAGAGTTTGCTGCCTAGCCTTATTGCAGCCTGGCTACTTCCTCCTCCTCTTAATCTTTTAATGGCTCTGATCTCAGCTGTTTATCATGGACGTCCAGAGTTTGGCTTCCAGCCTGAATAATCTTGCCACTAAGGTTCAAAATATACAGGATTTTGTTGTACATGCTCCTATGTCTGAACCTAGAATTCCTGTCCCAGAGTTTTTTTCTGGAGATAGATCTCGTTTTCTGAATTTTAGGAACAATTGCAAGTTGTTTCTTTCTTTGAAATCTCGCTCCTCTGGAGACCCTGCTCAGCAAGTCAAGATAATTATATCTTTCCTGCGGGGTGACCCTCAGGATTGGGCATTTGCATTGGCACCAGGGGACCCTGCGTTGCTTAATGCAGATGCGTTTTTTCTGACATTGGGTTTGCTCTATGAGGAACCTAACCAAGAGATTCAGGCTGAAAAAGCTTTGTTGGCCCTCTCTCAGGGGCAAGATGAAGCAGAAATTTATTGTCAAAAATTTCGGAAGTGGTCGGTACTTACTCAGTGGAATGAGTGCGCTCTGGCTGCAAAGTTTAGAGATGGCCTTTCTGAGGCCATTAAAGATGTTATGGTGGGGTTCCCTGCGCCTGCTGGTCTGAATGAGTCTATGACTATGGCTGTTCAGATTGATCGGCGTTTACGGGAGCGCAAACCTGTGCATCATTTGGCGGTGTCGTCTGAACCGTCACCTGAGATAATGCAATGTGATAGAATTCAGTCCAGAAGTGAACGGCAAAAGTATAGGCGGAAAAAAGGGTTGTGCTTTTATTGTGGTGATTCAGCTCATGTTATATCAGCATGCTCTAAACGCACAAAAAAGGTTGATAAGTCTGTTGCCATTAGTACTTTACAGTCTAAGTTCATTCTGTCTGTGACTCTGATTTGTTCATTATCATCCATTTCCGTCGATGCCTATGTGGATTCAGGCGCTGCCCTGAGTCTTATGGATTGGTCATTTGCCAATCGCTGTGGGTTTAGTCTGGAGCCTCTGGAAGTCCCTATTCCTTTGAAGGGAATTGACTCTACACCTTTAGCTATGAATAAACCTCAGTACTGGACACAAGTGACCATGCGTATCACTCCCGTTCATCAGGAGGTGATTCGCTTCCTGGTACTGTATAATTTGCATGATGTTCTAGTACTTGGTCTGCCATGGTTACAAACTCATAATCCAGTCCTTGACTGGAAATCAGTGTCTGTGTTAAGCTGGGGTTGTCAGGGGGTTCATGATGATGCACCTCCGATTTCTATCGCTTCATCTACTCCTTCTGAGATTCCTGTGTTTTTGTCTATCGGGATGTTTTTGAGGAGCCTAAGCTCAGTTCGCTTCCTCCTCACAGGGATTGCGATTGTGCTATAAATTTAATTCCGGGCAGTAAATTTCCTAAAGGTCGTTTGTTCAATCTGTCAGTGCCAGAGCATACTGCTATGCGGGATTATGTTAAGGAGTCCTTGGAAAAGGGACATATCCGTCCATCTTTGTCCCCTTTGGGAGCAGGTTTTTTTTTCGTGGCCAAGAAAGATGGTTCCTTGAGGCCTTGTATAGATTATCGTCTTTTGAATAAGATTACCGTAAAATATCAGTATCCTTTGCCATTGTTGACTGATTTGTTTGCTCGCATTAAGGGGGCTAAATGGTTCACTAAGATTGATCTTCGGGGTGCGTATAATCTTATACGAATAAAGCAAGGTGATGAGTGGAAAACCGCATTTAATATGCCTGAGGGCCATTTTGAGTATTTGGTAATGCCTTTTGGACTTTCTAACGCTCCTTCAGTCTTCCAGTCCTTTATGCACGATATTTTCCGTGAATATCTGGATAAATTTATGATTGTGTATTTGGATGATATTTTGGTTTTTTCTGATGACTGGGAGTCTCATGTTCAGCAGGTCAGGAAGGTGTTTCAGGTCCTGCGGGCCAATTCCTTGTTTGTAAAAGGCTCAAAGTGTCTCTTTGGAGTCCAGAAGATTTCTTTCTTGGGGTATATTTTTTCCCCTTCTACTATTGAGATGGATCCCGTCAAGGTTCAGGCTATTTGTGACTGGACGCAGCCTACATCTCTTAAGAGTCTACAGAAGTTCTTGGGCTTTGCTAATTTCTATCGTCGTTTTATAACTAATTTTTCTAGTGTTGTTAAGCCTTTGACGGATTTGACTAAGAAGGGTGCTGATGTTGCTAATTGGTCTCCTGCGGCTGTGGAGGCCTTTCAGGAACTTAAGCGCCGGTTTTCTTCTGCTCCTGTGTTGCGTCAGCCAGATGTTTCGCTCCCTTTTCAGGTTGAGGTTGATGCTTCCGAGATTGGAGCAGGGGCGGTTTTGTCACAGAGAAGCTCCGATGGCTCAGTGATGAAGCCATGCGCGTTTTTTTCTAGAAAGTTTTCGCCGGCTGAGCGGAATTATGATGTTGGTAATCGGGAACTTTTGGCCATGAAGTGGGCATTTGAGGAGTGGCGTCATTGGCTAGAGGGTGCTAGACATCGTGTGGTGGTCTTGACTGATCACAAAAATTTGATTTACCTTGAGTCTGCCAGGCGTCTGAATCCTAGACAGGCTCGTTGGTCACCGTTTTTCTCTCGTTTCAATTTTGTGGTTTCATACCTGCCAGGTTCAAAGAATGTGAAGGCGGATGCTCTTTCTAGGAGTTTTGTGCCTGACTCCCTTGGAAATTCTGAGCCCTCTGGTATCCTTAGGGATGGGGTGATTTTGTCTGCTGTCTCCCCAGACTTGCGACGTGCTTTGCAGGAGTTTCAGGCGGGTAAACCTGATCGTTGTCCGCCTGAGAGACTGTTTGTTCCGGATAATTGGACCAGTAGAGTCATCTCCGAGGTCCATTCTTCTGCGTTGGCAGGTCATCCTGGAATATTTGGTACTAGAGACTTGGTGGCCAGGTCTTTTTGGTGGCCTTCCTTGTCGAGGGATGTGCGTTCTTTTGTGCAGTCTTGTGAGGTTTGTGCTCGGGCTAAGCCTTGCTGTTCTCGGGCCAGTGGATTGTTGTCACCTTTGCCTATCCCGAAGAGGCCTTGGACGCACATTTCCATGGACTTTATTTCGGATCTCCCTGTCTCTCAAAAAATGTCCGTCATCTGGGTTGTGTGTGATCGCTTTTCTAAAATGGTTCATCTGGTACCCTTGCCTAAGTTGCCTTCCTCCTCTGAGTTGGTCCCTCTGTTTTTTCAGAATGTGGTTCGTTTGCATGGGATTCCTGAGAACATCGTTTCTGACAGGGGATCCCAGTTTGTGTCTAGATTTTGGCGGACTTTCTGTGCTAAGATGGGCATTGATTTGTCCTTTTCGTCTGCATTCCATCCTCAGACGAATGGCCAGACTGAACGAACTAATCAGACCTTGGAAACTTATTTAAGGTGTTTTGTTTCTGCTGATCAGGATGACTGGGTTACCTTTTTGCCGCTGGCCGAGTTTGCGCTTAATAATCGGGCTAGTTCTGCTACCTTGGTTTCTCCTTTCTTTTGTAATTCGGGGTTTCATCCTCGTTTTTCCTCTGGTCAGGTGGAACCTTCTGATTGTCCTGGAGTGGACATGGTGGTGGATAGGTTGCATCGGATTTGGAGTCATGTGGTGGACAATTTGAAGTTGTCCCAGGAGAAGGCTCAGCAGTTTGCTAATCGCCGTCGCCGCGTGGGTCCTCGACTTCTTGTTGGTGACTTGGTGTGGTTGTCTTCTCGTTTTGTTCCTATGAAGGTCTCTTCTCCTAAGTTCAAGCCTCGGTTCATCGGTCCCTATAGGATCTTGGAAATTCTTAACCCTGTGTCGTTTCGTTTGGATCTCCCGGCATCGTTTGCTATTCATAATGCGTTTCATCGGTCGTTGTTGCGGAAGTATGAGGTACCTGTTGTTCCTTCTCTTGAGCCTCCTGCTCCAGTGCTGGTGGAGGGAGAATTGGAGTATGTTGTGGAGAAGATCTTGGATTCTCGTGTTTCCAGACGGAAACTCCAGTATTTGGTCAAGTGGAAGGGTTATGGTCAGGAGGATAATTCTTGGGTGGTTGCCTCGGATGTTCATGCTGATGATTTGGTTCGCGCTTTTCATAGGGCTCATCCTGGTCGCCCTGGTGGTTCTCGTGAGGGTTCGGTGACCCCTCCTCAAAGGGGGGGTACTGTTGTGAGTTCTGTTTTTGGGCTCCCTCTGGTGGTTACTGATGGTACTGGGTGACTTGTCTTTCCTGGGTTTCTGGGTTCCACCTGTTCCATCAGCATATGGGAGTTTCCTATTTAACCTGGCTTTGCTGGCATTTCCTCGCCGGTTATCAATGTATCCAGTGTGTCTTGTTACCTCTGCTCCCTGCTCCTAGAACCTTCTGGACAAGCTAAGTTTGGATTTTCCTGTTTTGTGTTTTGCTTAATTTGGTTTTTAGTCCAGCCTGCAGATATGTGATTCTCTGCTGCTGGTTGCTCTAGTGGGCTGAAATTGCTTTTCATGTACCATGAGTTGGCACATGAGTTCAAGTAATTTCAGGATGGTTTTTTGAAGGGTTTTTCGCTGACCGCGCAGTTCACTTTTGTATCCTCTGCTATCTAGCTTTAGCGGGCCTCATTTTGCTGAAACTGTTTTCATACTACGTATGTGCTTTCCTCTCATTTCACCGTCATTATATGTGGGGGGCTGCTATTTGCTGTGGGGTATTTCTCTGGAGGCAAGAGAGGTCTGTGTTTCTTCTGATAGGGGAAGTTAGATCTTCGGCTGGAGCGAGACGTCTAGGATCATCGTAGGCACGTTCCCCGGCTACTTTTATTTGTGTGTTAGGTTCAGGGTCGCGGTCAGCTCAGGTTCCATCGCCCTAGAGCTTGTTTGTATCTGTGCTTGTCCTTTTTGTGATCCCCTGCCATTGGGATCATGACAGTGGTGATGGCGAACTCAGTCGAGGGGTTCAAGAGAGGCCTAGATGTTTTCCTGGAGCAGAACAATATTGTATCATACAATTATTAGGTCCTGTAGAAGGACGTAGATCTGGGGATTTATTATGATGGAATATAGGCTGAACTGGATGGACAAATGTCTTTTTTCGGCCTTACTAACTATGTTACTATGTTACTATGTTACTAATGCAACACCACAACCACAGCCACAGTGATCTCATTAAAATTCCAGCGCCATCTTACAGCAGGGCACATAGAGTTGTTGTACCTGGGACTGACTCCATCCACCCATTACTACAATCGCTGTGATTCTGATCAGCCAATCACAGCGCTTCTCAGTGTTTTAGGCAATCAGCTTGCCAGGTGCAACACTGATGTTCAGCCAATGATTGGTGCTATAAGAGCATCAATCATTGGCTGGAGCGTAGCAATGTCAGGGTCACCAGGGCCAGCTCTGATTGGTGGAATGCGACAATGAAGAATATCACAGCAATCAGTGTACAAAGCTGCTGAAGAAGAGTTCCTGATCCCTCACTGATCATTTCCTGATCTTTCCTAATCCACCTCATTGCCCCTCTCCCTCTTTCCTCCCCTTTTCTCCCTTTTGTCCCCTCTCACCCTGCAAACTACCTCCTTTTTGCCACTGAGTGCTGACTAGTACTTTATTGCTGTTCAGTACTTAGGCGCTCAATTTTTGGCAGTTTTTTCTTTTTCATCCATCCTGCAGCTGCCAAGTGTTAATTAGTGATGTAAGTCACTGATCAACATCCATGCTCGCTGTATTGTACAATTCCTTTCGTCCCTTTTTCCTCCCCTTGCACCACCTCCTTGCGTGCATCCTGCATTCACCGAGAGTTGATCAGTGACACAAATTGCTGATCAATGTCCGTGCTCACTGTTTTCCATTACTTTTTTTTATCTCTGTCTATTTCCTTCCCCCACCTTTGCACTACTCCGTGTGTGCGTCCTAGAGCTGATGAGCCACTGATCAGACGCACACAACTAATTAACACCAGTACTCGCTTTTGGCAAGGACTTTTTTTTCCTGTATTTTATATCCTCTTTTTGCATCACATCCATGCGTGCATCCTACAGCTGTAGAGTGCTCATTGGTGACAAACATCACTGACCTGACCGGCCTACAGTTGTTTTTTGCTTTTTTGTGACAAAAGAATTGAGTAAAAAAAGTTAGTTGATAGGAGTAGATTAGGGACAGTAAAATATACTGTAGTAATCGATGACTTCTATAGTATTTTTTACTGAAATGAGTTAGTGTCAAACAATAAAGTGAAAAAAAATTATCTTAGGGACAGTAAAAATGTATCTTAGTAATGGTCATCCACTACTGTGATTAGCCACCTCCTGCTGTTGCTTTGTTTTTTTTTAGTGTGAAAAAAATAATTAAAACAATTAGCATAGTTGATAGGATTACATTAGCAACAGTAAAAATATGTTGTACCGATCGCCGTCTACTACAGTATTTTTTACTGAATTGAGTTAGGGTTAGTGTCAGAGCAGAAAAAAAGAACCACATCCGTGCATCCTACAGCTGTCAAGCGCTGATCGCTGATGTGCCTCAGTGATCAGCCTCCAGTTTTTGCTTTTTTGTTGGACTCTGACTAATTTGTTTTATTGACATCTGGTTAGCAATTTTGTAAATTTTAACATATTTTTACATTTTTTTTTTAAATATAAAAAAGGTTTACACCAAACACCTGAATAAAATTTGATACACATATAAACATTGAATATGTGAAAAAATGTCATCCCACTAGTCCCAAACATGGTATATAGTGGAGGAGGCATATGCTTTTCTTGCCATCGGCAATAACAGTGAGCGAGAGGATGCCACTTTCCTTTATTCTCTGTCCTTCTCCTCTTCCTCAAGTGATGCAAAACTGCCACGCATATGCCCGAGGAAAGAAAACGAACCTGCAGCCACTGTTATTGACCCCGCAAGGACCTCTTCCCCCACGCAGATAAGGAGCCATTGATTCCTGATTTTGTCGTGCAATCAGGAATCCAATTTTACACCACCTGCCTTACACAAATAGACTTTTCAAACTCTTTTTCTCTGAGGATTTTGTAAACCTCATGTTGGCTTAGACAAATTTGTATGCCCAGCATTTTTTAGCCAAAAACCGCCCTTCATAACTTTTTTAACTGTACCCCTGTAGACATGGTAGAAATTATGACAGTTTGGGGCTTGGTCCTTCACATGGGGTCAGTGATGAAGCCAGAGCTTTGACAATATTGAAGTATTGATATTTTATATAACACTCCAGTGTCCCTCATGGCTTTGACCCATAAATGATTTGAGGCAATTCACAAATTTTTGCATTACAATGAAAATGCACAATGTATTCCTCGAGATGACCCCAGCTTTGGCTAACTTTTCAAAGTTTGGCCTGTCAGTCATCACTTCAGCAACAAGTTTATTGAGGTGTACATGCACCAAAAGGACATTTGCATGGATGAATCCCTAATCCAGTTCATGATGAGACTCAATTTCCAGCAGTACCTGCCCAGTAAGAGGGTCAGGTATGAAATTAAGCTCTATAAACGATGTGAGAGTACCACAGCATCCTCCCACAGGTGTAGAATTTATGAAGGGAAGGACATCCAAATTGAATCCTCTGAATGCCTCCCTGTCCTGGGAGTGAGTGGGAAAATTGTGTGGCATTTGGTGCACCCACTGCTGGATCAAGATTAGCACTTATGTAGATAATTTTTATACCAGCAACTCACTCTTCAAGTCCCTCTCTGTGTGAGCTATCAAAGCCTGCAGCACGGCCTGCAAAAGTCAGTGAGTCTTTACTAAGATGCTAATTGGGCAGCTGTTAAAGGTACCGTCACACTTAGCGACGCTGCAGCGATACCGACAACGATCCGGATCGCTGCAGCGTCGCTGTTTGGTCGCTGGGGAGCTGTCACACAGACCGCTCTCCAGCGACCAACGATCCCGAGGTCCCCGGTAACCAGGGTAAACATCGGGTAACTAAGCGCAGGGCCGCGCTTAGTAACCCGATGTTTACCCTGGTTACCATCGTAAAAAAACAAACAGTACATACTTACATTCAGCTGTCTGTCCCTTGCCGTCTGTTTGCTGCACTGACTGCTGGCCGCAAAGTGAAAGCAGAGCACAGCCACAGCGGTGAGTCACCGCTGTGTGACTCACCGCTGTGGCTGTGCTTTCACTTTCACTTTGCGGCCAGCAGTCAGTGCAGGAAATAGACGGCAAGGGACAGACAGCTGAATGTAAGTATGTACTGTTTGTTTTTTTACGATGGTAACCAGGGTAAACATCGGGTTACTAAGCGCGGCCCTGCGCTTAGTTACCCGATGTTTACCCTGGTTACCAGTGAAGACATCGCTGAATCGGTGTCACACACACCGATTCAGCGATGTCTGCGGGGAGTCCAGCGACGAAATAAAGTTCTGGACTTTCTTCCCCGACCAGCGACAGCACAGCAGGGGCCTGATCGCTGCTGCCTGTCACACTGGACGATATCGCTAGCGAGGACGCTGCAACGTCACGGATCGCTAGCGATATCGTCTAGTGTGACGGTACCTTAAGAAAAGATGAGGGCAGAGACCATTGTAGCGACAACAACCTGGTAGTCAAGTACAAGGACAATGAGGAATGTCCTTTTCTTGACCACTCTACATGGTGATGGCAGCACCCCCACCACTGTACGTGGTACATCTACACAGATCACCAAACCAGACTGTCTACTGGGGTGCAACAAGAACATGAGGGGAATTGATCTATCTGATAAAGTCCTCCAGCCATAAAGTGACATGACAAAAATCAAGGTGTGGAACAAGAAGTTAGCTGTGCATATAATACAAATGGCAATGGACAGTGCTTTCATGCTATCACAATATGCAGGCCTGACCTGTATGTGTCTTCAGTTCCAGGAGGTAGTAATCTTTGGAAATCAGGAAGGAGCTGGCCCCATTGCTTCCACATCTGAAGGTGCTCATATCGTACCAGGCCAACATTTCCCCAGTAAGGTCCCTCAAAGGCACAAAGAATGATAGGTCGCAAAAGAGGAGCCGAGTGTGTTACAGAAAGGAGATACGCAAGGACACCTCTTATCAATGTGACACCTGTCCCAACAAACCTGGTCTGTGTATAAAAGAATGCTTCAAACTGTACCACACATCCATGAACTACTAAATTCATTTCTGACTTATACAACTCATTTATGCCAACCTGATGTACACTACACAGCTAACATATGCCAGCCTCAAGTGCAGTACACAACTCACGTTTGCTGACCAGATGTATACTACACAACTCCCGTGTGCCAACCTGATGCACTCTACACAATTTACATATGCCACGACATTGTAAAATTCACATACCATGACAAACAAGATCAATTCCAATGTAGGGTCATTGTTTCAGCACATCAGAGGCTCTCCAAACAGAACAGACCATTCCTTCAAAGTCTGCATTCTAAAATGCTACTCCTTCCGTTCTAAGCCACGTAGTGCACCTAAACAGTAGTTTACATCCAAATCTGCATATCACATTACTCAGGAGAAACTGCACAGCATATTTTGGGGTCCATTTTCTCCTGTTACCACTGTGAAAATAAAACTATTGGGGTTTAAATAACATTTTTATTGAAAAAAAATGTGATTTTTTTTTATTTTCACAAATCAATGTTATAATTTTCTGTGAATCACCTTAAGGTTCAAGATGCTCACCACACATCTAGATAAGTTCCCTGAGGGGTTTAGTTTTCAAAGTGGGGTCACTTGTAGGGGATTTCCACTGTTTAGGCACATCAGGGGCTCTCCAAATGCGACATGGTGTCCGCTTTCAATTCCAGCCAATTTTGCATTCAAAAAGTAAAATGGTGCTTCTTCTCTTCCAAGCCCTGACGTACATCAAAACAGTAGTTTTCTCTCACATATGACATATCTGCATACTCGGGTGATATTTCTCACAATTTTTTGAGTCCATTTTCTCCCGATACACTTGTGAAAATTTTTTTTAGGCTAAATCATTATTTTTGTGGAAAAATGTGAATGTTTACTTTCACAGCTCTGTGTTATAAACTTCTGTGAAGCACCTGGAGGTTTAAGGTGCTCACCACACATCTAGATAAGTTTCTTAAGGGGTCTAGTTTCCAAAATGGGGTCACTTGTTGGAGTTTTCCACCATTTAGGCACATAAGGGCTCTCCAAATTTGACATGGTGTCTGCTATCAATTCCACTCAGTTTTGCGTTCAAAAAGTCAAACAGTCCCTTCAGAGCACCTTCCCTTCAGAGCTCTGCCGTGCACCCAAACAGTGGTTTTCCTCCACACATAGGGTATCGGCGTACTCAGGAGACATTGAATAACAATTTAGTTGTTCATTTTTTTCCTGTTACACTTGTGAAAACAAAGCATTTTGGACAGAAAGGTCATTTTTGTAGAAAAAAAAATGATTTTTATGTTTACGGATCTTTTAATCTTCTGTGAAGCACCTGGGCATTCAAGGTACACACCACACATCTAGATATGTTCACTAACAGTTCTAGTTTCCAAAATGGGGTAAATTGTTGGGGATTTCTACTGTTTAGGCACATCGATGGCTTTCCACAACAATTTTGGGGTCCATTTTCTCCTGTTACCCTAGTGAAAATAGAAAGAAAAAATTGTGTCTAAATTAAAATTTTTGTAAAAAAAATGCAAATGTTAATTTTTCCCTTCCACATTCCATTTATTCCCGTGAATAAAAATGAATGGTTTGTAAAATTCATGAATGTGTTTTTTTCAGCACATCAAGAATAAACTTTTTGAATGGTTTTTGCACCTTGAGTATTGCAGTTTTTTGAATGGTGTCACTTTTGGGTATTTTCTGTCATATAGGCCCCTCAAAGTCACTTCAAATTTGATGTGGTCCTTAAAAAAATGGTTTTGTAAACCTTGTTGGAAAAATGAGAAATTGCTAGTTAACTTTCAACCCCTATAACTGTCTAACAAAAAAAAAATCCAAAATTGTGCTGATGTAAAGTAGACATTAGGAAATGGTATTTATTGATAATTTTGTGTGACATATCTCTCTGTTTTAACGGGATGAAAAGTAAAAGTTTATTAATTGTAAAATTTTCGAAGTTTTTGCCAATTTTCAGATTTTTTCTGCAAATAAACTCAAGCTATATTAAAGAAATGTTACCACTTTCATAAATATGTCACTTAAAACAGCCTCAGAATCAGTAAGATCCATTGAAGCATTCCAGAATTATTATCTCATAAATTAACACTGGTCTGAATTGTAAAATTTGGCCTGGTCTTGAAGGTGAAAAAAAGGCTTGTGGGCTGAAGGGGTTAAAACAAACATCTTATGCATAATCCAAAAGCAGGAACTTCACCGTTACATGGATACATTACTTGTGTTACTTGTTCCATTAATCAGCAAACCACCATTGGTCTTCCCCTCATCTCATATGAGGGTATCACTTGCTGAGGTGTGTCACTACGGCTGCCCACTACTATTCTCAAAGTCCATTTTGTTAGGGCCACCTGCTCCTTAATGTACCACTGCATCTTCAGTTCCCTATTGGAGAACATGTGCCCCAGCCAGGCCATCTTCTCTCCCATGACCTTCAAATCGGGCTAAACTTTTGCTTCTTATCTAGTATCAATGTTTGCTGTAAACCCCATTTGCCTGAAATAAGGATTAATTTTGCCACTTAATCCTTGCTTCCTTCAGAACTTGCTATCTGAGTACGGTGGTCTCCCCTCTTCACAAACAAACCCCATTTTATATGGAGGTCTTCTAACATTAGGACCAAAGGTCCTTTCCTACTGAATATTTTTACTTATCTGCCTAACAACAGGAACCAATTTCCTTCTGTCCAGGCAACTCCTCCCATCATGACCTGGCCCCAACCCTTCATGAGGTGGCCCTAACCAACCTAGATTGAACAACATTTACAACATTTAAAACAGTACAATACATTATATAACCAAAAGATCTTAACTGAAAGAGGTCGACAGCTTCTCCATTCTTTATATATCTGTTTGATAATGGAACATTTTGCTGAAAACTATCTCACACATGGTGTTTATGTGCTTTCAAACTGATTTTTATCTGCTCTGAAATCATCTGTTGTAGGGGAGTTTGGAGGCCTCCATGCACATTAGAAGTGGAGCTGTTCCTGCCAATATTGTCAGGTTCCGCTACCTTAAATTTAATGTGTTTGGGGTACTCTATGCTTCAAAATCTCAAGAACCTCTGCCTCACACTGTGAACAAAGTCTAATGTTATGGTGTACATATTGTGTTTGTATTAATGAAGTGTAGGTCTTTAAATTGTTTGTTTATTGCGTGTGCACCTGCGTTGAAAAATCATTATGTTTCTACGTATATAGTATATAGTACTAGTATTACTGAGCACCTTTCCTGAAGTTCTCAATATGAAGCTAAGTACACTATTTGGCAAACAAGCAATATAGTTCTGCACCTGTCACGTAGAAAGTATATGGCAGAAAAGCCTGTCCTTGAGCACACTGCTTAGAATAACAGCATGAACTCCAATAAAGCGTTTACTGTATGCTGCTTGTTAATATAACTTTCAGTGTAGCAGAAATTGAGTTAATATTTACAAAGAAAATCCAACGAGGATTGACAAAGACAGTTATTGTCTTTCTTCATTTTCAGATAATTGAATTCAGTAAAAAAAAAAAAAAGAAAGAAGCAGTGGTTACATTCACAATTAAAAAATTCAGATAACTTGGTTAAGTCATTTTTGTTTCTTATTAGCAACTATACTCCCAAATGGCAAATTTAGAATGTGTGAACAAAGCATGCTCACTAATTATATGAAGGCTGTGCTGTAGAAAGATTCATCTTGTTATCTGCAGTGACAGTAAGAAGATTAAATTAATGTTATCCATTATATGTCAGGGCAATCTGAAGCTGGTCTCTGTATGTGAGCCAACCATAACAACATTGTTGCAATGATTCTGGTCATCTAAACTGCATTGAATTTTGCTATTTAATATCCTATTCCATATTTGGGTTACAACTGGAGATGAGCGAATATGTTCAGAAAATGATCACTGAACATAAATTCCGGGTTGAGCTGTGAGCACAAATCCCATCTGTGGACGTCGGGCACTCAGACCATCTTTACGGAGTCAGTATGCAGATGCATGCACATTTGTGGCCTGCGTGAGGTCATTTTGCAGGGCTCTGGCAGTGCTCCTCCTGTTCATCCTTGCACAAAGGCTGAGGTAGCGGTCTTGCTGCTGGGTTGTTGCCCTCCTACGCCCCCCTCCATGTCTCCTGGTGTACTTCCATGTCTCCTAATAGCACCTCCAGCCTCTGGACACTATGCTGACAGACACAGCAAACATTCTTGCCACAGCACACATTGATGTGCCATCCTGGATGAGCTGCCCTACCTGAGCCACTTGTGCGGGTTGTAGAGTCCGTCTCATGCTACCAGGAGTGTGAAGGCACAACCAACATTCAAAAGTGACCAAAACATCAGCCAGAAAGCATTGGCACTGAGATGTAGTCTGTGGTCCCCACCTGCAGAATCACTCCTTTATTGAGTGTGTCTTGATAATTGCCAATAATTTCCTTCTGTTGTCTATTCCATTTTGCACAACAGCCTGTGAAATTGATTGTTACCATATTCGGTCCTATGCAAAGAGACAGCTGAAATGAAGAGATCCAGAATGAGGTAAAATCAACAAAGCTTTATTAAGAGGCAAGTAAAATGTACAGTAGTGCAGTATAGTGCACAAATGCCCTAACACAAGATGGGAAGCTGAATAGTATTATATAATGTAAAGACCTATATCAACAATAAGATCTACTGCAAACGGTAACCATTCCTACATTCCTGGTTCAACACAAACTACCTCAGAATGCATAAAGTATATCCAATATATATATATATATAAATATATATATATACCTGTGCGACCAAAAGCAATAATAATAGCTACCTTCCAGCAGACACAGCTTCCCTCCTCACCCCAAAGCGCGTTTCGCAAGTAGCTTCTTCCGGGGGGGGGGGGGGGGGGTCTGGGGTGGGCAAGTGCGAGGTTTTTATTGTAAGCTGGCACCAATGAATAGAGAAAACAGGAGTCATGCGACCAAACAGATTGCGGAATAAGTACCTGGCATCATCGGCGCATGAAGCGCTTCTCCCCACTTCCTGATGTAAATGTCCCTCCCGGACATGCGCTCATTGGAACGCATGCTGGAGCGCAAGCGATCTAAGACAGAGCGCATCCGAAAGTAAACAGGGCAGGGAGCCCTGTGGCACATGTCCACTGCCAAGGAACAAGAACGGCCGCATGTGAAATGAAATAGTGCCTACCACGAGAAGGGCCATCACCAACTAGTGGGGATATGTAGTGAAAGGAGCCTTTCTTACATCAACTAAGGAACTTGCCCCTCAGACCATGAAGGGTCATTACAACAGAGACCCTAATCACAGGACAATAAAACAATCCTTATCTAAGAACTGACCCAATATTTATGGACGTAACTGATTATCACCCATGGTAATTCTGCTTAATGTCACCTGGCTTATCCATGGTTTTTTTTCCCCTCTTTTTTTTTTCTTTTTTTCCTATACTATGTTGTGCATAAATATGTGATTCTCCAGAATTTGTTTTAGTCTTTGCCTGATGAAGAGACCTGTGTAGTCTCGAAAGCTTGCAATTTGTTACCATCTTTTCAGTTAGCCATTAAAAGGTATCAACCACTGACGACTCTCAATTCTAAATATTTTTCCATCTTGTGTTAGGGCGCTTGTGCACTATACTGCACTACCATACATTTTAGTTACCTCTTAATAAAGCTTTGTTGATTTTACCTCATTCTGGATCTCTTCGTTTCAGCTGTCTCTGTGCGTAGGACCGAATATGGTAACAATGTATTATCAAGTGCCAGCTATATGGTTTGGACATTGGTGAAAACTAATGTGAAATTGATTGTCAAACAGTGTTGCTTCTTAAGTGGACAGTTTGATTTCACAGAAATTTGATTTACTTGAAGTTATATTCTGTTGATTGACTATTCCCATTATTTTTTTGAGCAGTATATATATATATATATATATATATATATATATATTCTAGATGGTGGCCCGATTCTAACGCATCGGGTATTCTAGAATATGCATGTCCACGTAGTATATTGTCCAGCCACATAGTATATTGCCCAGTCATGTAGTATATTGCCCAGCTACGTAGTATATTGCCCAGCCACGTAATATATTGCCCATCGACGTAGAATATTGCACAGCGACATAGTATATTGCCCAGCCACATAGTATATTGCCCAGTCACGTAGTATATTGCCCAGTGACGTAGTATATTGCCCAGCCACGTAGTATATTGCACAGCGACGTAGTATATTGCCCAGCTACGTAGTATACAGCACAGAGCCACGTAGTATATTGCCCAGTCACGTAGTATATTGCCCAGCCACGTAGTATATTGCCCAGCCACGTAGTATATTGCCCAGCCACGTAGTATATTGCCCAGCGACGTAGTATATTGCCCAGCCACGTAGTATATTGCCCAGTTGTGTAGTATATTGCCCAGCCACGTAGTATACAGCACAGAGCCACGTAGTTTATTGCCCAGCCAGGTAGTATACAGCACAGAGCCATGTAGTATATTGCACAGCGACGTAGTATATTGCCCAGCCACGTAGTATATTGCCCAGCCACGTAGTATATTGCCCAGCCACGTAGTATATTGCCCAGCCACGTAGTATATTGCCCAGCGACGTAGTATATTGCCCAGCCACGTAGTATATTGCCCAGTTACGTAGTATATTGCCCAGCCACGTAGTATACAGCACAGAGCCACGTAGTATATTGTCCAGCCATGTAGTATACAGCACAGAGCCATGTAGTATATTGCACAGCGACGTAGTATATTGCCCAGCCACGTAGTATATTGCCCAGCCACGTAGTACACAGCACAGAGTCATGTAGTATATTGCCCAGCCAGGTAGTATACAGCACAGAGCCACGTAGTATATTGTCCAGCCACGTAGTATACAGCACAGAGCCACGTAGTATACAGCACAGAGCCACGTAGTATATTGCCCAGCCACGTAGTATACAGCACAGAGCCACGTAGTATATTGCCCAGCCACGTAGTATACAGCACAGAGCCACGTAGTATATTGTCCAGCCATGTAGTAAACAGCACAGAGCCACGTAATATATTGCACAGCTGCGTAGTATATTACCGAGCCACGTATGTCACAGTTTAAAAAAATAAACATACTCACCTAACGATCCGAGGGCCCCTTGTAGTTTAACATGCTCACCATTCTGGTCCCTGCTCCTCAGCGTCCCGTCTCTCTGCCTCCTGGGATCTAACGGCGCTGTGCAGATGGGCGCGCGGCTGCCGCCATCTTGCATTCCCAGGATGCTTTCTGAGACCGCTAGGTCTTCTGGGTAATTTCACAAAGCATCGCTGGGAAAAGAAGATGGCGGCAGGCGCGAGCGCCTCAGCGGACAACGGAGGGTGAGTATAGCAGGTTTTTTGTTTTTTTGCTATTTTTAACATTACTTTTTTTTACTATTGATGCCGCATAGGCAGCATCATTAGTAAAAGGTTGGGGATACACAGGGTTAATAGCGGCGGTAACAGAATGAGTTACCCATGGCATAACACGGTCCGTTACCGC
The DNA here is from genome assembly GCF_032444005.1 of Ranitomeya imitator. Lineage (NCBI taxonomy): Eukaryota > Metazoa > Chordata > Amphibia > Anura > Dendrobatidae > Ranitomeya > Ranitomeya imitator. Next base: position 157,687,819 of record NC_091285.1, on the reverse strand, counting down.
CGGCATTAACCCTGTGTTAACGGTGACCAGAGGGGAGTATGGAGCGGGCGCCGGGGACACTGACTGCGGGGAGTAAGCAGCAGAGCGCTGGGGACACTGACTGCAGGGAGCAGAGTGCCGGGGGCACTGACTGCGGGGAGCGGAGCGCCAGGGACACTGACTGTGGGGAGCGGAGCGCCAGGGACACTGACTGCGGGGAGCGGAGCGCCAGGGACACTGACTGTGGGGAGCGGGGAGTATAGAGCGGGTGCCGGCCACTGACTGCAGGGAGTATGGAGCGGCCATTTTCTTCCGTACTGTGCCAGTCGCTGATTGGTCAGCAACTTGGATTTCCATGATAGACAGAGGCCACAACCAATGAATATCCGTGACAGACAGACAGACAGAAGGACAGACAGAAGTACCCCTTAGACAATTATATATATATATATATATATGATAGATAGATAGATAGATAGATAGATAGATAGATAGATAGGAGCATAGGACCCGTTGAAGTGCAGCAAGTGCGAAACGACCGTTGTCCACAGAAGGTATCCACTCCTCTCCCGCTGTACCCATGTTATGAACTAAATAAAGAAATGTTTTAACAGATTATGAGTGCCACCCCTTTTTTTCTGTTTTTGAACTATAAGTGATTTTATTTTGGTGTGCACCCGGATTGCCTCAGTTGTCTGGTGTCCAGCCTGCACCCAGGTAGATTTCAATCTCAGCTGAGACAACCACAGAAGTTAGTGCTGGCAATACACCTCTTTTCCGATAGATAGATAGATAGATAGATAGATAGATAGATAGATAGATAGATAGATAGATAGATAGATAGATAAAAAGCCAGCAATTTACCTGCAGCTTACTGTAAAATCACAGCGTCAAAGGTTAGAATAGAATAGATATATTAGATATACAGTGTGTTAGGGTTGGCGGCACGCGCCAAGTATGTATATATATATATATATGTATTATTAGGTGTGTTCGCAGAGGAACCTGCTGCTGGCAAATGGCAGCTCTATATGGCGGTATAAACTAACTCTGTTAACTCCACAGAGTCACTAGGAACAAGATGCTGTGCCCTGTTAACCTCACAGAGGTACACAGCTACCAACCAGTGAAAACTGTGGTCATGCAGTCAAAGAAAACAGAAAAACAACTCCTCACCGGAGGTGCTGGTATTCTAGGGGCTTATTTCAGCCAAACCCTAACCACATCCAAACATGACCACACTGGCACTGAGCTAATAGACATTGGTTTGATACTAGTGCGGCCATGCAAACCTTCTATAGCTGAAGCAACTTCAGGACCTTCCTAGAGGACCAATGGGAGCTGCTACAGTACCTGAGCAACTTCAGGACCTTCCTAGAAGACCAATGGGAGCTGCTACAGTATCTGAGAATGTGACCCCCGACCTCCAATGAGAGGTCTTACCCTGGGCATGGTCAGAAGGGGAAAAGCAGAGATGTCTGCTCACCACTGACCAGTACTGGCTACAAAGACAGAGCCTGGAAAAACAGTAGTAACCAGTCGCCCAGTATCAGCCTGAGTCAGACACTGGGACCGACGTCTCCATTGAGCAGGCTCCACTGTGGCAGGAGAAGAATGGGAGACCACAGCGGAGGTGGTTCGAGATTCCCCCTATGCAGAGGCGGGAACTCGACACCTTACACAGTGGGTACAGAAAGTACTCAAACCTGTTTTCACTCTTTGTTTCATTGCAGCCATTTGGGAAGCTCAAAAAAGGTCATTTCTTTCTCATTAATGTACACTCTGCACTTCATCTTGACTGAAAAAAACAGAAATGTAGTAATTTTTGCAAATTTATTAAAAACGAAAAACTAAAATTCACATGGTCATAAGTATTCAGACCCTTTGCTCAGACACTCATATTTAATTCACATGCTGTTCCTTAATTTATGATCCTCCTTGAGATTATTCTTTCCCTTCATTGTAGTCCAGCTGTGTTTAATTAAACTGATAAGAATAGATTAGGAAAGGCACACACCTGTATATATAAGACCTCTCAGCTCATTGAGCAAGTCAGACTAAATGAGAATCATGAGGTCAAAGGAACTGGCCAAGGAGCTCAGAGACAGAATTGTGACAAGGCACATATCTGGTCAAGGTTGCAACAGTATTTCAGCAGTATTCAAGGTTCCTGAGAGCACAGTGGCCTCCATAATCCTTAACTTGAAGATGTTTGGGACCACCAGAAGTCTAAATAGACCTGGCCATCCAGCCAAACTGAGCAATCGTGGGAGAAGAGCCTTGGTGAGAGAGGTAAAGAAGAACCCCAAGATCACTGTGTCTGAGCTCCAGACATGCAGTAGGGAGATTAGAGAAGGTTCCACAAAGTCAACTATCACTGCAGACCTCCACCAGTTAGGCCTTTATGGCAGAGTGGCCTGACAAAAGCCACTCCTCAGTGCAAGACATGTGATAGTTCACATAGAATTTGCTATAAAACACATAGACTTCCAGACTATGATAAATAAGATTCTCTGGTCTGATGAGACAAAGATAGACATTTTTGGTGATAATTCTAAGCGGTATGTGTGGAAAAAAACAGGCACTGCTCATCACTTGCCCAATACAATCCCAACAGTGAAACATGGTGGTGGCAGCATAATGCTATGGGGGTGTTTTCAGCTGCAGGGACAGGACGACTGGTTGTCATTGAAGGAAACATGAATGCGGCCAAGTACAAAGATATCATGGATGAAAACCTCTTCCAGAGTGCTTTGGACCTCAGACTTGGCCAAAGGTTCACCTTCCAACAAGACAATGACCCTAAGCACACAGCTAAAATAACAAAGGAGTCGCTTCAGAATAACTTTGTGACCATTCTTGACTGGCCCAGCCAGAGCCCTGACCTAAAACCAAATTGAGCATCTCTGGAGAGACCTGAAAATGGCTGTCCACCAATGTTCACTCTCAAACCTGACAGAACTGGAGAGGATCTGAAAGGAAGAATGGCAGAAGATCCCCAAATCAAGGTGTGAAAAACTTGTTGCATCATTCCAAAGAAGACTCATGGCTGTACCATCTCAAAAAGGTACTTCTACTCAATACTGAGCCAAGGGCCTGAATACTTATAACCATGTGATATTTCAGTTTTTGTTTTTTAATAAATTTGAAAAATTACTACATTTCATTTTTTTTTCAGTCAAGCTGGGGTGCAGAGTGTACATTAATGAGAAAAAATAACTTTTTTTGAATTTACCAAATGGCTGCAATGAAACAAAGAGTGAAAATGTTAAAGGGGTATGAATACTTTCCATACCCACTGTATTATCTATACTGCTATTTAAGTCATAGCAGTTAAATTGTAATCTTCCACAGTAAAAGCTATTGTTTACCAATTGCCTTTTACCACTCAGAGAAGAAGTTTAACCCCTCTCTGACCTTAGACGTACTATCCCGTTGAGGTGCCCTGGGCCTATCTGACCCTCGACGAGATAGTATGTCATAGCGATCGGCCGCGCTCATGGGGGGAGCGCGGCCGATCGCGGCCGGGTGTCAGCTGCCTATCGCAGCTGACATCCGCCACAATGTGCCAGGAGCGGTCACCGACCGCCACCGGCACATTAACCCCCGGCACACCGCGGTATAGGGAAGCGTCGCGCAGGGAGGGGGCTCCCTGTGGGCTTCCCTGAGCCCCCCGCAGCAACACGATGTGATCGCCTTGCTGCGAGGGTCTCCCTACCTCCCTCCCTGCTCCAGGCCCGGATCCAAGATGGCCGCGGCATCCGGGTCCTGCAGGGAGGGAGGTGACTTACCAAGTGCCTGCTCAGAGCAGGCGCTTGGTAAGCCTGCAGCATTGTAAGTCAGATCGGTGATCTGACAGAGTGCTGGGCAAACTGTCAGATCACCGATCTGTGATGTCCCCCCTGGGACAAAGTAAAAAAGTTAAAAAAAAAATTTCCAAATGTGTAAGAAAAAAAAAAAATTCCTAAATAATGAAAAAAAATATATATATTATTCCCATAAATACATTTCTTTATCTAAATAAAAAAAACAATAAAAGTACACACATTTAGTATTGCCGCGTCCGTAACGACCCCACCTATAAAACTATATCAAAAGTTAACCCCTTCAGTGAACACCGTAAAAAAAAAAAACGAGGCAAAAAACAACGCTTTATTATCATACCGCCGAACAAAAAGTGGAAAAACACACGATCGAAAATACGGATGTAAATAACCATGGTACCGCTGAAAACTTCATCTTGTCCCGCAAAAAATGAGCCACCACACAGCATCATAAGCGAAAAAATAAAAAAGTTATAGTCCTCAGAATAAAGCGATGCAAAAAAAAATATTTTTTCTGTAAAATAGTTATTATCGTATAAAAGCGCCAAAACATAAAAAAATGATATAAATGAAGTATCGCTGTAATCGTACTGACTAGGGTTGAGCGAAACGGGTCGGTCATTTTCATAAGTCGCCGACTTTTGGCAAAGTCGGGTTTCATGAAACCCGACCCGATCCCTGTGTTGGGTCGGCCATGCGGTACGCGACTTTCGCGCCAAAGTCGCGTTTCAATGACGCGAAAAGTGCCATTTCTCAGCCAATGAAGGTGGACGCAGAGTGTGGGCAGCGTGATGACATAGGTCCTGGTCCCCACCATCTTAGAGAAGGGCATTGCAGTGATTGGCTTGCTTTCTGCGGCGTCACAGGGGCTATAAAGGGGCGTTCCCGCCGACCGCCATCTTACTGCTGCTGATCTGAGCATAGGGAGAGGTTGCTGCCGCTTCGTCAGAAGCAGGGATAGCATTAGGCAGGGTACATTTACCCTAAAACCGCTTGTGCTGTAGCAATTTCCACTGTCCAACACCACCTTTTGTTTGCAGGGACAGTGGAGGCTACATTTTTTTTCCTCAGCGCTGTAGCTCATTGGGCTGCCCTAGAAGGCTCCCTGATAGCTGCATTGTTGTTTGTACACCGCCGTGCAAACCAACTGCTTTTTTCAAAGCACAAATCCTGTTGCTCCTTCCTTTCTGCACAGCTATCTTGTTTGTTTGTCCACACTTTTGACTTTTTTTGTGCAGCAGTCCACTCCTTGTTATTGCTGCCTGCCATACTTTGCTGAGATTACTGCAGGGAGATAGTAATTGTAGGACAGTCTCTTTTTTTTTGTTTCTTTATATCTCTTCAAGCCATCTTCTGCCACAGAAAATATACTCTAATAAAGTGGCCAAGATTTATTCACTAGTCTCCCTGAAGAAAAAAAAAAAAAAGGGTGCAGATTAAAATTGGCAAATCTGTATCAGTGGCAGTCCTGTGTGTGGCATCTGTGTCTCATTTTCTGGCACAGAAAACATACAGTCTAACAGTGGGCCTGATTTCTTGCCAATTCTCCCATAAATAAATAAAAAATAGTGGGAGATTAAGATTGGCAATTTTGCCTCAGTGCCAGTGCTGTGTGTGGCATCTGTCTCTAATTTTGTGCCACATTAAACCTAGTGTGTAATACTGGGCCAAATTTCTTTTAAATTCTCCCTGAAAAAAAAATAGTGGGAGATTAAGATTGGCATTTCTGCTTCAGTGCCACTCCTGTGTGTGCCACCTGTCTCAAATGTTGTGCCAAATTAAACCTAGTGTGTAATACTATCAACCACTATCAACCACAGTCGGATCCTTCAGATGGAACCTGAAAACTCATCTCTTCAGGAAAGCCTACAGCCTGCACTGACACCGCTGCTGCCTCATCACTATCGAAGCTACCGCCTCACCAACACCGGAGCTACTGCATCACCAACACCGGAGCTACCACCTCACCAACACCGGAGCTACCGCCTCACCAACACCGGAGCTCCTGCAACCCTTGACCTACTGTCTCCTTCCCCATAATCCTGTAGAATGTAAGCCCGCAAGGGCAGGGTCCTCGCCCCTCTGTATCAGTCCGTCATTGTTAGTTTGTTTACTGTATGTGATATTTGTAACTTGTATGTAACCCCTTCTCATGTACAGCACCATGGAATCAATGGTGCTATATAAATAAATAATATTAATAATAATAATAATAATAATACTGGGCCAGATTTCTTTTAAATTCTCCCTGAAAAAATAAAAATAGTGGGAGATTAAGATTGGCAATTCTGCCTCATTACCAGTGCTGTGTGTGCCACCTGTCTCAAATTTTGTGCCACATTAAACCTAGTGTGTAATACTGGGCCCGATTTCTTTTAAATTCTCCCTGAAAAAAAAATAGTGGGAGATTAAGATTGGCGTTTCTGCTTCAGTGCCACTCCTGTGTGTGCCACCTGTCTCAAATTTTGTGCCACATTAAACCTAGTGTGTAATACTGGGCCAGATTTCTTTTCAATTCTCCCTGAAAAAATAAAAATATTGGGAGATTAAGATTGGCATTTCTGCTTCAGTGCCAGTCCTGTGTGTGCCACCTGTCTCAAATTTTGTGCCACATTAAACCTAATGTGTAATACTAGGCCAGATTTCTTTTCAATTCTCCCTGAAAAAAAAATGTGGGAGATTAAGATTGGCATTTCTGCTTCAGTGCCACTCCTGTGTGTGCCACCTGTCTCAAATTTTGTGCCACATTAAACCTAGTGTGTAATACTGGGCCAGATTTCTTTTAAATTCTCCCTGAAAAAAAAAAAGTGGGAGATTAAGATTGGCATTTCTGCTTCAGTGCCAGTCCTGTGTGTTGTGTGTGCCACCTGTCTCAAATTTTGTGCCACATTAAACCTAGTGTGTAATACTGGGCCAGATTTCTTTTCAATTCTCCCTGAAAAAAATTGTGGGAGATTAAGATTGGCATTTCTGCTTCAGTGCCACTCCTGTGTGTGCCACCTGTCTCAAATTTTGTGCCACATTAAACCTAGTGTGTAATACTGGGCCAGATTTCTTTTAAATTCTCCCTGAAAAAAAAATAGTGGGAGATTAAGATTGGCATTTCTGCTTCAGTGCCAGTCCTGTGTGTGCCACCTGTCTCAAATTTTGTGCCACATTAAACCTAGTGTGTAATACTGGGCCAGATTTCTTTTAAATTCTCCCTGAAAAAAAATAGTGGGAGATTAAGATTGGCATTTCTGCTTCAGTGCCACTCCTGTGTGTGCCACCTGTCTCAAATTTTGTGCCACAGAACATATACTGTATAAGAGTGGGCCACATTTCTTCAATATTCTCCCAGAAAAAATAAAAAGGGGGAGATTTTTATTGGTAGTGTCTGCATCAGTGTCAGTCCTGTTAGTGGCATATCTGTCTGCCACTGAAGCTGTGTACTGTTATACATTGGGCCTGATTTTCCCTGCAGTCTCACCCACCTATAAAGGGATATACAGTATAAATCCAACAGAAGTTTGAGTTCACCTTGTAACTGGTTTACAGTAACAAATACCATTAGTTTGGTTACATTTTTCAAACAATGAGGAAGTCTGGTGGAAGAGGTCGTGGCTGTGGGCAGTCATTGCCAGCTGGTAATGATGGTATTGGTGGTGGAGCATCAGTTGGTCGTGGGAAAAGCAATATAGCACCTAAGTCTCGAGTTGTTGAGCCAGGTTCGTCGTCTGGCTACACAAGGCCTCGAACACTCCCTTTTCTGGGAGTAGGAAAACCGCTTTTAAAGCCGGAGCAGCAAGAACAAGTTTTGGCTTTCCTTGCTGACTCTAGCTCTTTCGCCTCCTCTTCTGAAACTGCTAAATGTAAAAGCAGCGCGTTGTTAGTGGATGTTCATGGTCAGGGACAAGTCGCTTCCTTGTCTTCTTCACCAAGAACAACAGAGAAGGATGCGTCAGGCGACACAACGGGTTACTCCATGGAGCTCTTTACACATACCGTTCCTGGGTTAGAAAGTGAAACAGTTAACAGGCCATGCCCATTACAAGTTGAATCAGACATGGAGTGCACAGATGCACAGCCACAGCCAGATTATTATGCTGTTCCTTTGACTCAGACCAGAACATTTCCCTATCAGTGTACTAATCCAGAATCAGACCCTGATGAGACTATGGTGCCCCGTCACGAACGCTATACCACTGGTTTACACGGTGACACAGATGAAGTTGCACACGAGATAGAAGAGGAGGTCATAGATGATCCAGTTGTTGACCCCGATTGGCAGCCATTGGGGGAACAGGGTGCAGGCGGCAGTAGCTCTGAAGCAGAGGAGGAGGAGCTGCAGCAGGCATAAACATCGCAACAGGTTCCATCTGCCAGGTCTGTATCTGGCCAAAAACGTGTGGCAAAACCAAAACCAGTTGTAGGACAGCATGGCTATCCGGTTAAAGAAGCTCAGTCTGCAATGCCAGAAAAGGTATCTGATTGTAGAAAGAGTGCAGTCTGGCATTTTTTTAAACAACATCCAAATGATCAGCGCAAAGTCATCTGTCAAAAATGTTCAACTACCTTAAGCAGAGGTCAGAATCTTAAAAGTCTAAATACAAGTTGCATGCATAGACATTTAACCACCATGCATTTGCAAGCCTGGACTAACTACCAAACGTCCCTTAAGGTTGTAGCACCCTCGGCCAATGAAGCTAGTCAGCAACGCTACATTCCTTCCCTCACTGTAAGCCCACCATTTCCCGCACCACCTGCAGTAAATGTGCAGGTTTCATCGCCAGGCCAAAGCAGTCAGGGAATCACCAGTTTCGTAGTAGGAAACACTGCATGTAGGGCACCAGCAAGAATACCATCTCCAACCCTCTCTCAGTCTGCCATGTCCACCTGCACCCCCGCTAGTTCCACGATCTGCAGCTCACCAGTCCAGCTAACCCTACATGAGACTCTCGTTAGGAAAAGGAAGTACTCATCCTCGCATCTGCGTACACAGGGTTTGAACGCCCACATTGCTAGACTAATCTCATTAGAGATGATGCCCTACCTGTTAGTTGAAAGCGAAGCTTTCAAAGCCCTGATGGACTACACTGAACCACACTACGAGCTACCCAGTCGACACTTCTTTTCGAGAAAAGCCATCCCAGCCCTCCACCAGCATTTAAAAGACTGCATCGTCCATGCACTCAGGCAATCTGTGAGTACAAAGGTGCACCTGACAACAGATGCATGGACTAGTAGGCATGGCCAGGGACGTTACGTGTCCATCATGGCACACTGGGTTAATGTGGTGGATGCAGGGTCCACAGGGGACAGCAATATTGGGACAGTTCTGCCTAGCCCACGGTCTAGGAAACAGTTGGCTGTAGGCGTTCGCCCCCCCCCCTCCTCCTCCTCCTCGTCCTCCTGCAGAAGCGAGAGCTCGTCCACAGACCGCAGTCGCACAAACACTCCATCCGCAGCTTCCACTGTTGCACACGAGGTGTCCCATTATGGGACAGCTAGTGGCAAGCGTCAACAGGGTGTATTGGCAATGAAGTGTTTGGGCGACAACAGACACACCGCGGAAGTTCTGTCTGAGTTCTTGCAGAAAGAAACTCAGTCATGGCTGGGCACTGTACATCTTGAGGCAGGCAAGGTAGTGAGTGATAACGGAAGGAATTTTATGGCTGCCATAGCCCTTTCCCAACTGAAACACATTCCTTGCCTGGCTCACACCTTAAACCTGGTGGTGCAGTGCTTCCTGAAAAGTTATCCGGGGTTACCCGACCTGCTCCTCAAAGTGCACAAACTTTGCACGCATATCCGCCGTTCGCCCGTACACTCCAGCCATATGCAGAACCATCAGCGGTCTTTGAACCTTCCCCAGCATCGCCTAATAATCGACGTTGCAACAAGGTGGAACTCCACACTGCACATGCTTCAGAGACTATGCGAAGAGACGCGTGCTGTTATGTATTTGTGGGAGGAAACACATACACGGGCAGGCAGTTGGATGGCAGACATGGAGTTGTCAGGTGTGCATTGGTCGAAGGTACAAGACCTGTGTCAAGTCCTTCAGTTTTTTGAGGAATGGACATGGCTGGTTAGTTCAGACAACGCCATAATAAGCATGAGCATCCCCCTAATGCGTCTGCTGATGCAAAGTTTGACGCACATAAAGGAGCAGGCGTCTGCAGCCGAGGAAGAGGATAGCCTTGATGACAGTCAGCCATTGTCTGGTCAGGGCAATCTATAGGACGAGGTAGCGGGCGAAGAGGAGGAGGACGAGGAGGATGATGGGGATGAGTATTTTTTGAATGAAGAAGCTTCTCCGGGGCCAATAGAAACTAGTGGCGTTGCAAGGCCGGGTTCAGGTTTTTTGAGGGTGACAAGTGACGTAGATTTGCCTGAAACTGCCCCTCAACCTAGCACAACTGCAGATTTGACAACTGGAACTTTGGCCCACAGGGCGGATTGTGCCTTACGTATCCTCAAAAGGGACCCACGCATTATTAAAATGATGACCGATGACGATTACTGATTGGCCTGCCTCCTTGATCCTCGCTATAAAGGCAAATTGCAAAATATCATGCCACATGAGAACCTCAAACAAATATTAGCAACCAAACAAGCAACTCTTGTAGACCGTTTGATTCAGGCATTCCCAGCACACAGCGCTGGTGGTGATGGTTCTCACACGAGCTGCAGGGGGCAACCATGCAGAGGTGTTAGAGTTTCACAAATCAGAAGTGGCATTGGACAGAGGGGTTTTCTGACCAGTTGTGGAGTGATTTCGCAATGACCGCAGACAGGACAGGTACTGCAGCATCAATTCAAAGTGACAGGAGACAACATTTGTCCAGTATGGTTACTAACTATTTTTCATCCCTTATCGATGTTCTCCCTCAACCTTTATTCCCATTTGACTACTGGGCATCCAAAATAGACACCTGGCCTAAATTGGCAGAATATGCATTGCAGGAGCTTGCTTGCCCAGCAGCTAGTGTGCTATCAGAAAGAGTATTCAGTGCTGCTGGTTCAATATTGACCGAAAAAAGGACTCGTCTGGCTACCCAAAATGTAGATGATCTAACCTTCATTAAAATGAACCACTCATGGATTTCGAATTATTTTGCCCCACCTTTCCCGGCTGACACCTAGCTTTCCTATAAAAAGGTCTCGCTTGTGGACTGGTCTTACTGACTGTTTCAATCTCTTAATTTGCAGCAGCTGTTTGTCCAGCATACGACATGTTTACATCTCCCTAAATGAGCTAACTCCCCCCACGGGGCCGTGGTCCCGCCACTTGGCGCAAGCACCCGTGAGAGTGCCGTTTGTCGGAAGAGGTGGGTGTGCCCGTTTTTGGTCGACGGCACTGCCACTGGGTCCCTCATAGTACAATAAAGTGTTTCTGGCGGTGGTGGCGCGAAACCAACGTCAGACACACCGTTGTAAGATGAGGGGCCCTGGGCCTGTACCGCCGGCCACAAGAGAGTTTCCCTCCCCAGCTCAAACATTGTTCTACCACTTGCAAAATGATCTCTCACAGCTCCACCAATGTTTAGTCTATGCTGACATGTATGATGCTAGTTAAAATAGTCAGGGTCAGTGTCCTATATTGACATCAGTAAATACTTAGCGCCAAATTACTATGTCTGAAACTCAGCAGAGGAGCCCACCCCTGTACTTAAGTATGCCACCCTTTTGTTTTTTGGTTTTGTTGTTTTGCGAGACATTAACATTTATTTATTTTTTGGGAGTACTAACTGTGTCAGACACTCCTTCCAATCGTCCTCCGCTGACCACACCAATGCTGCCTGTGTACCCCTGCAAGATAATTCAAACTACATTGAGCTTAATTTTTTTTATTTTATGCCTACTAAGTCTGTCTGCGGTCCCTCCTTCCAATTGTCCTCCACTGACCACACCAATGCTGCCTGTGTACCCCTGCAAGATAATTCAATCTGCTTTGAGCCTATTTTTTAAAATATTAGGCCTACTAAGTCTGTCTGCGGTCCCTCCTTCCATTTGTCCTCTGCTGAGCACACCAATGCCGACCGTGTACCCATGTAACTTTTTTCATCCTGCAGTGAGCCTACTTTGTGGTGTAAGGCCAACTAGCAGTGTCTGTCTGCGCCACTTAATACAGCTGTCCTCCTCTAAAAAAAAAGGCTGATTTTCAGCTTGTCAGAATTATAAAACTGTATTTTCTATCATATAGACCCCTCAAAATGACTTCAAATGAGATGTTGTCCCTAAAAAAAAATGGTGTTGTAAAAATGAGAAATTGCTGGTCAATTTTTAACCCTTATAACTCCCTAACAAAAATAATTGGGGTTCCAAAATTGTGCTGATGTAAATTAGACATGTGGGATATGTTACTTATTAAGTATTTTGTGTGACATATCTCTGTGATTTAATTGCATAAAAATTAAAAGTTGGAAAATTGCAAAATTTTCCAAATTTTCACCAAATTTCCATTTTTTTCACAAATAAACGCAGGTAATATCAAAGAAATTTTACCACTATCATGAAGTACAATATGTCTCGAGAAAACAATGTCAGAATCACCAGGATCCGTTGAAGCGTTCCAGAGTTATAACCTCATAAAGGGACAGTGGTCAGAATTGTAAAAATTGGCCTGGTCATTGACGTGCAAACCACCCTTGGGGGTAAAGGGGTTAAATGACTGTTCACTCAGATTGAAATAGAGTGTCCCACTATATCTGTATGTATCTCAGAGTAGTGGAGTGATTGAAATCTACCCCAAAGGATAAAAACTGATGGATCTACTCTTATGAAAAATAGTGGGTAGAAACAATGTTGTTAGTTTACTGACAAGTGTAACCGGATCCTGATGACACAATTGCGGTTGTCATGGTGAAGCATACATCGCAGGTGGCCGAAGCTATAAGAATACAATACATCAAATTTGGTGGTAGGGGCTTCAGCATGACACCCAGGTAGTCACGGATATGTGCAATCAGGACCCGGAGCGTCACATGCGGTCTCCCGAATACCTTTACTGTCTATGAGATAACGCATGCGCAGTCAGACACTTGCATTGGTTGCCTTCCTGGAGCAGGATGTGAGAGAGAGGAGAGGGGAGTGGCTATAATGAAGCAAGGGCTATTTAAAATGGTTCCATGGTGCGAGGACAAATCACGTAAGACATTAACATGACCTGACATCCTTATCAAAGATTCTTTTGGTTCATTTGTTACCCTGTCTGCCTATCTATCTATGTATGCCCCCTGAGAATTGTCAATATAAATAATTGTTGATATATCTGTTGGATATATACCCTAACCAATACATGAATATATCAGATTAAGTGTGGTCTGTGGTGGGACAATGTGAATCTGAAGTGTCTGACCTATTTGACAAAGGGTATGCTCCTGGCAAGGCCATTGATCTAGTATCTAATAGATACTGTAATAAGGGCTGACTAGGGATAACGAAGAACAGTTTTTGTTAAGCATGGGGCGCCACGTCACCTGTGTTTTTCGGGTGCCAACTTCCACATCCAGGCAGGAGCCAGCCTAATAAGAACAAATAATGCCCAAAATAATAAGAATGTTAAAAAAGTGATAGGAGATGAAGACAGACCATACAGAAGATGAAGCAAGCAAAACACTGGAACCAAAATTGATGGATAGTGTCCAAAAATTATAAAGAGAGAGTATACTGCATCCAAGATTTTGGAGTCCTGATACAACTTCGTAGAGGAAGACAATGCCCTCTTGAGCACTACTCTGCCAAACATGACCCAGTTGCCCGTGAAATACAAACCTGCATGAGAGCCTTGTTTGCAGTCCACCTGTTGCTGGATAAGACTTCCAACATCATTCTGGGCCAGCAGCTGAAGATAATGGCAGTCCATAACATTACTGCCAATCTGGTCCAGACACACTCAAAACACGTCTGCTGCCCTTCACCTACATCTGCAATGCTCTCTTCTGCTACGAGAAAACATCACCATCTCCAGATGTGCTGTCCTTAACCCAGCTACTCTCCTACCTCTGCCAAGTGGGGGATGAGGATGAAGATTACATCTCTGACACACTAGTGGAAGAGGTAGTTGACTCTGAGATAGTTCAACACAATTGTTTCACTCTCAGTGATGTACTTTTGAAAGATCCTGACCTGAAACTCTTTGTGAATGGATCAAGGTTTGCAGACAAAGAAAGGCATTTCCACACTGCTACAGCAATAGCCGCAGAAGATACCGTGCTGCTAGCAAAACCACTGCCTCCATCCTTCTCTGCACAAGAGGCATAACTGCGAGCTTTGACAGAAGCATGCAAGATGTCTGCTCAACACAAAGCTGACTCTCGCTACTCTCATGGCATGTGTCATGACTATGGACCAATCTGGAGGGCAAGAGACTTCATCACAGCTAATGGAAGGCCTGTCAGACACCACAAACCCATACAAGAACTGATGGAGTCCTTATTGATGCCAAACAGATTTACGGTGAAAAATGTGAAGGTGCACACTGCAGAAACCTCAAGGGAAGCAGTGGACAACAGGCTGGCTGATGTAGCAGCAAAAGAAGCTGCAATGATACCACTTGACACAGAAACATCACATCTGTACTCTAATGTATCCGGAATCAGAGGACTACAATGACAAAAACACATGTATTTCATGTGCCCTAACAATATGATGAGGAATCATCACCATAAACTTCTTTCATCTCATCAAACGTCTCCTTTGGTGTGCGGCCTTTCAAGTGAGGAACTTGATGACTGCTCTGTATTCCACTGGGTCCATTATCAGACCTCACATGTCAGCACCTGAGAAATCAAGACCGTTATCATTTCTGAGTTGCAAATTTTCACGTAACCTATAGAGTCTTATATCAGTACACATGTGCAGTTTCAACGTCCTGTTATAAACAGTAGTGGGTCAGGGGAAATCTTTAATGAACTCCCCTCATATGTACCTTACTATTTTCTCAATTTGTCTGTCACTGTAGCCCTATATCTTTTGTTGCCTTTGTTCCATGTAATGATATATGCCAAAATTACAATGAAAAGTGTATTACTGAGAATATAGGGATAAGTTCTTTTAGTTCAGTGGAATTCAATTGTTTTCTACTGATTTATATTTACTGATAATGGCTCTAGAAATAGTCACAATCATCAGTGCCATAGATATGAACGTACCTACATATCATACAGCAACATGGAGGAGGGTGTGAGATGGCATGTGAAAGCTTTTCTTTAAATGTTCTAGACTATCCAAAGTTTTTACGCATCAAAATAAATGCTGTGAGTGATGTTTCAAAATGAATCAGAGATAAATATATGAAATGGATAATGACTCCCGGCTGCAATAATGTTTTTAGTTCTGACTGTTGGGGACAAAGTAAATACACAATCCCATGGCCTATTGATACTGAATATCTGAATATTTGAAATATCAACATAAGTGTCACATTGAAAATAGCAATGACATTACCAAGCTTGATTTGCTTGCTGGTCGGATAAATAAATAGACTAATATACCTCAGTCTACTGTGTATTCAATAACCTAATCTTATTAACATCCAAACATTCACTTCTGTGATGGAGGCATAAATTTAAACACTATTTAGTTTCTATGATACTTTTATTGATAAATCAATAAACACATAAAACATTCAAAGCTGTTGCTCAAGATTGCATTGTATTTATATTGGAACCTGCTACTAATATTGGTCTGAGAACAATTCATATTTAGTGCAGAATTTTGCTTTCTTTGTCTATGTGAATACATATACTGTATAATGCATGAAATAAAATATATATCTAATGCAAAAGGAAAAAAAAATTTGCAGGCTTTGGCTCATTTGAGAATTTCTTAAGAACTCAAAAAAAAATGTTTGTCCTATCATTTTTAGATTAATGTCAGATTTCAATTTCTTATTCTACTGAACTGTCATGTGAAATTGATATTCTTGGCTGTCAGTGACACCTCAATGATTTCTCACATTAGTGAAAAATCTTCAGAGCTACATTGACTTATCTGGTAAAATGTAAATCAGCTGGGTCTATATCATACTGAATCCCTGTGGATTTTGATCCGTCCATTTTGATATTCCATTATCACAGTAAGTTCTATCTAACAATCTCAAGGCACATAACATCAGTTAAGCTATACCTACAGTATATTTTATAGCAAGGATTGAGGTGGGTAAATATTTTCATTTCCTATTTGTAAAAAAGAAATGTACATGGTAACATCACATGTTAGTTCTATGTCCATACTTTCCACCAGACTGCAGATGAAAATTATTAATCTCACTTTCAGGCAGACTTATAAAATTACTACAGAATAAACAGAATTTCATTAACATTAATGAAAGCAAAGAGGTCTTCCCATGCTGAAGGTAATGCCGAAAAGCACGTTGTGATGGGCGCGTTTGCCTATATGTTCTTACTGCTCAGCAGTGGTTTTCATCTTGGAACTCTGCCATGCAGGTCATTTTTGCTAAGTCTCTTTGTTATGGTATAGTCATGAACACTGACCTTAACTGAGGCAAGTGAGGTCTATAGTTTTTTGTATGTTGCTGTAGGGTCTTTTGTGACCTCTTTGATGAGTCATTGCTGCACTATTGGGGTAATTTTGGTCGGCTAATTTTCACCATTTGTAGATAACGGCCATAATAGTTCGCAGGAGTCACAAATCATTAGAAATGGCTTTATAACCTTTTCCAAATTGAGAGATTTGTTTCTCAATTGTTCAAGATTTTCTTTGCTTTGGATAGTGGCATGATGCCTAGCTTTTGAGGATATTTTGGTCTTCTACACTTTGTGAAACAGGTCCTATTTAAGTGATTTCTAGATTGAGAATAAGTGTGGCAGTAATCAGGCTTGGTTGTGGCTAGGGAATTTGAACTCAGCTTCCCAAAGATGTGATAAACCACAGTTAATTTATGCTTAAAGGGGGAGGCAATCACTTTTCACACAGGGCCCTGTAGGTTTGGGTTTCTTTTTCCCTTAATAATAAAGACCTTCATTTAAAAACTGCATTTTGTGATTACTTGTGTTATCTTTCTCTAATATTCAAACTTGATTGGAGATCTGAAACATTTAAGTGTGACAAACATACAAAAGAATAGGAAATCAGCAAGGGGCAAATACTTAAATACTTTTTCACACCACTGTATGCACTCACCTGTATTTATATATATGTATATATATATATATATATATATATATATATATATATACTACTGTATTAATTGCACTACTATCTTCATCCATATATTATACCCACAGTATCTATTCAGACTGTACTATGTAATCTTTATCATATTCATTGATATTACCAACTAGATGGTGGCCCGATTCTAACGTATCGGGTATTCTAGAATATGTAGGTGCTATATAACACAGACTACGCACTATATTGCACAGTGACGTAGTATATAGCAAAACCGACATAGTATATAACATAGCTACGTAGCTCTGTTATACGCAGCATCAATAGTAAAAAGTTGGGCACACAGGGTTAATAGCCACGGTAACGGAGTGCATTACACTGCAGTCCGTTAATGCTGGCATTAACCCTGTGTGAGCGCTCAGCACTGACTGCAGGGCAGTAAAGCAGCGGCCATTTCGCTGCTAGACTATGGCCATCGCTGATTGGTCTTGCCAATGGTCATGGGCATTTTGCCATGACCAATCAGCGACTTGGATTTCCATGACAGACAGAGGCCGCGTCCAATGAATATCTGTGACAGACAAAAAGACAGAAAGACAGACAGAAAGACAGACAGACAGAAAGACGGAAGTGACCCTTAGACAATTTTATAGTAGATCAGCATGTTTCCTCCCCTCATTTTATTCTTGGCACATTTCATATTTATAAACTCATCTATATGTTGCACCCGTCTCTCTTTGTGAGTCTCTGCATTTTTTATTACTTGATCAATAAAAAAAATATATTTTTTATCACATCTTGAGTTAATGACTTTATATTATTTTTTGGGGGTGTTTTTTTGCTCCTTTTAGAGTTGGTGCAAATCGATTTACAAGTTCTGATCCAATGGCCATGTCAAAAATCTGTTGTTGCTAGATAACCTTAAACCGTACTTACCTAATTAGATCACTTATCAACACATTGCTTTTGAAAACTCATAAAGTATTAAAATCAAGGAAAACCCCACACCCTTTTTTTATTCATTTACGCTCTGAATATATATCTCACTAACATGTTTATATCGATGTATTCTATCTATCTATCTACCCATATCTATCTATCTATCTATCTATCTATCTATCCAAAAATCAAAGGCAGCACACCATTGTAGATTAGATTTTGAAGGTGTTCAAATTTAATAGTCCATCATGGCTTTAATTTTGGCATGATTTTTGGATTTCTATGACAAGGTTTGGTACATGCCTGAGGGGCTTTACACCCTAATTTTGTTGTTTTTTCTTTGTACTGCTCTTACTTTTTTGCAATTATCTATCTATCTATCTATCTATCTATCTATCTACCTATCTATCTATTCTATTCATGAATGGCACATGAGTGGTTTGTGTGCCGCACAATTTTTTTCCAGCACCCATTGTCTTGCACTTGCAAGTCTAATCTGATGTAAATAGCCACGTGCAGCATGCTGCTATTTTTTTCTCATCCACATTCAAGATGAGAAAAAAAATCACAGAACAGCACAGAATCATTGAATAACATTAGTAAGAGTGCAATCCAATTTTTGTTATCGGATTGCAATTGTCCAATTTGTATGCAGATGAGAGCTAGCCCTAAAAGAAGTACTCTAGTCTCAAGAGCACTCTGTAAAAAGAACATGAGTCTACTCTACTTTTTTCTCTAGTCATCCAGGAGTTAAATGATTTACAGAATTTCTTTCTATTGGTAGCAAAAATGGAAGCTAGATATAATATCATCTTGTCTTCAGTGTGTGCAAATGAAACCCTCACATCAAGTGCCCCTCAGTCTTCTTTAGCCTCTTTTAGTTATAAACACAAGTGCTCATTATGCCACTTTGCTTTGGGGTGCTCAGGTGTCTACCAAATATTGTGGGTGCTCAAGTGACATGTTGACAGCAGCTAAAATTTGGAATTGTGCTGCTGACATGTTCAAAATATCTTTCCAAATGATAAGGTTTGGTTTTCCACCAAAAACATCTGTTTAAAAACTTGATGCAAAAATTTGTTTCCTAACAATCCTACTATGCCATTGGAGCCCTAACCTCACCCAGACTTGTAATGGCTGATAACACTCAAGAGACGACTATTGCGTCATACAATGTAAGAGGCTTAAACGCACCGATCAAGAGAGCCCAGGTACTAGCACACATTAAGAAACTTGGTGTAGATATTTTATTACTTCAAGAGACCCACTTTATTCAAGACAAATCCCCAAACTTTGAAAAACACTACTACAACACATGGTTTCACTCCTTTTCAACATCTCGGAAATCTAGAGGGGAAGCGATAGCTATATCTAAACGTACTCCTTTCCAACACTTGGACACGCTGAAAGATAAGGAGGGCAGGTATATGTTTATCAAAGGTAAAATTGCTCACAAACTAGTAACAATAGGTAATATCTATGCACCTAACACAAAACAAGATACATGGTTATCTAAAACAATGAGAGATATTGACAGTTTTGTTGAGGGTTCGTTGATAATAGGAGGGGACTTAAATACCCCTCTAGAACCAACATTGGACTCATCTACTGGGAGCTCTAACATCCCCAAGAAAGCGTTTAAACGTATCCGCTCAGTACTAAACTTAAATCAACTAATTGACGCATGGAGGTACTTCCATCCCACTACCAAAGACTTTACCCACTTCTTCCAGGCACAATTATCCTACAGTCATATAGACTACCTCTTTATTCCACTCCAAATGTTCCCATCCCTGAAAGATATACAAATAACCCCAAATGTACACTCAGATCATTTGATACTAATTAGCAAATTATTGATCGGACACAGACCGAAAAACAATGCATGGAGATTAAACGAAACCCTACTGACCGATAAACTGTCCAAAGATAAGATCATAGCGAAACTTAGGGAATTCTTCGAGATTAACAAACAAGATGATATACCTTTCTCAACGATATGGGAGGCACATAAGGCGGTCATAAGGGGGGAACGGATCTCTTTGACCTCATATATAAACAGAAAGAGATGGACAGAGGTCAATTCCCTTTATAAAGAGATTCAGACTTTAGAAAACGACCACAAAATGACGCTAAATCCAGAGATGCTGATTTACTATCACAAAAGAGACAAAATCTGAGAGACCTTCTAAGCCAAGATTCACTAAAAATCTACACCAAATGGAAAAATAAAATGTTTGCACACGGCGACAAAATGTCTAAATTAATGGTGGCAATGATGAAAAAAAGGAAAGCGAAATCATTAATATACTCATTAAAAACCCCGAACGGCAATATATCTAAAAATACAGAGGAGATCGCTTCTGCCTTCAGAGATTACTATGCCTCCTTATATAATACGCCCTGAAAATAACAATCAATTGACTAAAAGAAAGATCGAAATCAAAACATTCCTCAAATCTCTAAAACTCCCAGCCGTCGATGAAGCTCAACAGACTGAATT
Organism: Ranitomeya imitator; assembly: GCF_032444005.1. Classification (NCBI taxonomy): domain Eukaryota; kingdom Metazoa; phylum Chordata; class Amphibia; order Anura; family Dendrobatidae; genus Ranitomeya; species Ranitomeya imitator. The sequence continues at coordinate 157,667,455 of NC_091285.1, read as the reverse complement.
GGCTGCCCCCTTTACATTGGGCGAACTCCGGTCCACCCTGTCAGACAGTCCAATGGGTAAGAGTCCGGGGCCAGATGGCCTTCCTACCTCTTACTATAAAACCTTCCAGGAAACCCTAAACCCCTTGCTTTTGAAACTGTTCAACGAAACGCTAGGAGGGTCACCCTTTTCAAAGCAAACATTCGAAGCACACATCTCCCTTATCCATAAAGACGGTAAAGACCCTGAAATATGCAGCAACTATAGGCCGATTTCTCTTTTAAACAATGACCTTAAATTTTTTGCAAAGATGATCGCTAATCGATTCAACTTAGTATTGGGTTCATTGATCTCGCCAGAACAAACGGGTTTCGTGAGAGGCAGAGAGGGAAGAGACAATTCTCTGAAAATGTTATACTTAATGCAAGAAAGAAATATATCTTGGTACCGTGTTAACTAGTAGATAGAAAAATATTTAGAATTGAGAGTCCTCAGTGGTTCATACCTTTTAATGGCTAACTGAAAAGATGGTAATAAATTGCAAGCTTTCGAGACTACATACGTCTCTTCATCAGGCAAAGACTAAAAAACTTTTATAAAAAACCTTTTTTAGTCTTTGCCTGATGAAGAGACGTATGTAGCCTCGAAAGCTTGCAATTTATTACCATCTTTTCAGTTAGCCATTAAAAGGTATCAACCACTGAGGACTCTCAATTCTAAATACTTAATGCAACATGCTTTTACCCACAACAAACCATTGTTCTTGATGGGTACAGATGCCGAGAAGACGTTTGACAGGGTGGACTGGACCTTCATGCAATTGACCCTCGATCATTTTGGATTCCCCCCAGCTCTGACAAAAGCCATTTTTCAAATGTATAGTTCCCCTACTGCAAAGTTAAGAGTGAATGGAGACCTTACCTCTCCCTTTGCAATTAAGAATGGCACACGACAAGGTTGCCCCCTTTCACCTGCACTATTTATTTTATCAATTGAAACTCTAATTCAAAATATCAAACAGCACCCAGACATCAAAGGGTTCCAGGTTGGGGGGACATCTCACACTGTAGCAGCTTTTGCCGATGATTTATTACTGACTCTGACCAGCCCTAATAAGGAAATTCCTGTAGTGCTCGAAATATTCGAGATTTGGAGATCTCTCGAACTTCAAAATTAATCTTGATAAATCTGAAGCAATGAACATAAATGTAGATCACAAGATCATTGGCGATGTCAAAACCAAATTTTCCATTAAGTGGATCTCGAAATTTATTAAATATCTTGGGATTAAATTAAGCCCACATTGGCATTTGCTATTCTCACTTAACTACACCCCACTACTCAAGACAACATTGGAGCTAATGAAGTCGTGGAAAGCACCTTATGTCTCTTGGATAGAAAGGAAAAATCTGTTAAAAGGCTTCATACTTCCTAAGTTTAGTTACATTTCTAGAATGCTACACATATCCGTCCCCAGTGCTTTTTTTAAAAAAAAATCCGCTCAATTTTTGGGAAATACATTTGGAGAGATTCCAAACCTAGACTTAATTACATGACACTCTCGCTCCCCAAGTCAAAAGGAGGCATGGGAGCTCCAGATCCCCAGAAATACCACACTGCAGCGACGCTATCTCTACTAATCGACTGGTGGAGAGGAAACCCCCATAAGCTTTGGACACAAATTGCAGACACTTCTGTCCCAATACCTCTACACGCTATAATTCATGCCTCTAAAGAATTCATACGCAACCTAAAAATCCCAAATGCTATGTCCAAAAACATGATTCGGACATAGGCAAAACATTCTCAACTGTTAATTCCATTGCCTTCCCCCTTGGTTAGAGTGATGGATTTGCCAAGGCTTTACCCGAACCGCTCTTCAACCACAACCCCTGATCCCCTACACAGGTTCAAAGACAACTTGGAGTGCTTATTGACTGACGGTACTCTGCTTCCATTGCCAGAGTTACAAACACAATTTCCCCAATATCACTTACATTTTCTTCATTACAATAGGCTTAATAATGCAATAAAATCCTACTTCAGGGCCGGTTCTATTCATAGGGAACTGAAAACTTTTGAGAAATTTTTGACCCAACAAAAACCACCAAAGATGTATTGACCAAAATCTACCAAGAAATTTTAATTAACACTACCCCAATCAAACGAGCTTTCATCTCTAACTGGGAAAAAGACCTGGGCATTGAATTGAAGGACTGGGAGGTTGACCAAATATATTAAAACTCACATGGCCCATCGAGCTGCATCAGAGTACAAGAAAACTCATACAAAGTCATCACCAGATGGTACACCACCCCGACTCCCCGAGCATGTCTCACTTGTGGTACCCTAATTCCACATCAACTTGTTGGAGAAGCTCTAATGACACCGGGACTTTCTTACACATGTGGTGGTCATGCAACAAAATACAAACCTTTTGGAAAGAGGTACTGAAATACATAACCAAAATCTGCAAACTCATCCACCCTCCGTCTCTGTCACTCATCTTCCTGAATTGGTCAGGGGACAAGTCAAAATATAAAAATAAATCTCTAGCAGCATTCCTGCTGGCGGCAGTTAAACTGCTTATCCCCTCTCACGGGCTGGCTAAAAGTAGTCCGAGCCTTTCAGATTGGGTGCATAAGGTAGATCAGCTCTATTATATTGAGGAGATTATGGCTTACACCTTTTTCTCACAAGACCTGGGCCCCTTGGAAATCTTTTAGAGGTAGTGACGAGTATCTAGCTATTATAAACAACTAAAAGAACTTCTCGAACCTTCGAATATTATATAAATGAAATACAAGCGTTTTGACTGGTCTCCCGAATCCAACCGTTTTACTTTCACAATAAGCCGGACGATACCCTCCTTTAAGAGGAGGAACCCTCCCACCCCACTGTCCCTCATTTCTTTTCTTTCCCTCTTTCCACTCTAAATTATCTGGCTCACAACAGGCAATATCTCTTCATTTATCATACTCTTTGTATCAGTTGTAGTCGTTTATACTGCATAACCTGTCGTGGACAAGACTATCTTCCATACTGTGATACTCTTTATTTAACCACGATAATATCAGTTTTATATTTTTTTTTTATTAAAGGAATAAGTTTGTAACTAAATCAACAATAATGCCTGTTATCATATTGATATATTACATTGTTTTTGTTCTATGTTTTAAACCTAATAAAAAGATGTTTACAAAAAAAAAATTGTTTCCTAAATTCTTCTGCAAATTCCAAAATGTAAAGCAAATAAATCCAGTGACTTTCCATCTAAAGGTACCAACCTCATTAAAAATTAATAATATTTTCTTTAATGCTAATCTCACTACTACATCCTCTGTTTCTCAACTAATTATCTTCTTCGGTCAGACCTGTCAGTGCTCTACATTTGGTCCTGAGTCAGAGATGAACAAAATTCTGCACTGTAACAATGTTCATGGAAATATATTCTACTTGATAGGCTGCAATATATATGATAGATCATGAGGAGAGATTGAGAGTATAGATGAGCGAAAATGTTCTGAAAAGGATTGTCAAACGTAAATTCTGAACGAATATCGCATATTCGCATATGTGATTGGAAACTAGTCTGTAAAAATTGGTGAAAGTGTGGGAAAATAATTGCATTGCCTCTAAAGTATTTTAAAGTAGATAGACAGATAAAAAGCAGGTAATTCAGCAGCCATTCAAAGAAAAATCACAGCAGGTCCCGACAGGATAGAATAGATGGATTACCTGCAGTATATATACATAGAATAGAAAGTATAGAGATTTTAGTGAAATATACAATTAGTACAGTGTGTGTGGAGCTTACCTTATTAGTGTTTAATTATTAAAAGATGATTTTTCTGAAAAATGGCCTACGCTCACAAATAATTTTCTTAAAGGGACTCTGTCACCTGAATTTGGCGGGACTGGTTTTGGGTCATATGGGCGGAGTTTTCGGGTGTTTGATTCACCCTTTCCTTACCTGCTGGCTGCATGCTGGCTGCAATATTGGATTGAAGTTCATTCTATGTCCTCCGTAGTACATGCCTGCGCAAAGCAATCTTGCCTTGTGCAGGCATGTACTACGGAGGACAGAGAATGAACTTCAATCCAATATTGCAGCCAGCATGCAGCCAGCGAGTAAGGAAAGGGTGTGTCAAACACCCGAAAACTCCGCCCATATGACCCAAAACCAGTCCCGCCAAATTCAGGTGACAGGTTCACTTTAACCATCAGAGGGAAAGCTGACTTCTGGGGACAGATGTTTATAGCTTGGGAAGAGGGTAAAACCCATGGAGAGTCCTAGGCTATTAATATCAGCTCACAACTGTATTCTTAGCCCCTACTGGCTATTAAAATGGGGGACCTCTCAAAAATGAAATACTGTAGGGTCTTCCTATAATTAATGACCAAAAAAGGCTAGGCAGACAGTTGTGAGCTGATATTAATAGCCTAGGAAGGGGCCATGGATATTGCCTCCCCCTGGCTAAAAACATCAGCTCTCAGCCACTCCAGAAAAGGTGCATCTACGAGGTGTTCCAATTCTGACACTTAGCCTCACTCATCACTTGCCCTGTAGCGGTGGCAAGTGCGGCAATAGTTGGGGGGTTGATGTCACCTTTGTATTGTCAGGTGACATCAAGCCCCGAGGTTAGTAATGGAGAGATGTCAATAAGTAGCCCCCATTACTAACCCCATAGTCATATTGTATAAAAAGACACACACACAGAAAAAGTCCTTTAATAGTGCCCTCTAAAATGTAAAGTTCTCCCCTTCTCTGCCGATGATCAACTCGAGCAGAGGAGAATGATGAGAGCAGTATTCAAGTGAGAACAATGACAGTAGGTAACGACTTTTGGGGGTATTACTCCCAACAGCCTACACCTGTTTTCGCAATTACAGTGATAGCAGGAGTGGCGGATAGGAGTATTCCTCACTCACCGCCTGCACTATGAATAAATAAATAAATGAAAAAAAATAGGTTCATCTGTATTTTCTATAACCAGCCAGGCTGCAACCCTCAGCTGTTAGTAATAGCAAGGCTTGTTATCAAGAAAAGATGAGTCCCAACGCCGCATTTTTTAATTATTTAATTAAATAATTTAAAAAAATGGAGTGGGATCCCCCCTATTTTTGACAACTAGCATTGCTAAAGCAGACACCTGGGGGCTGGTATTCTCAGGCTGGTAAGGGGCTATGGATATTGACCCCCAGCCTAAAAATAGCAGCCCACAGCTGCCAAGAAAAGGTGCATCTATTACATGCACCAATTCTGGCACTTTGCTCAACTCTTCCCACTTGCCCTGTAGCGGTGGCAAGTGGGGTTCATATTTGTGGGGTTTATGTCACCTTTGTATTGTCAGGTGACATCAACAAGATGGCTTTCTAATGGAGAGGCGACTATAAGACACCTAGCCATTACTAATCCTATAGTTATATTGTAAATAAAGTAATTAGGAAACACAGCACGTTTGGATTTCTGATGGTGCACAAATAGGATAACCAAATCCATCAGCTGTGATGTAGAAGTACTTGGCACTCCTGTGTTCAAGAACTTATTTATTGAATTAAGAAGTTCCAGTCTTAGCAGTGGACACTGTAGACTCTCATACAGCAATTTGGTGCTCATGTTTAACCATGCACTAGACAAGAAAAATGGCATGATCTCACCCAATTGCTGTCTCTCTTCTTGTTATAGATTCTTGTGCTTGTTGAGAGCACAGCGTGGGACGGAGACCAATAGACCTTTTCCGATGGGGGGGAGCAAAAATAGGTAGGGGGGGATGGTTTGAAGCTATCTTCCCTGTTGTGCCCCGTGTATAATTAACTAAATAAGGCAGCACACTGCAGCGCTAGAACATGCAAACTTGAAATACGAATTTTGAACTGCATTACTGCACTAGAAATATGAAAAATGAGAGCGTTTAGCGCATAAAAATGGCCAATTGTATGTGTGCCTGGTAGCGCCTTTACGGCATCTCTCTTATACCAGGTCCTACACTTGCCTTACCTCGCTGAGAATTAACGTCTCCATCTGAATGGGTACATGTGAAACCTCTTCCTAGACTAAAATTCTCTCTCTCTGTGGAGGGGTATAGGACCTGCTGTAATTAAAACACCTGAAGCTAGGAGGCGGAGTGCACGATCAGAAGGCTAAAGAATACATTTCAAAAACCTGACCGGCACATCCAAACATAGACTAAGTGTGAACAGGTGCTGAACCTAGAGTCGCCAACTCGTATATAGTTAAGTAAATAAGGCAGCACACTGCAGCGCTAGAACATGCAAACTTGAAATACGAATTTTGAACTGCATTACTACACTAGAAATATGAAAAATGAGAGCGTTTAGCGCATAAAAATGGCCAATTTTATGTGTACCTGGTAGCCCCTTTACGGCATCTCTCTTATACCAGGTCCTACACTTGCCTTACCTCGCTGAGAATTAATGTCTCCATCTGAATGGGTACATGTGAAACCTCTTCCTAGACTAAAATTCTCTCTCTCTGTGGAGGGGTATAGGACCTGCTGTAATTAAAACACCTGAAGCTAGGAGGCGGAGTGCACGATCAGAAGGCTAAAGAATACATTTCAAAAACCTGACCGACACATCCAAACATAGACTAAGTGTGAACAGGTGCTGAACCTAAAGTCGCCAACTCGTATATAGTTAAGTAAATAAGGCAGCACACTGCAGCGCTAGAACATGCAAACTTGAAATACGAATTTTGAACTGCATTACTGCACTAGAAATATGAAAAATGAGAGCGTTTAGCGCATAAAAATGGCCAATTTTATGAGTACCTGGTAGCCCCTTTACGGCATCTCTCTTATACCAGGTCCTACACTTGCCTTACCTCGCTGAGAATTAACGTCTCCATCTGAATGGGTACATGTGAAACCTCTTCCTAGACTAAAATTCTCTCTCTCTGTGGAGGGGTATTGGACCTGCTGTAATTAAAACACCTGAAGCTAGGAGGCGGAGTGCACGATCAGAAGGCTAAAGAATACATTTCAAAAACCTGACCGGCACATCCAAACATAGACTAAGTGTGAACAGGTGCTGAACCTAGAGTCGCCAACTCGTATATAGTTAAGTAAATAAGGCAGCACACTGCAGCGCTAGAACATGCAAACTTGAAATACGAATTTTGAACTGCATTACTACACTAGAAATATGAAAAATGAGAGCGTTTAGCGCATAAAAATGGCCAATTTTATGTGTACCTGGTAGCCCCTTTACGGCATCTCTCTTATACCAGGTCCTACACTTGCCTTACCTCGCTGAGAATTAATGTCTCCATCTGAATGGGTACATGTGAAACCTCTTCCTAGACTAAAATTCTCTCTCTCTGTGGAGGGGTATAGGACCTGCTGTAATTAAAACACCTGAAGCTAGGAGGCGGAGTGCACGATCAGAAGGCTAAAGAATACATTTCAAAAACCTGACCGACACATCCAAACATAGACTAAGTGTGAACAGGTGCTGAACCTAAAGTCGCCAACTCGTATATAGTTAAGTAAATAAGGCAGCACACTGCAGCGCTAGAACATGCAAACTTGAAATACGAATTTTGAACTGCATTACTGCACTAGAAATATGAAAAATGAGAGCGTTTAGCGCATAAAAATGGCCAATTTTATGAGTACCTGGTAGCCCCTTTACGGCATCTCTCTTATACCAGGTCCTACACTTGCCTTACCTCGCTGAGAATTAACGTCTCCATCTGAATGGGTACATGTGAAACCTCTTCCTAGACTAAAATTCTCTCTCTCTGTGGAGGGGTATTGGACCTGCTGTAATTAAAACACCTGAAGCTAGGAGGCGGAGTGCACGATCAGAAGGCTAAAGAATACATTTCAAAAACCTGACCGGCACATCCAAACATAGACTAAGTGTGAACAGGTGCTGAACCTAGAGTCGCCAACTCGTATATAGTTAAGTAAATAAGGCAGCACACTGCAGCGCTAGAACATGCAAACTTGAAATACGAATTTTGAACTGCATTACTGCACTAGAAATATGAAAAATGAGAGCGTTTAGCGCATAAAAATGGCCAATTTTATGTGTACCTGGTAGCCCCTTTACGGCATCTCTCTTATACCAGGTCCTACACTTGCCTTACCTCGCTGAGAATTAACGTCTCCATCTGAATGGGTACATGTGAAACCTCTTCCTAGACTAAAATTCTCTCTCTCTGTGGAGGGGTATTGGACCTGCTTTAATTAAAACACCTGAAGCTAGGAGGCGGAGTGCACGATCAGAAGGCTAAAGAATACATTTCAAAAACCTGACCGGAGTGTGCTACCTTATTTACTTAAGTATATACGAGTTGGCGACTCTAGGTTCAGCACCTGTTCACACTTAGTCTATGTTTGGATGTGCCGGTCAGGTTTTTGAAATGTGCCCCGTGTATAAGACTCCCGCCCTGACAAGGGCAGTCCCCAAGTTTGAGCCTACTTATTGAAGCCCTTTAGTTAGTATAACCACCCTGGATAATGTGTCCTCTTTCTTTTCCCAACGCGTTTCCCTCCCCGTTACGGGGGTTCATCAGGGGAATAAAATGTCCAGGTTAAATGTCCAGGTTAATGGAGGTATTCTGCAGTGGCAGACATAACCTCATTCAGCGGCGTCCTCCATGTGAGGATAAGACATTTTTCTTGTCTAGTGCACGGTTAAACATGAGCACCAAATTGTTTTTAAAGTACACATAATTTTAGAGGTATACATATTAAATGTTAAGTTTTAGAGTCTAGTGGCTGGCTAAGCTGGGTTGTGAGTTAAAAGTGGTCAGACGTGATCAGGAACGATACGTTCTGTTTTTTTTTTCCTGCTGAATTCATATCTTAGACTCTCATACAGCACACTGCCACACAGATCTCTTGTATCGAGATGACTGTTGAAGGTCAGGTATTGACCGAAACGTCTCATTTATTCTGGAATTTCCTCACTCAATAAATAAGCTCTTGAGCACACCTATACAAGTGCTAAGTATTTCTACATCACATATTGTAAATAAAGACCCCGCCAGAATAAAGTCCTTTATTAGTCATAAAATAAAACACAGTTTTCCATTTTTATTTAAAAATAAAAAACACAGTTATACTCACTTAACGCCTAATTCCACTGAATTCCTCGTCTCATATAAAACTAAACTAAAAAAACAACAATATCCCTCACCTCTTCATCGTTCTCTCCCACACCGTAATGCATGTCTGGGAGATTAATAGTTTTCAACCTTTAAATATACCTTTAACCCTTATGAGGTTTTGTGTGCCGGGTCAAAGACCCCTACCAAAATTCTCTCAACAATTTACCAATCCTTACTCAAAATGGAGATATCTCTGAAACGGGCATATCTAGCCCGTTGGGAAAGAGACATAGGCTTCCGTTTTCTGAAATACAGATCAAGCATATTTGCAAAAACTCCCATGGCCCTTCGAACTATGTTCATATCCAGGAAAACTCTTACAAAATTATTACCAGGTGGTATCACGGCTAAGCGGATCCAAAGATGGCACCAGGCTTCAACTACTGACTGTTGGAGGAGTGGAGCAAACAAAGGTAGCTATACACACATCTGGTGGTCATGCTCAATGCTTGGTCTGTTTTGGAGTGAGGTGTCCTCGATTATACATAAGTTACTGGGCAAGCGTGTCACTTTGAAACTGGAGAACATTTTTCTAAATCTTCCAATTTGGCCTAATGATAGATGTGCCACTAAGCAAGCTCATATCATTATGGCAGCTAGGAAATCATTGATCTCATCAAATTGAAACTCAACAACAATACCCACCACCCAACAACTGTACTCCAAAATTGAACAGTTGTATCATGTAGAAGAATAAGTGGCAAAGGTCAACCACACCTATGCTAATTTTCTTAGCATCTGGATGCCATGGACCCAATTCAAATCACAGACAACCTGTTTCGCAGCAATTTCGGCATAATTAATCATTCATCCCAAGGTGCCTCCACAAAACCCCAACCTGTCCACTCCCCCCCTTTCCCTGCTTTCTCTATCTCACCCACTTTTATCTTTATCTTTTCTCTCTGTTCCTCTTACTCTGATGTTTAAGATATCTTACAACAAACAGAAAGCAACCGTAAACCATAAATGTACGGTAACTCAGTTTTTTTTTTATAGACACTAGATGTTTACTTTACCTGTAATGCATTTAATTAACTGCATTTTCTTATGGTTCTTTTCTTGAAAATATATGTAATATGTTATTTTCCAATAAAAAGAACATTGAAAGAATAGTTTTCAACCTGGATTGTGCCAAGATATGACAGTCCTGGCTGAGAACCACTGGTGATTCAACTGCTGCGAGCTCAGCCTCAGTGACTGGCGGTGACATCATCGAGGTTACTCCCAGTCATTGAGGCTGCATTCCAAGCTGGGCTGAACTGAACTGAACTGCGGTGACCTCAGCATCATGGTAAAAAGACAATGAGTTCACAGTTGAAGCTCAGTGACTTCAGCACAGATCATGGTGAGAAATTCTCACTGTGATCTGCTGAAAGTCCCTGAGCTTGAACTGCGGTGACCTCATCACTGACTTTTTCCCATGGTGCAGAGGTCATAGCAGGTCAGCCCAGCTGGGAGCACAGCCTCAATGATCGGAGGTAACTTCGATGATGTCACCGCCGGTCACTGAGGCTGAGCTTGCAGCAGTTCAATCACCAGTGGTTCTCAGCCTGGATGGTCGCATCTTGGCACCTGGCTATCAAAAATAATTGGGAATCAATGCCATTTTTTTAAATTATTTATTTACAGCTCAGGAGCTGGCTGATGAATACTTGTGCAAGCCGCTTCTGCTTTCACTGTTATTAGTGGCAACTGGCGTTGCCGACACCCCGACACCCGACACCTGACACTCCGACACTCCGACACCTGACACTCCGACACTCCGACACCTGACACTGCGACACCCGACTCTGACACCCAACACCCGACTGACACCCAACACCCAACTCTAACACCCGGCACCCGACTCTGACACCCGACACCCGACTCTGGCACCCGACACCCGACTGACACCCGACTGTGACACCCGACTCTGACACTCGACACCCGACTCTGACACCCGAAATCCGACTCTGACTCCCGGCACCCGACTCTGACACCTGACATCCGACTATGACTCCCGACTCTGACACCCGACACCCGATTCTGACACCTGACGCCCCACTCTGACACCTGACATCCGACTCTGACACCCAACACCCGACTGACACCCGAAACCTGACTCTGACACCCGACTCTGACACCCGACTCTGCCACCTGACTCTGCCACCAGACTCTGACACCCAAAACCTGACTATGACACCCGACACCCGACTCTGACACCCGACTCTGACACCCAACAAACGACTCTGCCACCTGACTCTGCCCCCAGACTCTGACACCCGACACCTGACTCTGACACCCGACACCCGACACCCAACTCTGACACCTGACACCCAACTCTGACACCCGACTCTGACACCCGACACCCAACTCTGACACCCAACACCTGACTCTGACACCCAATTCTGACACCCGACTCTGACACCCGACTCTGACACCCGACACCCAACTCTGACACCCGACACCCGACTCTGACACTCGACACCCAAAATAAACTTTTTTTATGGTGCTTGAATCGTCTGCGGTATCATTCACTGTGAAGGGACCTTAAGGACTTACTAGTCCACTAATTGTACAAGTTTATTGAGTAAATAGGGACCACTGCATATACTCATATGAACTTGAGCATGAGAAAATATTCTGAAAAAATTCCCACGCTCGAGTTCATATGAGTTTATAGCAGCTGGGGCGCAGCACCACAAGTCTACGATGCTACGTTCCCCTGCATTCCATTAATTCCCCACTTTTTACATGCAGGAGCACAGCTGCATTAGCAGGCTCCTGCTTGTAAAATTATTTAACCCCTTCTGATGGATTTACATCGTGGGACTTAACTGTAACACCGGAGAGGTATGGGATATTGTTGTTTTTTTATTTTAGCTTTGTTTCAGGTGACAAAGGTCTTCAATTGAATTGAGTGTTTAAAACTATTACAACACCATGTGTCTTTATTTCAATAAAATATTTTTTTCCTAATGTGTGTATTTTTTTTAACCCTTTAAGAACATAGGATTAATAATGGATAGGTGTCTTATTGACACCTCTCCATTATTAACCTGGCTTAATGTCATTTCACAATAGCAAGGTGACATTAACCCTTTATTACTCCATATCCCACCTCAACAGGGGAGTGGGAAGAGAGTGGCCAAGTGCCAGAATAGGCACATCTTACAGATGTGCCTTTTCTGGGGTGGCTGAGGGGCAGATGTTTTTAGCCAGGGGGGTCCTATAATCATGGTCCCTCTCTAGGCTATTAATATCTGCCCTCAGTCACTGGCTTTCCCACTCTGGTAGAGAAAATTGCGTGGGAGCCCACGCCAGTTTTTTTCCGTGACTCATCCCTTTATTTTAACAGCTAGAGCACCCAAATTTTGCACACATACACTTCTAACATTACTAGTGAGGAATATGTAACAAAAAATAAGGGATATGAAATGGTTTACTGTATGTAAACCATGTCTCATATCCTGTCGGGTTTGATAAGGAGATAGCAAAAGTCGGTAATTGAATTACCGGCTTTTCTGCTATCTAGCGCTATATGAAATATAAATATATATATATATATATATATATATATATGTCTCACTGCCATGCATATATATATATATATATATATATATATATATATATACTGTATATATGTTTTTACGAATATTTGAGGCCATGGATCCATTCTATGTCCATTTTGCAAGCCGGCGAGAAAATCTCGCCGTACGTATGCCATGCGGATGCCATGCAGCTGACACACGGATGATTTTTGGAGGAAAAATCGCATCCTTGCATTGAAAACGGATCACTGTTCAGGAAATTTTCTGCGTATCTGCGCAGTGAATTCGGAACTTGGACATGCGCACACCACTACGCCACCAACGGAAAGCTGGGGAAGAAAAGAGCGATGTCACCACGCCCACCCGACCTAACCAGCCTGATTGACAGGCGAAAACGGCGACTTTGGTAATGTATTTCTCAGCATAGGTGGGGAATCAGGGTACACTACATACACTATAGTAACGCACAGCGCAGGCCCTATTTAACAGTATTTATATCTCAATCTGAAAAAACGGGGTGACAGGTTCCCTTTAAGGGCGTAAAAATTCAAAGTTTGAAAATTGCAAAATTTTCCAAATTTTCGCCAAATTTCCATTTTTTTCACAAATAAACACAAGCAATACAAATTTTTTTTACCACCATCATGAAGAACAATATGTCAAGAAAAAAACAGTCTCAGAATCCCTGGGATCCGTTGAAGCGTTCCAAAGTCATAACATCATAAATTGACAGTGGTCAGAATTGCAAAAATTGGTCCTGTCATTAACGTGCAATCCACCCTCACGGGTAAAGGGGTTAATAGTCAGGCCACCTCTTACCATAATTTCCCATCGCCTGGGACTACAGTAGATTACAAAATAGAGGGGGAAATAAAACTACACCCACTGGTAGTCAGCGGTAATTGTAAGTTTTACATTGTACTGTTTTATCTGGGCATGTGGTGTGTGTGACATGGACAGACACAGAAGGAGGGACTCTGAAATCCTATGCAGACAATGCAAGAAATTGCAAAAATTAGAAGGAAGAGAGACTCCAATACACTCAGTATTAGACATAAAGGAGGGCTTCAAACACATTCTGTTAAAATTGTTAGGACTCCGAGACTGGTAAAGCCTATGCACTAAGTTCAAGAACTGACAAAAATTAGAAGGAAGAACTGCAATACACCCTGGAAGACACAGAGGAGGGCCTCAGAAAACATTAAAGGGACACTGTCACCTGAATTTGGAGGGAACAATCTTCAGCCATGGAGGCGGGGTTTTGGGGTTTTTGATTCACCCTTTCCTTACCCGCTGGCTGCATGCTGGCTGCAATATTGGATTGAAGTTCATTCTCTGTCCACCATAGTACACGCCTGCACAAGGCAAGATTGCTTTGTGCAGGCGTGTACTACGGAGGACAGAGAATGAACTTCAATCCAATATTGCAGCCAGCGGGTAAGGAAAGGGTGAATCAAAAACCCCAAAACCCCGCCTCCATGGCTGAAGATTGTTCCCTCCAAATTCAGGTGACAGTGTCCCTTTAAAGACTGGTAAAGCCTAGGCACTAAGTGCAAGGGCTGAAAAACATTTACTCCTGTGGGTATACATATATATGTGTAAGAGAATTATGGAGGTAGGCCTCATAGAAATCCTGTAAAAATTATGGAGGATGCCATACACACCTTGGAAAAATTAAGAGCGAGGTTCGCATGACGACCTTTATAAATGATGATCGACTGTCGCCTGATGAGCCTCTAAAAGTTATGAGCAAGGGCTGCATGATGTTCGTCTAAAAACTATGAGTTTACCCTCTAAAATTATTAGTGAATTACGCATGATGAACGCCTAAACCTTATGAATGAAAGCCGCTTGTTTACCCTCTAAAAATTAAAAGGATGGGCCAGAGTCAAAAAGTGTAAAAAACTCCTTGAAAAGTCATGGTGTGAAGTTCACATCACCCCACTTTTGCCCCAATCAAAATAAAGCAATAAAAATACACATATTTGGTATCGCTGTTTTCAGAAATGTTCGATCTATCAAAATATAAAACCGATTAATGCGATCACAATAAACAATGCACTTAGAAAAAAAAGAAAGCTCCAGAATTATGTTTTTTTGATTGCAGAAACATTGCAATGCAATGCAATAACAGGTAATCAAACTATTGTATCTATTGCAAAATGGCATCAATAAGGTCGGCGATCAAAAAATAAGCCCCATATCTGAAATAATGGCGGCGTTATAGGTCTTGGAAAATGGCACCATTATTTTTTTCACCAACATTGTATTTTTTTCATCACTTAAATAAAAACAGAACCTGTACATGTTTGGTATTTGCAAACTTTTAATGACCTGGAGAATCGTAATGACAAGTCGATTTCAGCATTTAGTGAACGTGGTAAAAAAAAAAAAAAAAAAGTTGCGTAGATGCACTTTTTTTTGCAATTTTGCCATAAAAAAGCACTATATGGTAAAATCATTTGTGATGTTCAAAAGTACAACTTGTCCCGCAAAATACAAGCCCTCACATGGCCATATTGGTGAAAAAATAGAAAAGATATTGCTTTGTAAAGAAGGGGAGCAAAAAACAAAAACGCAAAAATGGAAAACTCCTAATTTGTGAAGGAGTTAAACCCTGCCAAGGTGCCTCTAATCCAAAACTCTCCCTCCGATTAATGCAGGTAACAGCAATTTTACTACAGAAAGGAAAATATTTAGCCCTGAAAAAGATTGTTGCTTCAATGCTGCAAGAGCAGTATACAAATACTGCAGTAGCAGTAAGAGAGCAGAAATAGTGGCTGCACAGTGCCCTCAAAAGCGCGTCATCCATCCGCTGCCACCATCATCACTATTTACATCCCAGTGATGCATTGTTGGAAGAGGGGCTGCCAGCCCCTTCTTCCACTAATCAGCTTGTGATACAGCTGGCGCAATTATGTCATTTCATCATGTCAGATGTCCACTGTGGAGAGTCAGTGCATCAGAGACAGGAGAAGAGGCTGAGCACTAGGGAATGGGGATATGTTTTTTTTTCATGTGTACTGGACATTTGTATGTACATAGGAGGCTATGTGGGGTTCACACTGTAAATATGCAGGCTATGTTGGGCTCATACTATATAAAAATTTATGTGGGGTTCATACTGTATACAGTATAGGGAGGCAATGTGGATCTCAGATTGTATATAGGGAGGCCATGTGAGGTTCATACTATGTATGGGAGGCTATTTGAGGCTCACACTGTATATGAGAGGCTATGTGGGGTTCATGCTGTATGTGGGAGGCTATGTGGGGCTCCTGCTGTATATAGGGAAGCTATGTGGGGCTAATGAAGTATATGAGAGGCTGTGTTGGGCTCATACTCTTAATGGGAGGCTATCTGGGACTCACACAGTACTTACAGAGTTATGAGGGGCTCACGCTGTATATAGGAAGGCTATGTGAGGTCTCACGCTGCATATAGGAGTCTCTGTGAGGGCTCATACTTTATAAAGAAGGCAATGTGGGGGCTCATACTGTTGATATGAAGCTATACGTGGGGCTCATACTGAACATAGGAGGCTATGTGGGGCTCATGTTGTATATAAGAGCATATGGGGCTCATACTGTATATAAGAGGCTTTGTGGGGGCTCATGCTGTATATAGGATGCTATGTGGTGGCTCATATGGTATATAATGGGTTGTGTGTGCTCATACTGTATATAGGGATCTGTAAGTCAATTCACATGTTATATAGGGGATGTCAGCACACTTTTTTCCGCTCAATATTAAGTGATACAATTAATGTGAATGTAATATAATTATAATTAATATGTTAATATTAATATTGAGCAGAATTAATTTCAGCCTATTGGTTCGGCCCTCCACAACAGTCATGGTCTCTCATGTGGGTCTTGGGGAAAATTAATTGTCCGGCCCTGTAATTGCTACATCTGTTCTGAAAAAAAATAAAGTTTAATTAGATATACTAACTAGTGTGCTCAGTGCACTATTGGTGTAGTCAAGAGGCTCACTACACTTCTTTGCCCAATGGTTTTGCATGCTCCTTCCTGCCTCAACTAGTGCTGTCCATCACCAGTGAAGGAAACGGGGACATGTCAAATCAGAGGGCAGAACAATACTTCTTCACGCCAAGGGTACACCAAATACCCTAATTAGCATATTTGATTACATTTCAATTTATGCAGATCATAGACAGTGATTAAAACACTAAGTTGGCAATTTTTGAATTGACTATATTCTCTACTGGGCTATGTTCTTAATTCTTACAGTCTGTTTGAACTGAGACACTCCCTTTAATCAAGTTAATAATATAATCCCCTGTTTTAAAAAGTTCCAATTTGTTCTCAATACCATGAGCATTGGTATTGGTAGCAGCTGAACAAATTTTGTTACATGTCTCTCATTCATTGGGAGAGATGGATTGTAAGCGGGCAGAAACTTTGAAAGGAGGGCACTACTTGTCTGGTAACTATATTATTGTATACTAGATGGTGGCATGATTCAAACGCATTGGGTATTCTAGAATATGTATGTATGTACGTCACGCTGTGAGTGGGGGTTAAATTCCATGCCAACATCGCTGATTGGTCGCGCCCAGCTGGCCGATCAGTGAAGCGTGGTTCAAATCTGACGCCAATTCACAGCCGGACTGCGCCTGTCGCTGATTGGTCGCGGCCAGCCGGGAACGACCAATGACCGAAGCGGTGTTTAAATACCGCACCAATATCGCTGATTGGTTGTGGCCGGCCGTGAACTACCAATCACTGATGCGGTGGTTAAATCCCGCACCAATATAGCTAATTGGTTGCGGCTGGCCGGGCACGACCAATTACCGAAGCAGTGTTTAAATACAGCACCAATATCGCTGATTGATTGCAGCTGGCCGTGCGCAACCAATCACTGAAGCGGTGATTAAATCCCATGCCAATATTTCTGATTGGTTGAGGCCAACCGGACATGACCAATCAGTGAAGCGTGGTTTAAATCCCGCGTCAATTTGCAGCTGGACTGAGTCTGTCGCTGATTGGTCGCAGGATGTCAGGGGTTCGGGGCGCTGGATGTTGGGGGTTCAGGGTGCAGGATATAGTACAGCCACGTAGTATATAACACAGCCATGTAGTATATAGCACAGCCACGTAGTATGTAGTATATAGCACAGCCATGTAGTAGATAGCACAGCCATGTAGTATATAGCAGCCACGTAGTATATAGCACAGCCACGTAGTATATAGCACAGCCAGGTAGTATATAGCAGCCACGTAGTATATAGCACAGCCATGTAATATATAGCACAGCCACATAGTATATAGCACAGCCACATAGTATATAGCACAGCCACGTAGTATATAACACAGCCCACACACTATATAACACAGACAGCCACATAGTACATAGCAGAGCCACATAGTATATAGCACAGCCACGTAGTATATAGCACAGCCACGTAGTATATAGCACAGCCAGGCAGTATATAGCAGCCACATAGTATATAGCACAGCCACATAGTATATAGCACAGCCACGTAGTATATAACACAGCCCACACACTATATAACACAGACAGCCACATAGTATATAGCAGAGCCACATAGTATATAGCACAGCCACGTAGTATATAGCACAGCCACATAGTATATAGCAGCCACATAGTATGCAGCAGCCACATAGTACATAGCAGCCATATAGTATATAGCACAGCCATGTGGTATATAGCAGCCACATAGTATATAGCAGCCACGTAGTATATAACACAGCCCACACAGTAAATAACACAGCCCAATCAGTATATAACACTGCTCACGTAGTATATATCAGTCACGCAGTATATAACACAGCCCTAGTAGTATATAGCAGCGTGGGCACCATATCTCTGTTAAAAAAAGAATTAAAATAAAAAATAGTTATATACTCACCCTTTGGCATCCACCGAAGTTGTCTTGATGCATGCGAGGCTGCCGCCAGCTTCCATTCCCAGTGATGCATTGGGAAATTACCCAGATGACTTAGCAGTCTTGCGAGACCGGTAAGTCATGTGGGTAATTTCGCAGTGCATCTCTGAGAATGGGCAGCATCAATAATAAAAAGTTTGTCACACAGTGTTAATAGCAGCGTTAACAGACTGCGTTACACCGCGTTATGCCGCAGTGTAACGCAGTTCGTTTAACGGACAGCTAAAACGCTATGTGGGCAGCGGCTGCTGACTGGGGGGGAGTATGGAGGGGCACTGACTGCAGGGGAGTAGGGAGCGGCCATTTTGCAGCCAGACTGTGCCCGTCACTGATTGGTTGCGGCCGGCTGGCCACGACCAATCAGCGACTTGAGATTTCCGTGATAAACAGACAAACAAACAGACAGAGGTGCCCCTTAGACGATTATATATATAGATAAGTAACTCAATTAAGTTAATGACTTCTAATAGCTAAAAATTGGTCAATCCCCTTGTTTTCCCTTGAAAACCCTCTTAGTGGTAAAGAGCGTTTTTACATTTCCACTTAGCTCTATCTAAGACCTTAAAAAGCAGCCAAAAACAGAATTTGACTATTTACATTTTCTATATTGACATGGTAAATTGGATCCACTTATCACCATAAGGAACCAACCATATTTCCTACTAAGAAGACAGTCATTGAGCACACATTGATTTATTCAGGTTTATTGTATCTAAACCGGGTAGATGAAATCCATCTGTTCTAATTAAAACAATTACAATTTGTCCACTTACTAATTATTCCCGATTGAAGAGATTAATGTGTTAAATATTTAACAACACACAGGATGTGCCAGGAAAAAATAGATTTTTGTGCTAATAGTAATTGAAATAATTGGAGGCAAATACAGGAAAATATGACAAATGGATTGTAGAGTTTAATTACATTTTTGATGATGCTGTTAAACTTTTACCGTAATTCATTGAAAGCTAATACTGGCTGGACAGCATTGCATTCATATTTCAGAGTTTGACAAATGCATTTTGTTTTCTAATGCGCCTATTCAAGTTCCAGGTTTAGGAACTTATGCATTAAATCAGAAAATTATGCATTTTGTTTGGATGTAGAGGTCGCTGATGAAATTGGCAAGTTAGGTTAATTGATATCAGTACAAGCAGTTTGTATTGCAGAACATATCATTTCTTTAAAAAAAATATCCAAATGTTCTTTACATTAATGGAATTTACATTTTTAGAAAAATAAAAAAATTGGGCAAAACACAAACGTTGTTGTATGATAAATGTAGTCTATGGGGACGCACTGTGATGCATGTGTATTCAATAAAATAACATGAACACTGATTTAAGATAAAACAAAAGACTGTGACAATTGCAAATAAAGTGGCTGCTATATGCCAGTCACTAGAAATGTCACTCAGCAAAAGTCTGTGTATTACTAAGAATTCCGGTAATTGTACTGTCAGCTCTACACAGGCTTCACAAATTAGACTTTGAACAAGTCATTTTGCTTAGCAGAATCTACGGAGCTCCTTTATACTGCAGGGGTTCCCAAGTGGCATCTACAGAAAAGTCACAGACTGCTGAAGTTATCTGACAAGAGTAATCAAACAAGCCATGGTCCAGAGAAAAGCTAAATGTGTTTTGTAAAACGCTAGAAAATATAATGCTGTTAGATAGTTGAAATTATTCCGACTTCTGGACAATATAAAATATGACATTGGTTTATTGGTATGCAACAGTAGGATTGATGAAAATAGAATTATTTACAAAAAGTGGACATATTTGTTGTCCAGGATTGAAAACATGTTCAAATTAGAAATATTAAAATACATGAAAGACAAAACATTGAGTAGACTGAGAGACTTGTGTGACGTCATCGAGGTTACCTGCGGCTACTGAGGCTGCGCTCCCATTTGGACTGAACTCCGGTAACCTTGGTGAGATTACCACTAGCGCCATAAGAGTTTTTCTCATGCCGCTTAGTGGGGATCTTACAGAGGTCATGGCAGTTCAGCCCAGCTGGGAATGCAGTCTCAGTGACCGGGGGTAACCACAATGATGCCCACCCAGTCTCTGAGTCTGCACTTGCAGCAGCTCATTCACCGGTGGTTCTCAACCTGGTCGGCCGCATCTTGGCACCGTCCAGGTTGAAAACTGTTTTTCCCCCAGACATGGATTACGGCATGGGACAGAATGATGGATAGGTGAGGGATATTGTTGTGGTTTTTTTTCGGTTTATTACAGGAGAACGAGGGTTTTGGTGGAATAGGCGTTTCATGAGTATAACTGTGTTTGTTATTTTTAAATAAAAAAGAAAATGTATATTTTGTTTTATTTCTAATAAAGAATTTATTCTGGCTGTGTCTTTATTTACAATACAACTATAGGATTAGTAATGGAGATGTGTCTTATAGATGCCTCTCCATTACTAAGTCGTGGGCTTGATGTCACCTGACAATACAAAGGTCACATCAACCCTACAAATATGAACCCCACTTGCCACCACTGCAGAGCAAGTGGGAAGAGCTGGGCAAAGCCCCAGAATTGGCACACCTAATAGAGGGGCAGCTGCAGGCTGCTATTTTTAGGCTGGGGGGCAATATCCATTGCCTCTTACCAGAGAATACCAACCTCCAGCTGTCTGCTTTAGCAAGGCTGGTTGTCAAAAATGGTGGGAACCCACACCTTTTTTAAAATAATTTATTTAAATAATTTAAAAATACAACATGGGAACACCTCATTTCTTAATAACCAGCCATGCGGAAGCTAATAGCTGAGGATTACAGCCCCCAGCTGTGAGTTTTGCTTGGCTGGTTATCAAAAATACATGGGAAATCACACCAGGTTTTTTTTTTAATTATTTATTTACAGCGCAGGAGCCGACTAATGAATACAACCATCAGGTGCTGTTGCTCTCGCTGTTATTAGCAGGCGTCAGACGATGGGAGCTGTAGTCCCATCCGCTTAAAACAGTGACCGGTGGTAAACTGTATACCACTGATCACAGCTGAGCATTGATGCTGTATTTTCACAGTGTGGGAACCGTGGCTCTCTGACCAGCAGGGATTACTTCACCGTGGATCAGAATTTGTGTTTGCCGCTATGTCATGCACATGACAGAGTGGCACATACTGGATGTTCGGGCCCCCCCATTCAAGTGAATAGATTCAGGATCAGGATCGGGTTTGGGTACTGTTCTGGTACCCAAACGCAAACTTTTTGTAACTGTTCGGTCAAACCTGCCGGACCCGAGCAGGTGTCCACCCATCTCTAATCATTTCTACTGTTTCCACTAAAACCATGGACTCTTTTCTGTCTGATTTTTTGGATGTGTTCTCAGAAATGATGTGTCAGGAATTGCCTCCCTACCGTGTGTACATTTGCCCCATAAACTTGCTCCCTTGATCAAAGTTACCAAAGACCTGATTATACAATCTATCTGGCCATGAAAGGCAGGCCATGAAAGATTAGATCTCTGAGAGTCTTACCAAAAGACATATTAGACACTCCTTTTTTCCAGTAGCGGTGAGATTCTTCTTTGTTAGGCCGGTTTCACATTAGCATTTTGAGGAGCTGCGGAGGGCAGCGAACTTCCTCCGTGAAGCCCCGCCCTCGGCTGCAGCTCTGCTGCTTGTGCAGCGCCCCAGAGACCTGGTCGTTGCAGTATGGCACTCTGCCGCTAAGGGGAGTAGCGGTACGTCTGATGGCACTAAGGAGTTCTCCTGACCAGGTATCACCAGAACACATTACACTTCACACTCCGGCCACTAGGGGGAGAAAAAGGCTTTATTTATTGGGCCACTCCTCACACTGGTAAAACTAGGGGCTGGGGAGGAAGTTAGTCAGATGCTGACTGGGTTGGATTCAGGCAACATCCCGTGGCAGGGGGTGTTGCAGGGAGAAGGCACAGGGGGGCCCCTGTCGGGCGTGGGAACCTGGCAGGTGCCTAGCGAACAGAACAGAACGTAACGGAACCACGCCTGCACACCCTGCGGCGGTATCCTGAGAAAGAGACATGAAGGGAAGGATATTGTGGAACCGTGTAAACGAGATCAAGCACAAAGGAATGCCAGTAGGAGTTGTGCCGAGAGAGAGAGGCAACATCTTACTGAGGCGCGTAGTCGGTGGCCGAAACACCGCAGGAGTAACTGACTTCAGGCCTTACTTCTACCTTACTACACCTACGAAGACATAGGGGGCAACATTGGGAGAGGGGCATCTCTAGGGTCCCAGAAGACCTCCAAGCCTTCCCGTCACACGGGTGGCGTCATAGCCATAGCATACCTGGGGGACTTTAGAAACTAGTAACATCTGGAACCAAAGAATGAGAGAGAGAGCTGTAGAGAACGAACGAACGAGAACAGCAGTTGTGAGGACTATTCTGAATGCTCAGCAGGGTAGGACTACAACACACAGGCGCTAGTGGTAGGCAACGATTTCCATCTGCGTCTGTTAACAAGTAACATGTACACCATAACACCACATAAATGTGCAAGCTGCCATAACGGATACCAAATACATCCTAAATGTATTATATCTATTCATGCAAAAAGTTGCTGTATATAAGATTCTAAACTATACAACGGTATCTGGTCCTCTAAGCAGAGAGCAAGTAAAGACTGACTAGGGCCAACTCATATATAGGGCATTAATTTGTCCTGGATAGTCATTAGGGCTGGTATTAGATCTACTCAAGATCGGCAAGTGCCATACAGAACAGTCCTACCAGGAGCAAAAGGTAATATATATATTTAACCCTAAATTTGGGAGACCCATGTCAGAGGTAACTTACTTAAAGTTCGGAGCCTGGTATCCCCACCTGTCGCCCCGACGCGCGTTTCGCTGTTTCTCTTCTTCAGGCGCCTCCTGAAGAAGAGAAACAGCGAAACGCGCGCCGGGGCGACAGGTGGGGATACCAGGCTCCGAACTTTAAGTAAGTTACCTCTGACATGGGTCTCCCAAATTTAGGGTTAAATATATATATATATATTATCTTTTGCTCCTGGTAGGACTTTTCTGTATGGCACTTGCCGATCTTGAGTAGATCTAATACCAGCCCTAATGACTATCCAGGACAAATTAGTGCCCTATATATGAGTTGGCCCTAGTCAGTCGTTACTTGCTCTCTGCTTAGAGGACCAGAATCTTACATACAGCAACTTTTTGCATGAATAGATATAATACATTTAGGATGTATCTGGTATCCGTTATGGCAGCTTGCACATTTATGTGGTGTTATTGTGTAAATGTTACTTCTTAACAGACCTGGTTATAATCCCCTTAACCTGTTTGGTTTGTGGTACTCTGATCTTGTATAAACCAATTTTTTTGTATAAATAAAATATTGATATTTTGAAAAAACTCTCTACCTCATTGGATTAATATGCAATAGGGGTGTTGGTGTTATAGGATAGTACTTAAGCCTGAAGAATCAGGTCATGTGTGCCTTGGAACTGTGATTGAAACGTGTTGGACTGTGATTTACTGCAAAGACTGTACTGCCACTGCCGAAGGATTCCCGCCAAAACCGCAGCCATTGCCGCGCCACGAGGAGCGCAGGGGAAGAAGGAGGGCGTGCCATGGGAGGAGACTATCAAAGTGGCGCCAGAAGTGCTGACCGCCCCCTCCGATTGCTGTTACGGGAGGATGATCTGCCCCGAAGCAGAGGAGAACCGCCCCCTGATTTGCAACGGCGGGAACCAAGACAAGAAGGAGCTCCACCCCCAGAAAATGGAGGAGCAGTGTGTGAGTGTCATCGCAGATCCCGGAGTGGGGATGATGACAAGCGGGTGCCCGAACGACGAAGGAGTGATCCTGGCCTGTTCCCGTCAGCCGGAGGAGGATCTGGACTCGAGTTTGCCGCGGCTGGAGGACTCGGGCTTCTTGGAGCCACGGGCGGGGGAGCCGGGTCAGCCTATCTCGAGCGTGGGGCCAGCCGATGTGAAGCAATGGAGATCGGAGCCGCCACCGAGAGCCGAGTCGGGAGAACCGCAGTTCGAGCCGCATCCGACTTCAGTGTCCTTATCAACGGAACCGATCGGCATCGGTGGAACCACATCGGACGGAGGTATGGAAAACGCCCCTGCCCTCCTGACCGATCCGGCTCCCGCGACTGCTCCCTGTCCTGACGGTGACCGATTCCCTGCCCCTGAACTGGTGGTTATAGCCCCCGGCACCATGGAGAAGATGGTGCCTCCGCTACCGACAACTATGGGGACACCACTGTGCGTAAGCTCCGAGGGGGTGATCTTCCAATGGGATAACCCGAGGGTAGAGCCAGACGGGACCAGACAGGAGGGCCTCAGCATCGCTGCGCTCACTTGGGAACAATATAAACAATGTCTAATTTTACACTGGAAAGACCGAAAAGAGACAGAACAAAGTGACCCACCGAAAGTACAAGGACCAAGATGGAACGCAGTAAAGGGAGTCCGGTAAAGCGGGGAACTGTACTGGCCTTTCACCCAAAGCGGGGTTGGGGCTATATACAGGAACCGGGGCTACCGACGGAAATGTTCTTTACTAGCTACAATGTGAAGGAACCGCGCCGCGATCGAGGTGACGGACAGCTGCTACACAGAGGGGACCAGGTGACGTACACCCGCCATCGGAGTGCACAAGGGTGGTGCGCTCGAAATGTCTACCGATGCGAGCCGGTAATGGTGCCACCTGCCCCGACTACGACTAACCCTGATTTGACGAACTCCACCCCTATCACCACAGTGTGCATTATCACTGCTACTGAACTTGCAACCAAAGCTGACATTCGGATCCAGACACCGGGTGACCTGGTCACACCTGGGAGACAAACCCACGACACTGACACCGCATCAGGCGAGAACATGGAACCAGGGCTTCCACGGCCGGGAAGTGTTCATTACCGATGGATGCCTTGCAACCTATTATAGAAATAAACCTCGGAGACCCGAAATGTATATAGTTAACTGTTTCCTGCTGTTACTACTACTTTAAACCCGACCAGGGTTAACTCCTAGGGATCCCTTTGTTTACCCGGGATCCCTAATGTTTTCTATTTCTTTTCTACGTTTGCACAAGTTCATCATTGTTTAAAAGACTGCCAGATCATGGACGGTGAATGATTCAAAACTGTTTTTGTATAAAGTTTGCACCTTCTTAAAGGTGCTCCCTACTGGTTTTACAAGCGAGAGAAGACTTTGCGAAGATGATGCTTCCAGATATGACGCAGAAGGTCTTGCTTTCGGTGGACTGGCAGACAGAGAGAGAATCTGCACTAGAGACTTGGGTCCCTCTTAAAGGGAATGTTTACATGATGGCTTTAATAAAAGTTGAACGTTAATAATGTTAAAATTTAGAAAGTTTGATAATGTTAATAAAGATTGAGGACAGGAAAGCTTGAAATGAACCCGTAGGGGTTAGAGAGAGAGTCCTCCTGAGAGATGTAGAAAGATGGTCGGCACAATGGCAGTAGGCCCAGCCCAGGAGCTAGGCGGTCCTGCATTGGGAAAGTTAGAACTGAAAGAGAAGTTGAGTTATTTAGTATTTTATGGTAGGCCTTTAGTGGGTTCAGCTTATACGCCCTTAAAGGAAAAGTTAACTTATTGTTCAGAGTTTGCACTTAGTAGAATACCCGGTTGGGTACTGAGAGTTATTTATAGTCAAAAATGTTATTTAAAAATATTTAACCTTGCTTTGTTTGTAACGTTCAAGTGTCCTTACCTCCCATAAAGGGAAGCACCTTTTCTATTTACTTGTTCTAAGCATTTCAAAAATTTTGTATGTCTTTTGCTGTTTTGTATTGTTGTTCTTCTTCCCAGTACAGGAGTACTGGATTTAACCGGGGGGGGGGGGGGGGGGATGAGTGCAGTGCCCCAGAGACCTGGTCGTTGCAGTATGGCACTCTGCCGCTAAGGGGAGTAGCGGTACGTCTGATGGAACTAAGGAGTTCTCCTGACCAGGTATCACCAGAACACATTACACTTCACACTCCGGCCACTAGGGGGAGAAAAAGGCTTTATTTATTGGACCACTCCACACACTGGTAAAACTGGGGGCTGGGGAGGAAGTTAGTCAGAAGCTGACTGGGTTGGATTCAGGCAACATCCCGTGGCAGGGGGTGTTGCAGGGAGAAGGCACAGGGGGGCCCCTGTCGGGCGTGGGAACCAGGCAGGTGCCTAACGAACAGAACAGAATGTAACGGAACCACGCCTGCACACCCTGCGGCGGTATCCTAAGAAAGAGACACGAAGGTAAGGATATTGTGGAACCATGTAAACGAGATGAAGCACAAAGGAGAGCCAGTAGGAGTCGTGCCGAGAGTGAGAGAGGCAACATCTTACTGAGGCGCGTAGTCGGTGGCCGGAACATCGCAGGAGTAACTGACTTCAGGCCTTACTTCAAACTCCGCCGGACAGTTAATCATAGGTTGGCTGTCTACCTTACTTACTACACCTACGAAGACATAGGGGGCAACATTGGGAGAGGGGCATCTCTAGGGTCCCGGAAGACCTCCAAGCCTTCCCGTCACACGGATGGCGTCCAAGCCATAGCATACCTGCGGGACGTTAGAAACTAGTAACATCTGGAACCAAAGAATGAGAGAGAGAGCTGTAGAGAACGAACGAACGAGAACAGCAGTTGTGAGGACTATTCCGAATGCTCAGCAGGGTAGGACTACAACACACAGGCGCTATTGGTAGGCAACGATTTCCATCTGCGAAGGAAACTCTGGATGTGCCCATCGGACCGGCTGGTCTCTGAAAGCCCTGTTAAACGTACTCTGGATTGAGGATCCTGAAGCCTTCAGTAAAGAGGTAAAGAGACTGCAACCTTGTGTCCTCATTATTGACTGCACCTCACACCATCACCATCCACCTTACTGGGAATCCCTGGGGACATACTTCACCTGTGGGATGGTATACCATCCAGCTGCCATTCCATCACCCCAGCGGACCCCACAGCAGCGTCGGTCACCCTGACCGAACACCACAGGTGGCGTCACGAACCCCTGACAGACTGTTCCGCTACTTTCATTGGACGCCCCTTAGCAGGGTCGCGGACCGGGTCTAGCCACCGTGACAGCCTCAGAACCGAACCAGAGAGGCCCGGTACCGAAACGCGTAGCCCTGTGTCTAGGGGCGCTCCACTTGTTCTGCCTACTTCTGCATGCGGCCTGTGTACCTATCTTTAACATTAGGTCGTGTGGCTGTATGTGGATGCTTCCGCATGCGTCGCTTTGACGATGCAGCGACCAGCGTAGGACACAGCTGGTTGCATATTCTTTTTTTCTCCACATCATCAAAACGACGCATGCGGAAGCATCCGCATACAGCCGCACGACCTGCGTACCTAATGTTAAAGATAGGTACGCAGGCCGCATGCAGAAGTAGGCGGAGCTAGCGGCAGAGGTGCGGCCGAGGGCAGGGCTTCATGGAGGAAGTCCGCAGCCCTCCACAGCTCCTCAAAACGCTAGTGTGAAACTAGTCTTAAAAAGAAAACTGGAGGCCTGCGTTTAGATTTTTGTGAATTAAATTGGGTTATTACCGGAGACTCGTATCCCCTAGCACTGATGCCTGACTTATTCATTGAGATTGTTGGGACAAAATGGTTCTCTAAGTTTGACCTAAAGAGGGTTTAAAATCTAACTAGGTTTAAGAAAGGAGTTGAGCGGAAGATGGCCTTTAACACTTCTGAAGGGCATTGTGAAAATCTTGTCATGCGTTTTGGATTGACTAATGCCCCTGTCATTTTCCAACATTTTTGTCACCTTGTGAGAAGGTTCATCATGATGTATCTTGGCAATATTTTCATATACCCACATGATCTAGTCACATCAGTTACAAGTCAGGCAGGTTTTACAAGTTTTACAAGATAATAAACTATTCACCAAATTCGAAAAATGTCTATTTTCCATACAAGAGGTTCAGATTGTGGGTTTCCTGGTGTCTGCCACGGGTTTCTGAATGGATTCTGATGCGGTTTGAGCAGTTCTCGAGTGGGATCTGCTAGAAAATCTGGAAGCATTGCAATTAGTGATGAGCAAGTATTGTCGTTGCTCGGGTGGTCTCCGAGTATTTGTGAGTGCTTGGAGATTTAGTTTTTGCTGTCGTAGCTGCATGATTTATGGCTGCTAGACAGCTTGAATACATGTGTGGATTCCCCAGCAACCAAGCAAACCCCACATGTACTCAGGCTGGCTAGTAGACGTAAATCATGCAGCTGCGTCAACAAAAACTAAAGGTCCTAGCAGTCAGAAATACTCGGAGACCACCCGAACAACGAGTATACTCGCTCAACACTAATTGAAATGCTTTTTGGGGGTTGCTAACTCTAATCAAAAGTTTATCGAAAACTTTTTGTCAACTGTCAAGATACGACTGTCATGTCTGGACCTGGGTGTGCATTATTTAGTATGGCTGTCTACCAAAAATATTAAACTGAAAATTCCTTTGTGGAAATTGGGTCTTTGGTTCATTAGTCCTTGCAAGGTGGTCAGCGTAATTAACCCAGTGGCTTTTTGTTTTGAACTTCCTCTAACTCTTAAAATTCACAACGTTTTCCACAGACCGTGAAAATATGTAGTGCCTGAGGATCCGTCAGCCTTGCCGTCGCCACCAATTATTTTTTATTGTAATTTGGAGTTCCAGGTAGCAAGAATTGTGGAGTTCAGTATGGTTATGGTTCACAGCTATTTACAAATTGTGGTGCACTGGTTCTGAGGAAAGTATGTTGGTACAGGCATGTGACCCCTGACCTCCAATGAGAGGTCTTACCCTGGGCATGCTCTGAAGGGAAAAAGCAGGACTTAGTCCCAGAGATGTCTGCTCGCCGCTGACCAGTACTGGCTACAATGGCTGAGCCAGGGAAAGCAGCAGAAACCATCCGCACAGTATCAGGCTGAGCCAGACGCTGGGACTGACATCTCCGCTGAGCAGACTCCACTGTGGCTGGAGAAGAATGGGAGACCACAGAGGAGATGGCTCGAGATTCCCCCTGTGCAGAGGTGGGAACTCGACCCCTAACACTCTGTACAGTTAATTTTGGTCAAGGGGGCTGTGATTGCACTATTTTATTTAGAAAAAAAGGACCCCACATTGGGGAATTGGGCATTACATTGGGCCTACTTCTTAACTTTGTCTCCTGCAATGTGTCTTTTAACTGACACTAGATCACCAGGGTGAACGTGCTCTATACGGTGAATTTGGGGCAAGGAGGCTGTGATGGCACTATTTTATTTAGTGAAAAAGGACCCCACATTGGGGAATTGTTTGTCAACTTATGCCCTCTATTGCAAGTCTCAGAGACCCACACCCCTACATTGTGCCTACTTCTTAACTCTATTTCCTGCAATGTCTCTTCCTTATCTCCGACGACAAGATCTTGGTGAACGTGTTCTGTTCTTTTATAGGCCACAGAATTTTGAGCAAGGGGGACTGTGATGGCATAAGTATATTTTTTAAAAAGGCACCCCCATTGGTGAAAACCACCTCATTGTTGGCAAAGACTTCATAACATTTGTGTACCTTAAACAGCTCATTTGAAAAGTTTCTTTTTGTGTTGCCTGGTTGCTTACATTGGACACAATACACTTTAGGTAAATTTGATAAAGCAATTCTGTTAGTTTGTCTCTATAGTTCATTACAAATATTTCTTTGTCGACTATATTAGTTTCTCTCCTTGAGAGCGATAACTTTGGCTTCCTAAAATGTACAAATGGCGAATATACAAATGGCGATTTGGCATCCAGATTAAAATACTGTATACCGAATGCATTCAGACAATCACATAGCTGCATTTCTTGTAAAACATTTAAAGATGTGACAGACAATGCTCATAGTGATACATTCTTGGGAAATGTTTGTTTAGTCACTTCACAAACAGTTCTAAGTCTCTATATGTTTGCTGTTTGTCATTGTAAAACATTACGCTTTACTGAAACTCTGCCTGTGGTGGTTTGATCTAAATCCTTGTGGCTTTTATTTTCTAGGAGTTTAGGGCCCCTCGTCTGATGACTCCATGATATCTCAGTTTCATACAACCTTGAAAGCTGGCCATGGTGGAAGCAAGACAAGATAAATACATTACAGTACCAAACTTTATGCCACCTAATGTCTAATGCCACCTCTGCCAGCTAGAGTTTCGGTGTAAGGGTACCGTCTCACAGTGGCACTTTGGTCGCTACTACGGCACGATCCGTGACGTTCCAGCGATATCCTTACGATCTCGCTGTGTCTGACACGCTACTGCGATCAGGGACCCCGCTGAGAATCGTACGTCGTAGCAGATCGTTTGAAACTTTCTTTCGTCGTCAAGTGTCCCGCTGTGGCGGCATGATCGCATCGTGTAACAAAGGTGTGCATGATATTGTATACGATGTGCGCATAGTAACCAACAGCTTCTACATCGCAAACACGTCATGAAATTATCGCTCCAGCATCGTGCATTGCGAAGTGTGACCGCAGTCTACGACGCTGGAGCGATAACGGAGCGATGCTGGAGCGTCACGGATCGTGCCGTCGTAGCGACCAAAGTGCCACTGTGAGACGGTACCTTAAGTCCAGTGAAGTGCACTATTATCTTCTAGGAAACAGTTAGAGGTTGCATAGGGAAAAGGAGAAAACTACAGCCCCAATTAATTGACTAGAGTTGAAGTTGCCAGTCTTAATGTACAGGGACTGATGTAGAAAGATGTAACTAATTCATTTAGAGGCTCACACCATTTAATGAGTTAGGAGCATCTAGTGTGTCAGTGGGGTCATCTCTTTCTCCCTTTCGTAGTGTGTACGCTCTTATGGTCAGTGGAATCCTCTCATTCTCTTCTATAGTTTGTAAGCTCTTGTGATCAGTAGTATTCTCTCTCTCGTTCTCCCCTATTTCCCATGTGTATTTTCCTGAGGAATTTCAAGCTTTCCAGTACTAATGCAAATGTATTGCTTAAAATCCCTTTTTTTGCAAATTTTGGCAAAGTTGCAGTTCAAAAGATCTAGTCATCTCTAGTTACTTGCTGTAATATTAATCTTAATTTCACCGTTTGCTAAAAGAGAGTGATATCATTCAGATAGAACTCATTTACACATCAGTGATTTTTCTCATACCCCAAAAGCTCCAAAAGTTCAAAAAACTTCATATGTCAATTTTTTTTAGCAATTCTATTTTTTTGATCAGAGTGCCATCAAAGTTTGGTCAGTGACTCATTTTTTACTATCAGAGACTGGTCAAATGTTCATCATTTTTTCTCAAATTAAAAAAAATGATGGATGTTTCTATAGCTTCTCTACAGAAGAAGGAGCTGTTAGGGTTGGCGGAACGCACCAAATATATAATTTATTAAATGGAATTGGTGCGTTCGCAACCCGGGATCCACCGTGCAGGAAAGCACCTGCTGCTAAATAATGGCGGCTCTATATGGCGGTATATACCAACTCTGTTAGCTTCACAGAGTAACCGCGAGAGGAAAGCTCTGTGCCCTGTTAGACTTTCACAGAGGCACAGGCCAACTACCCAGATGTGAGCAGTGAGTGGTCATGCATGCATACAAAACTCCTCGCCGGAGATGCCAGCATTCTAGGGGCTTATTTCAGCCGGGTCCCTGAACACACTTAAACACAATCTCCTCGCCGGAGGTGCCAGCATTCTAGGGGCTTATTTCAGCCGGGTCCCTGAACACATTCAAACACATGACCACATTGGCGCAAAGCATATAGCATAAGACGATACTAGCGCATGGCCGTGCGGTCATGCGCAGTTTATATAGTTGCAGCACAGGAAGCTGCTACTGAAGTTTTTGCCCTTTCAGGACCTTCCAGAAGGACCAATGGAAAGTGCTGCAGTACCTTAGCATGTGTTGCCCTTTCAGGACCTTCCAGAAGGACCAATGGAATGTACTGCAGCACCTGAGCATGTGACCGAACATGTGGCCCTCGACCTCCAATGGGAGACCCTGCCCTGGGCATGCTCAGTGTGAGTAAACAAGGACTTAGTCCCAGAGAGGCTCGCTCGCCGCAGATCAGTGCAGGGTACCATAGGAAAGCCAGAAAAGGCAGTAGTGACCCTATGCACCGAATCAGCCCCAGCGAGACGCTGGGAGCGACGTCTCCGCTGAGCAGAGCCTACTGCGGCCGATACCGAATGGGAGACCGCAGCAGACACGGATCGAGATTCCCCCTGTGCAGCAGAGGAAACTCGACTCCTAACATTACCCCCCCTCCTAGGGCCCCCCCCCCTTGAGCCTCACTACACTCAAAAGCTGCGATAAGCAGCGGAGCCCGAATGTGCTCCACAGGCTCCCAGGCTCTATCCTGTGGGCCGTGACCATTCCAGTCCACCAGATAAAATTTCTTGCCACGTACCACCTTGCACCCCACAATAGCATTCACCTCAAACTCATCCGTGGATGAACCCGATGTCCCAGCAGATGACTCAGAAAACCGGGACAAATGAACGGGCTTTAAGAGGGAAACGTGGAAAGTATCGGTGATACCAAGGCGTGGAGGAATAGCCAAACAGTAGACCACAGGGTTGACCTGTTCCAGAACCTTAAACGGGCCAATGTAGCGAGGAGCAAACTTAGTGGACTCAACTCGCAGCCTGATGTTACGGGCGGAGAGCCACACTAAGTCGCCAGGAGCAAAGACCGGAGCGGGGCGCCGGTGTGTATCAGCCAAAACCCTCATTCTCTCCTTGGAGGCCCGGATGGCATCCTGTGTGCGGTCCCAGATGTCACGTGCCTCCACCGCCCAGTCTGCCACCCTAGAATCGGTGGATGACACGGGCATGGGCACAGGGACATGCGGATGCTGGCCGTAATTAAGGAGAAAAGGAGTTTGACCAGTGGAATCAGCTATGGCGTTGTTCAGGGCAAATTCCGCCCAAGGTAGCAAAGATGCCCAGTCATCCTGCCTAGCAGAGACGAAATGTCGCAAGTATGTCACCAGAGTCTGGTTGGTTCTCTCCACCAACCCATTCGTCTCGGGATGGTATGCAGAGGAGAGGTTTAACTCTATGCTGAGTAAACGGCAGAGCTCTCTCCAAAACCGAGATGTGAACTGGGGACCCCGATCGCTGACAATCTTATCAGGCATACCATGCAAACGGAAAATGTGTTTAATGAACAACACCGCCAAGGCCCGTGCTGAGGGTAACTGAGGAAGCCGCACCAAATGCACCATCTTGGAGAAATGGTCGGTGACAACCCAAATAATGGAGCAGCCACGCGACTTGGGTAGACCCACCACAAAGTCCATCCCGACCATCTCCCAGGGCCTGTCTGCCACCGGTAGAGGGTAAAGCAACCCAGCAGGCGTTGCCGAGGAGACCGATTCTGGGCGCAAGAAACGCACGCCTGAATATAGTCCTTGACATCTCGGGCCATATGCGGCCACCAGTATGTTCTCGCCAGAAGCTCAGATGTCCTCTTGGTCCAAAAATGCCCACCCACTCTGGAGGAGTGAGCCCAAGAGAGAACCTCCGGTCGCAAGTTAGCTGGTACGAAATTCTTGCCCGGGGGCACAGACTCTAACGAAACCGGAGCTACAGTTCTCAGGCTCTCAGAAGGGACAATAAGCCGAGGCTCCTCCTCCTCCGATGACACCACGGAGCGGGAGAGAGCGTCAGCACGAACGTTCTTCTCCCCGGAGAGGAAATGGAGAGTAAAATGGAACCGGGAGAAGAACAGGGACCATCTAGCCTGGCGAGAATTCAGCCGCTGGGCCGTTTGCAGATACACCAAGTTCTTGTGGTCAGTGAAGACTTGGAAGGGAAAGCGAGCTCCCTCCAAGAGATGTCTCCACTCCGAAAAAGCCAACTTCATGGCCAGCAACTCCCTGTCCCCGATGGAATAATTCCTCTCCGCTGGTGTGAAGGTCTTGGAGAAGAAGAAGCAAGGATGCTTCCGACCTTGAGCATCCTTTTGGAAAAGGACTGCTCCAGCACCAACGGATGAGGCATCCACCTCCAAGATAAATGGCTTATCAACATCGGGGCGATGTAGGATGGGAGCGCTAGCGAAGTGTGACTTGATTGAGAGAAAGGCTTTGGAGACCTCCTCTGACCACAACTTGGGATTTGCTCCCTTCTTGGTGAGGGCAACCAAGGGAGCTACCAAAGTTGAGAAGTGTGGAATGAACTGGCGATAGTAATTAATGAACCCCATAAAGCGCTGCACCGCTTTAAGAGAATGGGGTTCCTGCCAGTCCATTACAGCCTGTAGCTTGGCAGGATCCATAGCCAAACCCTGGGCAGAGATGATATAACCAAGGAAAGGCAAGGACTCCTGCTCAAACACACACTTCTCCAACTTGGCGTAGAGGGAGTTTGCCCGTAAGAGGTCGAAGACTTTGCGAACATCTCTCCGATGGGAGTCAATATCTGGAGAGAAGATGAGAATATCATCCAGATAGACTACGACCGAGGTGGTGAGCATATCCCGGAAGATGTCGTTCACAAAGTCTTGGAAAACGGCTGGGGCATTACAGAGCCCGAAGGGCATCACCAGATATTCATAGTGCCCATCCCTGGTGTTAAAAGCCGTCTTCCATTCATCCCCCTCATGGATGTGAATCAGGTTGTAAGCACCCCGCAGATCTAACTTTGTAAATACCCTCGCTCCCCGTAGCCTATCAAACAGCTCAGATATCAGGGGTAGTGGGTACTTGTTCTTAACGGTGATGGCGTTAAGACCCCTGTAGTCTATGCATGGACGTAAGTCTCCAGTCTTCTTCTGTACGAAGAAGAACCCTGCCCCTGCCGGTGACACTGACTTCCTAATGAATCCTCTTGCCAGATTCTCCTGGATGTACTGGGACATTGCCTCCGTCTCCGGGAGAGATAACGGATAGACTCGACCCCGGGGAGGCTCAGCACCAGGCAAGAGGTCAATAGGACAGTCATAGGGGCGGGGAGGCGGAAGGGTCTCCGCAGCTCTTTTGGAGAACACGTCTGCATAGGGCCAATAGTGCTTGGGGAGAGAGGAAAGATCTGCGGGTACCTGTGTAGTAGCAACCTGAACGCACTCCCTCAGACATCTACCCTCGCAAGATTTACTCCATCCCAAAATTCTCCCAGAGGACCACTCAATATGAGGAGAATGGTAGCGAAGCCATGGTATCCCCAACAGGACCTCATCAATTCCCTCAGGAATGACTAATAGGGAGATTATCTCCTGATGTGATGAAGACACAGATAGCGTGAAAGGAATGGTTTGGTGGGTAATCTGTGAAGGTAGTGTTGACCCATTTACCACTCGAACGGTTACCGGCTTGGCGAGCATCACCAAGGGTATTACGTGACGCTGGGCAAAAGCGGAAGACATAAAGTTACCCTCTGCCCCAGAATCCACGCATAGCTCGACCATAAGAGTGGATGGGCCTATGGTAATTGTCCCCTTGAAGGACAACTTTGAGGCAAACGTCGCCGTGTCTAGTGTACCTCCTCCAACTGCCACTAGACGCTGACGTTTCCCCGACCGCTGAGGACCCTTGGAGGCAAGGTGTCCTGACTGCTGGCAAACATGACGGACCTTATGTACACGGGCAGACTGAAACTTGGATCCCGCTCGTGTCACCTCTAAGGCCTCATGTGACACGGATGCATGGACTGGAGATTCCAAAGGTTTGGTGAAGGAGGGAGCCAGCCGAAACCTCTGCCTAGACTTTTCTCGCTCCAACCTCCGCTCGTTAAAACGGAGGTCAATACGAGTAGATACGGCTATGAGCTCCTCCAGTGTGGCGGGAACCTCCCTAGTGGCCAAAGCGTCCTTCACATGGTCAGCCAACCCCCTCCAAAATACGGGAATGAGGGTTTTATCTGGCCATTCCAACTCAGACGCTAATGTCCGGAAGTGAACAGCAAAATGGCTGACCATGGTTGAACCCTGAGTCAAAGCCAGCAGTTGGAGCGCTGTATCATGGGTGACTTGAGGTCCTAAAAAGACCTGTTTCAGAGTGTCCAGAAACCTAGGAACACTCTGCACCACATGATCGTTGCGCTCCCACAGCGGCGTAGCCCACTCCAACGCTCTGTCCGACAGGAGAGAGATTATGAATCCAACCTTTGCCCGCTCAGTAGGGAAACGTGCAGCCAGAAGCTCGAGGTGTATACCACATTGGCTCACGAAACCCCTACAGGACTTACTGTCCCCAGAGTATCTCTCAGGCAAAGGAAGGTGAGATAGGGTCAGAACAGAGGTGGCAGTGGGTAAAGCTGCTGCAGCCACGCTAGCAGCCTGAACAGCTATTGCGGTAACATCCACCGCCGAGGTTGCACGCTCAAGAGATGCTAACCGGCCCTCCAGCAGCTGGATGTACCCCTGCTATCGCTGTTCATCCGCCATTACTTAGCCAGATCCTGGCGCTAGTATACTGTTATGGTTGGCGGAACGCACCAAATATATAATTTATTAAATGGAATTGGTGCGTTCGCAACCCGGGATCCACCGTGCAGGAAAGCACCTGCTGCTAAATAATGGCGGCTCTATATGGCGGTATATACCAACTCTGTTAGCTTCACAGAGTAACCGCGAGAGGAAAGCTCTGTGCCCTGTTAGACTTTCACAGAGGCACAGGCCAACTACCCAGATGTGAGCAGTGAGTGGTCATGCATGCATACAAAACTCCTCGCCGGAGATGCCAGCATTCTAGGGGCTTATTTCAGCCGGGTCCCTGAACACACTTAAACACAATCTCCTCGCCGGAGGTGCCAGCATTCTAGGGGCTTATTTCAGCCGGGTCCCTGAACACATTCAAACACATGACCACATTGGCGCAAAGCATATAGCATAAGACAATACTAGCGCATGGCCGTGCGGTCATGCGCAGTTTATATAGTTGCAGCACAGGAAGCTGCTACTGAAGTTTTTGCCCTTTCAGGACCTTCCAGAAGGACCAATGGAAAGTGCTACAGTACCTGAGCATGTGTTGCCCTTTCAGGACCTTCCAGAAGGACCAATGGAATGTACTGCAGCACCTGAGCATGTGACCGAACATGTGGCCCTCGACCTCCAATGGGAGACCCTGCCCTGGGCATGCTCAGTGTGAGTAAACAAGGACTTAGTCCCAGAGAGGCTCGCTCGCCGCAGATCAGTGCAGGGTACCATAGGAAAGCCAGAAAAGGCAGTAGTGACCCTATGCACCGAATCAGCCCCAGCGAGACGCTGGGAGCGACGTCTCCGCTGAGCAGAGCCCACTGCGGCCAATACCGAATGGGAGACCGCAGCAGACACGGATCGAGATTCCCCCTGTACAGCAGAGGAAACTCGACTCCTAACAGGAGCTATCTCCGAAACGTGTGTTGGGGCAGGAGAGTTCACCCTTTGGCTTCCTCTGGGTGGATCAGGTAATGAGTAATTATATGCTATTTTGAATTCTTTCATCATATCATGCAACTTGCAGTTATTTTTCACTCTGATGGGTATTATTGTCCAAACATTTGTGCCACTGGGTAATAGACAATATGATCGTGATATAATCCAACAGCCATATGATCCCATATTCCCCCTGCATGTTCAATGTGTAAACATGCCAAATTTTAACCCCCACCAACCCATTCTCTACGTGTGGAGGAGAGAAGGTTTTTCCACCAACATAGAAGAGGATTCTTTAAGGTTAGGGTAGTGAGAATCTGGAATTCCTTGCCTGAGGAGGTAGTGATGGCGAACTCAGTCAAGGGGTTCAAGAGAGGCCTGGATGTCTTCCTGGAGCATAACAATATTGTATCTAACAGTTATTAGGTTCTTTAGAAGGATGTAAATTTGGGGATGTATTCTGACGGAAATTAGGTTGAACTGCATGGACAAATGTCTTTTTTTGGCCTTGCTAACTATGACACTATGTCGCTATGCCTTTTGTATTTGTATATATACTGTATGTGTCTAATAAAGTTTCTAATTTTTTGACATAGACCTTTCTATTGTCTTATCTGGCCTTTTGGCCCCCTCCCTATATCAGTTTGTCGACATTTGGTCTTCATTGTGTCCAGGTTTTATATTGAAGGGTGTGGATTTTTATTTGACATCACTACTTTATATTGTTAAATCCATGACTCACTTCATCCCCTACATAGAATGTCTGTCATTTACATCATATGGTCTAATCAAACTGGTCGTGAAAAGCAGAAACCACACAGTTGGCATCCGAATGCTGTCCAACTTTTTCATGAATCTGGAAACTTGCATTGAAGAATTTGATCCGATACTTAGATCAATATCGAACATGTCTCTATGGTTTTCTGCAGACAACTCGGTCTGAGGAAGAAAATCAAACATGTGAACTACACCATAAAGTATCATAAGTACGAGTGTTGTTTGTGAAAAGCATGGATAGCACTCATATCAGAATAATTGTCATATAAAGGAGCCCTTAAGATGATAACATTCCTTTAACTTAAGGTACCGTCTCACTCAGCGACGCTGCAGCGATATAGACAACGAGCCGATCGCTGGAGCGTCGCTGTTTAGGTCGCTGTAGAGACGTCAAACACAGCAACTCCAGAACGATGCAGGAGCGATCCAGTCACGTAATGGCGACTCACTTATCATTCTCGCTGGTTGTTAGCTCCATGTAAAACATTGCAGGCATCGTTGCTTTTGATGTCAAACACGATGATACACGCCGAACTGACGACGAAATAAAGGTCTGGACTTCTAGCTCCGATCAGCGATGGCACAGCGGGATCCAGATCGCTGCTGCGTGTCAAACACAACGAGATCGCTATCCAGGACGCTGCAACGTCACAGATCGTTGTCGTTCTCATTGTAAAATTGCTGAGTGTGAAGGTACCTTTACATAAAAGTCACAATCAGGTAAAAATAGTAATTGTAGTAAAGTAAAATAGTATATTTTTCAATTAAAACATACTTTTTACACTTTTAGAAGTACACAAATGTTACAGGGATTAACAAATCTAATGTATTCTTTTTTCTGACAATGGAAACAGAAATTGTTGTGTAGGTCACCAGCTAGCAAAAGTCCATATTCCTTAAATTAATCCCCAAAAAAGAAAACTAGGAAACTTATTTAAACAGTTAATTTTATCCAACTTAATGAATTCATAAAATTTTATTATGGAAGGACATAAAAAAGTTCACTGTCAGATTGGCATTATACTGGACTTCTATATGCCATTTTCAAGCACTGTGTCACATTTTCTTGCCTGTACAGCCTTACTAGTCATCTCAATTTTTAACATATACTCATTTGTCTTTGAAGATTAAAGGTTGACAACTACATGATTGCTATCATTAGAAAGAGAAAAAAAATGTTTCAAAAGTCAGTCATAACAATCAGATGCTCACAAGTAATTTTGAAATACAGTGATATATTATAGGAAATCACGTGAATACTTTGTAATTGACACTTATGCAAACCACCAATGTTCAGATAGGAAAACAAAGTATGATTTTGACTTATCAAATATATTGGATCAGTTCTTTTAGAGAATAGATACAATAATTTTACTTTTTCTTAGCTTTATCTACATACTATAGATACTCCTAGAACAGTATTAACATTATTCTCACTGCAAATTAGAAGGGTTCTTTCACTCATTAGAATATGTTATCATTGTGTGATCAGTAAAATAACAGTGCAACCACCTTGACCCTGCCTGATTGCTAGAACAAAGTGACGGTGACACTATTAAAACACAGTAAGCTTTTTTCAGTGGCTTCATGGCTGGTCTACTATAGGTCATTCTTTTTCTTAGTACTCACAGCTCTCCTTTAGATGTCGGTGCCTGATTAAGTTTTTACCCCAATTATATCACTGGATACAAAAACTCAGCACTCGTGAGATGTTTAAGGAATATTAGGCAATTTATTTAGAAACAATCCAATATTAAATATAAATTTGGCCAAAGTCTATTATTGATTATGTCAGGGTATACAAAACTCAGTAGTCCCAAGTAGGGTTGAGCGAAACGGGTCGTTCATTTTCAAAAGTCGCCGACTTTTGGCAAAGTCGGGTTTCATGAAACCCGATCCGACCCCTGTGCGGGGTCGGCCATGCGGTACGCGACTTTCGCGCCAAAGTCGCGTTTCAATGACGCAAAAAGCGCCATTTCTCAGCCAATGAAGGTAAACGCAGAGTGTGGGCAGCGTGATGACATAGGTCCTGGTCCCCACCATCTTAGAGAAGGGCATTGCAGTGATTGGCTTGCTGTCTGCGGCGTCACAGGGGCTATAAAGGGGCATTCCCGCCGACCGCCATCTTACTGCTGCTGATCTGAGCTTAGGGAGAGGTTGCTGCCGCTTCGTCAGAAGCAGGGATAGCGTTAGGCAGGGTCCATTAACCACCAAACCGCTTGTGCTGTAGCGATTTCCACTGCCCAACACCACCTTCGGTGTGCAGGGACAGTGGAAGCTACATTTTTTTTTTTTTCCCCTCAGCGCTGTAGCTCATTGGGCTGCCCTAGAAGGCTCCCTGATAGCTGCATTGCTGTGTGTACGCCGCTGTGCAAACC
Organism: Ranitomeya imitator; assembly: GCF_032444005.1. Classification (NCBI taxonomy): domain Eukaryota; kingdom Metazoa; phylum Chordata; class Amphibia; order Anura; family Dendrobatidae; genus Ranitomeya; species Ranitomeya imitator. The sequence goes on along the minus strand of NC_091285.1, from coordinate 157,626,442 downwards.
AACTGCTTTTTTCAAAGCACAAATCCTCTTGTTCCTTCCTTTCTGCACAGCTATCTTTTTTGTTTGTCCACACTTTTTATTTAATTTGTGCATCAGTCCACTCCTTATTGCTGCCTGCCATACCTGGCTGAGATTACTGCAGGGAGATAGTAATTGAAGGACAGTTCCTTTTTTTTTTTTTTTTTTTTTTGTGGGAGATTAAGATTGGCATTTCTGCTAGAGTGCCATCCCTGTCTGTGCCATCTCTCACTCAGTGGGCCATAGAAAGCCTATTTATTTTTTTGCTTGATTTGGGTTCTAAAATCTACCTGAAAAAATCACTACATCAATCAGTGGGAGAAAAATATTGGCCTCAGGGCTTGTGTGCCATGCCTGACACCTGTGTGTGCCATCTCTCAGTCAGTGGGCCATAGAAAGCCTATTTATTTTTTTGCTTGATTTGGGTTCCAAAATCTACCTGAAAAAATCACTACATCAATCAGTGGGAGAAAAATATTGGCCTCAGGGCTTGTGTGCCACTCCTGACTCCTGTGTGCATCATCACTCACTCAGTGGGCCATAGAAAGCCTATTTATAATTTTTTTTATTGGGTTTATAAATTTTCCCTGAAAAAAAAAAAAAAGGGAGATTAATATTGGCCTTTGGGCTTGTGTGCCAGTCCTAAGCGTGCCATCTCTCTCTCTCAGATAGTGAGCCATAGAAAGCCTATTTATTTTTTTGGTTGATTTGGGTTCTAAATTCTACCTGAAAAAAATCAATAAATCAATCAGTAGGAGATAAATATTGGCCTCTGGGCTTGTGTGCCACTCCTGACTCCTGTGTGCGTCATCTCTCACTCAGTGGGCCATAGAAAGCCTATTTTTTGTTTTATTTGTTTTCTAAATTCTCCCTGAAAAAATCATTTTATTTTCTTTGGTTTCTAAATTCTTCCTGAAAAAATCATTTTATTCTATTATTTTTTTTTCTAAAGTCTCCCTGAAAAAAAAAAATCAGTGGGAGATTAATATTGCCCTTTCTGCTTGTGTGCCAGTCTTGACTCCTGGGTGTGCCATCTCTCTCTCTCTCTCTCCAATTGTGGGCCATAGAAAGCCTATTATTTTTTTTGCTTGATTTGGGTTCCAAAATGTACCTGAAAAAATCACTACATCAATCATTGGGAGAAAAATATTGGCCTCTGGGCTTGTGTGCCACTCCTGACTCCTGTGTGCATCATCTCTCACTCAGTGGGCCATAGAAAGCCTATTTTTTGTTTTATTTGTTTTCTAAATTCTCCCTGAAAAAATAATTTTATTTTATTTGGTTTCTAAATTCTTCCTGAAAAAAATCATTTTTTTTTATTATTTTTTTTTTCTAAAGTCTCCCTGAAAAAAAAAAAAAAATCAGTGGGAGATTAATATTGCCCTTTCTGCTTGTGTGCCAGTCTTGACTCCTGGGTGTGCCATCTCTCTCTCTCTCTCCAATTGTGGGCCATAGAAAGCCTATTATTGTTGTAGCTTGATTTGGGTTCCAAAATCAACTTGAAAAAATCACTACATCAATCATTGGGAGAAAAATATTGGCCTCTGGGCTTGTGTGCCACTCCTGACTCCTGTGCGCGTCATCTCTCACTCAGTGGGCCATAGAAAGCCTATTTTTTGTTTTATTTGTTTTCTAAATTCTCCCTGAAGAAATCATTTTATTTTATTTGGTTTCTAAATTCTTCCTGAAAAAATCATTTTATTTTATTTTGTTTCTAAAATCTCCCTGAAAAAAAAAAAAAAACAGTGGGAGATTAATATTTACATTTGTGCTTCAGTGACAGTCCTGCGTGTGTGGCATCTCTCTCATTTGGTGCCACCAAAAACAGAGTGTGTAACATTGTGCCTGATTTTCGTTGTGGTCTCACCCACCTGTAAAGGGGTAGCTAAATCATACTGAAGTTATAGCTCACCGTGTAAGTTGTGTGACAGCAACAAATACCGTTAGTTTGGTTACATTTTTAAAACAATGAGGAAGTCTGTTGGAAGAGGTCGTGGCCGGGGGCGTTCATTGTCAGCTGGTAATGAGGGTAGTGGTAGTGGTGGAGCATCAGGTGGTCGTGGGAAAAAAAATATTGCACCTAAGTCTGGAGCTGTGGAGCCAGGTTCGTCGTCTGGCTACACAATGCCTCGAACGCTCCCTTTTCTGGGAGTAGGAAAACCGCTTTTAAAGCCGGAGCAGCAAGAGCAAGTTTTGGCTTATCTTGCTGACTCAACCTCTAGCTCTTTTGCCTCCTCTCGTGAAACTGGTAAATGTAAAAGCAGCGCCTCGTTAGTGGATGTTCACGGTCAGGGACAAGTCGCTTCCTTGTCCTTTTCAGCAAAAACAACAACAGAGAAGAATGCAGCAGGCAACACAACGGGTTACTCTATGGAGCTCTTTACACATACCGTCCCTGGCTTAGAAAGTGAAGCAGTTAACAGTCCATGCCCATTACAAGTTGAATCTGACATGGAGTGCACTGATGCACAGCCACAGCCAGACTACTATGCTGGTCCTTTGACTCAGACCACAACATTGCCCTCGCAGGGTAATGATCAAGAATCAGACCCTGATGAGACTATGTTGCCCCATCACGAACGCTATACCACCGACCAACACGGACGAAGTTGCACACGAGCTACAAGAAGAGGTAATAGATGACCCAGTTCTTGACCCCGATTGGCAGCCATTGGGGGAACAGGGTGCAGGCGGCAGCAGTTCTGAAGCGGAGGAGGAGGGGCCGCAGCAGGCATCAACATCGCAACAGGTGTTAGGAGTCGAGTTTCCTCTGCTGCACAGGGGGAATCTCGATCCGTCTCCGCTGCGGTCTCCCATTCTCCTCCAGCCGCAGTGGAGCCTGCTCAGCAGGGACGTCGATCCCAGCGTCTCGCTCAGTCTGACTCTGTGAGAAGAGTTACTGCTGCTTCTCCAGCTTCTGCCTGTAAAGCCTATACTGGTCAGCAGCGAGTGGACTTCTCTGGGACTAAGTCCTTGTCTGCGCACACTGAGCATGCCCAGGGCAAGATCTCCCGTTGGAGATCGAGGGTCATGTGCTCAGACTCTGCAGCGCATTCTATTGGTCCTCTTGGCAGGTCTTGGAAGGGCAAAGTTTCTGTGGCCGCTTCCTGTCCTGCAACTATATAAACTGCGCATGACCGCACGGCCATGCGCTAGTGTACAATTTAATACGTGTGTTTGTTGTGAGTGCAAGTCGTTCTTTAAATACCCCTACCCTATTGTATTATTGTTCGCGTATGGAGTATGGCTGCTATCTAGCGCCCGACTTATCACTCAACGTGTCACACACGTGTCAGCGTCTACTGCTGTGACCGCCAGTGCGGTGCCACGCGCCAGTGTGCGCTTCCTGACCCACGTCTGGGTGCTTAGTGGTGCCTGCCAGCACGGCACAGTTCGCACTTTGGTGCCTTAATTATATAATTCCTTTTACACCCAGTAGCGGTGTAGTGCCAGCAAGGGTCTAATCGGACTACAATCCCTGTTGGGGTTTAGTTCGCTGACCACTTGCTCGTGCTCTATGTGCGGTACCGCGGTCCTGTGACGCAACAGGATCGCTTTCTTCACGCTGGGTGAGGTTTAACCCACGCGTGTATACTTTTGAATACCGCCATATTGTCTGTCATTTCCTAGCAGCAGGTTTCACCTGCACGGTGGACCCCGGACTGCGAACGCATCTATATCATCTCTCTTGGTGCGTTCCGCCAGTCCTAACATTACACTAGCGCCAGGGTCTGGCTAGTGATGACAGACAAACAGCAATCTCTGCGGCATATCCAGCAGCTGGAGGGTAGGTTGGCGGCTCTCGAGAGCGCGACCTCAGCTGTGGATGTTCCTGCAGTAGCTGTACAGGCTGCCAGCGTGGCTGCAGCTACTATGTCCATTGCCACCCCTGTTCCGACATTATCTCGCCTCCCGCTGCCAGAAAAATTTTCTGGTGATAGCAAGTTTTGTAGGGGATTTGTGAGTCAGTGCTCTATTCACCTCGATCTCCTGGCTACACGTTTTCCCACAGAGCGGGCTAAGGTGGGATTTATTCTGTCTCTATTGTCGGACAGGGCGTTGGAATGGGCTACGCCGCTGTGGGAGCGTGGCGATCATGTGGTGCAGAGTGCTCCGCTGTTTCTAATCGCTCTGAAACAGGTCTTTTAGGACCTCAAGTCACCCATGATACTGCGCTCCAATTGCTGGCATTAACTCAGGGTGAGTCCTTGGTCAGTCATTTTGCCGTCCAATTCCGCACCTTAGCATCTGAGCTGGATTGGTCGGATAAAGCTCTTATCCCCATATTTTGGAGGGGCTTGGCTGACCACGTAAAGGACGCTCTGGCCACTAGGGAGATTCCTGCCACACTGGAGGAGTTAATAACTGTCTCCACTCGAATTGACCTCCGTTTTAACGAGCGGAGGCTAGAGCGAGCCCAGTGTAGGCAAAGGTTTCGGCTGGCTCCTACTTTCGCCAAGCCTCTGGAATTTCCGGTCCTGGTTCCTGAGTCACATGAGGCCAGGGAAGTGTCACAGGCAGGATCTAAGTCCCGGACCGCTTGTGCACTCAGGGTCTGTCATGTTTGCCAGCAGTCAGGACATCTAGCCACCAGATGTCCTCAGTGGTCGAGGAAACGTCAGCGTCTAGTGGTAGTAGGTGGAGGTACACTAGACACGGCGACGTTTGCCTCTAAGTTGTCCTTTAAGGGGACAATTACTATTGGCTCATTCTCCCACTCGGTAGAGCTCTGCGTGGATTCTGGGGCGGAGGGCAATTTTATGTTTTCTGCCTTTGCCCAACGTCACGCAATACCCCTGGTTATGCTTGCTCAACCAGTAACGGTGCGAGTTGTGAATGGGTCGACATTGCCCTCACAGATAACACACCAGACCATCCCTTTTACTCTGTCCATGTCGCCATCTCATCAGGAGATAATTTCTCTGCTCGTCATTCCGAAGGAATTGATGAGGTCCTGTTGGGAATACCTTGGCTACGGTACCACTCTCCTCATATCGAGTGGTCCTCAGGCAGAATTCTGGGTTGGGGTGAATCTTGTGGGGGTAGGTGTCAGAGGGAGTGCGTTCAGGTTGCTACTACTGAGGTACCCGCAGATCTATCCTCTCTCCCCAAGCAGTATTGGTCTTATGCAGACATGTTCTCCAAAAAGGCGGCGGAGGTCCTTCCGCCTCATCGCCCCTATGACTGTCCTATTGATCTCTTGCCTGGTGCTGAGCCTCCCCGGGGTCGAGTTTATCCGCTATCTCTCCCGGAGACGGAGGCAATGTCACAGTACATCCAGGAAAATCTGGCAAGAGGATTCATTAGGAAGTCAGTGTCACCTGCTGGGGCAGGGTTCTTCTTCGTGCAGAAGAAGAATGGGGAATTGCGCCCATGCATAGACTACAGGGGTCTTAACGCCATCACCGTTAAGAATAAGTATCCTTTGCCCTTGATATCTGAGTTATTCGATAGACTTCGGGGAGCAAGGGTATTTACTAAATTAGATTTGCGGGGTGCTTACAACCTGATTCGCATCCGTGAGGGGGACGAATGGAAGACGGCCTTTAACACCAGGGATGGGCACTATGAATATCTGGTGATGCCCTTCGGGCTCTGTAATGCCCCAGCCGTTTTCCAAGACTTTGTGAACGATATCTTCCGGGATATGCTTTCCACCTCGGTCGTAGTCTATCTGGATGATATTCTTATCTACTCTCCAGATATTGACTCTCACCGGAGAGATGTTTGCAAAGTCTTCGACCTCCTACGGGCAAACTCCCTCTATGCCAAATTGGAGAAGTGTATGTTTGAGCAGGAGTCTTTACCTTTCCTGGGCTACATCATCTCGGCCCAGGGATTGGCTATGGATCCTGCCAAACTACAGGCAGTGATGGACTGGCAGGAACCCCATTCTCTGAAAGCGGTGCAGCGCTTTATGGGGTTCATAAATTACTATCGTCAGTTCATCCCCCACTTCTCAACCCTGGTAGCTCCCTTGGTATCCCTCACCAAGAAGGGAGCGAATCCTAAATCGTGGTCCGAAGAGGTCTCCAAGGCCTTCACTTCTATTAAGTCCCACTTTGCTAGCGCTCCCATCTTACATCGTCCCGATGTGGATAAGCCATTCCTAATGGAGGTGGATGCCTCTTCCGTTGGTGCAGGAGCAGTCCTCTATCAAAATGATGCTCAAGGTCGGAAGCATCCATGCTTCTTCTTCTCAAAAACCTTCTCACCAGCGGAGAGAAATTACTCCATCGGGGATAGGGAGTTGCTGGCAATGAAGTTGGCCTTTTCGGAATGGAGACATCTCTTGGAGGGTGCTCGGTTCCCATTCCAAGTCTTCACGGACCACAAGAATTTGGTCTATTTACAGACAGCCCAGCGGCTGAATTCTCGTCAGGCCAGATGGTCCTTGTTTTTCTCCCGGTTCCACTTCACTCTACATTATCTCGCCGGGGAGAAGAACATTCGTGCTGACGCTCTCTCTCGCTCCCTGGTGTCAACTGTGGAGGAGGAGGACGAGCCTCGGCTCATTGTCCCTTCAGAGAGTCTGAGAACCGTAGCTCCGGTTTCGATTGAGTCTGTGCCTCCGGGAAAGACTTTTGTCCCCATCAATTTGCGTCCGGAGGTTCTCTCGTGGGCTCATTCGTCCAGAGTGGGTGGACACTTTGGGGCAAACAGGACATCTGAGTTGTTGGCGAGAATGTATTGGTGGCCACATATGGTTCGTTGTTATGGCTGGCAATCAGGCAACACAGCGTGCAGTAATCAGCGCACATACAGAGATCTGGCAATAACCAAAAACAATAGGACGAGCTCTGAGACGTGGAATCTCTGTAGACTGCAGTACCTGATCTATCCTCACACAACTATAAGCAGCAGTGGATTGCGCCTATCACTACCTATGCAACTCGGCACTGCCTGAGGAGCTGACTAGCCTGAAGATAGAAATACAAGCCTGACTTACCTCAGAGAAATACCCCAAAGGAATAGGCAGCCCCCCACATATAATGACTGTTAGCAAGATGAAAAGACAAACGTAGGAATGAAATAGATTCAGCAAAGTGAGGCCCGATATTCTAGACAGAGCGAGGATAGCAAAGAGAACTATGCAGTCTACAAAAAACCCTAAACGAAAACCACGCAAAGGGGCAAAAAGACCCACCGTGCCGAACTAACAGCACGGCGGTGCACCCCTTTGCTTCTCAGAGCTTCCAGCAAAAGTTAATAGCAAGCTGGACAGAAAAAACAGAAAACAAACTAGAAGCACTTATCTAGCAGAGCAGCAGGCCCAAGGAAAGATGCAGTAGCTCAGATCCAACACTGGAACATTGACAAGGAGCAAGGAAGACAGACTCAGGTGGAGCTAAATAGCAAGGCAGCCAACGAGCTCACCAAAACACCTGAGGGAGGAAGCCCAGAGACTGCAATACCACTTGTGACCACAGAAGTGAACTCAGCCACAGAATTCACAACAGTACCCCCCCCTTGAGGAGGGGTCACCGAACCCTCACCAGAACCCCCAGGCCGACCAGGATGAGCCACATGAAAGGCACGAACAAGATCTGGGGCATGGACATCAGAGGCAAAAACCCAGGAATTATCTTCCTGAGCATAACCCTTCCATTTGACCAGATACTGGAGTTTCCGTCTAGAGACACGAGAATCCAAAATCTTCTCCACAATATACTCCAATTCCCCCTCCACCAAAACAGGGGCAGGAGGCTCCACAGATGGAACCATAGGTGCCACGTATCTCCTCAACAACGACCTATGGAATACATTATGTATGGAAAAGGAGTCTGGGAGGATCAGATGAAAAGACACCGGATTGAGAATCTCAGAAATCCTATACGGACCAATAAAACGAGGTTTAAATTTAGGAGAGGAAACCTTCATAGGAATATGACGAGAAGATAACCAAACCAGATCCCCAACACGAAGTCGGGGTCCCACACGGCGTCTGCGATTAGCGAAAAGCTGAGCCTTCTCCTGGGACAAGGTCAAATTGTCCACTACCTGAGTCTAGATCTGCTGCAACCTGTCCACCACAGAATCCACACCAGGACAGTCCGAAGACTCAACCTGTCCTGAAGTGAAACGAGGATGGAACCCAGAATTGCAGAAAAATGGAGAGACCAAGGTAGCCGAGCTGGCCCGATTATTAAGGGCGAACTCAGCCAACGGCAAAAATGACACCCAATCATCCTGGTCAGCGGAAACAAAACATCTCAGATATGTTTCCAAGGTCTGATTGGTTCGTTCGGTCTGGCCATTAGTCTGAGGATGGAAGGCCGAGGAGAAAGATAGGTCAATGCCCATCCTACCACAAAAGGCTCGCCAGAACCTCGAGACAAACTGGGAACCTCTGTCAGAAACAATATTCTCAGGAATGCCATGTAAACGAACCACATGCTGGAAGAACAAAGGCACCAAATCAGAGGAGGAAGGCAATTTAACCAAGGGCACCAGATGGACCATTTTAGAAAAGCGATCACAGACCACCCAAATGACCGACATTTTTTGAGAAACGGGAAGGTCAGAAATGAAATCCATCGAAATATGTGCCCAAGGCCTCTTCGGGACCGGCAAGGGCAAAAGCAACCCACTGGCACGTGAACAGCAGGGCTTAGCCCTAGCACAAATTCCACAGGACTGCACAAAAGCACGCACATCCCGTGACAGAGATGGCCACCAGAAGGATCTAGCAACCAACTCCCTGGTACCAAAGATTCCTGGATGACCGGCCAGCACCGAACAATGAAGTTCAGAGATAACTTTACTAGTCCACCTATCTGGGACGAACAGTTTCTCGGCCGGACAACGATCAGGTTTATTAGCCTGAAATTTCTGCAACACTCTCCGCAAATCAGGGGAGATGGCAGACACAATGACTCCTTCCTTGAGGATACTCGCCGGCTCAGATAACCCCGGAGAGTCGGGCACAAAACTCCTAGACAGAGCATCCGCCTTCACATTTTTAGAGCCCGGAAGGTATGAAATCACAAAATCAAAACGAGCAAAAAATAACGACCAACGGGCCTGTCTAGGATTCAAGCGCTTGGCAGACTCAAGATAAGTAAGGTTCTTATGATCAGTCAAAACCACCACACGATGCTTAGCACCCTCAAGCCAATGACGCCACTCCTCGAATGCCCACTTCATGGCCAGCAACTCTCGGTTGCCCACATCATAATTACGCTCAGTAGCAGAAAATTTCCTGGAAAAGAAAGCACATGGTTTGAACACTGAGCAACCAGAACCTCTCTGTGACAAAACCGCCCCTGCACCAATCTCAGAAGCATCAACCTCGACCTGGAACGGAAGAGAAACATCAGGTTGACACAACACAGGGGCACAGCAAAAACGACGCTTCAACTCCTGAAAAGCTTCCACGGCAGCAGAAGACCAATTAACCAAATCAGCACCCTTCTTGGTCAAATCGGTCAATGGTCTGGCAATGCTAGAAAAATTACAGATGAAGCGACGATAAAAATTAGCAAAGCCCAGGAATTTCTGCAGACTTTTTAGAGATGTCGGCTGAGTCCAATCCTGGATGGCCTGAACCTTAACCGGATCCATCTCGATAGTAGAAGGGGAAAAGATGAACCCCAAAAATGAAACTTTCTGCACACCGAAGAGACACTTTGATCCCTTCACGAACAAGGAATTAGCACGCAGTACCTGGAAAACCATTCTGACTTGCTTCACATGAGACTCCCAATCATCTGAGAAGATCAAAATGTCATCCAAGTAAACAATCAAGAATTTATCCAGATACTCACGGAAAATGTCATGCATAAAAGACTGAAAAACAGATGGAGCATTGGCAAGTCCGAACGGCATCACCAGATACTCAAAATGACCCTCGGGCGTATTAAATGCCGTTTTCCATTCATCTCCCTGCCTGATTCTCACCAGATTATACGCACCACGAAGATCAATCTTAGTAAACCAACTAGCCCCCTTAATCCGAGCAAACAAGTCAGAAATCAATGGCAAGGGATACTGAAACTTAACAGTGATCTTATTAAGAAGGCGGTAATCAATACACGGTCTTAGCGAACCATCCTTCTTGGCTACAAAAAAGAACCCTGCTCCCAATGGTGACGACGATGGGCGAATATGTCCCTTCTCCAGGGACTCCTTCACATAACTGCGCATAGCGGTGTGTTCAGGTACGGACAAATTAAATAAACGACCCTTAGGGAATTTACTACCAGGAATCAAATTGATAGCACAATCACAATTCCTATGCGGAGGTAGGGCATCAGACTTGGACTCTTCAAATACATCCTGAAAGTCCGACAAGAACTCTGGGATGTCAGAAGGAATGGATGACGAAATAGACAAAAATGGAACATCACCATGTACTCCCTGACAACCCCAGCTGGTTACCGACATAGAGTTCCAATCCAATACTGGATTATGGGTTTGTAGCCATGGCAACCCCAACACGACCACATCATGCAAATTATGCAGTACCAGAAAGCGAATAACTTCCTGATGTGCAGGAGCCATGCACATGGTCAGCTGGGCCCAGTACTGAGGCTTATTCTTGGCCAAAGGTGTAGCATCAATTCCTCTCAACGGAATAGGACACCGCAAAGGCTCCAAGAAAAATCCACAACGTTTAGCATAATCCAAATCCATCAGATTCAGGGCAGCGCCTGAATCCACAAACGCCATGACAGAATACGATGACAAAGAGCACATTAAGGTAATGGACAAAAGGAATTTGGACTGTACAGTACCAATAACGGCAGAGCTATCGAACCGCCTAGTGCGTTTAGGACAATTAGAAATAGCATGAGTAGAATCACCACAATAGAAACACAGTCTGTTCAGACGTCTGTGTTCTTGCCGTTCTACTTTAGTCATAGTCCTGTCGCACTGCATAGGCTCAGGTTTACTCTCAGACAATACCGCCAGATGGTGCACAGATTTACGCTCGCGCAAGCGACGACCGATCTGAATGGCCAAGGACATAGACTCATTCAAACCAGCAGGCATAGGAAATCCCACCATTACATCCTTAAGAGCTTCAGAGAGACCCTTTCTGAACAAAGCCGCTAGTGCAGATTCATTCCACAGAGTGAGTACTGACCACTTCCTAAATTTCTGACAATATACTTCTACATCATCCTGACCCTGGCATAAAGCCAGCAGATTTTTCTCAGCCTGATCCACTGAATTAGGCTCATCGTAAAGCAATCCCAGCGCCTGGAAAAATGCATCAACATTACTCAATGCAGAATCTCCTGGTGCAAGAGAAAACGCCCAGTCCTGTGGGTCGCCGCGCAAAAAAGAAATAATAATCAAAACCTGTTGAATAGGATTACCAGATGAATGAGGTTTCAAGGCCAAAAATAGCTTACAATTATTTCTGAAGCTCAGGAACTTAGTTCTGTCACCAAAAAACAAATCAGGAATCGGAATTCTTGGTTCTAGCATCGATTTCTGATCAATAGTATCTTGAATCTTTTGTACATTTACAACGAGATTATCCATTGAGGAGCACAGAGCCTGAATATCCATGTCCACAGCTGTGTCCTGAAGCACTCTAATGTCTAGGGGAAAAAAAAGACTGAAGACAGAGCTAAGAAAAAAAAATGATGTCAGGATTTCTTTTTTCCCTCTATTGGGAATCATTGGTGTGGCTCCTTGTACTGTTATGGCTGGCAATCAGGCAACACAGCGTGCAGTAATCAGCGCACATACAGAGATCTGGCAATAACCAAAAACAATAGGACGAGCTCTGAGACGTGGAATCTCTGTAGACTACAGTACCTGATCTATCCTCACACAACTATAAGCAGCAGTGGATTGCGCCTATCACTACCTATGCAACTCGGCACTGCCTGAGGAGCTGACTAGCCTGAAGATAGAAATACAAGCCTGACTTACCTCAGAGAAATACCCCAAAGGAATAGGCAGCCCCCCACATATAATGACTGTTAGCAAGATGAAAAGACAAACGTAGGAATGAAATAGATTCAGCAAAGTGAGGCCCGATATTCTAGACAGAGCGAGGATAGCAAAGAGAACTATGCAGTCTACAAAAAACCCTAAACGAAAACCACGCAAAGGGGCAAAAAGACCCACCGTGCCGAACTAACAGCACGGCGGTGCACCCCTTTGCTTCTCAGAGCTTCCAGCAAAAGTTAATAGCAAGCTGGACAGAAAAAACAGAAAACAAACTAGAAGCACTTATCTAGCAGAGCAGCAGGCCCAAGGAAAGATGCAGTAGCTCAGATCCAACACTGGAACATTGACAAGGAGCAAGGAAGACAGACTCAGGTGGAGCTAAATAGCAAGGCAGCCAACGAGCTCACCAAAACACCTGAGGGAGGAAGCCCAGAGACTGCAATACCACTTGTGACCACAGAAGTGAACTCAGCCACAGAATTCACAACAGTTCGTGACGTTGGAGACTATGTTCGGGCATGTGTCTCTTGTGCCAAAAATAAGTCTCTCCGTCAACGGCCAGCTGGGTTGTTATACCCTCTGCCGGTGGCAGACAGGCCCTGGGAGGTGGTCGGGATGGACTTTGTGGTGGGTTTGCCCAAGTCACGTGGCTGTACTGTCATTTGGGTTATCACCGACCATTTTTCCAAAATGGTGCATTTGGTGCCGCTTCCCCGGCTACCTTCTGCACGGGCCTTGGCAGCATTGTTTGTTAAACACATCTTCCGTCTTCACGGTATGCCAGACAAAATTGTCAGTGACCGGGGTCCCCAGTTTGCGTCTCGGTTCTGGAGAGAGCTTTGTCGCCTTCTCAGTATCGAGTTGAATCTCTCTTCGGCATATCATCCCGAGACGAATGGGTTGGTGGAGAGAGCCAACCAGACCTTGGTCACATATCTGCGACATTTTGTCTCTGCTAAACAAGATGACTGGGCATCTTTGCTACCGTGGGCGGAGTTTGCTCTTAACATTGCTGTAGCTGACTCCACTGGACAGACCCCATTCCTCCTTAACTATGGTCAGCATCCGCGGGTACCTGTGCCCATGCCCGTGTCTTCCGCCGATTCCAGGGTGGCAGACTGGGCTGTGGAGGCACGGGACATTTGGGATCGCACTCAGGATGCCATTCGGGCTTCCAAGGAGAGAATGAGGTCCTCCGCCGATGTTCATCGGCGCCCCGCTCCGACCTTTGCTCCTGGTGACTTGGTGTGGCTCTCCGCCCGTAACATCAGGCTGCAAGTTGAGTCCACTAAGTTTGCGCCTCGCTACTTGGGTCCCTTCAAGGTTCTCGAACAGGTTAATCCTGTGGTCTACCGCCTGGCTCTTCCTCCACGCTTGGGTATCACTGACACCTTTCATGTGTCCCTCTTGAAACCCGTATACATGTCCTGGTTTTCCGAGTCATCTGCCAGGACATCGGGTTCGTCTACGGACGATTACGAGGTGAACGCTATTTTGGGGTGCAAGGTGGTACGCGGCAAAAAGTTCTATCTGGTGGATTGGAAGGGTTATGGTCCAGAGAACAGGTCATGGGAGCCTGCTGAAAACATTCGGGCCCCACAGCTCATTGCTGCCTTCGAACGTAGCGAGGCCCAAGGAGGGGGGGGCCCTAGGAGGGGGGGTAATGTTAGGAGTCGAGTTTCCTCTGCTGCACAGGGGGAATCTCGATCTGTCTCCGCTGCGATCTCCCATTCTCCTCCAGCCGCAGTGGAGCCTGCTCAGCAGGGACGTCGATCCCAGCGTCTCGCTCAGTCTGACTCTGTGAGAAGAGTTACTGCTGCTTCTCCAGCTTCTGCCTGTAAAGCCTAAACTGGTCAGCAGCGAGTGGACTTCTCTGGGACTAAGTCCTTGTCTGCGCACACTGAGCATGCCCAGGGCAAGATCTCCCGTTGGAGATCAAGGGTCATGTGCTCAGACTCTGCAGCGCATTCTATTGGTCCTCTTGGCAGGTCTTGGAAGGGCAAAGTTTCTGTGGCCGCTTCCTGTCCTGCAACTATATAAACTGCGCATGACCGCACGGCCATGCGCTGGTGTACAATTTAATACGTGTGTTTGTTGTGAGTGCAAGTCGTTCTTTAAATACCCCTACCCTATTGTATGATTGTTCGCGTATGGAGTATGGCTGCTATCTAGCGCCCGACTTATCACTCAACGTGTCACACACGTGTCAGCGTCTACTGCTGTGACCGCCAGTGCGGTGCCACGCGCCAGTGTGCGCTTCCTGACCCACGTCTGGGTGCTTAGTGGTGCCTGCCAGCATGGCACAGTTCGCACTTCGGTGCCTTAATTATATAATTCCTTTCACACCCAGTAGCGGTGTAGTGCCAGCAAGGGTCTAATCGGACTACAATCCCTGTTGGGGTTTAGTTCGCTGACCACTTGCTCGCGCTCTACCGCGGTCCTGTGACGCAACAGGATCGCTTTCTTCACGCTGGGTGAGGTTTAACCCACGCGTGTATACTTTTGAATACCGCCATATTGTCTGTCATTTCCTAGCAGCAGGTTTCACCTGCACGGTGGACCCCGGACTGCGAACGCATCTATATCATCTCTCTTGGTGCGTTCCGCCAGTCCTAACAACAGGTTCCATCTGCCGGGCCCGTATCTTGCCCAAAACGCGTGGCAAAGCCAAAACCTGTTGGAGGACAGCGTGGCCATCCGGTTAAAGCTCAGTCTGCAATGCCTGAAAAGGTATCCGATGCTAGAAAGAGTGCAGTCTGGCATTTTTTTAAACAACATCCAATTGATCAGCGCAAAGTCATCTGTCAAAAATGTTCAACTACCTTAAGCAGAGGGCAGAATCTGAAAAGTCTCAATACAAGTTGCATGCATAGACATTTAACCACAATGCATTTGCAAGCTTGGACTAACTACCAAACGTCCCTTAAGGTTGTAGCACCCTCGGCCAATGAAGCTAGTCATCAACGCAACATCCCTTCCGGCAGTGTAGGGCCACCATTTTCCGCACCACCTGCAGTATCTGTGCAGGTTTCTTTGCCAGGCCAAAGCAGTCAGGGTCAGGGAATCACCAGTTTCGTAGTAGGAAACACTGCATCTAGGGCACCGGCGGCCACAATACCATCTCCCACCGTCTCTCAGTCTGCCATGTCGACCGGCACCCCTGCTAGTTCCACGATCTCCAGCTCTCCAGTCCAGCTCACCCTACATGAGACTATGGTTAGAAAAAGGAAGTACTTAGCCTCGCATCCGCGTACACAGGGTTTGAACGCCCACATAGCTAGACTAATCTCGTTAGAGATGATGCCCTACCGGTTAGTTGAAAGCGAAGCTTTCAAAGCCCTGATGGACTACGCTGTACCACGCTATGAGCTACCCAGTCGACACTTTTTTTCCAGAAAAGCCATCCCAGCCCTCCACCAGCATGTTAAAGAGCGCATCGTCCATGCACTCAGGCAATCTGTGAGCACAAAGGTGCACCTGACAACAGATGCATGGACCAGTAGGCATGGCCAGGGACGTTACGTGTCCATCACGGCACACTGGGTGAATGTTGTGGATGCAGGGTCCACAGGGGACAGCAATTTTGGGACAGTTCTGCCTAGCCCACGGTCTAGGAAACAGTTGGCTGTAGCCGTTCGCATCCCCTCCTCCTCCTCCTCGTCCTCCTGCAGAAGCGAGAGCTCGTCCACAGACCGCAGTCGCACAACCACTCCATCCGCAGCTGCCACTGTTGCACACCAGGTCTCCCATTATGGGGCAGCTACTGGCAAACGTCAGCAGGCTGTATTGGCTATGAAGTGTTTGGGCGACAACAGACACACCGCGGAAGTTCTGTCCGAGTTCTTGCAGAAAGAAACGCAGTCGTGGCTGGGCACTGTAGATCTTGAGGCAGGCAAGGTAGTGAGTGATAACGGAAGGAATTTCATGGCTGCCATCTCCCTTTCCCAACTGAAACACATTCCTTGCCTGGCTCACACCTTAAACCTGGTGGTGCAGTGCTTCCTGAAAAGTTATCCGACCTGCTCCTCAAAGTGCGTGGACTTTGCTCACATATCCGCCGTTCGCCCGTACACTCCAGCCGTATGCAGACCTGTCAGCGTTCTTTGAACCTTCCCCAGCATCGCCTAATCATAGACGTTGCAACAAGGTGGAACTCAACACTGCACATGCTTCAGAGACTGTGCGAACAGAGGCGGGCTGTTATGTTTTTGTGGGAGGATACACATACACGGGCATGCAGTAGGATGGCAGACATGGAGTTGTCAGGTGTGCAGTGGTCGAAGATACAAGACATGTGTCAAGTCCTTCAGTGTTTTGAGGAATGCACACGGCTGGTTAGTGCAGACAACGCCATAATAAGCATGAGCATCCCCCTAATGCGTCTGCTGATGCAAAGTTTGACGCACATAAAGGATCAGGCGTCTGCAGCTGAGGAAGAGGAAAGCCTTGATGACAGTCAGCCATTGTCTGGCCAGGGCAGTGTACAGGACGAGGTAGCGGGCGAAGAGGAGAAGGAGGACGAGGAGGATGATGGGGATGATTATATTTTTAATGAGGAAGCTTTTCCGGGGCCACTGGAAATTGTTCGCGCGGCAAGGCCGAGTTCTGGTTTTTTGAGGGACACAAGTGACGTGGATTTGCCTGAAACTGCCCCTCAACCAAGCACAATCGCAGATTTGAGAACTGGAACTTTGGCCCACATGGCGGATTATGCCTTACGTATCCTCAAAAGGGACACACGCATTACTAAAATGATGAACGATGACGATTACTGGTTGGCCTGCCTCCTTGATCCTCGCTATAAAGGCAAATTGCAAAATATAATGCCACATGAGAACTTGGAACTAATATTAGCAACCAAACAATCAACTCTTGTTGACCGTTTGCTTCTGGCATTCCCTGCACACAGCGCCCGTGATCGTTCTCACACGAGCTGCAGGGGCCAGCAGACCAGAGGTGTTAGAGGGGCAGAAATCAGAAGTGGCGTTGGCCAGAGGGGTTTTCTGACCAGGTTGTGGAGTGATTTTGCTATGACCGCAGACAGGACAGGTACTGCAGCATCAATTCAAAGTGACAGGAGACAACATTTGTCCAATATGGTTACAAACTATTTTTCATCCCTTATCGACGTTCTCCCTCAACCGTCATTCCCATTTGATTACTGGGCATCCAAATTAGACACCTGGCCAGAATTAGCAGAATATGCATTGCAGGAGCTTGCTTGCTCGGCAGCTAGTGTCCTATCAGAAAGAGTATTCAGTGCTGCAGGTTCAATACTAACAGAAAAAAGGACTCGTCTGGCTACCCAAAATGTAGATGATCTAACCTTCATTAAAATGAACCACAACTGGATTTCGAAATCTTTTGCCCCACCTTGCCCGGCTGACACCTAGCTTTCCTATGAAAAGGTCTTGCCTGTGGACTATTATGAATGACTTTTCCAATATCGTAATTTGCAGCAGCTGATTGTCCAGCATACGACATGTTTACACCTCCCTAAATGGCCAAACTCCCCACACGGGGCCGTGGTATCGCCACTTGGCGCCAGCACCCGTGAGAGTGCTGTTTTTTTTCTGAAGAGGTGGGTGTGCCCGCTTTTGGTCGACGGCACTGCCACTGGGTCCCTCATAGTACAATAAAGTGTCTCTGGCAGTGGTGGTGCGCACCCAACGTCAGACACACCGTTGTAATATGAGGGGCCCTGGGCCTGTACCGCCGGCCACAAGACAGTTCCCCCTCCCCAGCTCAAACAGTGCTCTACCACTTGCAAAATTATCTCTCACAGCTCCACCAATGTTTAGTCTATGCGCTGACATCCTTCAATGCCTGGCACTGACAATACCATTGTATTGACATTTTTGTTATGTTAGGCCTTCGAAGCCTGTCTGTGGTCCCTCCTTCCACTAGGCCTCCACTGACCATTGTACTGCTGCCCGTGTACCCCTGGAACCAATTGTAAATTGGCAGCAGCCCTATTTTTTTATGTTAGGCCTTCGAAGCCTGTCTGCGGTCCCTCCTTCCACTTGGCCTCCACTGACCATTGTACTGCTGCCCGTGTACCCCTGGAACCAATGTAAAAGTGCCTACAGCCTGTCCAATTTGTTATGTTAGGCCTTCGAAGCCTGTCTGCGGTCCCTTCTTTCTACTACAACTACACTGACCAGACCACTGCCGCCCGTGTACCCCTGTAACCTATTTTAAAGTGCATACAGCCAATTTTTATTCTCTATTTTACAATTATAAAGCCCAGATGGACTACGCTGTACCACGGTAAGAGCTACCCAGTCGTCACTTCTTTTGCGAGAAAAGCCATCCCAGCACTACAGCATCATGTAAAAATCTGCATTGTCCATGCTCTCTGGCTATCTAATAGTAGAAAGGTGCACCTGACAACAGATGCATGGACCAGTAGGCATGTCCACGAAAGGTTAGATGTCCATTACGGCGCACTGGGTTAATGTTGTGGATGCATGGTCCACAGGGGACAGCCTACAAAGTCTGTCTGCAGTCCCAAATATAAATTGTCCTCCGCTTACCACACCAATGCTGCCTGTGTAACCCTGGAACATTTAATAAACTCCATTGACCAAAATTTGGGGTTTACAGCCTACTACCAGTGTCTGCCGCTCCAAGGTGTTCCCCGGGTTGCCTTTTCTGAGCTTTGATCTTCAGGCTCTTCTTAAGTAGTTGTTGAAAACAACACTGCATTCGGCCTACAAGTTGGGTCTGGGGTGTAGAGATGGTGTGTTCCACTCCAAGGTGTTCCCCAGGTTTCCTCGCCATTGCTGCGATCTTAATGCTCTCGTTTAGTAGTTGTTGGAAACTACAGTGCATTAGGCCTACAAATTGGGTATGGGGTGTAGAGAGATGGTGTGTTCCACTCCAAGGTGTTCCCCAGGTTTCCTCGCCATTGCTTCGATCTTCCTGCTCTCGTTTAGTAGTTGTTGGAAACTACGCTGCATTAGGCCTACAAATTGGGTATGGGGTGTAGAGAGACGGTGTGTTACACTCCAAGGTGTTCCCCAGGTTTCCTCTCCATTGCTTCGATCTTCCTGCTCTCGTTTAGTAGTTGTTGGAAACTACAGTGCATTAGGCCTACAAATTGGGTATGGGGTGTAGAGAGATGGTGTGTTCCACTCCAAGGTGTTCCCCAGGTTTCCTCGCCATTGCTGCGATCTTAATGCTCTCGTTTAGTAGTTGTTGGAAACTACACTGCATTAGGCCTACAAATTGGGTATGGGGTGTAGAGAGATGGTGTGTTCCACTCCAAGGTGTTCCCCAGGTTTCCTCGCCATTGCTGCGATCTTAATGCTCTCGTTTAGTAGTTGTTGGAAACTACAGTGCATTAGGCCTACAAATTGGGTATGGGGTGTAGAGAGATGGTGTGTTCCACTCCAAGGTGTTCCCCAGGTTTCCTCGCCATTGCTTCGATCTTCCTGCTCTCGTTTAGTAGTTGTTGGAAACTACGCTGCATTAGGCCTACAAATTGGGTATGGGGTGTAGAGAGACGGTGTGTTACACTCCAAGGTGTTCCCCAGGTTTCCTCTCCATTGCTTCGATCTTCCTGCTCTCGTTTAGTAGTTGTTGGAAACTACAGTGCATTAGGCCTACAAATTGGGTATGGGGTGTAGAGAGATGGTGTGTTCCACTCCAAGGTGTTCCCCAGGTTTCCTCGCCATTGCTGCGATCTTAATGCTCTCGTTTAGTAGTTGTTGGAAACTACACTGCATTAGGCCTACAAATTGGGTATGGGGTGTAGAGAGATGGTGTGTTCCACTCCAAGGTGTTCCCCAGGTTTCCTCGCCATTGCTTCGATCTTCTTGCTCTCGTTTAGTAGTTGTTGGAAACTACACTGCATTAGGCCTACAAATTGGGTATGGGGTGTAGAGAGACGGTGTGTTACACTCCAAGGTGTTCCCCAGGTTTCCTCGCCATTGCTTCGATCTTCCTGCTCTCGTTTAGTAGTTGTTGGAAACTACAGTGTATTAGGCCTACAAATTGGGTATGGGGTGTAGAGAGATGGTGTGTTACACTCCAAGGTGTTCCCCAGGTTTCATCCACATTGCTTCGGTCTTCCGACTCTCGTTTAGTAGTTGTTGGAAACTACACTGCATTAGGCCTACAAATTGGGTATGGGGTGTAGAGAGACGGTGTGTTACACTCCAAGGTGTTCCCCAGGTTTCCTCGCCATTGCTGTGATCTTAATGCTCTCGTTTAGTAGTTGTTGGAAACTACACTGCATTAGGCCTACAAATTGGGTATGGGGTGTAGAGAGACGGTGTGTTACACTCCAAGGTGTTCCCCAGGTTTCCTCTCCATTGCTTCGATCTTTCTGCTCTCGTTTAGTAGTTGTTGGAAACTACAGTGCATTAGGCCTACAAATTGGGTATGGGGTGTAGAGAGATGGTGTGTTACACTCCAAGGTGTTCCCCAGGTTTCATCCACATTGCTTCGGTCTTCCGACTCTCGTTTAGTAGTTGTTGGAAACTACAGTGCATTAGGCCTACAAATTGGGTATGGGGTGTAGAGAGATGGTGTGTTCCACTCCAAGGTGTTCCCCAGGTTTCCTCGCCATTGCTGCGATCTTAATGCTCTCGTTTAGTAGTTGTTGGAAACTACAGTGCATTAGGCCTACAAATATGGTATGGGGTGTAGAGAGATGGTGTGTTCCACTCCAAGGTGTTCCCCAGGTTTCCTCGCCATTGCTTCGATCTTCCTGCTCTCGTTTAGTAGTTGTTCGAAACTACACTGCATTAGGCCTACATATTGGGGTATGGGGTGTAGAGAGATGGTGTGTTACACTACAAGGTGTTCTCCAGGTTGCCTTTTCTGAGCTTCTATGTTCAGGCTCTCATTAAATTGTGGTTAAATGGAACAACTGCATTTGGCGTACTAGTTGGTTTGGGGCCTACTATCGGTGTCTACCACTCCTTGCTGTTCTCCTGGTTTCCTGTCCTGAAATTCCATTTTCAGGCTCTCGTTAAGTAGTTGTTAATGTTAGACTGCATTTGGCCTACTAGTTGGGTTGGGGCCTACTATCGGTGTCTGCCACTCCTTGCTGTTCTCCTCCACTGAACAAAGCTGTGCCGCCTGTTTACTACGGTTGCCAATTTTGAACTGCATTTCGACTACTTACTGATTTAGGCCTACTCTCTGTGTCAGCCTCTCATTCCAGTTGTCCTCCACTGCAATGCCCCCTGGTTAGTCCTGTGTTACCAATTTTGAACTGCATTTAGCCCACTTTATTCTTTGGGCCTATATCTGTGTTTCCTCCTCATCCTGCCCATTGCCCAGCCAGTGATAGATGAGTCTGCTGGTACATTGACCCATAACGCTAAATTCCCCGTGCACGCTACACAGCAAGATTGTGACTCTGCTGAAAGTCAGGTTCCCCTTCCCGCATACCATACCACCTTACACGGGGACAAAGAGGAAAGTGCAGATGAAAGTGCAGGTTCCTTCATCAGGTGGGGGGAGGAATACTAGTTGGCGACGTCACTGGCACAGGGCCTCTCATAGTACGCAAAAGTGTTGCTGCCGGTGGGAGGCGCCCCCGCCGTGCAAACACACCGCTGTACTTTGAGGGGCCCTGTGCCAGTGCCAGTGCCAACGAGTGGGCCCCCCCTGCTTGCTCAGTATCACAGCACTTGCAAAGTTGAAATACTTTCCTCTCCCTGCTCCACTGCCGTGACGCGTTCCAGATTTCCTGGGCCCACTAATTACTTGAACCAGCCCTACCCCCCACAACTTTAGCCAAATGACCCCCAATTTCAAATGCCTTCCAATTATTATAAGCTAAATTACGATTGACAAGCTTCAGTAAAAAGAATGGATGTTTTTGCCATTAAAATGGGCAGTGTAGGTGTTTTCCTGGCCTCCACTCACTGCCGATTATGCTCCCCCATTGACTTGCATTGGGTTTCAAGTTTCGGGCGATACCCGACTTTTTGCGATAATCGGCCGATTCCACTCGACTCGACTTCTAAGATAGTCGGGTTTCGCGAAACACGACTCGACTCTAAAAAGGTCAAGGTCGCTCAACCCTAGTCCCAAGATTGTTTGATAATAATTTTTTTTATAAGCACTGCAATCCAATACTTTTAATCAGGTACGGACTGGGGCTGAAATTCAGCCCTGGCATTTGAAATCACACAGGCCCATGTTGTCTCCGTCCCCATGAACTGGGTGGGATATATTACTAATATTAAGGAAAGGAAGATTTACTACAAGACCAATATTTCTAATGATACCCGGGCCTGCTGGGCTAAGTGACAGAGTCAGCAACTTTGTGCTCCATCACAACTCTTAACAGTATGGGTATCTTGCGAACACTGATTTTGTTAACAACCTAGCAGACAAGGCAACCCACGACCAGACAGGCCCTTCTGGCATTTGCCAGCATTGCCAGATGGCCAGTCCGGCCCTGCTTTTAATACACGGTAATTCACTCTCTACTTTACCTGGAAAAATTGCTGTACCTTCTAAACAAGTCAGTCAACAGTACTCAAATTTGGATTGTACATACTTTTGTTCATAAGAAGTGAAAATCAATGAACCTTAGTAACAGCGACGAGAAACATCCTTGCATCGAGTCGTCTGACCAACTTTTTGCCCCGCCAGTCATCTCCACTACAAGATAGACTTACTGTACTTCTTTCTGCACATCGGTAGCTTTTGTGTGGTGCCTGCATTTAACTCTTAATGAATTACTTATTTATGTGTTAGCAATGTACAGATACAGTTGGAGAAGCATGTTTTCATTTTGAAAACTTATTGAAAAACTGAGCTCTTAAAGAGGTGCCAAGAAGTTTGAAGGTTGAAATCTGCTATCCAAACTGTGTATTGAAGATTACTTTGATGACGGAGTAATCCTCAAGAGACTATGGCCACCAAGATCGTTTGAATAGATTTATTTCCTTTGGGGTCAATTGAAGAGTTGGGTGTACACTAACAAGCCACAAACATTACAGGCAATCTGAGAGAACATACAGCGATAAATATTTAGCAATGACCCCAGATGTCCTGCTGATTGCATTCAATGATATGGAACGACGCGTGCTTGGATGTGAACGAAAAAATCAGTTTCTCATGAACCAAAGTATATACAGTCCAAATGTCAGTACAATAAATCATCTCTTTTTGAAGTTACAGCAATTTTCCCACGTAGGGTAGTGAGGGAATTATCCTGTATAATGTTTTGGCTATAATCCTAACCCTCTTCTGATAAATATTATGAGTGACAGAAAAGGAGAGGTGCTAGGCACTGTTGTGTAGAGTGGATTGACAGCTATTGTATTTATGTATATATATATATATATATATATATATATATATATACAGTTAGGGCCAGAGATATTTGGACAGTGACACAATTTTCGCGAGTTGGGCTCTGCATGCCACCACATTGGATTTGAAATGAAACCTCTACAACAGAATTCAAGTGCAGATTGTAACGTTTAATTTGAAGGGTTGAACAAAAATATCTGATAGAAAATGTAGGAATTGTACACATTTCTTTACAAACACTCCACATTTTAGGAGGTCAAAAGTAATTGGACAAATAAACATAACCCAAACAAAATATTTTTATTTTCAATATTTTGTTGCAAATCCTTTGGAGGCAATCACTGCCTTAAGTCTGGAACCCATGGACATCACCAAACGCTGGGTTTCCTCCTTCTTAATGCTTTGCCAGGCCTTTACAGCCGCAGCCTTCAGGTCTTGCTTGTTTGTGGGTCTTTCCGTCTTAAGTCTGGATTTGAGCAAGTGAAATGCATGCTCAATTGGGTTTAGATCTGGAGATTGACTTGGCCATTGCAGAATGTTCCACTTTTTGGCACTCATGAACTCCTGGGTAGCTTTGGATGTATGCTTGGGGTCATTGTCCATCTGTACTATGAAGCGCCGTCCAATCAACTTTGCAGCATTTTGCTGAATCTGGGCTGAAAGTATATCCCGGTACACTTCAGAATTCATCTGGCTACTCTTGTCTGCTCTTATGTCATCAATAAACACAAGTGACCCAGTGCCATTGAAAGCCATGCATGCCCATGCCATCACGTTGCCTCCACCATGTTTTACAGAGGATGTGGTGTGCCTTGGATCATGTGCCGTTCCCTTTCTTCTCCAAACTTTTTTCTTCCCATCATTCTGGTACAGGTTGATCTTTGTCTCATCTGTCCATAGAATACTTTTCCAGAACTGAGCTGGCTTCTTGAGGTGTTTTTCTGCAAATTTAACTCTGGCCTGTCTATTTTTGGTATTGATGAATGGTTTGCATCTAGATGTGAACCCTTTGTATTTACTGTCATGGAGTTTTCTCTTTACTGTTGACTTAGAGACAGATACACCTACTTCACTGAGAGTGTTTTGGACTTCAGTTGATGTTGTGAACGGGTTCTTCTTCACCAAATTAATTATGCGGCGATCATCCACCACTGTTGTCATCCGTGGACGCCCAGGCCTTTTTGAGTTCCCAAGCTCACCAGTCAATTCCTTTTTTCTCAGAATGTACCCAACTGTTGATTTTGCTACTCCAAGCATGTCTGCTATCTCTCTGATGGATTTTTTCTTTTTTTTCAGCCTCAGGATGTTCTGCTTCACCTCAATTGAGAGTTCCTTTGACCGCATGTTGTCTGCTCACAGCAACAGCTTCCAAATGCAAAACCACACACCTGGAATCCACCCCTGACCTTTTAACTACTTCATTGATTACAGGTTAACGAGGGAGACGCTTTCAGAGTTAATTGCAGCCCTTAGAGTCCATTGTCCAATTACTTTTGGTCCCTTGAAAAAGAGGACGCTATGCATTACAGAGCTATGATTCCTAAACCCTTTCTCCGATTTGGATGTGGAAACTATCATATTGCAGCTGGGAGTGTGCACTTTCAGCCCATATTATATATATAATTGTATTTCTGAACATGTTTTTGTAAACAGCTAAAATAACAAAACTTGTGTCACTGTCCAAATATTTCTGGCCCTAACTATATATATATATATATATATATATATATATATATATATATATATATAATATACTGGATATATATAAGGTGGGCCATTTATTTGGATACATCTAAATACAATGGGAAAGGTTGGTGATATCAACTTCCTGTTTGTGGCACGTTAGTATATGGGAGGGAGAAACTTTTCAAGATGGGTGGTGACCATGGCGGCCATTTTTTAAGTCGGCCATTTTGTATCCAACTTTATTTTTTTTCAATGGGAAGAGGGTTATGTGACACATCATACTTATTGAGAATTTCACAAGAAAAGCAATGCTGTGCTTGGTTTTAACGTAACTTTATTCTTTCATGAGTTGTTTACAAGTTTCTCTTTGTTTACAGATTTGGCATGTCTCAGAGGTTAACCCGTGAGGAGCAGACAGAAATTGTGTTGATGTCTGGTGAACGCAGTATCTGGGTCATTGCAGCATATTTCATTGCAAGACATCCTATGCAAGAAAACTGTTACCATTCCCATTATATTTAGGTGTATCCATTGTAAGATTGTAGTTGCATCATACGTAGTGAAGAGGCAGGGACCCACAAAGTTCCAACACAGTCTCTTTAATGTGTTTCCTCACAGCATTAAAGTCCAGTTCACAAAATGAATATAGCTTCAGTGTATATTATCAGTGTATTCAGTTCACACCAGTTCATAGCAATACATATCATAAGGCTTTAGATTTGCAGTCCCTAAACAGGCCAGACTACCCTTGTCCAGTTTCCCTGGGCGACTGCACGCCATATTGCAGTCTCCATACACACAGCCTCATATGTTGCAGATACTACACACGCCAGTCCCCTCCGACTAGTTCCCGTGGGTGTCCTGCATCACTGTTTCACAGTCTCTTACAGTCTCTTTACTCACACAGCCATAGACAGCACAGGATATCCTCCAGTTAGCAGTCGGGCACCATATCCACCTGTTTGCAATCTTTACACATGCTAGTCCTCTTTCGGGCACATGACATCCACCTCCGGGCACAGGACTGTCCACATTCGTCTCCTTTGTGCACAGGACATCCATCTCCGGGCACAGGGCTCTCCACATCCGAGAGCAGTACCATGGACGACTTGCATCGCTGTATACGCTGTGGGTGCCAGGCTATTCAGCTGCCCTGGGTGCTGGCTTCGCTGGCCTTTGCCTCCATGCACTCAGCCAGCACTCTGCAGACCTCTGCTCTGTACACCAGCACATACCAGACTGACACTGATGTGCACCTCACACACCTGACACCTGACACACCCATACCACTCATGCAGGGCTTTTAACACCCACAAACTTGCTAGAAGGAAAACCCGAACCAGAAATTCTAGACTCCTGTGCACACCTATAGACTTCATCAGTCTGCATGCACAATCTGGGGAGAACACACAGCGACCCCTACCTGTGACACGAGTCTCTACCTCACATTGCAATCACAGCTACACCTGCGACTGCCATTCACTTCTATGGCCTTCATACGCCTCTGTGCACATTCTGGGGAGCACGAACAGTGCCCCCTAGCTGTAACAGGGGTCACTGTTTCACACCATATAAATGGCCCACCCAAAAAGATTGCCTCATCACTGAACATAATGTTCTGTGCAAACTGAGGGTCCTTTTCCAATATTTGTTTTGCCTATTCTGCAAATTCAGCACTCCGATCCGGGTCACTAACTATTCCCAATTTATTTAGGTGCATCCGTAAAAATGGTCCACCCTGTATGTATGTATATATATATATATATATATATATATATATACATATATATATAGATAGTCAAGGCGTTCCTCAAAGCACTGCTTAATACTAGTGTTATGATTGTGTTACAACCCACTGGAGAAAATTGGTAACAAATTAAAGACTGCAACTGACCATGCCAACTCCTGTACAGACTAGAGATCCTGACCAGCAATCCCTAAAGGTTTCTGCATGAGCATATACAGCCCTAACCACAGACTAAAAGATGTGAAAACAGACCTAATCGGCCTGAAAGGCTGTTGAGCACTTCACATTCCTCCTAAAGAATCGGCGGCAGCAAAAGGTGTAAATTACATCTAAAAGGGAAAATGTACTGAAAAAAAAGGAAAGATCTCAGAGTGAGTATAGTAAACCATGAAATGCAAAATAAACTATAAAGTATGTACTGTTAGATTATATGATGCATACTTCCTAAAAAGAAGATAGGTGCAAAGTAAAGAACAGAAACAGCCAAGAGATAAATCCTAGTTGGAATTTCACAGACTGTCCTCACACTATAGCAGAATGGCTGAACATCCACAAGAAACTATTATCAGCAGGAAATGCCAGCAGATGGACAGAATATAAAGCTTCACCGAAAAGGTGATAGGGCAGACAAATGAAAACACCTCTGCTATGTTAAACAGACTGCAGCCAGAATAACAGAACCTAAAGACCCAGAAAAAAAGGTGTATCTACTGTGGCTCGGAGAACAGATAAGCTGACCTCAATCCACTGGCTCAAAAGTTCAAACTTAGGAGCAAAACAGTATCCCCCTTCTACAAGGGGCAACAGGACCCAAAAAGATCTCCATTCATTGATGCCGCTGACAGAATTCTCTCACTTGGTGTCCCACATGCAAATCTTCTGGATCTACCCAGGAATAATGAGAGGCTTTAGACCTGGCTCAATAACATCTATTGACATCACCCATCAACATTCTTTTTAGCACTCTGTCACCAAAAGGACCTTGAAACGGCTCTCAGAGGAGCCAGATATCAGAGGAACAGAAAAATCAAGAGATCAGAGTGAAAAAGAGGGCCAACCACTTAGCTGTGTCAGCATACAGTAAATTTTATGATCAGCAAAGACCGTTATTCTATGCCTAACCCCCTACAACCAAGGCAAATATTTTTCGAAAGCTCTCTTAACAGTCAAGAGTACCCAATCACCTATATCACAGTTGGACTACTCTGAAAGAACAGCAAACATCCCCACAGATGAAGCGTCTACCTCAACCAAAAAAGGCAAATCGACATTGATTGACTGAAGACAGAAAATTTAGATTTCATAAATGACAGAGATTTAGATAAACAACTGGAAAAGCAAAAATTCCCCCAAGACTTAACCTCGCAAGTTTCCCAATTGATAGTAAGATTGTATTTCAGTAACCAGGGCATACCGAACACAACTTTAGCTAGCAAGGAAGGAAGAATCATGAATGAAATAGATTCTGTGTGTAACACACCTACTCTCAATCACATATTCTCCATCTTAGAAGTAACACGACTTTGGGTAAGGGGAGAATTATCAATTGCAATTACTTGAGTAAGATGACCAAGAGTTGAAACTGCGTACCCACACTCGATAGCAAAATCACAGTCAATGAGATCTAATGCAAAATCTGAGTCAACAAATGCAGAGGTAACTATAACTCAAGATTTGGTAATCAAAGATGCTTGTAAAAAACAGCCAAGAGTGTGCATGGGAGATAACCTCAAACTTTTTGAACAAACGTATTAATGATTCTTTTCCTTCTGTTTAGCTTTAAAGAATTCATTTTTGTATTTGAAACACTGAATCATTTCATAACCCGTTGGACTGCATTATAGAAAGAAACGAGCAGGTATTTCAAGTTAATTACCTCCTTGGACTCTCTGCAGGCCCCAGTTTGCATTGGTTCTCCTGCCTCAATAGGATGAGAAGGAAAAGTGACAAAAACACTGTCAAATGTTTTCTTATCCCTAAGACATCTGTCCAAATGCGCTGCTAGTGACATGGTCTGATGCAGAGACAACAGAGAGGGTCTAAAACCATCATATCTGGCTAGAAAGACCCTGGCAAAATTGACTGCAGAGAGCTGGGTCATTCCAGGAGGTTTCCACTGCCCGGCATCTGAACTGAAAGCTGTAGTCATCTATGCTACCATTTACCTGAACCAACCTGCGAATAATTGATTCAGGAACAGCAACTTTATCAGAGTCATCATAAATGAGCCCCGGAGCAGGCAAAAAAGCATCAACTGAATAAAGCACTGGAGAATCCTCAGCTAGAGAAAATATCCAAGCCTGAGGATCTATGCCGAGCAGCGATAGTACAAAACCCATGCATTGACTCTCTCCTTCGTATTGTATGAGGCAAGATGGAGACTAAAAAATAACTTACATGAAGAAAGAAAAATGGAAAACTTACTTCAGTCCTCATCAAAAGAATCCGTGAAATGAACCTTAGAAGGGGGTTTTAGGTGTAGTAGAACATGAGTAGCCACAATTAACACATGCTGCTTGATCATTGCCATCTCCGACGAGAAGGACCACAATTGCACAGTCGGGGGTGTACAACATCAATTATAACTTTTCAGATCACAAACAAAAATGGAGTGGGCTGGTGATAATATTGTATGCCATTGGCACGCGATCACTGGGGGTCGTAATAAATTTGCTTCTTATCTAACCAATTCATGTACACATATCACAAATGCATCACAAACATTTACACAGTACATGTGAAAGTGGTTTCTTTTACAGTATGCTCATGGAATATCAGATTTATTATTTATGCAGCAAAGGTTGCAGGGTAAAGGATTTGGCTTCATTGAGGAATAGCTAATACACTAGATGTCAGAACATGATGGAAAAATGGCTGACAAACTAAACTGTAAAATACAGATGACCAGCAGCAGTCTGTATAAACTGTCATGACCCACTATAGACTTCACAACTATCGATTGAAGTGATCTGGGTGAAGTTGGATTAGGAGAAACAGGCTTAATCGGTATATTATTCTTAAATGGCAGAACTGTGGTGGAAATATACCTTATTCTTCTTCCTTATATTTCACTGTTAGGTATAAATTATAGTTTGTGTCAAAAATTGTCAAGATGGCTACCCTGAGGTTTAGAGATGCAGATTTCCTTATTTTATAGGTTGTAAAAAGATTTTTTGTCATTTGAAAGTACTGCTATGTGCCGTCAGTCAAATTGTGTCTGCAAAGTACTGATTTATCAGTGATTGTGATACCATATAATAAACCAGCAAGAATGTTCTTCCAAAGGAATTACAGTGAAAACACATTGAGGAGTCCTGTTTGGAATAGCTTCCTCATGTCAATCACAGATACATTTTCTCAATATTCTTACGTTTCATTTCTTCGAAACATAATTTAACAATAAGTCTAGGTTAGGCAGACAAGTTTTATGCTGTTCATGAAGATAGTTTTCAATTCTTTTGAATAAGTTACATACGTTTTAGTGTATAAAACAAGTATTTAACCCTTTTAGGACCATCACATTTTTTTATTTTGTGCTTTTGTTTTTTCCTCATCTTCTTCCAAGAGCCATAATGTGTTTATTTTTCCATTGACATAGACATATGAAAACTTGATATTGCAGGGAATGCTGAGGTTTTGAATGATTATATTAATTTCACCATATAGTGTCCTAAAAAACAGGAAAACAATTCCAAGTGGGATGAAATGGTAAAAAAAAATGCAATTCCGTCATTGTTTTTTTTAGATTTTGTATTTACATTGTGCAGTAACAATGATGTGGAAACATGATTGTCTAGTACAGTCTGATATTGGAATACCAAACTTGCATATTTTTTTCTTTCTAATTAAGTGATAAAAAACAGAATATTGGAAAACTTTTTACCTTTTTTTATTTTTCATATGCATTTCTTTTTTGATTGTACCACATGCTGCAATATCACAGTATTGCAGTATATAAGCAAAAACTTTAGCACCTATGGAGTTGGACCATGCTTCACTGGACTACTAAAACGATATTGAGGCAGACGTTGAGTATTTGGTCTAGTCAATACATGTAAGCCAAAACCAGGTGAGGAACAATCAGAGGAAAAGACAACACATTGGGGAATTGACCATGACATTACATTGGGCCGAATTCTTACCTATGTCTCCTGCAATCTGTCCTGTACCTGCCAGTAGATCACCATGGTGAACGTGCTCTGTACGGTGCATGTTAGCAAAAGGGGCTGTGATGGCACCCTTTTGTTTAAAAAAAAAGGATTTTACATTGGGGAATTGGGCATGACATTCCATTGGGCCGACTTCTTAACTCAGTCGCCTGCAATCTAAAATGTACCTGCCACTAGATCACCAGGGTGAACGTGCTCAATACTGTTATAGGCCTTTGAAGTTTGGGCTAGGGGCATGTGATGGCACTAGTGTATTTTTAAGAAAGGTACCACCATTGGGGAATTGTTTGGCAGATCATGCACTGCATTAAAAGTCTCAGAGACCCACACTACTACATTAGCCCTAATTCTTAACTCTGTCTCCTGCAATGTCTCTTCATTATCTCCGATGACATGACCAGGGTGCATGTGCTCAGTAATGTTATAGGCAGGTGATTTCTGGGCACGGGGGCTGTGAAGACAATATTTCATTTTGTAAAAACAGGTCCCCACATTGGGGAATTGGGCATTACATTACATTGGGCGTACTTCTTAAGTCTGTCCCCTGCAATATGTCCTTTAACTGCCACTAGATGACCAGGGTGAACGTGGTCTGTAAGGGGCATTTAGGTGTAGGGGGCTGTGATGGCACTATTTTAATCAGTTAAAAAAGAACCCCACATTGGGAAATTGGGCATGGCATTTCATTGGGCCTTCTTCTTAACTCTGACTCTTGCAATGTCTCTTGTTTAACTGCTTTCTAGATCACCAGGGTGAACGTGCTTTGAACTGTTATAGGCCGGTGAAGTTTGGTCAAGGGGGGCTGTGATGGCACTAATTTATTTTTCCAAAACATACCCCCCATTGGTGAAGCCACATCCTTCTTGGAAAACACTTCATAACAGTTGTGTACCTTAAACAGCTCACTTGAAAAGCTCTTTTTTGTGTTGCCTGGTTGCTAACATTGGACACAATACACTTCATATAAATTTGATAAAGCAATGCTGTTACTTTGCCTCAGTTTTTCACTAAAAATATAGCTTTGTCCACTATATTTGTTTCTCTCCTTGCGAGCCTTAACTTTGTCTGCCTCATATGTACAAATGGAGAATATATAAATGGCAATTTGTAAACAAGATTGAAATACTGTATACTGAATGCATTCAGACAATCACACAGCTACATTTCTTGTAAAACATTTAGATATGTGACAGACAATGCTAATAGTGACACAATCTTGATAAATGTTTGTTTATTCACTTCACAAACAGTTTTAAGCCTCTATGTGTTTGCTGTTTGTCATTGTAAAACATTAAGGTTTACTGAAACTATGCCTGTGGTGGTTTGATCAAAATCCTTGTGGCTTTTATTTTCTAGGGGTTTATTGCCCCTCGTCTGATGACTCCACGATATCTCAGTTTCATCCAACCTTGAAAAGTTGCCACTTGAAGGTGTGGGTGAAACTAGAGTTACTACATAGTGTTATTCACTATATAAGACCGGAGAAACATGACTAAGACAGATGGCAAAACTGGGATACCTGTACATGTACAGTGTGCTGATACCTGCATAATTGGGGACTCCCATGCAGTACAGTAATCTCCCAGGGGCTCATTGGGCACATTCAGTTTGTGAATTCCAAGGCATAATGGGGTGCATATGACTATGCAGCAGGGCTCACCTTCCTGCCAATGTATAAAACCAAGGAGTATGGAACACAAAATGCATATTGTGAAGTGGATTTTCATGGGCACATCCACTATGTCGGTTCCAAGGCCTAATGGGGTGCATATGACTATGCAGCAGGGCTCGCCTTCCTGCCAATGTGTAAAATCAAGGAGTATGGAGAACAAAATGCATATTGTAAAGTGGATTTTCATGGGCCCATCCAGTATGTGGGTTCCAAGGCCTAATGGGGTGCATATGACTATGCAGCAGGGCTCGCCTTCCTGTCAATGTATAAAACCAAGGAGTATGGAGCACAAAATGCATATTGTAAAGTGGATTTTCCTGGGTTCATCTACTATGTGGGTTCCAAGGCCTAATGGGGTGCATACGACTATGCAGCAGGGCTGGTCTTGCCGCCAATGTGTAAAACAAAGGAGTATGGAGCACAAAATGCATACTGTAAAGTGGATTTTCCTAGGTCCATCCACTATGTGGGTTCCAAGGCCTAATGGGGTGCATACGACTATGCAGCAGGGCTGGTCTTGCCGCCAATGTGTAAAACAAAGGAGTCTGCAGTACAAAATGCATATTGGGAAGTGGATTTTCATGGGCCCATCCAGTATGTGGGTTCCAAGGCCTAATGGGGTGCATATGACTATGCAGCAGGGCTTGCCTTCCTGTCAATGTGCACTCCCTAACAGAAGTTATTTCGCTTATCCATGTTATGTAAATAAAAGCTTATAACCTGTTGTTAAATTCTTCCATTGGTTGTATAAATTATTCTTTTGAAAGCTGAAACCCTCCGAAATGTGGTTTAGGTTGAGAAAATAAATTGGCATCAATGCAGAAATATTGATCAGTTAGTGGACACAGAATGGTCAGATTTTGGCAACACAAAAGTTTTGTCACCTGGTCATATAATGCACCGAATCCTAGTTTACATCCTCACCTGTGCTCAGTAAGAGATCGGTTAATTAGTGTGTGTGTATAGAAAGAAAGTCAGCACCCTAGACCTTCACTTGAACTGCAACTTGAGCTCTGACAACATGCCAAAAATCCACCCTGCAATCAAAGCCTGGATTATCAAGAGGCTGAAGACCAGATCCACTGCAGAGGTGGCTGGCACCTTCAATGTGTCTCAGCGTCAAGTGCAAAGAATTCAAAAAAAGAATTGAAGAGACTGGAGATGTGTTTGACAAGCCCAGGTCCGGCAGACCCTGCAAGACAACTGCTCAGGAGGAACGTGTGTTGGTTAAAAAATCCAAAGCAAACTCCTCTTCCAATGCAGCAGAGCCCCAACAGGCCTGGTCACCTAGAATAGTTTGTAGGATTCTGTCTCGCAATAGCCTCCATGGTCGAATCAGTGCCCAGAAGCCAGCACTAAACAAAAGGCAAATAAAAAACCTGAGGCATTTGCAAACTCCCACAGCCTGCTAAACAGATGGAAACTGGAAAAGTGGCAGAAGGTGGATTTCTCTGATGAGTCTTCAGTAGAATTACACCACAGCCACCGCAAATACTGCAGGAGACCTACTGGAGCCCGTATGGATCCAAAATACACCCAGAAAACAGTTAAATTTGGTGGTATAAAGATCATGGTCTGGGGTTACATTTAGTATGGGGGTGTGCAAAACATTTGCAAGGTGGAAGGCAATATCAATAGCCTAAAATATCAAGAAGTATTAGCTACCTCTTATATTCCAACTCATAAAAGGGGTCAAATTCTGCAGCAGGATTGGGCTTCATCTCATACATCCATCTCTACAACAAAGTTCCTCCAGGCAAAAAAGATCAAGGTGCTCAAGGACTGGCCAGCCCAGTCACCAGACATGAATATCATTGAGCATATTTGGGGTAAGATGAAAAAGGAATCTTGGAAGACAAAACCAAAGAATCTAGATGAACTCTTGGAGGCATGTAAGACTGCATTCTTTGCTATTCCTGATGACTTCAATAATAAATTGTATGAATCATTGTTGAACCGCATGGATGCAGTCCTTCAAGCTCATGGAAGTCACACAAAATATTAAATATGACTCTAAAAGCACTACAACTTCATTCACCAATGTTATGCAACATATATTTGTATTTTAAGTTAATTATTTGATTGAATATCACATTACTTTCTGTGGGCGACAAAACTTTTGTTTGCCAAAATCTGATCATTCCGTGTCCATTAACTGATCAATATTACTGCATTGATGCCAATTTATCTTCTTAACCTTAACCCCATTTCGGAGGGTTTCAGCTTTCAAAAGAATAATTTATACAACCAATGGATGAATTTAACATCGGGTTATAAGCTTTTATTTACATAACATGGATAAGCGACATAACTTCTGTCAGGGAGTGTATAAAATAAAGGAGTATGGAGCACAAAATGCATATTGTGAAGTGGTTTTTCATGGCCAAATCCACTATGTGAGTTCCAAGGCCTAATGGGGTGCATATGAATATGCAGCAGGGCTCGCCTTCCTGTGAATGGATAAAACCAAGGAGTATGGAGCACAAAATGAATATTGTGAAGTGGTTTTTCATGGGTCCATCCACTATGTGGGTTCCAAGGCCTAATGGGGTGCATATGACAATGCAGCAGGGCTCGCCTTCCTGCCAATGTATAAAACAAAGGAGTATGGAGCACAAAATGCATATTGTGAAGTGGATTTTCATGGGCCCATCCAATATGTGGGTTCCAAGGCCTAAGGGGGTGCATATGAATATGCAGCAAGGCTCGCCTTCCTGCCAATGTATAAAACCAAGGAGTATGAAGCACAAAATGCATCTTGTGAAGTGGATTTTCCTTGGCCCATCCACTATGTGGGTTCCAAGGCTTATTGGGGTGCATATGAATTGGTAGCAGGGCAGGCCTTGCATTCAATGCAACATTTTTTCAGGAGGCCCTCCTGGACATCTTATGACAGGGGTATTGTGGTGAATCGTTATTCTTGGCAGCCCATCCACTCACAGCATAGGCTACAACAGCTTAGGAAGCCTAAGTGGGGGAGGAAATTTTCAGTCTGCGGCTAAATATTTGGCCTTACAGGCAAGTCATTAACCTGCACAGGATGTACCTTAACATATTCCCAAGCAAAACTGTGCTGTTGCTTTTGGATCGTGGCACAGAATTCCAACATTTGAATACCCAGCATCCAGACCAGCTGGATGCCCTGCAGTCCTGCAGTATTCTAACATAGGAGCAGTGTGCCATGGCACCCTGTCTCATCTCCCCTGGAGGTCAGATACAAAGACCACGACCGTATTTCCAGTGCAGTGTTATGGCAGCAAGTTTAAGACCCTTTCCTCCCACATAAGACCAGGGCTGCGCAGCTGCTTATGGATCACCGTGCAGACTTTGAAAATTGAATACTCACCACTCGGGCAGCTGGATGCATTATAGTCCTGTGGTATTCCAACACAGGATCAGAGCAACACAGCACCTCTTCTCATCTCCTCCAAGGTTCAGAAACAGAGAAAGAGCATGCCACTCACCTTGTGTGCACTAACAGCAGCAGGTAAAATCCATTTTTCTCCTACATACTACTGATCAGGGGTGTCAAACTGCATTCCTTGAGGGCTGCAAACAGGTCATGTTTTCAGGATTTCCTTGTACTGCACAGGTGATAATTTAATCCCCTACACAAATAATGAGTTGGTGATTAATGTTATGAACTGGTGGTTTAGAAACACAATGGACCTGGTGGTTAAGAGCACACAAAGTGACCTGA
The DNA here is from genome assembly GCF_032444005.1 of Ranitomeya imitator. Lineage (NCBI taxonomy): Eukaryota > Metazoa > Chordata > Amphibia > Anura > Dendrobatidae > Ranitomeya > Ranitomeya imitator. The sequence goes on along the minus strand of NC_091285.1, from coordinate 157,590,254 downwards.
TAGTTACTAATAACATAGGACGAGCACTGAGACGTGGGAACTCTGCTGACCGCAATCCCTAATCCTATCACACCACACTAGAAGTAGCCGTGGAGCGCTCCTGACCAGACCTAGGCGCCTCGGCACAGCCTAAGAAACTAGCTAGCCCTGAAGATAGAAAAATAAGCCTACCTTGCCTTAGAGAAATTCCCCAAAGGAAAAGGCAGCCCCCCACATATAATGACTGTGAGTAAAGATGAAAATACAAACACAGAGATGAAATAGATTTTAGCAAAGTGAGGCCCGACTTACTGAATAGACCGAGGATAGGAAAGATAGCTTTGCGGTCAGCACAAAAACCTACAAACAACCACGCAGAGGGCGCAAAAAGACCCTCCGCACCGACTAACGGTACGGAGGTGCTCCCTCTGCGTCCCAGAGCTTCCAGCAAGCAAGACAAACCAAAATAACAAGCTGGACAGAAAAAATAGCAAACCAAGAAACACAAGCAGAACTTAGCTTATGTAGGGAAGACAGGCCACAAGAACGATCCAGGAGAGAGCAAGACCAATACTGGAACATTGACTGGAGGCAAGGAACAAAGAACTAGGTGGAGTTAAATAGAGCAGCACCTAACGACTTAACCTCGTCACCTGAGGAAGGAAACTCAGAAGCCGCAGCCCCACTCACATCCACCAGAGGAAGCTCATGGACAAAACCAGCCAAAGTACCACTCATGACCACAGGAGGGAGCTTGACCACAGAATTCACAACAGTACCCCCCCCCCCTTGAGAAGGGGTCACCGAACCCTCACCAGAGCCCCCAGGCCAACCAGGATGAGCCAAATGAAAGGCACGAACCAGATCGGCAGCATGAACATCAGAGGCAAAGACCCAGGACTTATCTTCCTGACCATAACCCTTCCACTTAACCAGGTACTGGAGTTTCCATCTCGAAATACGAGAATCCAAAATCTTCTCCACTATATACTCCAACTCCCCCTCAACCAAAACCGGGGCAGGAGGATCAACGGATGGAACCACAGGTGCCACGTATCTCCGCAACAATGACCTATGGAATACATTATGGATGGAAAAAGAAGCTGGAAGGGTCAAACGAAAAGACACAGGATTAAGAACCTCAGAAATTCTATACGGACCAATGAAACGAGGCTTAAACTTAGGAGAGGAAACTTTCATAGGAATATAACGAGACGACAACCAAACCAAATCCCCAACACGAAGTCAGGGACCCACACAGCGCCTGCGGTTAGCGAAACGTTGAGCCTTCTCCTGGGACAATGTCAAATTGTCCACCACATGAGTCCAAATCTGCTGCAACCTATCCACCACAGTATCCACACCAGGACAGTCCGAAGACTCAACCTGCCCTGAAGAGAAACGAGGATGGAAACCAGAATTGCAGAAAAACGGCGAAACCAAAGTAGCTGAGCTGGCCCGATTATTAAGGTCGAACTCAGCCAAAGGCAAAAAGGACACCCAATCATCCTGATCAGCAGAAACAAAACATCTCAGATATGTTTCCAAGGTCTGATTGGTTCGTTCAGTTTGGCCATTTGTCTGAGGATGGAAAGCCGAGGAAAAAGACAAATCAATGCCCATCCTAGCACAAAAGGCTCGCCAAAACCTCAAAACAAACTGGGAACCTCTGTCAGAAACGATGTTCTCCGGAATGCCATGTAAATGAACCACATGTTGGAAAAACAATGGCACCAAATCAGAGGAGGAAGGCAATTTAGACAAGGGTACCAAATGGACCATCTTAGAGAAGCAATCACAAACCACCCAAATGATCGACATCTTTTGAGAGACAGGGAGATCCGAAATAAAATCCATAGAGATATGTGTCCAGGGCCTCTTCGGGACCGGCAAGGGCAAAAGCAACCCACTGGCACGAGAACAGCAGGGCTTAGCCCGAGCACAAATCCCACAGGACTGCACAAACGAACGCACATCCCGCGACAGAGACGGCCACCAAAAGGATCTAGCCACCAAATCTCTGGTACCAAAGATTCCAGGATGACCAGCCAACACCGAACAATGAACCTCAGAGATAACTCTACTCGTCCATTTATCAGGGACAAACAGTTTCTCCGCTGGGCAACGGTCAGGTCTATTAGCCTGAAATTTTTGCAGCACCCGCCGCAAATCAGGGGAGATGGCAAACAAAATTACCCCCTCTTTGAGAATACCCGCCGGCTCAGGCAAACCCGGAGAGTCGGGCACAAAACTCCTAGACAGGGCATCCGCCTTCACATTCTTAGAGCCCGGAAGGTACGAAACCACAAAGTCAAAACGGGAGAAAAACAGCGACCAATGAGCCTGTCTAGGATTCAACCGTTTGGCAGACTCGAGATAAGTCAAGTTCTTGTGATCAGTCAAGACCACCACGCGATGCTTAGCTCCTTCAAGCCAATGACGCCACTACTCGAATGCCCACTTCATGGACAGCAACTCTCGATTGCCAACATCATAATTACGCTCAGCAGGCAAAAACTTCCTGGAAAAGAAGGCACATGGTTTCATCACCGAGCCATCAGAACTTCTCTGCGTCAAAACAGCCCCTGCTCCAATCTCAGAAGCATCAACCTCGACCTGGAATGGGAGCGAAACATCTGGCTGGCACAACACAGGGGCAGAAGAAAAACGACGCTTCAACTCCTGAAAAGCTTCCACAGCAGCGGAAGACCAATTGACCACATCAGCACCCTTCTTGGTTAAATCAGTCAACGGTTTAGCAATACTAGAAAAATTATTGATGAAGCGACGATAAAAATTAGCAAAGCCCAGGAACTTTTGCAGACTCTTCAGAGATGTCGGCTGAGTCCAATCATAAATGGCCTGAACTTTAACAGGGTCCATCTCGATAGTAGAAGGGGAAAAAATGAAACCCAAAAATGAAACCTTCTGAACACCAAAGAGACACTTTGACCCCTTCACAAACAAAGAATTCGCACGCAGGACCTGGAACACCATTCTAACCTGCTTCACGTGAGACTCCCAATCATCCGAGAAGACCAAAATATCATCCAAGTATACAATCAGGAATTTATCCAGGTACTCTCGGAAGATGTCATGCATAAAGGACTGAAATACTCATGGAGCATTGGAAAGCCCGAATGGCATAACCAGGTACTCAAAATGGCCCTCGGGCGTATTAAATGCTGTTTTCCATTCATCGCCCTGTTTAATACGCACAAGATTATACGCACCACGAAGATCTATCTTGGTGAACCAACTAGCCCCCTTAATCCGAGCAAACAAATCAGACAGCAGCGGCAAGGGGTACTGAAATTTGACTGTGATTTTATTTAGAAGGCGGTAATCAATACAAGGTCTCAACGAACCATCCTTCTTGGCCACAAAAAAGAACCCTGCTCCCAATGGCGATGACGACGGGCGAATATGACCCTTCTCCAAGGATTCCTTTACGTAACTCCGCATAGCGGCGTGCTCAGGCACAGACAAATTAAACAGTCGACCTTTAGGAAACTTACTACCAGGAATCAAATCGATAGCACAATCGCAATCCCTATGCGGAGGTAGGGCACTGGACTTGGGCTCATCAAATACATCCCGGTAATCCGACAACAACTCTGGGACCTCTGAAGGGGTGGATGATGAAATAGACAGAAATGGAACATCACCATGTACCCCCTGACAACCCCAGCTGGACACAGACATAGATTTCCAATCCAATACTGGGTTATGGACTTGTAGCCATGGCAACCCCAACACGACCACATCATGCAGATTATGCAACACCAAAAAGCGAATATTCTCCTGATGCGCAGGAGCCATGCACATGGTCAGTTGGTTCCAGTACTGAGGCTTATTCTTGGCCAAAGGCGTAGCATCAATTCCTCTCAATGGAATAGGATACTGCAAGGGCTCTGGTGAAAGTCCTATCACATTGCATAGGCTCAGGTTTATGCTCAGATAATACCGCCAAATGGTGCACAGTTTTACGCTCACGTAAGCGTCGATCGATCTGAATGGCCAAAAACATAGACTCATTCAGACCAGCAGGCATAGGAAATCCCACCATGACATCCTTAAGGGCTTCAGAGAGACCCTTTCTGAAAATTGCTGCCAGCGCACATTCATTCCATTGAGTGAGCACAGACCACTTCCTAAACTTCTGACAATATATCTCTACCTCATCCTGACCCTGGTACAGAGCCAGCAAATTTTTCTCTGCCTGATCCACTGAATTAGGTTCATCATAAAGCAATCCGAGCGCCAAAAAAAACGCATCAATATCACATAATGCAGGATCTCTTGGCGCAAGGGAAAATGCCCAGTCTTGAGGGTCGCCACGTAATAAAGAAATAATGATCTTAACTTGTTGAACTGGGTCACCAGAGGAGCGGGGTTTCAAAGCCAGAAACAGTTTACAATTATTTTTGAAATTCAGAAACTTAGCTCTATCTCCAGAAAATAAATCAGGAATAGGAATTCTAGGTTCTAACATAGATTTCTGAACCACAATGTCTTGAATATTTTGTACTCTTGCAGTGAGATGATCCACACAAGAAGACAGACCTTTAATGTCCATCACTACACCTGTGTCCTGAACCACCCAAATGTCTAGGGGAAAAGAAAGACAAAACACAGTGCAGAGAAAAAAAAATGGTCTCAGAACTTCTCTTTTCCCTCTATTGAGAAGCATTAGTACCTTAGGCCTCCAGTACTGTTATGAACTGGTGGTTTAGAAACACAATGGACCTGGTGGTTAAGAGCACACAAAGTGACCTGATAGTTACTAATAACATAGGACGAGCTCTGAGACGTGGGAACTCTGCTGACCGCAATCCCTAATCCTATCACACCACACTAGAAGTAGCCGTGGAGCGCTCCTGACCAGACCTAGGCACCTCGGCACAGCCTAGGAAACTAGCTAGCCCTGAAGATAGAAAAATAAGCATACCTTGCCTCAGAGAAATTCCCCAAAGGAAAAGGCAGCCCCCCACATATAATGACTGTGAGTAAAGATGAAAATACAAACACAGAGATGAAATAGATTTTAGCAAAGTGAGGCCCGACTTACTGAATAGACCGAGGATAGGAAAGATAGCTTTGCGGTCAGCACAAAAACCTACAAACAACCACGCAGAGGGCGCAAAAAGACTATCCGCACCGACTAACGGTACGGAGGTGCTCCCTCTGCGTCCCAGAGCTTCCAGCAAGCAAGACAAACCAAAATAGCAAGCTGGACAGAAAAAATAGCAAACCAAGAAACACAAGCAGAACTTAGCTTATGTAGGGAAGACAGGCCACAAGAACGATCCAGGAGAGAGCAAGATCAATACTGGAACATTGACTGGAGGCAAGGAACAAAGAACTAGGTGGAGTTAAATAGAGCAGCACCTAATGACTTAACCTCGTCACCTGAGGAAGGAAACTCAGAAGCCGCAGCCCCACTCACATCCACCAGAGGAAGCTCATGGACAAAACCAGCCAAAGTACCACTCATGACCACAGGAGGGAGCTTGACCACAGAATTCACAGCAGATTAAATTATCACCTGTGCAGTACAAGGAAATCCTGAAAACATGACCTGTTTGCAGCCCTCGAGCAATGCAGTTTGACACCCCTGCTACTGATACTCTGAGAGACACTGACCTCACTCAATTAGTGCCGTAATGTTATCCTGCTACGATTTTATTTTATTTAACCAGATTAAATCTTTTATTGTGCGTGAGGGACACTTGTTATACTCACACATTGAGTAATTTATTGTTCATGTTTTGGCATCCATTTGAGATCTGACTCTAGAACCAGCTCCAAGTGGGTTATTGTATGTCTAAATTCTCCTCTGCCCAGAGCACCATTTGGACTTTTTTAATTTTAGGTTTTCAAAAATGCCTACGGTGGAAGAAAAAATTAAAGCGTATGCAAATTCTTTGAAGTAGATTTTGAAAGAAACTTCTCCAAACTAGGCTCTGACCGATGAAAAGGCTGCAAAGAATGCTTTAGGAAAAAAACTCTTCCAAGGCCACATGCACATGTTGCTTATTTGGTCAGTATTTTTCTTCAGTATATGTAAGCCAAAACCAGGTGAGTAAATAGTATTATAGAAACACCTCAATACTTCTGTATTTTCACCCACTCCTGGTTTTGGCTTATAAATACTGATGTAAAATACTGACCAAATACTCATCGTGTGCACATTGCTTAAAATGCTTCAAAACAATTTAGAAATCTTTTCAGGAAAGAGAAAAGTTATTAAAAACTTCAGTAACAAAGAAAAGTTATCTGAAGATGAATCTGAGTAAAAAAAAAACTCAATATGCACATATCCAAATGCCTCAGTCAGACATTGGTATTTCATGTATGTCTTTTTTTTCATAAATAGAGCACCTTTTCATTACAGTGTATATGAATATTTACATGTTGATTTTTTATGGGTGAGGTGAGGGACCAATGGGCCACTAAAAAAGGACAAGGCCATTTTCAATCCAATTTGCAGACCAAACTTGCTCATTCAAGTGAAAGAAAAATATTGTTTGCTTTCAGCTGTTTAACTGAAAAATGTATTTATTTTATTTTTGCATAAAAGAAAGAGAAATGTCTCACTGAAGGGCACAAATAATGAAAATAGTTGAAAATTGGATTCAGCACATTAAAAAATCAAAATGGACAACTGAATTAGACCTAAAGCTTCATTCAGTAGCTATATTTTTTAGTTCTATTATGAGTACTAATACTACCATTAAATCATTAACAGATCACACATTTTCCACGTTAAAGAGCCCCTACTGATGAGACGTTATCTGTTAGAAACCTGAATGTGTTTACTAGTACTATTGTGCAGCGATTTAAACACACAAAAACTCTCAATCAAAATAAACTAACAATATTACTACACTGAAATGTATATGAAGCAATACAATAAACTGAGAAAATGCAGCTCAGAAAACAAAAGGGTTCTGATAAAATGTCCCATAAAAAGTCAACATTTTATATAATAATAATAATAATAAATCAAAATATAATTAGTTTTAAAGGGAATCTGTCAGCAGGATTTTACGTCCCAAATTATTTATAAGTGCATGTACCTAGTTATTATTATTATACATTTATATAGCGCCATTTATTCCATGGCACTTTACATGTGAAAAGTGGCAAATATAGACAAGCACAATAAACATGAACAATACAAGGGACGCACAAGTACAGAAGAAGAGAGGACCCTGCCCATGAGGGCTCAGAGTCTACAGGGGATGGGTGAGGATACACTAGGAGAGGGTAGAGCTGGTCGTGTGCGGTTCAGCAGACTAAGGATCACTGCAGATTGTAGGCTTGTCAGAAGAGGTGAGTCTTCAGGTTCTTTTTGAAGGTTTCCATGGTAGGCGAGCGTGTGATGTGTTGGGGAAGAGAGTTCCAGAGTATAGGGGAAGCACAGGAAAAGTCTTGTGTGCGGTTGTGGGAAGAAGAGATAAGAGGGGAGTAGAGAAGGAGATCTCTTGAGGATCGAAGGTTGCGTATGGGTAAGTATGGGGAGACCATGTCACAGATGTATGGAGGAGACCGGTTGTGACTGGCTCTGCATGTCATAGTAAGGGTTTTGAACTGGAGCCTCAGGACAATAGGAAGCCAGTGAAGGGCTTGGCAGAGAGGGGAGGCTGGGGAATAATGGGGAGACAGGTGAATTAGTCAGACAGCAGAGTGTAGGATAGATTGTAGTGGTGCCAGAGTGCTGGAGGGGAGGCCAGAGAGTAGGAGGTTGCAGTAATCGAGCCGGGAGATGATAAGGGCATGCACTAGCATTTTTGTGGTTTCATGGTCAAGGAATGCACGGATCCAGGAAATATTTTTGAGTTTGAGTAGACAGGAGGAGGTTCAAAAACAAGTTTAGTAATACTTTTACCAAGCCTGTCTTCTCCTCATTTACTGAAAAATTAGCTCTTGAATTAAGATGCAAACAAGGGCGTAGACCTGATGCCTCTGTCCTTTGTCATTCCAGCTCTATTCCCCATCAAGAGCTGCCTCCTCCTAAATGACTAACATCCTATTTGATGTATGACTTCAGGCAAGAGAGTCGTTAGTCAAGTAGGAAGGACTGGTGCATGTGGAGTGCCCGCTAGGGCCGTGGGGCACTCGGGCAGGTTCCGACGGTTCTTTGGGGGTTGTCACAGCAGCAGTGATCTGGTCTGTGGCCCTGGGCATCCAATGAAAAATTGAAATGAAGGGGAATAAAGTTTATAGGGGATTTGTTCATGACACCTCCCGTGTTGTTTGGCAATAAGGAAAAATGGCCAAAGCTGCGGTTCAGGTCCACTGGTGCAGTTGGTGACGCAGAAGAGATGTTATAGCTCTCTATGGGTAGAGCTAGGCACCAGAGCAGTTAAAGTGTTAGAGTCAATGACAGTGAATGTTGTAGTGCAGGGCAGGTGGCGCAGTAATAATTCTGAGGATGCAGCAGTGTGCAGTTTTCATGCTTTACTCACAGTTCTTAGGTACTGTACCCAGCCGGGTGCTGTGTCCTCCGGGTCTGTGGTCCAGCTAGCTCTCAGGTTAATTGGGGTGCATTTTCCCGAGACTCTCTTTCTTAGGTGCCTTCCTGGCTGTCTCTCTGCGCTGGCTTTGTCCTCCTGCCCTGCGCCTCACAGTGTCCCAATCCAGCAGCCTCAGGTCCTATCGGGCCACATCCTCTTGTTCCCCTTCACCCTATGTTGCGCTTTTTCAGTTAATATGTGTTGATGTGCCTTTGGCACTTACAGATGCCACAGCCTCCGATTTGCTAGCTGAGTCTTGCAGTTCTCCACTAGTTTGGGGGCCAGTACCCCACTGTGACCTAGTCCTTCCACCCAACTACATCCAGCGTGGTTTCGGGCACCATGGATGGATTTCTCATTTCCCTGGCCCCTAGGACCCCTTCTCTTTCTATCAGGAGCTTCTTCCTTCACGTCACGTTCAAAGAGCTTGGCTTTGAAATCATGCTAAACTGTTCCTGTTTAGAATGAACAAGGTAGACTCATAGAAATATAAAAAGATGTGACTTTTGTCAGAAACACCATTGGGTGACTTCATCATTATTAATCAGTGTTTACCCCTCTTTAACATGTCTCACAATGAAGAGCACAAAATGCGTTCATACAGCCGAAGAAGTACACAGAGCCCCGAGCACAGTCAGGTATTAAATATTTCAACCATTATACTTAATAGTTGTAAAATTTTGATACACATTATTCAATATAAAATGTACGTTACTTTTGTATATTGTGGGTTCTGTTTGCATCATCTACTTAGTGGGCATTGTTGTTTCATCTAAATGCTGGTCTGGCTAAATATTTATAACTATACTGTTATTAATATGGCCTATCAATGTATCGCATCTCTTTTGCATCTACTTTATTGCTACTTAAATCTAGTTATACATTTACTTAACCCCTTAGTGACAGAGCCAATTTGGTACTTAATGACCGGGCCAATTTTTGCAATTCTGACCACTGTCAATTTATGAGGGTATAACTCTGAAACGCTTCAATGGATCCCGCTGATTCTGAGACTGTTTTTTCGTGACATATTGTACTTCATGCTAGTGGTAACATTTCTTCGATATTACTTGCGATTATTTATGAAAAAATGGAAATATGGCGAAAATTTTTAAAATTTTGCAATTTTCAAACATTGTATTTTTATGCCCTTAAATCAGAGAGATATGTCACGAAAAATAGTTAAAATATAACATTTCCCACATGTCTACTTTACATCAGCACATTTTTGGAAACAAAATTTTTTTTTGTTAGGGAGTTATAAGGGTTAAAAGTTGACCAGCAATTTCTCATTTTTACAACACCATTTTTTTTTAGGGACCACATCACATGTGAAGTCATTTTAAGGGGTCTATATGATAGAAAATAACCAAGTGTGACACCATTCTAAAAACTACACCCCTCAAGGTTCTCAAAACCACATTCAAGAAGTTTATTAACCCTTTACGTGCTTCACAGGAACTGAAACAATGTGGAAGGAAAAAATGAACATTTAACTTTTTTTTGCAAACATCTTAATTCAGAACCATTTTTTTTATTTTCACAAGTGTAAAAACAGAAATGTAACCATACATTTTGTTATGCAATTTCTCCTGAATACGCCAATTCCCCATATGTGGGGGTAAACCACTTTTTGGGCGCACCGCAGAACTTAGAAGTGAAGGAGCGCCGTTTGACTTTTTCAATGCAGAATTGGCTGTAATTGAGATCGGACACCATGTCACGTTTAGAGAGCCCCTGATGTACCAAAACAGTGGAAACCCCCCACAAGTGACACCATTTTGGAAACTAGACCCCTTAAGGAACTTATCTAGATGTGTGGTGAGCACTTTGAACCCCCATGTGCTTCACAGAAGTTTATAATGTAGAGCCGTGGAAAAAAAAAATCGGATTTTTTCTACAAAAATGATTTTTTTGCCCACAAATTTTTATTTTCACAAGGGTAACAGGAGGAATTAGACCACAAAAGTTGTTGTGCAATTTCTCCTGAGTACGCTGATACCCAATATGTGGGGGTAAACCACTGTTTGTGCGCACCGCAGAGCTTGTAAGAGAAGGAGTGCCGTTTTACTTTTTCAATGTAGAATTGGCTGGAATTGAGATTGGATGCCATGTCGCGTTTGGAGAGCCCCTGATGTGCCTAAATAGTAGAAATCCCCCACAAGTGACCCCATTTTGGAAACTAGACCCCTTAAGGAACTTATCTAGATGTGTGGTGAGCACTTTGAACCCCCATGTGCTTCACAGAAGTTTATAATGTAGAGCCGTGAAAAAAAAAATCGCATTTTTTCTACAAAAATGATCTTTTTGCCCACAAATTTTTTTTTTCACAAGGGTAACAGGAGAAATTAGAACACAAAAGTTGTTGTGCAATTTCTCCTGAGTACACTGATACCCAATATGTGGAGGTAAACCACTGTTTGTGCGCACCGCAGAGCTTGGAAGAGAAGGAGTGCCGTTTTATTTTTTCAATGTAGAATTGGCTGGAATTGAGATTGGACGCCATGTCGCGTTTGGAGAGCCCCTGATGTGCCTAAACAGTAGAAATCCCCCACAAGTGACCCCATTTTGGAAACTAGACCCCCCATGGAACTTATCTAGATGTGTGGTGAGAACTTTGAATGCCCAAGTGCTTCACAGAAGTTTATAATGCAGAGTCGTGAAAATAAAAAATATTTTTTTTTTCCACAAAAAAGATTTTGTAGCCCCCAAGTTTTTATTTTCACAAGGGTAACAAGAGAAATTGGACCCCAAAAGTTGTTGTCCAATTTGTCCTGAGTATGCTGGTACCCCATATGTGGGGGTAAACCACTGTTTGGGCGCACGGCAGAGCTCGGAAGGAAAGAGCGCCGTTTTGGAATGCAGACTTTGATAGAATGGTCTGCGGGCATTATGTTGCGTTTGCAGAGCCCCTGATGTACCTAACCAGTAGAAACCCTCCACAAGTGACCCCATTTTGGAAACTAGACCCCCCAAGGAACTTATCTAGATGTGTGGTGAGAACTTCGAATGCCCAAGTGCTTCACAGAAGTTTAGAATGCAGTCGTGAAAATAAAAAATATTTTTTTTTCCACAAAAAAGATATTGTAGCCCCCAAGTTTTTATTTTCACAAGTGTAACAGGAGAAATTGGACTGCAATAGTTGTTGCACAATTTATCCCGAGTACGCTGATGCATCATATGTGGGGGTAAACCACTGTTTGAGGCGCACAGCAGAGCTCGGAAGGGAAGGAGCGCCTTTTTGGAATGCAGACTTTGATAGAATGGTCTGTGGGCATTATGTTGCTATTGCAGAGCCCCTGATGTACCTAAACTGTAGTAACCCCCCACAAGTGACCCCATTTTGGAAACTAGACCTCCCAAGGAACTTATCTAGATGTGTGGTGAGAACTTTGAATGCCCAAGTGCTTCACAGAAGTTTAGAATGCAGAGTCGTGAAAATAAAAAATATTTTTTTTTTCACAAAAAAGATATTGTAGCCCCCAGGTTTTTATTTTCACAAGGGTAACAGGAGAAATTGGACCACTATAGTTGTTGTCCAATTTATCCTGAGTATGCTGATGCCCCATATGTGGGGGTAAACCACTGTTTGGGCGCATGGCAGAGCTCGGAAGGGAAGGAGCGCCGTTTTGGAATGCAGACTTAGATAGAATGGTCTGTGGGCGTTATGTTGTGTTTGCAGAGCCCCTGATGTACCTAAACAGTAGTAACCCCCCACAAGTGACCCCGTTTTGGAAACTAGACCCCCAAGGAACTTATATAGATGTGTGGTGAGAACTTTGAATGCCCAAGTGCTTCACAGAAGTTTATAATGCGAGTCATAAAAAAATATATATATATATTTTTCCACAAAAAGGATTTTGTAGCCCCCAAGTTTTTATTTTCACAAGGGTAACAAAAGAAATTGGACCCCAGAAGTTATTGTCCAATTTATCCCGTGTATGCTGATGCCAAATATGTGGGGGTAACCCACTGTTTGGGCGCACGGCAGAGCTCAGAAGGGAGGGAGCACCATTTGACTTTTTGAGCGCAAAATTGGCTGTCGTGTTTGGAGACCCCCTGATGTACCTAAACAGTGGAAACCCCCCAATTCTAGCTCCAACCCAACTCCAACACACCCCTAACCCTAATCCCAACCTGATCCATAATCCTAATCACTAACCCTAACGACAATCCCAACCCTTACCCCAAAACAACCATAATGTCAACCCTAACCATAACCCTAATCAAAACCCTAAATCCAACACACCCCTAATCCTAATCTCAACACTAATCTCAAACCTAACCCTAATCCCAATACACCCCTAATCACAACCCTAACCTTAACCCTAATCCCAAACCTAAACCTAATCCAAGCGTAACCCTAATGCCAACCCTAACCCTAATACCAACCCTAATCCAAACCCTAACCCTAATCCCAACTCTAACCCTAACTTTAGCCCCAACCCTAACCCTAGCCCTAAGGCTACTTTCACACTTGCGTCATTTGGCATCCGTCGCAATCCGTCATTTTGGACAAGAAACGGATCCTGCAAATGTGCCCGCAGGATGCGTTTTTTGCCCATAGACTTGTATTGCCGACGGATCGTGACGGATGGCCACACGTCGCGTCCGTAATGCACTGGATCAGTGTTTTGGCGGACCGTCAGCACAAAAAAACGTTCAATGTAACGTTTTTTTGTACGTCGCATCCGCCATTTCTGACTGCGCATGCGTGGCCGTAACTCTGCCCCCTCCTCCCCAGGACATAGATTGGGTAGCGGATGCGTTGAAAAACTACATCCGCTGCCCACGTTGTGCACAATTTTCACAACGTGCGTCAGTATGTCGGGCCGATGCATTGCGACGGCCCTGTACCGACGTAAGTGTGAAGGAAGCCTAACCCTAAATTTAGCGCCAACCCTAACTCTAAATTTAGCCCCAACCCTAACCCTAAATTTAGCCCTAACCCTAACCCTAGCCCTAACCCTACCCCTAACCCTAGCCCTAACCCTAACCCTAACCCTAGCCCTAACCCTACCCCTAACCCTAGCCCTAACCCTACCCCTAGCCCTAACCCTACCCCTAACCCTAGCCCTAACCCTACCCCTAACCCTAGCCCTAACCCTACCCCTAACCCTACCCCTAGCCCTAACCCTACCCCTAACCCTACCCCTAACCCTAGCCCTAACCCTACCCATAACCCTACCCCTACCCCTAACCCTACCCCTAGCCCTAACCCTACCCCTAACCCTACACCTAACCCTACCCCTAACCCTACCCCTACCCCTAACCCTACCCCTAACCCTACCCCTAACCCTAACCCTACCCCTAACCCTAACCCTAATTTTAGCCCCAACTGCTCTTCTCCTGCCGGCCGGCAGATGGAGACAGATGGCAGGCGCACTGCACATGCGCCCGCCATTTCCTTTTGCCCAGAAGATGCCGGCGGCCAGGAGGAGCAGCAGGAGGATCCAGGGACACAGGTGAGTATGCTAGGGTCCCCGAATCCCCCTATTTCTCTGTCCTCTGATGTGCGATCACATCAGAGGACAGAGAATTACACTTAGCTTTTTTTTTTTTGCGGTCGCCGGTAAACAGTTAATTACCGGCGATCGCAAAACAGGGGTCGCTAAAACCGACCCCCGATAATGCTCTTTGGGGTCTCGGCTACCCCCGGCAGCCGAGACCCCAAAGATTCTCACGGGGCCGGCCGGCGGGCGCACTGCGCATGCGCCCGCCATTTTCAAGATGGCGGCGCCCACCGGGAGCCACGAGGAGCATCGGGGGAGATAGGTAAGTATTGGGGGGCTACCTGGGACCCTTTTCTCTATCCTCCGATGTGCGATCACATCGGAGGATAGAGAAATTAAAAAGAGATCGCGTTTTTTGTTTTTTTTTTGCGATCGCCGGTAAACGGTTAATTACCGGCGATCGCAAATGCGGGGTGGGTTAAAAAACCCCGAATCATGTTCTCTGGGGTCTCGGCTACCCCCGGCAGCCGAGACCCCGGAGAAAATCCGACTCTGGGGGGCGCTATTTACTTTTTCCACAGCGCTGTTAATTAACGGCGCTGTGGTTTAAGTACCCTTAGCGGCCGCCGTTAAAAGGCATATCGGCGGTCGCTAAGGGGTTAATATACATTCTGTAAAATACATACTTTTTAATGGTCATTGTATCATCACTCATTTGTTTGCTAAGCGGAGTTTTCTTAGTTTATGGTATTATGCAACTACAGTATGTGCAGAAATAATATATAATTAAAAAATGAAATCAGATAATGTCATTTTTAATCAGGAAAAATACTTTTCCAAAGTTTTTGTTAGAAGTAGTGTTGAGCGATACCTTCCGATATCGGAAAGTATCGGTATCGGTTTGGATCGGCCGATATTCAAAAAATATCGGATATCGCCGATACCGATACCCGATCCCAATGCAAGTCAATGGGACCAAAATATCGGAATTAAAATAAACCCTTTCTTTCCTTGTAGGTTCATTCTACATGAAGGAAAACAACTAAGAATAATGTAGGATGTATGGGGGAGGTGGCGGAGACATTAAAGGCAATGAGGATTAGTCCAATCAAATAGAATAGCATGATTTTTTTTTTTTTTAAAGACGTTCGGATTGAAAAAGATATTGACTATGTAAATTTTTTTTTATTTTGTCAGATATTGATGTTTCACTATTCCACGACCTTCCCCTTCTTTTTTTTCCTTTTCCCACACTTTCATCTTCATCATCATCAGCATCTTTGACATCAACTTCTTCACCTTATTCATCTTCTTCTTCATCTTCTACCTATTTTTTTTTTTTATTACATTCTTCATATTCATTTTCTTCAACTATTATTATTCTTCCTATTCTACATATTCTTTTTATTCCACTGTTATTATTCTTCCTATTCTACTTCTTCATCATATTCTCATTTGTGACAGGCATTCCCGTAGTTGTTATCTATAAAAGTTGGAAGATTACACCTTCCGTTCTGCCAGTCACAAAAGTTACATTTGTCCGCGTTCAGTTTGGCCTGCAGCATCAGGCTTTATCCAGGGGCACCACGAGGAGGAACGGACTCACCCCCATACACTGCTTAGTCTTCTTCTGCATATAATTTAGATAATAACTTTTGCTCTGATATTAAGTGTTATGCTTAATGTTCTTCTGCTCTTTGTTCTGCAGCCTCTTGTTCTTCTGCTTCTCGGTCTTCCATGTCGTCGTCTCCAGGGTCGTCGTCTTCAGTGTCGTCATCTCCGCCGTCGTCGTCTCCGCCGTCGTCGTCTCCGTCGTCGTCTCCGCCGTCGTCGTCGTCGTCATCGGGGTGGTCTTCCGGGTCGTCGTCGTCGTCGTCATCGGGGTGGTCTTCCGGGTCGTCGACTTTAGGGTCTTCAACTTGGAAATGTAGCAGAAGGTACAAGAAGGCTGAGAAAATGCCAAGAACCAGCTGATGGAACTGGAACTCGGATGGCTACCCGAAGGTTCAAGAGCCTATGGAACTACCGAGGACCAGCTGATGTTACTGGAACCCGGTTACTAAGCAGGAGGTACCCGTGCTAAAAAGCACTACCAAGGACCGCCTGACGTTGGCGGAACTCGGATACCCAGAAGGAGGCACCTAAGCCAAAGGCTCTGCCCGGAACCAGCTGACGTTACTGGAACCAGGATGGGGAGCAGAAGGTACAAGAGCAAAAGACACTGCCGAGAACCAGCTGACGGTACTGGAACCCGGATGGGTAGCCGAAGGTCCAAGAGCCAATGGAACTACCGAGGACCAGCTGACGTTACTGGAACCCGGTTACTAAGCAGGAGGTACCCGTGCCTGAAAGCACTACCAAGGACCACCTGACGTTGGTGGAACTTGGATACCCAGAAGGAGGCACCTAAGCCAAAAGCTCTGCCCGGAACCAGCTGACGTTACTGGAATCAGGATGGGGAGCAGAAGGTACAAGAGCAAAAGACACTGCCTAGAACCAGCTGACGGTGCTGGAACCAGGTGGTGGACCCGAAGGCCCACAGGAGAGGAGAGAACAGCTAGGCCGCGAGGCAGCCGCAGTTACCGAACCCCAACAGTCCTACAGGGGGAGCTGGGCCTACTGGCACTACAGAACCAGCCTTGACTACCAGTTCACGCAGCCCACATAGGAAGCTCCTAAACTGGAGGCACCCTGGAGTTGGCTAACTCGACCGCACCACGACGGGGCAAGCATAGGCGTCTCAGTGAAGTTGACACAACCCGGAAACAGCTGACGGTGCTGAAACCAGGCTTGGCACGAGGGAGTACCTGTGACAAGAACACTGCCGAGAACCAGCTGGCGGTGCTGGAACCCGGATGCGTTGCCCCAGTGTGCAAGAGCCAATGGCACGACCGAGGACCAGCTGACGGTGCTGGAACCCGGTTACTAAGCTGTAGGTGCCCGCGCTTAAAAGCACTACCAAGGACCGCCTGGCGTTGGCGGAACTCGGATACCCAGGAGGAGGCACCTAAGCCAAAGGCTCGGCCCGGAACCAGCTGACGGTGCTGGAACCAGGTGGTGGACCCGAAGGTCCACAGGAGAGGAGAGAACAGCTAGGCCGCGAGGCAGCCGCAGTTACCGAACCCCAACAGTCCTACAGGGGGAGCTGGGCCTACTGGCACTACAGAACCAGCCTTGACTACCAGTTCACGCAGCCCACATAGGAAGCTCCTAAACTGGAGGCACCCTGGAGTTGGCAAAACTCGACCGCACCACGACGGGGCAAACATAGGCGTCTCAGTGAAGTTGACACAACCCGGAAACAGCTGACGGTGCTGAAACCAGGCTTGGCACGAGGGAGTACCTGTGACAAGAACACTGCCGAGAACCAGCTGGCGGTGCTGGAACCCGGATGCGTTGCCCCAGTGTGCAAGAGCCAATGGCACGACCGAGGACCAGCTGACGGTGCTGGAACCCGGTTACTAAGCTGTAGGTGCCCGCGCTTAAAAGCACTACCAAGGACCGCCTGGCGTTGGCGGAACTCGGATACCCAGGAGGAGGCACCTAAGCCAAAGGCTCGGCCCGGAACCAGCTGACGGTGCTGGAACCAGGTGGTGGACCCGAAGGTCCACAGGAGAGGAGAGAACAGCTAGGCCGCGAGGCAGCCGCAGTTACCGAACCCCAACAGTCCTACAGGGGGAGCTGGGCCTACTGGCACTACAGAACCAGCCTTGACTACCAGTTCACGCAGCCCACATAGGAAGCTCCTAAACTGGAGGCACCCTGGAGTTGGCAAAACTCGACCGCACCACGACGGGGCAAACATAGGCGTCTCAGTGAAGTTGACACAACCCGGAAACAGCTGACGGTGCTGAAACCAGGCTTGGCACGAGGGAGTACCTGTGACAAGAACACTGCCGAGAACCAGCTGGCGGTGCTGGAACCCGGATGCGTTGCCCCAGTGTGCAAGAGCCAATGGCACGACCGAGGACCAGCTGACGGTGCTGGAACCCGGTTACTAAGCTGTAGGTGCCCGCGCTTAAAAGCACTACCAAGGACCGCCTGGCGTTGGCGGAACTCGGATACCCAGGAGGAGGCACCTAAGCCAAAGGCTCGGCCCGGAACCAGCTGACGGTGCTGGAACCAGGTGGTGGACCCGAAGGTCCACAGGAGAGGAGAGAACAGCTAGGCCGCGAGGCAGCCGCAGTTACCGAACCCCAACAGTCCTACAGGGGGAGCTGGGCCTACTGGCACTACAGAACCAGCCTTGACTACCAGTTCACGCAGCCCACATAGGAAGCTCCTAAACTGGAGGCACCCTGGAGTTGGCTAACTCGACCGCACCACGACGGGGCAAGCATAGGCGTCTCAGTGAAGTTGACACAACCCGGAAACAGCTGACGGTGCTGAAACCAGGCTTGGCACGAGGGAGTACCTGTGACAAGAACACTGCCGAGAACCAGCTGGCGGTGCTGGAACCCGGATGCGTTGCCCCAGTGTGCAAGAGCCAATGGCACGACCGAGGACCAGCTGACGGTGCTGGAACCCGGTTACTAAGCTGTAGGTGCCCGCGCTTAAAAGCACTACCAAGGACCGCCTGGCGTTGGCGGAACTCGGATACCCAGGAGGAGGCACCTAAGCCAAAGGCTCGGCCCGGAACCAGCTGACGGTGCTGGAACCAGGTGGTGGACCCGAAGGTCCACAGGAGAGGAGAGAACAGCTAGGCCGCGAGGCAGCCGCAGTTACCGAACCCCAACAGTCCTACAGGGGGAGCTGGGCCTACTGGCACTACAGAACCAGCCTTGACTACCAGTTCACGCAGCCCACATAGGAAGCTCCTAAACTGGAGGCACCCTGGAGTTGGCTAACTCGACCGCACCATGACGGGGCAAGCATAGGCGTCTCAGTGAAGTTGACACAACCCGGAAACAGCTGACGGTGCTGAAACCAGGCTTGGCACGAGGGAGTACCTGTGACAAGAACACTGCCGAGAACCAGCTGGCGGTGCTGGAACCCAGATGCGTTGCCTTGCCTATTAAAGATTGTCTTCCTAGAGCCCCAACTAGCGGTGTTGGAGCAAAGGGTAAGCAGGGGGAGATGAGTGTAGGCCGAAGCCTGCACTGGAGGCAGCTTTGTGTCTGCGTTGCGTTTGCAGGACACTTTGCCGGCTACACACTGGGGGAACAGCTGGCGTTGCTGAACCCCACTAACACAATGGCGTGTGTTTTTCTCTGTGCAGCTAGCACTTGCGGGCAAAAACTAGCGATGTTAGAGCCCGTGTTGAAGCAGGAGGAGGAGGAGAGGAGCAGAGTGTAGGCTGAAGCCTAGTTGAACCAATTTCAAAGGAAACCTTTAACCCCCCCCTCAGGTGTTACAAAGTACAAGAGACACACCTTGTGCAGTATTAATGCTGCACAAGTGAAAGGTTGCTCTATTAATTTGTCTACTTGCACACGCTGAATGAAAGACATACACAATTTACCCCATTCTACAGTCAAACTGTAGTGGATGCGTGACTTGGTTTTTTGATGAGACGCAGCACAGGTGTCCAAAATAACGCCTTGGTGCTTGGCGCAGCTTCCTGAGCGTTGTTATTTGCTGTACAGGAGTCTGCGCTCTTGTGTTATCCCTTGGCAATGCCCTGTTAGCGCTGCCCATCTTATGACATCATTTCATGTGGGCCGGTGCGGTTAACGATGGCCATAAATCCCAGACCCACAGTGTCTTTTCATAAAGCCACACTGCGGTGCTGGGATTCGTGGCCTTGAGCAGTAAATATTTTGGCCGCTCACACACGTCCTTACACCTGCTTCAGACTGGGCGGCCTCTGCTGATCCCTTCTCGCATGCCGCGGCCATGAGGCTGCACAGTCTGAAGAAGGCGGAAGGAGATGAGTTAAGACAGGCGAAGATATGCACTGCTCGTGCCCATCAATCACACCCTCGCAGTCAAAATAATTAAGACAACGAGGAGCATTTTATTCAGGCAGGGCGGACGAACAGGCGCAAGTAGCCAACCAATGATGTCAGAAGACGGGAAGCGCTACCAAGGGGGGTGCTGCGTATCATTAGAAAGGAAAGTCACACCTCAGGGACAGTGGAATGGTCTCAAAGAGACACATTTTGTACGTGTTGAGTTCCACGTGGGCAAGGAGAAAACATCAGCCACCTTGTACAAATGCAGCAGTACTGCTGTACAAGGTGGCTGTTATACATAGAAACACCTGGGGGTGGGGGCCAGGCTCCCTTCAATTTCAGTTCATGTGCCTGCGTGGCGTTTGCAGGTCACGTTGCAAGCTGCACAGCAGGGGAACAGCTGGCGTTGCTGAACCCCACTAACACATTGGCTGGTGTTTTTCTCTGTGCAGATCGCATGTCCGGGCAAAAACTGGCGGTGTTTGAGCCCAGGGTCAGCAGGAGGAGGAGAGGAGCAAAGTGTAGGCCGAAGCCTGCACTGGTGGCAGCTTTTGGTCGGTTGTGCCAGCGTGGCTTGTGCTGGACACGATGCCGGCTACACAGCGGGGGAACAGCTGGCGGTGCTGAACCCCACTAACACATTGGCTGGTGTTTTTCTCTGTGCAGCTAGCATTTCCGGGCAAAAACTAGCGGTGTTTGAGCCCAGGGTCAGCAGGAGGAGGAGAGGAGCAAAGTGTAGGCCGAAGCCTGCACTGGTGGCAGCTTTTGGTCGGTTGTGCCAGCGTGGTTTTTGCTGGACACGATGCCGGCTACACAGCGGGGGAACAGCTGGCGGTGCTGAACCCCACTAACACATTGGCTGGTGTTTTTCTCTGTGCAGCTAGCATTTCCGGGCAAAAACTAGCGTTGTTAGAGCCCAGGGTCAGCAGGAGGAGGAGAGGAGCAGAGTGTAGGCCGAAGCCTAGTTGAACCAATTTCAAAGGTTACCTTTAACCCCCCCTCAGGTGTTACAAAGTACAAGAGCCACTCCTTCTGCAGCATTAATGCTGCACAAGTAAAAGGTTGCTCTATTAATTTGTCTACTTGCACAAGCTGAATGCAACACGTACACTATTTAGCCCATTATACTGTTGAACAGTAGTGGAGGCGTGACTTGTCTTTTTAAAGAAAAGCAGCACAGGTGTCGAAAACAACACCTTTTTGCATGGGCGCAGCTTCCTGAGCGTTGTTAGTTGCTGTACAGGAGTCTGCGCTCTTGTGATCCTTTGGCCATGCGCTGTGAGCGCTTCCTGTCTTATGACCTCATTTCATGTTGGCCGTTGCAGTTAGCGGTGGACATGAATCCCAGACCCACAGTGTGTTTTCAAAAAATCACACTGCGTGGCTGGGATTCGTGGCCTTGTGCAGTAAATATGTTTGACGCTCACACATGTCCTTACACCTGCTTCAGACTGGGCGGCCTCATCTGATCCCTTATCGCCTGCCGCGGCCATGAGGACACCCAGTCTGAAGAAGGCAGAAGGAGATGAGTGAACACAGGCAAACATATGCACTGCACATGCCCATCAATCAAACCCTCGCTGTCCAAAAAAATAAGACACCGAGGGGCGTTGTTTCGAGCAGGGGAGATGCACAGGCGCAGCCAGCTAACCAATGATGTCAAAAGACGGGCAGCGCTAACAAGGGTGGTGCTGCGCGTCATTACAAAGGAAAGTCACACCTCAGGGACATTGTAATGGTCTCTAATGAGACACATTTTGTACGTGTTGAGTTCCACGTGGGCAAGGAGAAAAAGTCAGCCACCTTGTACAAATGCAGCAGTACTGCTGTACAAGGTGGCTGTTATACATAGAAACACCTGGGGGTGGGGGGCAGGCTCCCTTCAATTTCAGTTCATGTGCCTGCGTGGCGTTTGCAGGTCACGTTGCAAGCTACACGGCAGGAGAACAGCTGGCGTTGCTGAACCCCACTGACACATTGACTGGTGTTTTTCTCTGTGCAGATTGCATGTCCGGGCAAAAACTAGCGGTGTTAGAGCCCAGGGTCAGCAGGAGGAGGAGGAGAGGAGCAAAGTGTAGGCCGAAGCCTGCACTGGTGGCAGCTTTTGGTCGGTTGTGCCAGCGTGGCTTGTGCTGGACACGATGCCGGCTACACAGCGGGGGAACAGCTGGCGGTGCTGAACCCCACTAACACATTGGCTGGTGTTTTTCTCTGTGCAGCTAGCATTTCCGGGCAAAAACTAGCATTGTTAGAGCCCAGGGTCAGCAGGAGGAGGAGAGGAGCAGAGTGTAGGCCGAAGCCTAGTTGAACCAATTTCAAAGGTTACCTTTAACCCCCCCTCAGGTGTTACAAAGTACAAGAGCCACTCCTTCTGCAGCATTAATGCTGCACAAGTAAAAGGTTGCTCTATTAATTTGTCTACTTGCACAAGCTGAATGCAACACGTACACTATTTAGCCCATTATACTGTTAAACAGTAGTGGAGGCGTGACTTGTCTTTTTAAAGAAAAGCAGCACAGGTGTCGAAAACAACACCTTTTTGCATGGGCGCAGCTTCCTGAGCGTTGTTAGTTGCTGTACAGGAGTCTGCGCTCTTGTGATCCTTTGGCCATGCGCTGTGAGCGCTTCCTGTCTTATGACCTCATTTCATGTTGGCCGTTGCGGTTAGCGATGGACATGAATCCCAGACCCACAGTGTGTTTTTAAAAAATCACACTGCGGTGCTGGGATTCGTGCCCTGGTGCACTAAATATGTTTGCCGCTCACACATGTCCTTACACCTGCTTCAGACTGGGCGGCCTCATCTGATCCCTTATCGCATGCCGCGGCCATGAGGACACCCAGTCTGAAGAAGGCGGAAGGAGGTGACTTAAAACAGGTGAACATATGCACTGCACATGCCCATCAATAACACCCTCGCATCCAAAATATGAGACAACGAGGGGCGTTGTGTCGGGCAGGGCGGACGCACAGGCACAGGCAGCCAACCAATGATGTCAGAAGACGGGCAGCGCTAACAATGGGGGTGCTGCGTGTCATTAAAAAGGAAAGTCACACCTCAGGGACATTAGCATTGGTCTCTAATGAGACACATTTTGTACGTGTTGAGTTCCACGTGGGCAAGGAGAAAACATCAGCCACCTTGTACAAATGCAGCAGTACTGCTGTACAAGGTGGCTGTTATACATAGAAACACCTGGGGGTGGGGGGCAGGCTCCCTTCAATTTCAGTTCATGTGCCTGCGTGGCGTTTGCAGGTCACGTTGCAAGCTACACAGCAGGGGAACAGCTGGCGCTGCTGAACCCCACTGACACATTGACTGGTGTTTTTCTCTGTGCAGATTGCATGTCCGGGCAAAAACTAGCGGTGTTAGAGCCCAGGGTCAGCAGGAGGAGGAGGAGAGGAGCAAAGTGTAGGCCGAAGCCTGCACTGGTGGCAGCTTTTGGTCGGTTGTGCCAGCGTGGCTTGTGCTGGACACGATGCAAGCTACACAGCAGGGAAACAGCTGGCATTGCTGAACCCCACTAACACATTGGCTGGCGTTTTTCTCTGTGCAGCTAGCATTTCCGGGCAAAAACTAGCGTTGTTAGAACCCAGGGTCAGCAGGAGGAGGAGAGGAGCAGAGTGTAGGCCGAAGCCTAGTTGAACCAATTTCAAAGGTTACCTTTAACCCCCCCTCAGGTGTTACAAAGTACAAGAGCAACTCCTTCTGCAGCATTAATGCTGCACAAGTAAAAGGTTGCTCTATTAATTTGTCTACTTGCACACGCTGAATGCAACACGTACACTATTTAGCCCATTATACTGTTAAACAGTAGTGGAGGCGTGACTTGTCTTTTTAAAGAAAAGCAGCACAGGTGTCGAAAACAACACCTTTTTGCATGGGCGCAGCTTCCTGAGCGTTGTTAGTTGCTGTACAGGAGTCTGCGCTCTTGTGATCCTTTGGCCATGCGCTGTGAGCGCTTCCTGTCTTATGACCTCATTTCATGTTGGCCGTTGCGGTTAGCGGTGGACATGAGGCCCAGACCCACAGTGTGTTTTTAAAAAAATCACACTGCGGTGCTGGGATTTGTGCCCTGGTGCACTAAATATGTTTGACGCTCACACATGTCCTTACACCTGCTTCAGACTGGGCGGCCTCATCTGATCCCTTCTCGCATGCCGCGGCCATGAGGCTGCACAGTCTGAAGAAGGCGGAAGGAGATGAGTTAAGACAGGCGAAGATATGCACTGCTCGTGCCCATCAATCACACCCTCGCAGTCAAAATAATTAAGACAACGAGGAGCATTTTATTCAGGCAGGGCGGACGCACAGGCGCAACTAGCCAACCGATGATGTCAGAACATGGGAAGCGCTACCAAGGGGGGTGCTGCGTATCATTAGAAAGGAAAGTCACACCTCAGGGACAGTGGAATGGTCTCAAAGAGACACATTTTGTACGTGTTGAGTTCCACGTGGGCAAGGATAAAAAGTCAGCCACCTTGTACAAATGCAGCAGTACTACTGTACAAGGTGGCTGTTATACATAGAAACACCTGGGGGAGAGGGGGCCAGGCTCCCTTCAATTTCAGTTCATGTGCCTGCGTGGCGTTTGCAGGACACGTTGCCAGCTACACAGCAGGGGAACAGCTGGCGTTGCTGAACCCCACTAACACATTGGCTGGTGTTTTTCTCTGTGCAGCTAGCAGTTCCGGGCAAAAACTAGCGGTGTTTGAGCCCAGGGTCAGCAGGAGGAGGAGAGGAGCAAAGTGTAGGCCGAAGCCTGCACTGGTGGAAGCTTTTGGTCGGTTGTGCCAGCGTGGCTTGTGCTGGACACGATGCCGACTACACAGCAGGGGAACAGCTGGCGGTGCTGAACCCCACTGACACATCACCTAGTGTTTTTTCTGTGTAGACAACACTTCCAGGTGTCAACTGACAGTGTTGAAACCCAGGGAATCAAAGAGGAGCAGAGTGTAGGCCGAAGCCTGCAGTGGAGCAAGTTGAAAGGGAACCTTTAACCCCCCCCCCCCCAGGCATTTGTTGCTGAAAGAGCCATCTTGTACAGCAGTAATACTGCATATGGAAAATGGTGGCTCCGAAAATTATGCTCCTTGCAAACGCTGAAGTACACACTCATATAATGTGTCCCCTCACACCGTCAAACCATCCCGGAAGTGGGACTTTCCTTTGTAATGTGACACAGCACAGCCGTCATTCCAACCCCCTTGGTGCCGTGCGCCACCTCCTCAACGTTGTTTGGTTCTGTCACGGAGCCCGCGCTGTAATGTTATCCCTTGGCCATGCACAGTTAGCGGTGCCCGTCTTCTGACATCATTTAGGTGTCAGGCTGGCAGTGCCTGTGCGTCAAAGCTGCCCGAGATCCAACCTTGCAGTGTCATCAAATGTAATCCCACTGCGGGCCAGGGATCCATGGGCATGCGCAGTGCATATCATCGCCTCTCACTCACCTCCTTCATGCTTCTTCAGACTGTGCGGCGTCACGGCCGTGGCATGCTATTAGGGATCAGCTGACGCCGCCTAGTCTGAAGAAGCATGAAGAAGGGGAATGAGAGGCTAGTATATGCACTGCGCATGGCCATGGATACCAGGCCCACTGTGGGATCACATTAGACGACACTGCGAGGTGGGATTTCGGGCAGCGTGGACGCACAGGCGCAGCCAGGACGACAACAAATGATGTCAGAGGACGGGCAGCGCAAACTGTGCATGGCCAAGGGATAACATAACAGTGCAGGGTCCATGACGGAATCAAACAACGCTAAGGAGGCAGCGCACGGTGCCAAGGGGGTAGCAATGACGGCTGTGCTGCGTCACATTACAAAGGAAAGTCCCACCTCTGGGACGGTTGGACGGTGTGAGGGGACACATTACATGAGTGTGTAGTTCAGCGTTTCCAAGGAGCATAATTTCAAGAGCGACCTTTCCCTTGTGCAGGATTAGTGCTGCACATGGTGGCTCTTTCAGTAACAAACGCCTAGGGGGGGGGGGGGGACAGGTCCCCTTACATTTTAGTTGTGCCAGCGTGGCGGTCGCATGACACGTTGCCGGATACACAGCTGGGGATCAGCTGACGTTACTGAACCCCAATAACAGAGGAGCGACTGTTGACTGTGCACACAGCACTTCCAGGCACCAACTGGCGGTGTTAGAGCCCAGGGACAGCAGGAGGAGCAGATTGGAGGTATTACCACACTCACAGCTGGGGATCAGCTGACGTTACTGAACCCCAATAACAGAGGAGCGACTGTTGACTGTGCACACAGCACTTCCAGGCACCAACTGGCGGTGTTAGAGCCCAGGGACAGCAGGAGGAGCAGATTGGAGGTATTACCGCACACACAGCTGGGGATCAGCTGACGTTACTGAACCCCAATAACAGAGGAGCGACTGTTGACTGTGCACACAGCACTTCCAGGCACCAACTGGCGGTGTTAGAGCCCAGGGACAGCAGGAGGAGCAGAGGAACATAGTGTAGGCCGAAGCCTGATTGGAGCAAGTTGAAAGGGAACCTTTAACCCCCCCCCCAAGACGTTTGTAGCTGAAAGAGCCATCTTGTGCAGCGCTAAGGATGCAAAAGGAAAAGGTTGCTCTTTTAATTATGCTCCTTGCAAACACAGAAGTAAACACTAAAAATGTGTCCCCTTATACCATTAAACCGTCACGGAGGTGCGAATTTCCTTCGTAATGGGACACAGCACAGCTGTCATTCCTATCCCCTTGGTGCCATGTGCTGCCTCCTCAGCGTTGTTTTAAACTGTCACGGAGCCTGCGCTGTTCTGTTATCCCTTGGCCATGCCCAATTAGCGCTGCCTGTCTTCTGACATAATTTGGTGTCAGGCTGTCAGTGCCTGTGCGTCCACGCTGCTCCAGATCCCACCTCGCAGTCTCGTCTAACGTAATCCCACTGCGGGCCTTGGATCCATGGGCATGCACAGTGCATATCCTCGACTCTCACTCCCCTCCTTCCCTCTTCTTCAGACTGTGCGTTGTCACGGCCGTGGCATGCTATTAGGGATCAGCTGACGGCGCACAGTCTAAAGAAGGCGGAGGGAAATGAGCGAGAGCCCGAGGGGAAGATATGCACTGCGCATGCCCATGGATCCCAGGCCCGCAGTGTGACTCAATCAGAAGACACTGCGAGGCGGGATCTATGGCAGCGCGGCCGCACAGGCGCAGCCAGCCTGACACCAAATTATGTCAGAAGACAGGCAGCGCAAATAGGGCATGGCCAAGGGATAACAGAACAGCGCAGGCTCCGTGACAGCTTAAAACAACGCTGAGGAGGCAGCGCATGGCACCAAGGGGGTATGAATGACAGCTGTGCTGCGTCACATTACGAAGGAAAGTCCCAGCTCTGGGACAGTATAACGGTATCAGTGAACACATTTTATAAGTGTTAAGTTCTGCGTGTGCAAGGAGCCCAAAAAAAATAGCTACCTTTTCCTTGTGCAGCATTACTGCTGCACAAGATGGCTCTTTCAGTAACAAACGACGGGGGGGGGGGCAGGTTCCCTTACATTCAGGTTGTTGTGCCAGCGTAGCGGTCGCAGGACACATTGCCGGCTACACAGCTGGGGATCAGCTGACGTTACTGAAACCCAATAACACTGGGTCGTATGTTTTGACTGTGCAGCCTGCACTTCTGAGCCGCAACTGGCGGTGTTGGAGCCCAGGAATAGCATTTCAGGTGGTAGAAAGATGAACACAGCAGAAGACATGGATGACACCCAATTAATTAATCAGGCAGAGGAGTGGCAAATTCCTGCGAGATCCATGCCTGGTTCATTTTCAGGAAAGTAAGCCGGTCAACGTTATCGGAGGATAGTCGCATGCGACGGTCTGTTAGTACACCACCTGCGGCACTAAAGACACGTTCCGATAAGACACTAGCCGCAGGGCAAGCCAGCACCTCCAATGCATACTGACTTAGCTCTGGCCATGTATCCAGCTTAGAGACCCAAAACTTGAACGGGGAAGAGCCGTCGGGGAGTACAGTAAGAGGGCAAGCCATGTAGTCTGTCACCATCTGACGGAACCGTTGCCTCCTGCTGACTGGAGCCGCCGGTGATGGTGTAGACATTTGGGGCGGGCACACAAAAGTGTGCCAGAGTTGTGCCATACTCGGCTTGCCTTGGGCAGAGGCACTGCTTCTGCTCCCTCTTTGGGCAGAGCCTCCCCCACTGCCTCGACGCACTGAGCTGCTTTGTAAAGCACTAGCAGCACTCCTCTCAGTTGGACAGGAGAAGATGATGGAATTCACCAGTGTGTCGTGGTACTCCCGCAATTTACGCTCCCGGGTCAACGCAGGGATGAGGTTTTGGACGTTGTCCCGGTAGCGAGGATCGAGGAGGGTGAACACCCAATAATCAGGCATGTTGAGAATGTGGTCGATGCAGCGGTCATTTCTCAGGCACTGCAGCATAAAATCCACCATGTGCTGCAGAGTGCCAACCGGCCCAGAAACGCTGTCCCCTGCTTGAGACATGATCTCTGCCCGCTCGTCATCACCCCACCCTCGCTGTACACACTGACCACTGGACAATTGTGTCGCTCCCTCCTCTGGACGGAGCTCTTCCTCGTCCATTGACTCCTCCTCATCCTCCTCACAAATTGGCCCCTGCGTACCCCTTTGTGAGGAACCACGTGGCGCTGACTCTCCAGAAGCTGATGGAAAAGGTGACTCCTCATCCTCCACCTCTTCCACCACATCATCCCTTAAGCCTTGCAAAGTTTGCTGAAGCAGGCAGATAAGGGGGACAGTCATGCTGACTAGTGCATCATCTGCACTTGCCATCCACGTGGAATAATCAAAAGGACGCAAAACCTGGCAGACGTCCTTCATAGTGGCCCACTCTGTGGTTGTGAAGTCTGATCGGCGCTGACTGCGACTTCTTTGCG
Source organism: Ranitomeya imitator (assembly GCF_032444005.1). Lineage (NCBI taxonomy): Eukaryota > Metazoa > Chordata > Amphibia > Anura > Dendrobatidae > Ranitomeya > Ranitomeya imitator. The sequence goes on along the minus strand of NC_091285.1, from coordinate 157,561,504 downwards.
CCTGATGCAGCTGGTACTCCATAACTGCTTGCTGCTGCTCACACAACCGCTCCAACATATGTAACGTGGAATTCCACCGGGTAGGTAGGTCACACATGATGCGGTGTTCCGGAAGGCGGAATCTGCGCTGCAGAGCAGCAATGCGGGATCTGGCCAAGCTGGAACGCCGCAAGTGAGCACACTCTAGGCGGACCTTGTGCAGCAGGGCATCAAGATCCGGATAGTCCCTCAGAAAACTCTGCACAACCAAATTGAGCACATGTGCCAGACATGGGATGTGAGTGAGGTTGCCAAGGGCCAAAGCTGCCACCAGATTTCGGCCATTGTCACACACTACCATGCCTGGCTGGAGATTCGCTGGCAGTAACCACACATCGCTCTCCTGCTTTATGGCATTCCAGAGCTCCTGCGCTGTGTGGCTTCGATGCCCCAATGAAACTAGTTTCAAGACGGCCTGCTGATGTTTGGCCACGGCTGTGCTCATGTCGGTCATAGGTAAACGTTCACGGGTCCATGTGGGGGTGGACTGTGACGGATCCTGCAGAGAGGAATCAGAGGAACTGGTGTAAGAGGAGGAGTCGATGCGTACAGACTGGATTCCTGCAATCCTTGGAGTGGGCAGGACACGTCCTGCGCCACTCGCACGATCTGTACCTGGCTCAACAACATTAACCCAATGGGCAGTGAGGGAAACATATCGCCCCTGTCCATGCTGACTGGTCCACGCATCGGTGGTGAGGTGGACCTTGCTACTGACGGCGTTCAGTAGCGCATGTTTTATGTTTGCCTCAACATGCCTGTGCAGGGCAGGGACAGCCTGCCTGCTGAAGTAAAAGCGGCTGGGCACCTTGTACTGTGGGACTGCCAATGCCATCAAGTCACGGAAGCTGTCAGTCTCCACCAGCCTGAACGAGAGCATTTCCAGGGACAACAGTTTGGCAATGCCTGCATTCAGAGCCTGTGCTCGGGGGTGGTTGGCCGAGAATGCCCGCCTTTTCTCCCATGCCTGTACTACCGATGGCTGTAGAGTAGACTGGGAGTGTGAGGATGACTGGGAAGGTGGTGCTGTGGGTGGAATTACACAAGGTCTCTGGGAGGAAGCCAAACCAGCTGTGCGTGAGCTGGAGGAAGAGGCAACACGAGCTGAAGAGGTGGTAGCTGCCGCTGTTGGTTGGCCTACATCTTCAGTGTGTTTCTGTAACTCCACCGCGTGCCTGGTCCGCACATGTTTCCACATATTTGTGGTATTGAGGTTGCTGACATTTTTCCCTCTTTTTACTTTATGATGACACAGCTTGCATTTGACAAAACAAATGTCATCTGCAACTGTGTCAAAAAAGGACCAGGCACTGCAAGTCTTGGGAGCGCCCTTTTTGGCTTTGGAAAGAGACAGGCTCCTAACGGGTGCCAAAGTGGAGGCTACAGGCTCCGCAGTCTTCCCCCTCCCTCTCCCTCTTTGGCCCGTAAGAGGAAGCTCTTCCTCTGAGCTGCTCCCACCACCTTCCTGTTCCTCACGCCACGATGGGTCAAGGACCTCATCATCTCCACTACCCTCTGCCACCAACTGCTCCTCCTGGGTAGTCTCAGCAGCACAGTACGCACGAGAAAGCGGCACCTGAGTTTCATCATCAGATGCGTACTGCGCTGTGGTCACCGGAGGCACTGGCCCAACTGCCTCTTCAGAGTCAGAGAGAAAAAGGTGTTGGGCATCACTGCACACTGCCTCTTCTTCCATTTCTCCAATGCTGCTTGGCTGGCCCCCTGTTTCCAAGCCAAGAGATTCAGAGAACAGAAGTAGAGACGGCTCCTGTCCTGGGCTCTCTGACTGCCTGGCCAATTTGGCAGGTGGTGAAGAGACAGATGGCTGCTCTCCAGTGCTCTGTGCCTGAGAGGATGTGGCACTAACTGAAGTCGATGCCGAGGCGTTAGCTGCCATCCACCCGACAACGGCTTCAATTTGGTCTTCACGCAGCAGCGGTGCACGGCGCTCTCCGACAAAGCTGCGCATGAAGGACTGTTCCCTGCTGAAACTGAGTGACGACGAGTCACCGGCGCCCGCAGCAGGCACAGAATCACCACGTCCTCTCCCTGCTCCTCTCCCTGCTCCGCGCCCACGCCCACGTGCCTTACTCCCTGCCCTCTTCATCTTGGTTGACAGATAAAGATAAGCAGAAAAGTACTAAGGCCTTAGTGTGCTTATTCCTGTAATGCTCCTCCTAACAGGTGTAAGAAACACTAATGTTGTAAATTGTGGACTAAACTTTATTATTTTTCAAATGTGGCCTACACAAGTGTTAAGTTGTGTTTGGTGAACTTAACTTTTTTTTTGGTGCAGATCGGGCTACAGAGCTAGTTTAAATCACACGGAGACCGTGCAGACAGCCGTAAACGGCGCTGCAAGGCCAAAAAACCCTCCTCTAGGTTATCCTATATAGTGTTTTTCCACTATTTAGCTGGATACAAGTGGAAAGACACTAATAGGAATTTTTTTTTTCAAATTTTAAACTGGCTGCACTATTTGAAAAAAAGGAAATTGTTTTTCAAGGTATGGGGCATTAACGCACCCTGAGCTGAATCCAACCGGCTATGGCTGCACACAGACTACAGGGCGAGCTGCGCTCACACAGAGACCGTGCAGACAGCCGTAAAAGGCGCTGCAAGGCCCAAAAAAAAACCCTCTAGGTTATCCTATGTAGTGTTTTTCCACAATTGAGCTGGAGACTGGTGGAAAGACACTAATTGGAATTTTTTTTTTTCAAATTTTAAACAGGCTGCACTATTTCAAAAAAAGGAAAATTTTTCTCAAGGTATGAGCCAGTAACGAACCCTGAGCTGAATCCAACCGGCTATGGCTGCACACAGACTACAGGGCGAGCTGGGCTCACACGGAGACCGTGCAGACAGCCGTAAACGGCGCTGCAAGGCCAAAAAACCCTCCTCTAGGTTATCCTATATAGTGTTTTTCCACTATTTAGCTGGATACGAGTGGAAAGACACTTATAGGATTTTTTTTTTCAAATTTTAAACAGGCTGCACTATTTGAAAAAAAAGGAAAATTTTTCGCAAGGTATGAGCCAGTAACGAACCCTGAGCTGAATCCAACCGGCTATGGCTGCACACAGACTGCAGGGCGAGCTGGGCTCACACGGAGACCGTGCAGACAGCCGTAAACGGCGCTGCAAGGCCCTAAAAACCCCCTCTAGGTTATCCTATGTAGTGTTTTTCCACAATAGAGCTGGAGACTGGTGGAAAAACACTAATAGGAAATTTGAGAAAAAATGTGCAGCAGGCTGCACTAAGAGCAAAAAAGAACAACTGTGTGAGGCAGTGTGAACCCCCCCTGAGCTGAATACAACCGGGTATATGGCTGCACACAGACTACAGAGTGAGCTGCACACACACACACACACACACAGACCTTGCAGAACGCTGTTAAAACAGCGCTGCAAGGCAAGAGCAAGGTGAACAGTGAAGAACACACAGCGTTTTGCTAAATTAGCCTTTGGAAAGGAAAATAAAGCAATTAGCAAGCTCAACTGGCCCTCAGTTAGAACACAGCGTCCTGTCCCTAACTGAAATCACAGCAGAGTGAGCGCAAAATGGCGGCAGCGCTTTTTTATAGTGCAGAGTGACATCATTTCAGCAGCCAATCCCAGCCTTGCCAGTACTTACATGCCCACCATGCTAAACAGGATGTGCCCACACTTTCATTCATTCCTCATTGGCTGCTGCGTTCAATTTGAATTCTGGGAACTTCCGATTCCGGTATCCGATACGCGGGAAGTATCGGAATTCGGTATCGGAATTCCGATACCGCAAATATCGGCCGATACCCGATACTTGCGGTATCGGAATGCTCAACACTAGTTAGAAGTATTTCCTGATTACTGATTGCAAAATTCTTTCATGACTCTAAACATATCTATGGAGCTATAGGATGTAATAAAGTTGAGTTTGCAATTAAGTATCCATACACCCTAGATAGCTGTTAGCAGCTAAATAATAATAATAAATCATATAATCCATGGGTGACAATATTGTGACATCAGTTCCCTTACCAGGTATTGAGAGGTAGTAATTCACACGACTGTTTCTATAACTCCATAAACATTATTGAGGGATTGTGCACTTGCTGTCACTTTTCCACTTCTGCAATTAACATGGTAAGTAAATATATTAAAAGATAAAACATTAAAGATGCTTTAGTACAAATAAAATGGTGTGTTTTTATGAAATGTGCTGAGCTTGTCAGACGTATTTTATGCGTGTGAAATGTCTCATCCATAACCATAGGTAACATGTGCGACAAAATAAAACAGTGATAAAACCCATCATCTTGGGAAAGCCATATGGGCTACTAATTGCTTTACATAATAATGTAGAAACCATTTAATGACTTTGCAAATTAATACCCTGAAACCTTGTTACAAATACACCAAAGATAATAAAGCTATCAAGATTTGCAAATGAAATACGTTCTTTTGTTAAAATATTATCGCTACAAATTGACTCTTTTGCTGGGATAGAAATTGGAAATGGAAACATTTATATAAAAATAGAAAACTTAAAAATATGTGTCCCCATCCAGATGTCTTCTTACTAAGAAGAATCTGATTCTGAATGTTAAATATTATGGAAAATAGCACAATTAAAGGATATTTTTATAGTGAGAGATGAACTAATATGAACAAATGTGTTCTTCTTCCAGACAGGGATTACAAGGTCAAAAGTGGTTACCAGAAATTGTGTAATTGTTCCCACCACTGAAAACTAAAAGTATGCAGCTACTGAGGGCTATCAACATGAAAGCAAATAGTGCTAAACTTTAAACTTTCAAGTGACTGCTATACCAATGATCACCAAATAATGATCAATGAAGTTACCACAAACCTGGTACATAACACTGTCTATAGAATGGACCCTGTACAGCAGGAGTGGGGAACCCTTTGTCTGCCAACTGCCAATTGGATATTTTTAACAAAATTCATCAGACATAGAAAATTATCAGCTTAAAAATTATGCTGCTGTAATTGGTCAAATATTCAATTCAATCACCCCTATTGTGATGGTTGGAACTGCTTTTCTTTGGTGAGGCATGCGATATTAGATGGTATTGCTGATGTTGCTGTTCGCAACTTCTTTTCCAGATTTGCGTCAGTCATTCTGGAGTGCAGTCAACTGTTTGTGATGGTAAGTTTTAAAAAGAATTGATGGTAGCAGTAAGTTGTTCTGAACACATAGTTTAACGCAAGTCTCCTCAAAGTAGGAAATTCATCATTGCGCCTGTAACTTTTTTAGAACTCAAATAGTAAGAGGTCTGATTTATTCATTACTTACGACATAGTGAGCCTGCTATATATACATCACAACATAGTATGCATTGAAACTGCTGTTTATACAACATATAGAATGCACCGAGACTACTCTCTACATCACATAGGATACACGGAGACTCTGCTGTATATATCACATAGTATACACTGAAACTACTGTCTATACATCACATAAGATACACTGAAACTGCTGTATATGCATCACATAGGATACATGGAGACTCTGCTTTATATATCACATAGTATACACTGAAACTACTGTCTATACATCACATAAGATACACTGAAACTGCTGTATATGCATCACATAGGATACACTAAGACTGCTGTTTACATCACATAGGATATACTGAGACTCTGCTCTCTATATAACATAGGATACACTGAGACTGCTACATTCATCATATAGCATACACTGAAACTGCTATATATATGTCACACAAGATACACTAAGACAACCGTATACATCAGAATACAAATCTCTTCTGTATACACTATGTATAATACTATTAGGAAAGTTAGTATTTTGGTTATGTCATCCTTTTTATTTCATTTTTCAACTCAATGCTATACAAACCAGAATGCTTATTGGATGAAGCAGATCCGGTGATGTGTAATTGTGTATTGAGGGAAGGTCTAACCTAAGGATACAATGCCCCCTTTACCTATGTGTGCAAAATTATTAGACAGCTTGTTTTCCTCAGAATTGGCCAAGAAATATATTGGAAAAGTCAAAAATTGTTAAAAGTCTTACAGATGCAGCACTAATAAAATACCTAACTTATTAGGGTGTGATCACAGAACCATCAAAAGTTTTGTTACAAGTAGTTAACAGTGTCGCAAAAAGAAGCATATTACCAGCCTAAGGTTTGAGAAGAATTGGATATGAAGTGACCAGGAACCCATAACTCCCAGTGCTGCCATACTCCAATGCGATCTCCCTTGATTGCTCGGATTTATAAAGTGTTCAGTGCTTAGAGACATGGCCAAGGTAAAGTAGGCTGAAATCCAATCCGATTACTAGTGAAAAAGACAGAGAATTTGAATAGTCAAGACTGGGGCAGATTTTTCAAAGGTTTTATGGACTAAAGAGATGAGAGCAACTATTTACAGGTGCAGGTGGATGAGCCCATGGATGGATCAGTAATGCTCGCAAACCTCCATTTTAACTCAGATGGCACCAAGGTGGAGACGTCTGATTTTATTAAAGATTATCTAGTTGGACTTTTTCAGGTTTAAAACGGACTCAAAATCAACTTCCAACCTACTGACAGTTTTTAGAAGACACTTTCTTCAAACAGTAGTGCGGGAAAAAGTCTGCTTCTTTCAATAAAACAATGATTTTTATGCAGGGCAAAGATCTATCACATGCATTGAAGTACTTCTCTGCTTAGCTAGCCGGTAAAGGCCTTAATGATGAAAGAATAATGGTAATTTATGGATATGACATCAATTTTGATTTTTGTTGTGGTTCGGACTATTCCTGAGAGGGTATCCATGATCTTAAAAATGATTAACCAATCTTTCTCCAGATCTATAAGATCCAGGGGCTGTACATCTAACCCTATTCCTGCCCTGTTGGGTTCTGTTTCGATTCTCGGTGTCTGATACATCTGTGTCAGTGGTGGACAGATCAGTCTCAAGTTCTGTGTAAGCCACTGTGATGTTATTGAAGATATATGCCTTGATATCTTTAAAATCTTGTATGTCTCTTAGAAATGGTTTAAACTACAACATTGTATATATGTGCCTTTTTTACCTTTATCTGTTAGTATTTGTTTGGATTTTCTTGTCAAAACAAATGAACATAAAAACGCAGCCTGAACAGGATGCCTAATTACAGTACTAATAATGTTCACTAGTAAAACCTTGGTTTGAAGAACAAGCATACATGTACCACACTTCCTTCACAGATTACAAAAATAAGAAAAAATGAATAGTTTCTCCGAGTCAGAGTATTAGAAATAAATAGACTGAACTCAGTTTTGGTTCCAACAATAACCTGCTGGGATGATGTAAGCGCTACATTAGCTCTCGAAACATTAAGCTGTTTCTGTTTTATGTCCCATATATGAATTATCCTCGTTACAAGGCGGCTCTGAAATTGTGTTTCTTAAAGTCAATATCGATTTTTTTTTTCCCTTGCTAAAGGCTAAGGACAGATGGTTTTACTAATTTTTGCCATATCCAATCTTCTATGTGACGTTAATATAATCAATTATCTGTGTCTAGACGTTCTTGGTGTTGTTTTAGCAACACAAAAAAAATCTGTTATGTTACATTTATTACATATATTTAAAGAAACTAATTTTCTTAAACCTTCGCTCCAACCATCCCGCTAGTTTTGGTTAATTTAGAAAATAAAAGATTAAAACTTAAAAAATATATGCCAAATAAAAAATGTGATTTTTTTTTCCACGTTTTTAAAAACGTGTTATAGTTTGTAATAATGACGTACAAATAACATTTATAAAACAAATATTGGAAATTTGTTAAGACAATCACCCCCAACCAAAAAAAAAATCTTACACTTTTGTGTAGCTTGTTGAAATATAAGCCAATATAAACCTTTACTTATAAAAAAAAAGAAATCTGCCACTTCATAACCAAAAAAAATACACATTTTAATTTCTATGCAGTTGAGGATGAAGTCCTCTGCTCTAGGCATGATCAGAGCTTCTGGTCCATGTTTTCTTGCATGGTAGTGGTAGAAGAGTTATTACTTTTAGCAACAAGTAATGGTGGCTGGGTATTACCCATTAAGGGTAAGCACATGCCATAATTTCCCAAAGTAAGTAGCACAGCATCATACAGCATTGACTATACCACCAGCAACTTGACCAGATAGGAGTTGAGTTGGCACAAAAGAAGTTGACTGGGGTTTATGGGTTTTAGAGATGAGCAAACAAATTTGAGGGCAATTGTGTTATACTTAAATTTTACAAAAATCTGCATTTAACATTGTCGAAATGCAATTTTTTTTGTATTTCTCTTAAGTGCGGTTTTCAAGAAAATCGCACTTTTTAAATTAAAAGAGGTTAAAAAGCTAAAAATTACTGCTATAAGAGTCTCCTCTTTCCTCCACTCATTACTTGTAGTAATGACACCTGTTTAACCCCTTAATGACCGCCAATACGTCTTTTAACTGACCTGAGATATAAGAGAATAGCCTCCCCATACAGATGACAATCCAGCATCTGTTGGTTGTACACTATAGCTGACAACTTGCTGTATCAGCCACGATCAGTATCTGCGCCTTCTAAATCTGTTTAACCCCTTAGATGCTGCTGTCAATAGTGACTACATCATTATAAATGGTTAACAGAGTGTGGGGGCTTCTTCTTTATCCCAATTGGTGCCCTCAGATCATGATTGTGTGGTCCTGATGTTTGCGATGGCAATTCATGACCAAATAGCGGCCTTAGAGTCTGCCGGCTATAGTAATCTGTTTAGAAGTTAGCAACATTTAGGTGGTAAAAATACACATTTTCATTTCTGTCATGCCATTTTGCATTAATTCCTGTAAAGCACCTGAAGGGTTAATAAACTACCTGACAGCAGTTTTCAATATGTTTAGGGGTGCTGTTTTTAAAATGGTATCACGTTTGGGGGTTTCCCAATATATGGGACCCCTAAAGTCACTTTAAACATGGATAAGTCCCTAAAAAAATAAATGTGGTAAATTTCTTTCAAAAAATGAAAAATTGCTGCTACATTTTTAAACCTCCTAAAATGCTAACAAAATAAAATAACATTTTCCAAATGGTGCTGATGTATAGCCGGCATATGGGAAATGTTATTTATTAATGGTTTGCTGTTGTATGACTATCTGGATTAAAGGGATAATCATTCAAATTTAGAAAATTGCTAATTTTTTAACATTTTTCTCAAATTTTTTATATTTTTTATAAATAAACACAAAAAATGTTGAACTAAATTTACCATTATCATAAAGTATAATGTGTCACGAAAAAACAATCTCAAAATCACTGGGATTTGTTGAAGCGTTGCAGAGTTATTACCACATAAAGTGACACTGGTCAGATTTCAAAAATTTGGCTCGGTCACTAAGGGGTTAAACTTGTTATCAGTATAAAAAGACACCTGTGCACACCCTCAAACAGTCTGACTCCAAACTCCACTATGGTGAAGACCAAAGAGCTGTCAAAGGACACCAGAAACAAAATTGTAGCCCTGCACCAGGCTGGGAAGACTGAATCTGCAATAGCCAACCAGCTTGGAGTGAAGAAATCAACAGTGGGAGCAATAATTAGAAAATGGAAGACATACAAGACCACTGATAATCTCCCTTGATCTGGGGCTCCACGCAAAATCCCACCCCGTGGGGTCAGAATGATCACAAGAACGGTGAGCAAAAATCCCAGAACCACACGGGGGGACCTAGTGAATGAGCTGCAGAGAGCTGGGACCAATGTAACAAGCCCTACCATAAGTAACACACTACGCCACCATGGACTCAGATCCCGCTGTGTCAGACGTGTCCCACTGCTTAAGCCAGTACATGTCCGGACCCGTCTGAAGTTTGCTAGAGAGCATTTGGATGATCCAGAGGAGTTTTGGGAGAATGTCCTATGGTCTGATGAAACCAAACTGGAACTGTTTGGTAGAAACACAACTTGTCGTGTTTGGAGGAAAAAGAATACTGAGTTGCATCCATCAAACACCATACCTACTGTAAAGCATGGTGGTGGAAACATCATGTTTTGGGGCTGTTTCTCTGCAAAGGGGCCAGGACGACTGATCCGGGTACATGAAAGAATGAATGGGGCCATGTATCGTGAGATTTTGAGTGCAAACCTCCTTCCATCAGCAAGGGCATTGAAGATGAAACGTGGCTGGGTCTTTCAACATGACAATGATCCAAAGCACACCGCCATGGCAACGAAGGAGTGGCTTCGTAAGAAGCATTTCAAGGTCCTGGAGTGACCTAGCCAGTCTCAAGATCTCAACCCTATAGAAAACCTTTGGAGGGAGTTGAAAGTCCGTGTTGCCAAGCGAAAAGCCAAAAACATCACTGCTCTAGAGAAGATCTGCATGGAGGAATGGGCCAACATACCAATAACAGTGTGTGGCAACCTTGTGAAGACTTACAGAAAACGTTTCACCTCTGTCATTGCCAACAAAGGATATATTACAAAGTATTGAGATGAAATTTTGTTTCTGACCAAATACTTATTTTCCACCATAATATGCAAATAAAATGATAAAAAAACAGACAATGTGATTTTCTGGATTTTTTTTTCTCAGTTTGTCTCCCATAGTTGAGGTCTACCTATGATGTAAATTACAGACGCCTCTCATCTTTTTAAGTGGTGGAACTTGCACTATTGCTGACTGACTAAATAGTTTTTTGCCCCACTGTATACTGGGCACGGATTGTTGTTTCCTGACCACACAATCAGGTATGGGTGGCTGATGTTGCAATTTAAAAGTAGGAGGATGAGTAGTCCGGGTACAACATGCAGTAGATAATGATAATTATCATCATCATGATGACACCAACAAGGAACTACCTAAAAATGTGCCCCAGATATCTACAATATGATCATAATTATAAGGAGGGGGAGGATAGATTGAGCCTTGTTTATATTACCAACCAGTTTGCTCTTTCCGTGTTAGTGGACGATGCCATTTCATGAGTGCATAGAGAGCTGTAGATCCTAGTCAATTTGTGCAGTTCTTCAAGGCGTAATTTTCCTCCTGTACAACTTTTAGGGTATGTGCACACGTTCAGGTTTTTTCGTGTTTTTTTTCATGTTTTTTTGCGATAAAAACGCGATTAAACCTCATTAGAAACTGCAGACATATGCATCCTATCATTTAGAATGCATTCTGCAATTTTTGTGCACATGATGTGTTTTTTCTGCGAAAAAAGCGCATCGCGGTAAAAAAGCAGCATGTTCATTAATTTTGCATTTTTTTCGCGTTTTTCCCGCTATTCTATGCATTTGGAAAAAACGCAAGAAAAAAACGCATCAAAGACGCGCAAAAAATGCAGAAATGTCAGGTTTTTGTCAGGAAAATTTCTGCCAGAAATCCTGACATGCGCACATAGCCTTACATTACAAAAGATAAATTGGCTAGCAACATGGTAAAGGCTTCTTATTCGAGATGACTTTACATAAAACTCACCACCTGCACGACCATAATAAAACCTTTTAGCCATTATTAAGCAACTACATGAACTGTAGCTCTGTATCAGTGTGGAAAGTGCATCGTGCTCTTTGTCCCTGCACCTTTCCTAAATGTTTTCCATCTTGAAATTTGCTGAGCACTCCTGCGTCCTCTACGCAACAGCCACTGCGGGACATCTTTAGCAGTCGATTATCACTTAAGAGATCAAATTAATCTGTAGGTCGAAATCAGAATCCTGTATCCTTATCTCCCCTAACAGTCATCTATGGACTATGACTAAGGTCACTTATACACATTGGACTTTCATCCAAATTTGTCGATATTTTCAGGTTTTGTCAAACTTAGTTTAATTTGTATGTGTGTCTCTAAGGGCTTGTTTCCATTTGCGAGAAACACGTCCGTGTCTCGCATGTGGAAACGAAGCTCTGGCATCGGCACTCCGGAGCGGAGCGTGCGGCCGCATAGCAACACATGGAGCCGCACGCTCCGCTCCCAAGTGCCGGCACCAGAGCGTCGTTTCCACATGCGAGACACGGACGTGTTTCTCGCAAATAGAAACAAGCCCTAAAGGGCACTTTTAGGTTATGTGCACAAAATGTCTTTTAAAGGTCTGTGAACCTTGCAAATTTTTCAGGAAAAAAATGCTTGTCAGGTATCTTTTTCCTTCTGGAGCAACTATAAATAACGAAGTTTACAAGAGATGAGTGAGCAAAGAAATGCTCAAGTGCTCGTTGTTTGAACCAAGCAGTTCCTAATACTCAAAGAGACCATGGAATAGTCTAAAAGTGAGCAATATATTATACCGATCAATTTTTTAGCACATTTTTTGAGGCTTATATACTAAGGAATTGTACCCAAGAACACGTAAAGCTGTATGGATGGGCAATATAGTACCAATGCATTTTTTTAAAAGTTTTAAGAGGCTTAGATAACATCGAAATGCACTTAAAAAGACATACTGCATATTCTCGTGTATAAGATGACCCGAGTATAAGCTGAGGTACCTAATTTTGCCTCGAAAAACTTAAAAAACGTATTGACTCGAGTATAAGCATTGTCACCTAATCCCTATTCTGGTATGCATGGCTCCTCATCCCCATCCTTGCCTCCATGGTTCCTTATTCCTATCCTTGCATGCATGGCTCCTTATCCCCATCCTGGTATGCATGGCTCCTTATTCCCATCGTTGTCTGCATGGCTCCTTATTCCCATCCTTGGATACATGGCTCCTTATCCCCATCCTTGCATGCATGTCTCCTTATCCCCATCCTTGCCTGCATGGCTCCTTATTCCCATTCTTGCATGCATGTCTCCTTATCCCCATCCTTGTATGCGTGGCTCCTTATTCCCATCCTTGGATACATGGCTCCTTATCGCCATCCTTGGATGCTTGGCTCCTTATCCCCATCCTTGTATGCATGGCTCCTTATTCCCATCCTTGGATGCATGGCTCCTTATCCCCATCCTTGTATGCATGGCTACCCATCCCCATCCTTGTGTACATGGCTCCGTATTCCCATCCTGGTATGCATAGCCAGAGGCATAGCTAGGGTTTTGGTTCAGGAGGGGCAAAGCTTCTGAGTACGCCCCTAACCGTATATCCTTGATTACAATTCGGTGACGCGCCCTAATAGTGGAGGAGTGGAGGAGAACCAACATAGATATTACCACCATACGGTCAGTGGTAAATACAGTCCTACAGAACATATAAGAGATCACAGCACAGTTACAGATATTGTCTTACCGCTTATGTTTTCTGATGGAGTTGTTCACTTTTCTCGTATTTTCCATCTGACCCACACCGACATGACAACTTCTTACAGCCAGGACTCGTCTGCAGAGAATTCAACAAAGACACATTTCACTTCTCACATTCCAGCCCCATCACCATCTATTCCCAACCTGCACAAACTCCTCATCCTGCTGATACCCCAATACTGAGCCACTGCTGCCGTATGTGTCCCTATTACTGCACCTGATACCCCAATACTGAGCCGCTGCTGCCGTATGTGTCCCTATTACTGCACCTGATACCCCAATACTGAGCCGCTGCTGCCGTATGTGTCTCTATTACTGCACCTTATACCCCAATACTGAGCCGCTGCTGCCATATGTGTCCCTATTACTACACCTGATACCCCAATACTGAGCCTCTGCTGCCCTATGTGTCCCTATTACTGCACCTGATACTCCAATACTGAGCCGCTGCTGCCGTATGTGTCTCTATTACTGCACCTGATATCCCAATACTGAGCCACTGCTGCCGTATGTGTCCCTATTACTGCACCTGATACCCCAATACTGAGCCACTGCTGCCGTATGTGTCCCTATAACTGCACCTGCTGTGTCAATTCTAATGCACCCCCTCTAAAATATAGTAATGCCAGGTGCAAGTGACCTAGAAAACACTGCAAATATTTTGCCCCCTAGAAAGTAATATTACCCTGTGTGCCCCTTTGATAGTCACTGTAACCCGAGTTCCCCTATAACAATAAGTGCCCACTTTACATTTAATAATGTCCCGAGTCTCCCCCTGTACAGCTCCCCTATACAAAGCATGATGCTCCCTCACTGTATAGTACCACCCATACAGTATACTGACCCCTTAGTAGACTTCAAACTGTTTGATGGCTCCAATACTATATGATGGCCCCTTCACTGTAATCCCCACACTGTATAATGGCCCCATAGATAACTTCCATATAGTATAATGTGCCAGATAGTCCTCAATATAGTACAAGACAGTACCCCTATAGGCAGACCCTGTAGTATAAGGCAGTACCCCTATAGGCAGACCCTGTGGTATAAGGCAGCACCCCCCATAGGCAGATCCTGTAGTGTATAAGTCAGCGCCCCATAGGCAGATCCTGTAGTATTAGGCAGCACCCCCATAGGCAGATCCTGTAATGTATAAGGCAGCACCCCCCATTGTCAGATCCTGTAATGTATAAGGCAGCACCCCCCCATTGTCAGATCCTGTAATGTATAAGGCAGCCGCCCCCCATAGTCAGATCCTGTAATGTATAAGGCAGCACCCCTATTGTCAGATCCTGTAATGTATAAGGCAGCACCCCCCATTGTCAGATCCTGTAATGTATAAGGCAGCCGCCCCCCATAGTCAGATCCTGTAATGTATAAGGCAGCAGCCCCCCATCGTCAAATCCTGTAGTGTATTAGGCAGCAGCCCCTCCATAGGCAAGATCCTATTGTGTATTAGGCAGCAGCCCCCCCATAGTCAGATCCTGTAGAGTATTAGGCAACAGCCCCCTCATAGTCAGATCCTGTAGTTTATTAGGCAGTAGCCCCCCATAGTCAGATCCTGTAGTGTATTAGGCAGCAGCCCCCCATAGTCAGATCCTGTAGTGTATTAGGCAGCAGCCCCCATAGTCAGATCCTGTAGTGTATTAGGCAGCAGCCCCCCCATAGTCAGATCCTGTAGTGTATTAGGCCGCATCCCCCCCATAGTCAGATCCTGTAGTGCAGGGGTCCCCAACTCCAGTCCTCAAGGCCCACCAACATGTCATGTTTTCAGGATTTCCTTAGTCTTGTGTTATGGACCTGGTGGTTAGGAGCACCCGGAACGACCTGATGGTTAAACTAACACAGGACAAGCTCTGGGAAGTGAGAGCTCTGCTGACCGCAACCCCTAATCCTATCACACAACTAGAAATAGCCGTGGAGCGTACCTAACTCTACCTAGACGCCTCTTCACAGCCTAAGAGCTAACTAGCCCTAGAGATAGAAAATAAAGCCTACCTTGCCTCAGAGAAATTCCCCAAAGAAAAAGGCAGCCCCCCACATATATTGACTGTGAGTTAAGATGAAAGTCACAAACACAGAAATGAAACAGGTTTCAGCAAAGGGAGGCCAGACTTACTAAACAGACAGAGGATAGGAAAGGTATCTTTGCGGTCAGCACAAAAAACTACAAAAAGACCACGCAGAGTGTGCAAAAAGACCTCCGCACCATGAGTCGGTGCGGAGGTGCCACTCTGCATCCCAGAGCTTCCAGCTAGCAAGGCAAAATCATGATAGCAAGCTGGGCAAGAAAACAAAGAACAAATAATTAACTAGCAGGGACTTAGCTTCTGCTGGAGTAGACAGGTCACCAGAAAGATCCAAGAGCGAACTGAACCAGTACAAGAACATTGACAGCTGGCATGGAGTAACGATCTGAGTGGAGTGAAATAGAGCAGCCAGCCAAAGAACAAACTAAGTCACCTGTGGAAGGTACCTCAGAAGCAGCAGCTCCACTCAAAGCCACCAGAGGGAGTCCATGGACCGAACCTGCCGAAGTACCATTCATGACCACAGGAGGGAGTTCGATAACAGAATTCACAACAGTACCCCCCCTTGAGGAGGGGTCACCGAACCCTCACCAGAGCCCCTAGGCCGATCAGAACGAGCCAAATGAAAGGCACGAACTAGATCGGCAGCATGAACATCAGAGGCAAAAACCCAGGAATTATCTTCCTGACCATAATCCTTCCACTTGACCAGGTACTGGAGTTTCCGTCTCGAAATACGAGAATCCAAAATCTTCTCCACCACATACTCCAACTCCCCCTCGACCAACATCGGGGCAGGAGGATCAACGGAGGGAACCATAGGCGCCACGTATCTCCGCAATAACGACCTATGGAACACATTATGGATGGCAAAAGAAGCTGGAAGGGCCAAACGAAATGACACAGGATTGAGAACTTCAGAAATCTTATACGGGCCAATGAAACGAGGCTTAAACTTAGGAGAGGAAACCTTCATAGGAACATAACGAGACGACAACCAAACCAAATCCCCAACACGAAGTCGGGGACCAACACAGCGCCGGCGGTTAGCGAAACGTTGAGCCTTCTCCTGGGACAATGTCAAATTGTCCACCACATGAGTCCAAATCTGCTGCAACCTGTCCACCACAGTATCCACACCAGGACAGTCCGAAGGCTCAACCTGCCCTGAAGAGAAACGAGGATGGAAACCAGAATTACAGAAAAAAGGCGAAACCAAAGTAGCCGAGCTGGCCCGATTATTAAGGGCGAACTCAGCCAAAGGCAAGAAGGACACCCAATCATCCTGATCAGCAGAAACAAAGCATCTCAGATATGTTTCCAAAGTCTGATTAGTTCGTTCGGTTTGTCCATTTGTCTGAGGATGGAAAGCCGAAGAAAAAGACAAATCAATGCCCATCTTAGCACAAAAGGACCGCCAAAACCTCGAAACAAACTGGGAACCTCTGTCCGAGACGATGTTCTCCGGAATGCCATGCAAACGAACCACATGCTGGAAAAACAATGGCACCAAATCTGAGGAGGAAGGCAATTTAGACAAGGTTACCAAATGGACCATCTTAGAAAAGCAATCACAAACCACCCAAATGACCGACATCCTTTGAGAGACAGAGAGATCTGAAATAAAATCCATGGAAATATGCGTCCAGGGCCTCTTCGGGCCCGGCAAGGGCAAAAGCAACCCACTGACACGAGAACAGCAGGGCTTAGACCGAGCACAAGTCCCACAGGACTGCACAAAAGAACACACATTCCGTGACAAAGAAGGCCACCAAAAGGATCTAGCCACCAAATCTCTGGTACCAAAGATTCCAGGATGACCAGCCAACACCGAACAATGAACCTCAGAGATAACTCTACTAGTCCATCTATCAGGGACAAACAGTTTCTCCGCTGGACAACGGTCAAGTCTATCAGCCTGAAACTTCTGCAGCACCCGCCGCAAATCAGGGGAGAAGGCAGACAAAATTACCCCCTCTTTGAGAATATGCGCCGGCTCAGGAACACCCGGAGAGTCAGGCACAAAACTCCTTGACAGGGCATCAGCCTTCACATTCTTAGAGCCAGGAAGGTACGAAACCACAAAATCAAAACGGGAGAAAAACAGCGACCATCGAGCCTGTCTAGGATTCAACCGTTTGGCAGACTCGAGATAAGTCAAATTCTTGTGATCCGTCAAGACCACCACTCGATGCTTGGCTCCTTCCAGCCAATGTCGCCACTCCTCAAATGCCCACTTCATGGTCAACAACTCTCGATTGCCAACATCATAATTGCGCTCAGCAGGCGAGAACTTTCTAGAAAAGAAGGCACATGGTTTCATCACCGAGCCATCAGAACTTCTTTGCGACAAAACAGCCCCTGCTCCAATCTCAGAAGCATCAACCTCGACCGGAAACGGGAGCGAAACATCTGGCTGGCACAACACAGGGGCAGAAGAAAAACGACGCTTCAACTCCTGAAAAGCCTCTACAGCCGCAGAGGACCAATTGACCACATCAGCAACTCTCTTGGTCAAATCAGTCAATGGTTTAGCAACACTAGAAAAATTAGCGATGAAGCGACGGTAAAAATTAGCAAAGCCCAGGAACTTCTGCAGGCTCTTCACAGATGTCGGCTGAGTACAATCATAAATGGCCTGAACTTTAACAGGGTCCATCTCGATAGTAGAAGGGGAAAAAATGAAACCCAAAAATGAAACCTTCTGAACTCCAAAGAGACATTTTGACCCCTTCACAAACAAGGAATTCGCGCGAAGGACCTGGAACACCATTCTGACCTGCTTCACATGAGACTCCCAATCATCCGAAAAGACCAAAATATCATCCAAATATACAATCATGAATCTATCCAGGTACTCTCGGAAGATGTCATGCATAAAGGACTGAAACACAGATGGAGCACTAGAAAGCCCGAATGGCATAACCAGGTACTCAAAATGGCCCTCGGGCGTATTAAATGCTGTTTTCCATTCATCGCCCTGTTTAATACGCACAAGATTATACGCCCCTCGAAGATCTATCTTGGTGAACCAACTAGCCCCCTTAATCCGAGCAAACGAATCAGACAGCAGCGGCAAAGGGTACTGAAATTTGACTGTGATCTTATTAAAAAGGCGGTAATCAATACAAGGTCTCAAAGAACCATCCTTCTTGGCCACAAAAAAGAACCCTGCTCCCAACGGTGATGACGACGGGCGAATACGACCTTTCTCCAAGGATTCCTTTATATAACTCCGCATAGCGGCGTGCTCTGGCACAGATAAATTGAACAGTCGGCCCTTAGGAAACTTACTACCAGGAATCAAATTAATAGCACAATCGCAATCCCTATGAGGAGGTAGGGCACTGGATTTGGGCTCATCAAATACATCCTGGTAATTCGACAAAAACTCAGGGACTTCAGAAGGAGTGGAAAGCGAAATTGACAGCAATGGAACATCACCATGTACCCCTTGACAACCCCAGCTGGACACAGACATAGATTTCCAATCTAATACTGGATTATGGACCTGTAGCCATGGCAACCCCAAAACGACCACATCATGCAAATTATGCAACACCAAAAAGTGAATATCCTCCTGATGCGCAGGAGCCATGCACATGGTCAATTGAGTCCAGTACTGAGGTTTATTCTTGGCCAAAGGCGTAGCATCAATTCCTCTCAATGGAATAGGATACTGCAAGGGCTCCAAGAAAAAACCACAGCGCCTGGCAAACTCCAAGTCCATCAAATTCAGGGCAGCGCCTGAATCCACAAATGCCATAGCAGAATAGGACGACAAAGAGCAAATCAGAGTAACGGACAAAAGAAATTTAGACTGTACCGTACCAATGGTGGCAGACCTAGCGAACCGCTTAGTGCACTTAGGACAATCGGAGATAGCATGAGTAGAATCACCACAGTAAAAACACAGCCCATTCCGATGTCTGTGTTCTTGCCGTTCAGCTCTGGTCAAAGTCCTAGCACATTGCATAGGCTCAGGCCTATGTTCAGAAAATATCGCCAAATGGTGCACAGCTTTGCGCACACGCAAGCGCCGATCGATCTGAATGGCAAAGGACATAGACTCATTCAGACCAGCAGGCGTGGGAAATCCCACCATGACATCCTTAAGGGCTTCAGAAAGACCCTTTCTGAAAATTGCCACCAGGGCACACTCATTCCAGTGAGTAAGCACAGACCACTTTCTAAACTTCTGACAATATACCTCCGCTTCATCCTGACCCTGACACAAAGCCAGCAAGATTTTCTCTGCCTGATCCACTGAATTTGGTTCATCATAAAGCAATCCAAGTGCCAGAAAAAACGCATCTACATCACGCAATGCAGGATCTCCTGGCGCAAGGGAAAATGCCCAGTCTTGAGGGTCGCCACGCAACAAAGAAATAATGATTTTTACTTGTTGAACGGGATCACCAGAGGAGCGGGGTTTCAAAGCAAGAAACAGTTTACAATTATTTTTGAAATTCAGGAACTTAGATCTATCCCCAGAAAACAAGTCAGGAATTGGAATTCTAGGCTCTAACATCGGATTCTGAACCACAAAATCTTGAATGTTTTGTACCCTTGCAGTGAGATGATCCACACAAGAGGACAGACCTTGAATGTCCATATCTACACCTGTGTCCTGAACCACCCAGAGGTTTAGGGGAAAAGAAAGACAAAACACACTGCAGAGAAAAAAAAATGGTCTCAGAACTTCTCTTATCCCTCTATTGAGATGCATTAACACTTTGGCCAGCTGTACTGTTATGGACCTGGTGGTTAGGAGCACCCGGAACGACCTGATGGTTAAACTAACACAGGACAAGCTCTGGGAAGTGGGAGCTCTGCTGACCACAACCCCTAATCCTATCACACAACTAGAAATAGCTGTGGAGCGTACCTAACTCTACCTAGACGCCTCTTCACAGCCTAAGAGCTAACTAGCCCTAGAGATAGAAAATAAAGCCTACCTTGCCTCACAGAAATTCCCCAAAGAAAAAGGCAGCCCCCCACATATATTGACTGTGAGTTAAGATGAAAGTCACAAACACAGAAATGAAACAGGTTTCAGCAAAGGGAGGCCAGACTTACTGTCATGATCCCAATGGCAGGGGATCACTAAAGGACAAGCACAGATACAAACAAGCTCTAGGGCGATGGAACCTGAGCTGACCGCGACCCTGAACCTAACACACAAATAAAAGTAGCCGGGGAACGTGCCTACGATGATCCTAGACGTCTCGCTCCAGCCGAAGATCTAACTTCCCCTATTAGAAGAAACACAGACCTCTCTTGCCTCCAGAGAAATCCCCCACAGAAATAGCAGCCCCCCACATATAATGATGGTGAAATGAGAGGAAAGCACATACGCAGTATGAAAACAGTTTCAGCAAAATGAGGCCCGCTAAAGCTAGATAGCAGAGGATACAAAAGTGAACTGCGCGGTCAGCGAAAAACCCTTCAAAAAACCATCCTGAAATTACTTGAACTCATGTGCCAACTCATGGTACATGAGGAGCAATTTCAGCCCACTAGAGCAACCAGCAGCAAGAATCACATATCTGCAGGCTGGACTAAAAACCAAATAAAGCAAAACACCAAAACAGGAAAATCCAAACTTAGCTTGACCAGAAGGTTCTAGGAGCAGGGAGCAGAGGTAACAAGACACACTGGATACATTGATAACCGGCGAGGAAATGCCAGCAAAGCCAGGTTAAATAGGAAACTCCCATATGCTGATGGAACAGGTGGAACCCAGAAACCCAGGAAAGACAAGTCACCCAGTACCATCAGCAACCACCAGAGGGAGCCCAAAAACAGAACTCACAACAGTACCCCCCCTTGAGGAGGGGTCACCGAACCCTCACGAGAACCACCAGGGCGACCAGGATGAGCCCTATGAAAAGCGCGAACCAAATCATCAGCATGAACATCCGAGGCAACCACCCAAGAATTATCCTCCTGACCATAACCCTTCCACTTGACCAAATACTGGAGTTTCCGTCTGGAAACACGAGAATCCAAGATCTTCTCCACAACATACTCCAATTCTCCCTCCACCAGCACTGGAGCAGGAGGCTCAAGCGAAGGAACAACAGGTACCTCATACTTCCGCAACAACGACCGATGAAACACATTATGAATAGCAAACGATGCCGGGAGATCCAAACGAAACGACACAGGGTTAAGAATTTCCAAGATCCTATAGGGACCGATGAACCGAGACTTGAACTTAGGAGAAGAGACCTTCATAGGAACAAAACGAGAAGACAACCACACCAAGTCACCAACAAGAAGTCGAGGACCCACGCGGCGACGGCGATTAGCAAACTGCTGAGCCTTCTCCTGGGACAACTTCAAATTGTCCACCACATGACTCCAAATCCGATGCAACCTATCCACCACCATGTCCACTCCAGGACAATCAGAAGGTTCCACCTGACCAGAGGAAAAACGAGGATGAAACCCCGAATTACAAAAGAAAGGAGAAACCAAGGTAGCAGAACTAGCCCGATTATTAAGGGCAAACTCGGCCAGCGGCAAAAAGGTAACCCAGTCATCCTGATCAGCAGAAACAAAACACCTTAAATAAGTTTCCAAGGTCTGATTAGTTCGTTCAGTCTGGCCATTCGTCTGAGGATGGAATGCAGACGAAAAGGACAAATCAATGCCCATCTTAGCACAGAACGTCCGCCAAAATCTAGACACAAACTGGGATCCCCTGTCAGAAACGATGTTCTCAGGAATCCCATGCAAACGAACCACATTCTGAAAAAATAGTGGGACCAACTCAGAGGAGGAAGGCAACTTAGGCAAGGGTACCAGATGAACCATTTTAGAAAAGCGATCACACACAACCCAGATGACGGACATTTTTTGAGAGACAGGGAGATCCGAAATAAAGTCCATGGAAATGTCCGTCCAAGGCCTCTTCGGGATAGGCAAAGGTGACAACAATCCACTGGCCCGAGAACAGCAAGGCTTAGCCCGAGCACAAACCTCACAAGACTGCACAAAAGAACATCCCTCGACAAGGAAGGCCACCAAAAAGACCTGGCCACCAAGTCTCTAGTACCAAATATTCCAGGATGACCTGCCAACGCAGAAGAATGGACCTCGGAGATGACTCTACTGGTCCAATTATCCGGAACAAACAGTCTCTCAGGCGGACAACGATCAGGTTTACCCGCCTGAAACTCCTGCAAAGCACGTCGCAAGTCTGGGGAGACAGCAGACAAAATCACCCCATCCCTAAGGATACCAGAGGGCTCAGAATTTCCAAGGGAGTCAGGCACAAAACTCCTAGAAAGAGCATCCGCCTTCACATTCTTTGAACCTGGCAGGTATGAAACCACAAAATTGAAACGAGAGAAAAACAGTGACCAACGAGCCTGTCTAGGATTCAGACGCCTGGCAGACTCAAGGTAAATCAAATTTTTGTGATCAGTCAAGACCACCACACGATGTCTAGCACCCTCTAGCCAATGACGCCACTCCTCAAATGCCCACTTCATGGCCAAAAGTTCCCGATTACCAACATCATAATTCCGCTCAGCCGGCGAAAACTTTCTAGAAAAAAACGCGCATGGCTTCATCACTGAGCCATCGGAGCTTCTCTGTGACAAAACCGCCCCCGCTCCAATCTCGGAAGCATCAACCTCAACCTGAAAAGGGAGCGAAACATCAGGCTGACACAACACAGGAGCAGAAGAAAACCGGCGCTTAAGTTCCTGAAAGGCCTCCACAGCCGCAGGAGACCAATTAGCAACATCAGCACCCTTCTTAGTCAAATCCGTCAAAGGCTTAACAACACTAGAAAAATTAGTTATAAAACGACGATAAAAATTAGCAAAGCCCAAGAACTTCTGTAGACTCTTAAGAGATGTAGGCTGCGTCCAGTCACAAATAGCCTGAACCTTGACGGGATCCATCTCAATAGTAGAAGGGGAAAAAATATACCCCAAGAAAGAAATCTTCTGGACTCCAAAGAGACACTTTGAGCCTTTTACAAACAAGGAATTGGCCCGCAGGACCTGAAACACTTTCCTGACCTGCTGAACATGAGACTCCCAGTCATCAGAAAAAACCAAAATATCATCCAAATACACAATCATAAATTTATCCAGATATTCACGGAAAATATCGTGCATAAAGGACTGGAAGACTGAAGGAGCATTAGAAAGTCCAAAAGGCATTACCAAATACTCAAAATGGCCCTCAGGCGTATTAAATGCGGTTTTCCACTCATCACCTTGCTTTATTCGTATAAGATTATACGCACCCCGAAGATCAATCTTAGTGAACCATTTAGCCCCCTTAATGCGAGCAAACAAATCAGTCAACAATGGCAAAGGATACTGATATTTTACGGTAATCTTATTCAAAAGACGATAATCTATACAAGGCCTCAAGGAACCATCTTTTTTGGCCACGAAAAAAAAACCTGCTCCCAAAGGGGACAAAGATGGACGGATATGTCCCTTTTCCAAGGACTCCTTAACATAATCCCGCATAGCAGTATGCTCTGGCACTGACAGATTGAACAAACGACCTTTAGGAAATTTACTGCCTGGAATTAAATTTATAGCACAATCGCAATCCCTCTGAGGAGGAAGCGAACTGAGCTTAGGCTCCTCAAAAACATCCCGATAGTCAGACAAAAACACAGGAATCTCAGAAGGAGTAGATGAAGCGATAGAAATTGGAGGTGCATCATCATGAACCCCCTGACAACCCCAGCTTAACACAGACATTGATTTCCAGTCAAGGACTGGATTATGAGTTTGTAACCATGGCAGACCAAGTACTAGGACATCATGCAAATTATACAGTACCAGGAAGCGAATCACCTCCTGATGAACGGGAGTCATACGCATGGTCACTTGTGTCCAGTACTGAGGTTTATTCATAGCCAAAGGTGTAGAGTCAATTCCCTTCAAAGGAATAGGGACTTCCAGAGGCTCCAGACTAAACCCACAGTGATTGGCAAATGACCAATCCATAAGACTCAGGGCAGCGCCTGAATCCACATAGGCATCGACGGAAATGGATGATAATGAACAAATCAGAGTCACAGACAGAATGAACTTAGACTGTAGAGTACTAATGGCAACAGACTTATCAACCTTTTTTGTGCGTTTAGAGCATGCTGATATAACATGAGCTGAATCACCACAATAAAAGCACAACCCTTTTTTCCGCCTATACTTTTGCCGTTCACTTCTGGACTGAATTCTATGACATTGCATTATCTCAGGTGATGGTTCAGACGACACCGCCAAATGATGCACAGGTTTGCGCTCCCGTAAACGCCGATCAATCTGAACAGCCATAGTCATAGACTCATTCAGACCAGCAGGCGCAGGGAACCCCACCATAACATCTTTAATGGCCTCAGAAAGGCCATCTCTAAACTTTGCAGCCAGAGCGCACTCATTCCACTGAGTAAGTACCGACCACTTCCGAAATTTTTGACAATAAATTTCTGCTTCATCTTGCCCCTGAGAGAGGGCCAACAAAGCTTTTTCAGCCTGAATCTCTTGGTTAGGTTCCTCATAGAGCAAACCCAATGCCAGAAAAAACGCATCCGCATTAAGCAACGCAGGGTCCCCTGGTGCCAATGCAAATGCCCAATCCTGAAGGTCACCCCGCAGGAAAGATATAATTATCTTGACTTGCTGAGCAGGGTCTCCAGAGGAGCGAGATTTCAAAGAAAGAAACAACTTGCAATTGTTCCTAAAATTCAGAAAACGAGATCTATCTCCAGAAAAAAACTCTGGGACAGGAATTCTAGGTTCAGACATAGGAGCATGTACAACAAAATCCTGTATATTTTGAACCTTAGTGGCAAGATTATTCAGGCTGGAAGCCAAACTCTGGACGTCCATGATAAACAGCTGGGATCAAAGCCATTCAAAGATTAAGAGGAGGAGGAAGTAGCCAGGCTGCAATAAGGCTAGGCAGCAAACTCTGAGGGAAAGAGAAAGAAAAAAAAAAAAAAAAAAACTTCCTCAGACTACTTATCCTCCTACTTCAGCCAATACAATTAACACTTTGTGGGCCGGTTATACTGTCATGATCCCAATGGCAGGGGATCACTAAAGGACAAGCACAGATACAAACAAGCTCTAGGGCGATGGAACCTGAGCTGACCGCGACCCTGAACCTAACACACAAATAAAAGTAGCCGGGGAACGTGCCTACGATGATCCTAGACGTCTCGCTCCAGCCGAAGATCTAACTTCCCCTATTAGAAGAAACACAGACCTCTCTTGCCTCCAGAGAAATCCCCCACAGAAATAGCAGCCCCCCACATATAATGATGGTGAAATGAGAGGAAAGCACATACGCAGTATGAAAACAGTTTCAGCAAAATGAGGCCCGCTAAAGCTAGATAGCAGAGGATACAAAAGTGAACTGCGCGGTCAGCGAAAAACCCTTCAAAAAACCATCCTGAAATTACTTGAACTCATGTGCCAACTCATGGTACATGAGGAGCAATTTCAGCCCACTAGAGCAACCAGCAGCAAGAATCACATATCTGCAGGCTGGACTAAAAACCAAATAAAGCAAAACACCAAAACAGGAAAATCCAAACTTAGCTTGACCAGAAGGTTCTAGGAGCAGGGAGCAGAGGTAACAAGACACACTGGATACATTGATAACCGGCGAGGAAATGCCAGCAAAGCCAGGTTAAATAGGAAACTCCCATATGCTGATGGAACAGGTGGAACCCAGAAACCCAGGAAAGACAAGTCACCCAGTACCATCAGCAACCACCAGAGGGAGCCCAAAAACAGAACTCACAACAACTTACTAAACAGACAGAGGATAGGAAAGGTATCTTTGCGGTCAGCACAAAAAACTACAAAAAGACCACACAGAGTGTGCAAAAAGACCTCCGCACCGACTCACGGTGCGGAGGTGCCACTCTGCATCCCAGAGCTTCCAGCTAGCAAGGCAAAATCATGATAGCAAGCTGGACAAGAAAACAAAGAACAAATAATTAACTAGCAGGGACTTAGCTTCTGCTGGAGTAGACAGGTCACCAGAAAGATCCAAGAGCGAACTGAACCAGTACAAGAACATTGACAGCTGGCATGGAGTAACGATCTGAGTGGAGTTAAATAGAGCAGCCAGCCAAAGAACAAACTAAGTCACCTGTGGAAGGAACCTCAGAAGCAGCAGCTCCACTCACAGCCACCAGAGGGAGTCCATGGACCGAACTCGCCGAAGTACCATTCATGACCACAGGAGGGAGTTCGATAACAGAATTCACAACAGTCTTGCCCGGGTAATAATTGCATCACCTGTGCAATGCAAAGGAAATCCTGAAAACATGACCTGTTGGTGGGCCTTGAGGACTGGAGTTGGGGACCTCTGCTGTAGTGTATTAAGCAGCAGTCCCCCCATAGTCAGATCCTGTAGTGTATTAGGCAGCCCCCATAAAAAAAACATAATACTCACCTCTCTTTCTCCATGTTCCAGCGGTACTCCCTGCTCCCGCTCTTGTCCTGACAGCGGGCGCAGGGCGGTGACGTCAGACGCTGACAAGGGGATGAATGGGGAAGGAGGGCAGTGCTACGCTCCTTCCCTCATCAATACGGTGAGCTGTATCGGCTACTTGCTGATACAGCTCACCATACAATGATGGCGGGGGCCCACTGCTGGCATCGGGCCCCCCCGCCTGCTCAGGGCCTTATCCCCATCCTTGTATGCATGGCTCCTCATCCCCATCCTAGTATGCATGGCTCCTTATTCCCATTCTCTCACCAGCCTTTAGAAGTGGAGAGAGGTGAATATTCTTTCACTTAATGAGCGCGCACCCATGAGAGCCTCACAGCTGCTGGAATCCAGTGGCTGCGGAAGTAACTGTGCACGCATTGAAAGAGAAATGAATATTCATTGCCAGTGCAGTGAATATTCATGTCTTTTTAGCAGCGGGCACAGGCTTTAGCCACAGCCGCAGGCTCCTGCCTCCTGTTACCCTCTGCTACACCGCTCCCCTTCCCCCACCATAAACTGGGACAACGACAAAAGAGTGCTCAAAAACTCAGCTTATACACTAGTATATACGGTAATACCCTACGGCTGAGCAATATAATACTGATAAATGTGTAAACAAGTTTTTTGAGGGTTATATACCAAAGAAATGTACACAAGAACATGTAATACTGTATGGCTGAGAAATGTAATCCAGCAATATTTTAAACATTTTCTTTGAGTGTTATATATCACAGACATGTAACCCATACAGAGAATAGTGCATAGGTAAGAAATGTAAACAAACAAGCAACATTTTTAACCCCTTAGTGACAGAGCCAATTTGGTACTTAATGACCAGGCCAATTTTTGCAATTCTGACCACTGTCACTTTATGAGGTTATAACTCTGGAACGCTTCAACGGATCCCGCTGATTCTGAGATTGTTTTTTCGTGACATATTGTACTTCATGTTAGTGGTAACATTTCTTCGATATTACTTGCGATTATTTATGAAAAAAACGGAAATATGGCGAAAATTTTTAAAATTTTGCAATTTTCAAACTTTGTATTTTTATGCCCTTAAATCAGAGAGATATGTCACAAAAAATAGTTAGTAAATAACATTTCCCACATGTCTACTTTACATCAGCACAATTTTGGAAACAAAATTTTTTTTTGTTAGGGAGTTATAAGGGTTAAAAGTTGACCAGCAATTTCTCATTTTTACAACACCATTTTTTTTTAGGGACCACATCACATTTGAAGTCATTTTGAGGGGTCTATATGATAGAAAATAATGAAGTGTGACACCATTCTAAAAACTACACCCCTCAAGGTTCTCAAAACCACATTCAAGAAGTTTATTAACCCTTTACGTGCTTCACAGGAACTGAAACAATGTGAAAGGAAAAAATGAACATTTAACTTTTTTTTGCAAACATCTTAATTCAGAACCATTTTTTTTATTTTCACAAGTGTAAAAACAGAAATGTAACCATAAATTTTGTTATGCAATTTCTCCTGAATACGCCAATACCCCATATGTGGGGGTAAACCACTGGTAGGGCGCACCGCAGAACTTAGAAGTGAAGGAGCGCCGTTTGACTTTTTCAATGCAGAATTGGCTGGAATTGAGATCGGACACCATGTCACATTTAGAGAGCCCCTGATGTACCTAAACAGTGGAAACTCCCCACAAGTGACACCATTTTGGAAACTAGACCCCTTAAGGAACTTATCTAGATGTGTGGTGAGCACTTTGAACCCCCAAGTGCTTCACAGAAGTTTATAACGTAGAGCCGTGAAAATAAAAAATCGCTTTTGTTTACACAAAAATGATTTTTTTGCCCACAAATTCTTATTTTCACAAGGGTAACAGGAGAAATTAGACCACAAAAGTTGTTGTGCAATTTCTCCTGAGTACGCTGATACCCAATATGTGGGGGTAAACAACTGTTAGGGCGCACCGCAGAGCTTGGAAGAGAAGGAGTGCCGTTTTACTTTTTCAATGTAGAATTGGCTGGAATTGAGATTGGACGCCATGTCGCGTTTGGAGAGCCCCTGATGTGCCTAAACAGTGGAAACCCCCCACAAGTGACACCATTTTGGAAACTATACCCCTTAAGGAACTTATCTAGATGTGTGGCGAGCACTTTGAACCCCCATGTGCTTCACAGAAGTTTATAACGTAGAGCCGTGAAAAAAAAAATTGCATTTTTTCTACAAAAATGATCTTTTTGCCCACAAATTTTTATTTTCACAAGGGTAACAGGAGAAATTAGACCACAAAAGTTGTTGTGCAATTTCTCCTGAGTACGTCGATACCCAATATGTGGGGGTAAACCACTGTTTGGGCGCACCGCAGAGCTTGGAAGAGAAAGAGTGCCGTTTTACTTTTTCAATGTAGAATTGGCTGGAATTGAGATCAGACGCCATGTCGCGTTTGGAGAGCCCCTGATGTGCCTAAACAGTAGAAATCCCCCACAAGTGACCCCATTTTGGAAACTAGACCCCCCATGGAACTTATCTAGATGTGTGGTGAGAACCTTGAATGCCCAAGTGCTTCACAGAAGTTTATAATGCAGAGCCGTGAAAATAAAAAATATTTTTTTTTTCCACAAAAAAGATTTTTTAGCCACCAAATTTTTATTTTCACAAGGGTAACAAGAGAAACTGGACCCCAAAAGTTGTTGTCCAATTTGTCCTGAGTATGTTGGTACCCCATATGTGGGGGTAAACCACTGTTTGGGCGCACGGCAGAGCTCGGAAGGAAGGAGCGCCGTTTTGGAATGCAGACTTTGATAGAATGGTCTGCGGGTATTATGTTGCGTTTGCAGAGCCCCTGATGTACCTAACCAGTAGAAACCCTCCACAAGTGACCCCATTTTGGAAACTAGACCCCCCAAGGAACTTATCTAGATGTGTGGTGAGAACTTTGAATGCCCAAGTGCTTCACAGAAGTTTAGAATGCAGAGTCGTGAAAATAAAAAATATTTTTTTTTCCACAAAAAAGATATTGTAGCCCCAAGTTTTTATTTTCACAAGGGTAACAGGAGAAATTGGACTGCAATAGTTGTTGTCCAATTTATCCTGAGTACGCTGATGCGCCATATGTGGCGGTAAACCACTGTTTGGGCGCACGGCAGAGCTCGGAAGGGAAGGAGCGCCGTTTTACTTTTTCAATGTAGAATTGGCTGGAATTGAGATCGGACGCCATGTCGCGTTTGGAGAGCCCCTGATGTGCCTAAACAGTAGAAATCCCCCACAAGTGACCCCATTTTGGAAACTAGACCCCCCATGGAACTTATCTAGATGTGTGGTGAGAACCTTGAATGCCCAAGTGCTTCACAGAAGTTTATAATGCAGAGCCGTGAAAATAAAAAATATTTTTTTTTTCCACAAAAAAGATTTTTTAGCCACCAAATTTTTATTTTCACAAGGGTAACAAGAGAAACTGGACCCCAAAAGTTGTTGTCCAATTTGTCCTGAGTATGCTGTTACCCCATATGTGGGGGTAAACCACTGTTTGGGCGCACGGCAGAGCTCGGAAGGAAGGAGCGCCGTTTTGGAATGCAGACTTTGATAGAATGGTCTGCGGGTATTATGTTGCGTTTGCAGAGCCCCTGATGTACCTAACCAGTAGAAACCCTCCACAAGTGACCCCATTTTGGAAACTAGACCCCCCAAGGAACTTATCTAGATGTGTGGTGAGAACTTTGAATGCCCAAGTGCTTCACAGAAGTTTAGAATGCAGAGTCGTGAAAATAAAAAAAATTTTTTTTTCCACAAAAAGATATTGTAGCCCCCAAGTTTTTATTTTCACAAGGGTAACAGGAGAAATTGGACTGCAATAGTTGTTGTCCAATTTATCCCGAGTACGCTGATGTGCCATATGTGGCGGTAAACCACTGTTTGGGCGCACGGCAGAGCTCGGAAGGGAAGGAGCGCCTTTTTGGAATGCAGACTTTGATAGAATGGTCTGTGGGCATTATGTTGCGATTGCAGAGCCCCTGATGTACCTAAACTGTAGTAACCCCCCACAAGTGACCCCATTTTGGAAACTAGACCCCCCAAGGAACTTATCTAGATGTGTGGTGAGAACTTTGAATGCCCAAGTGCTTCACAGAAGTTTAGAATGCAGAGTCGTGAAAATAAAAAATATTTTTTTTTTCACAAAAAAGATTTTGTAGCCCCCAAGTTTTTATTTTCACAAGGGTAACAAGAGAAATTGGACCCCAGAAGTTGTTGTCCAATTTATCCCGAGTACGCTGATGCCCCATATGTGGGGGTAACCCACTGTTTGGGCGCACGGCAGAGCTCAGAAGGGAGGGAGCACCATTTGACTTTTTGAGCGCAAAATTGGCTGTCGTGTTTGGAGACCCCCTGATGTACCTAAACAGTGGAAACCCCCCAATTCTAGCTCCAACCCTAACCCCAACACACCCCTAACCCTAATCCCAACCTCATCCATAATCCTAATCACTAACCCTAACCATAATCACAACCCTTACCCCAAAACAACCCTAATGTCAACCCTAACCATAACCCTAATCAAAACCCTAAATCCAACACACCCCTAATCCTAATCTCAACCCTAACCTCAAACCTAACCCTAATCCTAACCCTAACCTTAACCCTAATCCCAAACCTAACCCTAATCCCAATACACCCCTAATCACAACCCTAACCTTAACCCTAATCCCAAACCTTACCCTAATCCCAAGCGTAACCCTAATGCCAACCCTAACCCTAATACGAACCCTAATCCAAACCCTAACCCTAATCCCAGCTCTAACCCTAACTTTAGCCCCAACCCTAGCCCTAACTTTAGCCCCAACCCTAACCCTAGCCCTAGGGCTACTTTCACACTTGCGTCGTTTGGCATTCCGTCGCAATCCGTCGTTTTGGACAAGAAACGGATCCTGCAAATGTGCCCGCAGGATGCGTTTTTTGCCCATAGACTTGTATTGCCGACGGATCGTGACGGATGGCCACACGTCGCGTCCGTCGTGCACTGGATCAGTTGTGTTTTGGCGGAGCGTCGGCACAAAAAAACGTTCAATGAAACGTTTTTTTGTACGTCGCATCCGCCATTTCTGACCGCGCATGCGTGGCCGTAACTCCGCCCCCTCCTCCCCAGGACATAGATTGGGCAGCGGATGTGTTGAAAAACTACAGCTGCTGCCCACGTTGTGCACAATTTTCACAACGTGCGTCGGTATGTCGGGCCGACGCATTGCGACGGCCCCGTACCGACGTAAGTGTGAAAGAAGCCTAACCCTAAGTTTAGCCCCAACCCTAACCCTAAATTTAGCCCCAACCCTAACCCTAAATTTAGCCCCAACCCTAGCCCTACCCCTAACCTAACCCTACCCCTACCCCTAACCTAACCCTACCCCTAACCCTACCCCTAACCCTACCCCTAACCTAACCCTAACCTAACCCTAACCCTACCCCTAACCCTAACCCTACCCCTAACCCTACCCCTAACCCTAACCCTACCCCTAACCCTAACCTAACCCTACCCCTAACCCTACCCCTAACCCTAACCTAACCCTACCCCTAACCCTACCCCTAACCTAACCCTAACCTAACCCTAACCCTAACCCTACCCCTAACCCTAACCCTACCCCTAACCCTAACCTAACCCTACCCCTAACCTAACCCTACCCCTAACCCTACCCCTAACCCTACCCCTAACCTAACCCTAACCTAACCCTACCCCTAACCCTAACCCTAACCCTACCCCTAACCCTAACCCTAACCCTACCCCTAATTTTAGCCCCAACTGCTGTTCTCCTGCCGGCCGGCAGATGGAGACAGATGGCGGGCGCACTGGGCATGCGTCCGCCATGTTCTGCTGCCGGCGGCCAGGAGGAGCAGCAAGAGGATCCAGGGACCTAGGTGAGTATGCTAGGGTCCCCGAATCCCCCTATTTCTCTGTCCTCTGATGTGCGATCACATCAGAGGACAGAGAATTACACTTTACTTTTTTTTTTTTTTTTTTGCGGTCGCCGGTAAACAGTTAATTACCGGCGATCGCAAAACAGGGGTCGGTAATACCGACCCCGATCGTGCTCTTTCTCCCGGTGCCGGCCGGCGGGCGCACTGCGCATGCGCCCGCCATTTTGAAGATGGCGGCGCCCACCGGGAGACACGAGGAGCATCGGGGGAGCTAGGTGAGTATTGGGGGGCCACCTGGGACCCCTTTTCTCTGTCCTCCGATGTGCGATCACATCGGAGGACAGAGAAATTAAAAAGAGATCGCTTTTTTTTTTTTTTTTTTTTGCGATCGCCGGTAAACGGTTAATTACCGGCGATCGCAAATGCGGGGTGGGTTAAAAACCCCCCGAATCATGTTCTCTGGGGTCTCGGCTACCCTCGGCAGCCGAGACCCCGGAGAAAATCGGCCTCTGGGGGGCGCTATGGACTTTTTCCACAGCGCCGTTAATTAACGGCGCTGTGGTTTAAGTACCCTTAGCGGCCGCCGTTAAAAGGCGTATCGGCGGTCGCTAAGGGGTTAAACATTTTCTTGTAGTTTTATTGTATGTACCACCAAAATGTGACAGAAAGCACATAATACTCTATGGATGAGTAATTTAATCAGGGATTTTTTTATGCTTTTTGTAAGTTGTTCTTATTATTGTAATGCAACAATAACTGTTTTAATCTGCATAGATGAGTCATTAAATCCCTAAACATTTTTTCAACGTAAATATTTTG
The DNA here is from genome assembly GCF_032444005.1 of Ranitomeya imitator. Classification (NCBI taxonomy): domain Eukaryota; kingdom Metazoa; phylum Chordata; class Amphibia; order Anura; family Dendrobatidae; genus Ranitomeya; species Ranitomeya imitator. The sequence continues at coordinate 157,528,032 of NC_091285.1, read as the reverse complement.
AAAGTGTACATTATGTTCTTATACGCTCATAAAGGCTTTGCAGAAAGTGCAAAACCACATAAAAATTATGAGGGTATTTATCCATAGACCCCTGACAAGCATTAACTGGTGGGCCTCATGCAAATATTTTAAAAGTGTACTTACTATACTCCTACACTTATAAAGGCTTTGCACAAAATACAAAGAAAGGAAAAATTCTAAGCAGGGTAATACAGTAATCCTCTTCAGGTGTTTGCATCTTCTTCTCCTTCCTCTTGAAGATGGGGGTACTGCCACCACCTGCTTCCTGGAGCCCAATTCCAAGGTGCTTGGGCTGTAAGTGACCTGACATCAGGTAGTGCGAGAGCTGGCAATGTACAGAAAGGGACAACAGCCAGCTGTGTCATCTGCACCATCGGCTACTCACGCATAGGAGGTGGGGAACCCCAAGAAAAGTTTGATAGTGATAGTAGCCCTGTCTCGAGCCACCTCAAAGAGTCTCTCCCAGTCCCATTCATTCCTCAAAAACATTTCATCATGTTCCCTTCCTTCTGGAATCACACACTGCATATCAGCGATATTACCCCTCCATTTTGTGGAACGTGACCCTAGTACCAGCAATCAGGTCTTGCAGCCTTCAAGGTAAGGTTTCTCTACTGTCTTACAGTCGTAAGTAACTACCACCCCTGGGATGCCAACTCATGGTGCATTAAGGCTAGCGGGCTCGTTAACATTTGTCCAGACCTCGTCCTGGCTCACCTCTTTGTCACTTCCGACCAGCCTAAGCCCCGCAGTCCACTCACCAGTACGTGAATCCTGGCTGTCTCATCTGCAGTACGCAAGAACCCCAGTAATAAAGAATGCAGCCTGGGTTCAGGGATATCAGCTGGATCAGGAACACAGTCTCCTGCCACCTCTGCTGGTGTGCCAGCTTCTTCTGGCTCTGTTATATCTCCGGTTACTCCCTTGGGATTCTCGAGTGCTTCAGCCATCCTTGTCACCCACTAAGCATGTTATCTGTATGAATGACTAATTGAATAGAGTAAAACATTTTAACACCTTTTTGAAGTGTTATAAATAACATAAATGTACCCAGACCATGTAATACTTTATGGCTGAAAAATATAAATCTACAACTTTTAAATGCTTTTTCTCAGTTTAATTGATGACTAAATTATATCAAGATCAGGTAATACTATATGGCTGAGAAATGTAACCCTTCAAAAATTGTTAATGCTTTTTTTTAGTTTTATACAGGGTTGGCCATTTATATGGCTACACCTGTGTGGGCAATGTATATAGATACACCTAAATAAAATGGGAATGGTTGGTGATATCATCTTCCTGTTTGTGGCACATTAGCATATGGGAGGGGGAAAACTTTCCAAGATGGGTGGTGACCATGGCGGCTATTTTGAAGTCGGCCATTTTGAATCCAACTTTATAAATGCCCCACCCAGGTGTATCCATATAAATGACCATACAAGAAGCAAATGTCGACGCACAACACTGTAATAAATTAAATGGTATCAGGGGTGCGGAGAAGTGGCAAACAACATAAACCAGAAAAAAAGGAGAAAGAGCCACTCTACGAAAACCGCACACCACAAAATATAAATGTACAAAAGGTAAACTTTTATTGATGCAAAATATTAAAAACATCTAAAATATCCCCACAAAAAAACCCGAAGATCCTGCCAGACATATTTTCAAACATGAAACTGTATGGTAACAGCAAACATAGTATAACTCCCAGCCAAATGTGAAATATATAGTCTTGGCTAGGGTTGAGCGAAACGGGTCGAACATTTTCAAAAGTCGCCGACTTTTGGCGAAGTCGAGTTTCATGAAACCCGATCCGACCCCTGTGCGTGGTCGGCCATGCGGTACGCGACTTTCGCGCCAAAGTCGCGTTTCAATGACGCGAAAAGCGCCATTTCTCAGCCAATGAAGGTAAACGCAGAGTGTGGGCAGCGTGATGACATAGGTCCTGGTCCCCACCATCTTAGAGAAGGGCATTGCAGTGATTGGCTTGCTGTCTGCGGCGTCACAGGGGCTATAAAGGGGAGTTCCCGCCGACCGCCATGTTACTGCTGCTGATCTGAGCTTAGGGAGAGGTTGCTGCCGCTTTGTCAGAAGCAGGGATAGCGTTAGGCAGGGTCCATTAACCACAAAACCGCTTGTGCTGTAGCGATTTCCACTGCCCAACACCACCTTCGGTGTGCAGGGACAGTGGAAGCTCCTTTTTTTTTTTTTTCCCTCAGCGCTGTAGCTCATTGGGCTGCCCTAGAAGGCTCCCTGATAGCTGCATTGCTGTGTGTACGCCGCTGTGCAAACCAACTGCTTTTTTCAAAGCACAAATCCTCTTGTTCCTTCCTTTCTGCACAGCTATCTTGTTTGTTTGTCCACACTTTTTATTTAATTTGTGCATCAGTCCACTCCTTATTGCTGCCTGCCATACCTGGCTGAGATTACTGCAGGGAGATAGTAATTGAAGGACAGTTCCTTTTTTTTTTTTTTTTTTTTTGTGGGAGATTAAGATTGACATTTCTGCTAGAGTGCCATCTCTGTCTGTGTCATCTCTCACTCAGTGGGCCATAGAAAGCCTATTTATTTTTTTGCTTGATTTGGGTTCCAAAATCTACCAGAAAAAATCACAACATCAATCAGTGGGAGAAAAATATTGGCCTCAGGGCTTGTGTGCCACTCCTTACTCCTGTGTGTGCCATCTCTCACTCAGTGGGCCATAGAAAGCCTATTAATTTTTTTGCTTGATTTGGGTTCTAAATTCTACCTGAAAAAATCAATAAATCAATCAGTGGGAGATTAATATTGGCCTTTGGGCTTGTGTGCCAGTCCTAAGCGTGCCATCTCCCTCTCTCTCAGATAGTGGGCCATAGAAAGCCTATTTTTTTATTATTTTATTGGGTTTATAAATTTTCCCTGGAAAAAAAAAAAAAGTGGGAGATTAATATTGGCCTCTGGGCTTGTGTGCCAGTCCTGAGCGTGCCATCTCTCTCACAAATAGTGGGCCATAGAAAGCCTATTTATTATTATTTTTTTTATTGGGTTTATAAATTTTCCCTGGAAAAAAAAAAATGGGAGATTAATATTGGCCTCTGGGCTTGTGTGCCAGTCCTGAGCGTGCCATCTCTCTCACAAATAGTGGGCCATAGAAAGCCTATTTATTTTTTTGGTTGATTTGGGTTCTAAATTATACCTGAAAAAATCATTAAATCAATCAGTGGGAGATTAATATTGGCCTCTGGGCTTGTGTGCCACTCCTGACTCCTGTGTGTGCCATCTCTCACTCAGTGGGCCATAGAAAGCCTATTAATTTTTTTTGCTTGATTTGGGTTCTAAATTCTACCTGAAAAAATCATTAAATCAATCAGTGGGAGATTAATATTGGCCTCTGGGCTTGTGTGCCACTCCTGACTCCTGTGTGCGTCATCTGTCACTCAGTGGGCCCTAGAAAGCCTATTTTTTTTATTATTTTATTTGTTTTCTAAATTCTCCCTGAAACAATCATTTTATTTTCTTTGGTTTCTAAATTATTCCTGAAAAAAATCATTTTTTTTGTATTTTTTTTTCTCTCAAGTCTCCCTGAAAAAAAAAAAAAAAAAAAAAATCTGTGGGAGATTCATATTGCCCCTTCTGCTTGTGTGCCAGTCTTGACTCCTGGGTGTGCCATCTCTCTCTCACCAATTGTGGGCCATAGAAAGCCTATTAATTTTTTTGCTTGATTTGGGTTCCAAAATCTACCAAAAAAAATAACTAAATCAATCGGTGGGAGATTAATATTGGCCTCTGGGCTTGTGTGCCACTCCTGACTCCTGTGTGCGTCCTCTCTCACTCAGTGGGCCCTACAAAGCCTTTTTTTTTTTTTTTTTTCCTAAATTCTCCCTGAAACAATCATTTCATTTTATTTGTTTTATAAATTCTTCTGTAAAAAATAATTTTTTTTTAATTTTTTTTTTTTCTGAAGTCTCCCTTTTAAAAAAAACAAACACAAATCAGTGGGAGATAAATATTTACATTTGCGCTTCAGTGACAGTCCTGCGTGTGTGCCATCTCATTTGTTGCCAACAACAACAGAGTGTGTAACATTGTGGCTGATTTTCGTTGTGGTCTCACCCACCTGTAAAGGGGTAGCTAAATCATACTGAAGTTATAGCTCACCGTGTAAGTTGTGTGACAGCAACAAATACCGTTCGTTTGGTAACGTTTTTAAAACAATGAGGAAGTCTGGTGGAAGAGGTCGTGGCCGGGGGCGTTCATTGTCAGCTGGTAATGAGGGTAGTGGTAGTGGTGGAGCATCAGCTGGTCGTGGGAAAAAAAATATTGCACCTAAGTCTGGAGCTGTGGAGCCAGGTTCGTCGTCTGGCTACACAAGGCCTCGAACGCTCCCTTTTCTGGGAGTAGGAAAACCGCTTTTAAAGCCGGAGCAGCAAGAGCAAGTTTTGGCTTATCTTGCTGACTCAGCCTCTAGCTCTTTTGCCTCCTCTCGAGAAACTGGTAAATGTCAAAGCAGCGCGTCGTTAGTGGATGTTCACGGTCAGGGACAAGTCGCTTCCTTGTCCTCTTCAGCAAAAACAACAACAGAGAAGAATGCAGCAGGCGACACAACGGGTTAATCCATGGAGCTCTTTACACATACCGTCCCTGGCTTAGAAAGTGAAGCAGTTAACAGTCCATGCCCATTACAAGTTGAATCTGACATGGAGTGCACTGATGCACAGCCACAGCCAGACTACTATGCTGGTCCTTTGACTCAGACCACAACATTGCCCTCGCAGGGTGCTGATTAAGAATCAGACCCTGATGAGACTATGTTGCCCCATCACGAACGCTATACCACCGACCGACACGGTGACACAGACGAAGTTGCACACGAGCTACAAGAAGAGGTAATAGATGACCCAGTTCTTGACCCCGATTGGCAGCCATTGGGGGAACAGGGTGCAGGCGGCAGCAGTTCTGAAGCGGAGGAGGAGGGGCCGCAGCAGGCATCAACATCGCAACAGGTTCCATCTGCCGGGCCCGTATCTTGCCCAAAACGCGTGGCAAAGCTAAAACCTGTTGGAGGACAGCGTGGCCATCCGGTTAAAGCTCAGTCTGCAATGCCTGAAAAGGTATCCGATGCTAGAAAGAGTGCAGTCTGGCATTTTTTTAAACAACATCCAATTGATCAGCGCAAAGTCATCTGTCAAAAATGTTCAACTACCTTAAGCAGAGGACAGAATCTGAAAAGTCTCAATACAAGTTGCATGCATAGACATTTAACCACCATGCATTTGCAAGCCTGGACTAACTACCAAACGTCCCTTAAGGTTGTAGCACCCTCGGCCAATGAAGCTAGTCAGCAACGCAACATCCCTTCCGGCAGTGTAGGGCCACCATTTTCCGCACCACCTGCAGTATCTGTGCAGGTTTCTTTGCCAGGCCAAAGCCGTCAGGGTCAGGGAATCACCAGTTTCGTAGTAGGAAACACTGCATCTAGGGCACCGGTGGCAACAATACCATCTCCCACCGTCTCTCAGTCTGCCATGTCCACCGGCACCCCCGCTAGTTCCACGATCTCCAGCTCTCCAGTCCAGCTCACCCTACATGAGACTATGGTTAGAAAAAGGAAGTACTTAGCCTCGCATCCGCGTACACAGGGTTTGAACGCACACATAGCTAGACTAATCTCGTTAGAGATGATGCCCTACCGGTTAGTTGAAAGCAAAGCTTTCAAAGCCCTGATGGACTACGCTGTACCACGCTACGAGCTACCCAGTCGACACTTTTTTTCCAGAAAAGCCATCCCAGCCCTCCACCAGCATGTTAAAGAGCGCATCGTCCATGCACTCAGGCAATCTGTGAGCACAAAGGTGCACCTGACAACAGATGCATGGACCAGTAGGCATGGCCAGGGACGTTACGTGTCCATCACGGCACACTGGGTAAATGTGGTGGATGTAGGGTCCACAGGGGACAGCAAGTTTGGGACAGTTCTGCCTAGCCCACGGTCTAGGAAACAATTGGCTGTAGCCGTTCGCACCCCCTCCTCCTCCTCTTCGTCCTCCTGCAGAAGCGAGAGCTCGTCCACAGACCGCAGTCGCACAACCACTCCATCCGCAGCTGCCACTGTTGCACACCAGGTCTCCCATTATGGGGCAGCTACTGGCAAACGTCAGCAGGCTGTATTGGCTATGAAGTGTTTGGGCGACAACAGACACACCGCGGAAGTTCTGTCCGAGTTCTTGCAGAAAGAAACGCAGTCGTGGCTGGGAACTGTAGATCTTGAGGCAGGCAAGGTAGTGAGTGATAACGGAAGGAATTTCATGGCTGCCATCTCCCTTTCCCAACTGAAACACATTCCTTGCCTGGCTCACACCTTAAACCTGGTGGTGCAGTGCTTCCTGAAAAGTTATCCGGGGTTATCCGACCTGCTCCTCAAAGTGCGTGGACTTTGCTCACATATCCGCCGTTCGCCCGTACACTCCAGCCGTATGCAGACCTATCAGCGTTCTTTGAACCTTCCCCAGCATCGCCTAATCATAGACGTTGCAACAAGGTGGAACTCAACACTGCACATGCTTCAGAGACTGTGTGAACAGAGGCGGGCTGTTATGTTTTTGTGGGAGGATACACATACACGGGCAGGCAGTAGGATGGCAGACATGGAGTTGTCAGGTGTGCAGTGTTCGAAGATTCAAGACATGTGTCAAGTCCTTCAGTGTTTTGAGGAATGCACACGGCTGGTTAGTGCAGACAACGCCATAATAAGCATGAGCATCCCCCTAATGCGTCTGCTGATGCAAAGTTTGACGCACATAAAGGATCAGGCGTCTGCAGCTGAGGAAGAGGAAAGCCTTGATGACAGTCAGCCATTGTCTGGCCAGGGCAGTGTACAGGACGAGGTAGCGGGCGAAGAGGAGGAGGAGGACGAGGAGGATGATGGGGATGATTATATTTTTAATGAGGAAGCTTTTCCGGGGCCACTGGAAATTGGTGGTTTTTTGAGGGACACAAGTGACGTTGATTTGCCTGAAACTGCCCCTCAACCAAGCGCAACCGCAGATTTGAGAACTGGAACTTTGGCCCACATGGCGGATTATGCCTTACGTATCCTCAAAAGGGACACACGCATAACTAAAATGATGAATGATGACGATTACTGGTTGGCCTGCCTCCTTGATCCTCGCTATAAAGGCAAATTGCAAAATATAATGCCACATGAGAACTTGGAACTAATATTAGCAACCAAACAATCAACTCTTGTTGACCGTTTGCTTCTGGCATTCCCTGCACACAGCGCCCGTGATCGTTCTCACACGAGCTGCAGGGGCCAGCAGACCAGAGGAGTTAGAGGGGCAGAAATCAGAAGTGGCGTTGGCCAGAGGGGTTTTCTGACCAGGTTGTGGAGTGATTTTGCTATGACCGCAGACAGGACAGGTACTGCAGCATCAATTCAAAGTGACAGGAGACAACATTTGTCCAGTATGGTTACAAACTATTTTTCATCCCTTATCGACGTTCTCCCTCAACCGTCATTCCCATTTGATTACTGGGCATCCAAATTAGACACCTGGCCAGAATTGGCAGAATATGCATTGCAGGAGCTTGCTTGCCCGGCAGCTAGTGTCCTATCAGAAAGAGTATTCAGTGCTGCAGGTTCAATACTAACAGAAAAAAGGACTCGTCTGGCTACCCAAAATGTAGATGATCTAACCTTCATTAAAATGAACCACAACTGGATTTCGAAATCTTTTGCCCCACCTTGCCCGGCTGACACCTAGCTTTCCTATGAAAAGGTCTTGCCTGTGGACTATTCTGAATGCCTTTTCCAATCTCGTAATTTTCAGCACCTGATTGTCCAGCATACGACATGTTTACACCTCACTAAATGGCCAAACTCCCCACACGGGGCCGTGGTATCGACACTTGGCGACAGCACCCGTGAGAGTGCAGTTTGTCTGAAGAGGTGGGTGAGCCCGCTTTTGGTCGACGGCACTGCCACTGGGTCCCTCCTAGTACAATAAAGTGTCTCTGGCGGTGGTGGTGCGCACCCAACGTCAGACACACCGTTGTAATATGAGGGGCCCTGGGCCTGTACCGCCGGCCACAAGACAGTTTCCCCCCACCCCAGCTCAAACAGTGCTCTACCACTTGCAAAATTATCTCACAGCTCCACCAATGTTTAGTCTATGCGCTGACATCCTTCAATGCCTGCCACTGACAATACCATTGTATTGACATTTTTGTTATGTTAGGCCTTCGATGCCTGTCTGTGGTCACTCCTTCCACTAGGCCTCCACTGACCACACCACTGCTGCCCGTGTACCCCTGGAACCAATTTAAAATTGCCTACAGCCATGTGTTATTATTTTAGGCCTTTGATGCCTGTCTGCGGTCACTCCTTCTACTAGGCCTCTACTGACCACACCACTGCTGCCAGTGTACCCCTGGAACCAATTTAAAATTGCCTACAGCCAGCCCAATTTTTTTATTTTAGGCCTTCGATGCCTGTCTGCGGTCCATTCTTTCAACTCCTACTACACTGACCAGGGCACTGCTGCCCGTGTACCCCTGGAACCAATTTAAAATTGCCTACAGCCATGTGTTATTATTTTAGGCCTTCGATGCCTGTCTGCGGTCACTCCTTCCACTAGGCCTCCACTGACCACACCACTGCTGCCCGTGTACCCCTGGAACCAATTTAAAATTGCCTAGAGCCATGTGTTATTATTTTAGGCCTTCGATGCCTGTCTGCGGTCACTCCTTCCACTAGGCCTCCACTGACCACACCACTGCTGCCCGTGTACCCCTGGAACCAATTTAAAATTGCCTACAGCCATGTGTTATTATTTTAGGCCTTTGATGCCTGTCTGCGGTCACTCCTTCCACTAGGCCTCCACTGACCACACCACTGCTGCCCGTGTACCCCTGGAACCAATTTAAAATTGCCTACAGCCAGCCCAATTTTTTTATTTTAGGCCTTCGATGCCTGTCTGCGGTCCATTCTTTCAACTACTACTACACTGACCAGGGCACTGCTGCCCGTGTACCCCTGGAACCAATTTAAAATTGCCTACAGCCATGTGTTATTATTTCAGGCCTTCGATGCCTGTCTGCGGTCACTCCTTCCACTAGGCCTCTACTGACCACACCACTGCTGCCCGTGTACCCCTGGAACCAATTTAAAATTGCCTACAGCCAGCCCAATTTTTTTATTTTAGGCCTTCGATGCCTGTCTGCGGTCCATTCTTTCAACTACTACTACACTGACCAGGGCACTGCTGCCCGTGTACCCCTGGAACCAATTTAAAATTGCCTACAGCCATGTGTTATTATTTTAGGCCTTCGATGCCTGTCTGTGGTCACTCCTTCCACTAGGCCTCCACTGACCACACCACTGCTGCCCGTGTACCCCTGGAACCAATTTAAAATTGCCTACAGCCATGTGTTATTATTTTAGGCCTTCGATGCCTGTCTGCGGTCACTCCTTCCACTAGGCCTCCACTGACCACACCACTGCTGCCCGTGTACCCCTGGAACCAACATCAGAAAATATAAAAATAAGTATTTTGCTTATAAAAAAGAAAATACTGGAGAGATATCAAATGCAGACATTTTAACATTAAAAACAAACACACAACTAAAATCTGGTACAGTACTAAAAATGGCCACCAGCTACAATTACTTTCTCCTGCAAGTAGTTAACTGAAAGGTTTTTTAAATTGAAAACACAGATATGGCATCCACCGAGTGTTGTCCTGTCGCGTCTTCTTTATATTATTGCCGAGAAGATGCAAAACAATGAAAATAATAAAATCATTAATTACCAAAATAATAGAGAAAGTCAACACCACATTGCAAATAAACATTCATTCCAAATAAAGAAGCAGGGCGCGTCCGAGGGTGAGTATATACCTAATAAGAATATAATCACCCTCGGACGCGCAATGCTTATTTCCAACAGCCTTCCTTCCTAAGAATCAGCCCTTCCATGGTGTAGAGAGACGTGTTACACTCCAAGGTGTTCCCCAGGTTGCCTTTCCTGAGCTTCGATCTTCCGGCTCTCGTTTAGTAGTTGTTGGAAACTACGCTGCATTAGGCCTTCAAATTGGGTATGGGGTGTAGAGAGATGGTGTGTTCCACTCCAAGGTGTTCCCCAGGTTGCCTTTCCTGAGCTTCGATCTTCCGGCTCTCGTTTAGTAGTTCTTGGAAACTACACTGCATTAGGCCTACAAATTGGGTATGGGGTGTAGAGAGAGGGTTTGTTACACTCCAAGGTGTTCCCCAGGTTGCCTTTCCTGAGCTTCGATCTTCCAGCTCTCGTTTAGTAGTTGTTGGAAACTACGCTGCATTAGGCGTTCAAATTGGGTATGGGGTGTAGAGAGAGGGTGTGTTACACTCCAAGGTGTTCCCCAGGTTGCCTTTCCTGAGCTTCGATCTTCCGGCTCTCGTTTAGTAGTTCTTGGAAACTACACTGCATTAGACCTTCAAATTGGGTATGGGGTGTAGAGAGAGGGTGTGTTACACTCCAAGGTGTTCCCCAGGTTGCCTTTCCTGAGCTTCGATCTTCCGGCTCTCGTTTAGTAGTTCTTGGAAACTACACTGCATTAGGCCTTCAAATTGGGTATGGGGTGTAGAGAGAGGGTGTGTTACACTCCAAGGTGTTCCCCAGGTTGCCTTTCCTGAGCTTCGATATTCCGGCTCTCGTTTAGTAGTTGTTGGAAACTACACTGCATTAGGCCTACAAATTTGGTATGGGGGAAACATTGGCGCATCTGCGGTCCCTCCTTCCTCTAGGCCTCCACTGACCTGTCTACTGCTGCCCGTGTTCCCCTGGAACCAATTTTAAATTGCCTACAGGCAGCCCAATTTATTATGTTAGGGCTTCGAAGCCTGTCTGCGGTCCCTCCTTCCACTAGGCCTCCACTGACCTGTCTACTGCTGCCCGTGTACCCCTTGAACCAACATCATAAAATTAAAAAAAAAGTATTTTGCTTATAAAAAAGAAAATACTGGTGAGATATCAAATGCAGACATTTTAACATTAAAAACAAACACACAACTAAAATCTGGTACAGTACTAAAAATGGCCACCAGCTACAATTACTTTCTCCTGCAAGTAGTTAACTGAAAGGTTTTTTAAATTGAAAACACAGATATGGCATCCACCGAGTGTTGTCCTGTCGCGTCTTCTTTATATTATTGCCGAGAAGATGCAAAACAATGAAAATAATAAAATCATTAATTACCAAAATAATAGAGAAAGTCAACACCACATTGCAAATAAACATTCATTCCAAATAAAGAAGCAGGGCGCGTCCGAGGGTGAGTATATACCTAATAAGAATATAATCACCCTCGGACGCGCAATGCTTATTTCCAACAGCCTTCCTTCCTAAGAATCAGCCCTTCCATGGTGTAGAGAGACGTGTTACACTCCAAGGTGTTCCCCAGGTTGCCTTTCCTGAGCTTCGATCTTCCGGCTCTCGTTTAGTAGTTGTTGGAAACTACGCTGCATTTTGGCCTTCAAATTGGGTATGGGGTGTAGAGAGATGGTGTGTTCCACTCCAAGGTGTTCCCCAGGTTGCCTTTCCTGAGCTTCGATCTTCCGGCTCTCGTTTAGTAGTTCTTGGAAACTACACTGCATTAGGCCTACAAATTGGGTATGGGGTGTAGAGAGAGGGTTTGTTACACTCCAAGGTGTTCCCCAGGTTGCCTTTCCTGAGCTTCGATCTTCCAGCTCTCGTTTAGTAGTTGTTGGAAACTACGCTGCATTAGGCGTTCAAATTGGGTATGGGGTGTAGAGAGAGGGTGTGTTACACTCCAAGGTGTTCCCCAGGTTGCCTTTCCTGAGCTTCGATCTTCCGGCTCTCGTTTAGTAGTTCTTGGAAACTACACTGCATTAGACCTTCAAATTGGGTATGGGGTGTAGAGAGAGGGTGTGTTACACTCCAAGGTGTTCCCCAGGTTGCCTTTCCTGAGCTTCGATCTTCCGGCTCTCGTTTAGTAGTTCTTGGAAACTACACTGCATTAGGCCTTCAAATTGGGTATGGGGTGTAGAGAGAGGGTGTGTTACACTCCAAGGTGTTCCCCAGGTTGCCTTTCCTGAGCTTCGATATTCCGGCTCTCGTTTAGTAGTTGTTGGAAACTACACTGCATTAGGCCTACAAATTTGGTATGGGGGAAACATTGGCGCATCTGCGGTCCCTCCTTCCTCTAGGCCTCCACTGACCTGTCTACTGCTGCCCGTGTTCCCCTGGAACCAATTTTAAATTGCCTACAGGCAGCCCAATTTATTATGTTAGGGCTTCGAAGCCTGTCTGCGGTCCCTCCTTCCACTAGGCCTCCACTGACCTGTCTACTGCTGCCCGTGTACCCCTTGAACCAACATCATAAAATTAAAAAAAAAGTATTTTGCTTATAAAAAAGAAAATACTGGTGAGATATCAAATGCAGACATTTTAACATTAAAAACAAACACACAACTAAAATCTGGTACAGTACTAAAAATGGCCACCAGCTACAATTACTTTCTCCTGCAAGTAGTTAACTGAAAGGTTTTTTAAATTGAAAACACAGATATGGCATCCACCGAGTGTTGTCCTGTCGCGTCTTCTTTATATTATTGCCGAGAAGATGCAAAACAATGAAAATCATAAAATCATTAATTACCAAAATAATAGAGAAAGTCAACACCACATTGCAAATAAACATTCATTCCAAATAAAGAAGCAGGGCGCGTCCGAGGGTGAGTATATACCTAATAAGAATATAATCACCCTCGGACGCACAATGCTTATTTCCAACAGCCTTCCTTCCTAAGAATCAGCCCTTCCGTGGTGTAGAGAGACGTTGTGTTACACTCCAAGGTGTTCCCCAGGTTGCCTTTCCTGAGCTTCGATCTTCCGGCTCTCGTTTAGTAATTGTTGGAAACTACGCTGCATTAGGCCTTCAAATTGGGTATGGGGTGTAGAGAGATGGTGTGTTCCACTCCCAGGTGTTCCCCAGGTTGCCTTTCCTGAGCTTCGATCTTCCGGCTCTCGTTTAGTAGTTCTTGGAAACTACACTGCATTAGGCCTTCAAATTGGGTATGGGGGGTAGAGAGAGGGTGTGTTACACTCCAAGGTGTTCCCCAGGTTGCCTTTCCTGAGCTTCGATATTCCGGCTCTCGTTTAGTAGTTGTTGGAAACTACACTGCATTAGGCCTACAAATTTGGTATGGGGGAAACATTGGCGCATCTGCGGTCCCTCCTTCCTCTAGGCCTCCACTGACCTGTCTACTGCTGCCCGTGTTCCCCTGGAACCAATTTTAAATTGCCTACAGGCAGCCCAATTTATTATGTTAGGGCTTCGAAGCCTGTCTGCGGTCCCTCCTTCCACTAGGCCTCCACTGACCTGTCTACTGCTGCCCGTGTACCCCTTGAACCAACATCATAAAATAAAAAAAAAAGTATTTTGCTTATAAAAAAGAAAATCCTGGTGAGATATCAAATGCAGACATTTTAACATTAAAAACAAACACACAACTAAAATCTGGTACAGTACTAAAAATGGCCACCAGCTACAATTACTTTCTCCTGCAAGTAGTTAACTGAAAGGTTTTTTAAATTGAAAACACAGATATGGCATCCACCAAGTGTTGTCCTGTCGCGTCTTCTTTATATTATTGCCGAGAAGATGCAAAACAATGAAAATAATAAAATCATTAATTACCAAAATAATAGAGAAAGTCAACACCACATTGCAAATAAACATTCATTCCAAATAAAGAAGCAGGGCGCGTCCGAGGGTGAGTATATACCTAATAAGAATATAATCACCCTCGGACGCGCAATGCTTATTTCCAACAGCCTTCCTTCCTAAGAATCAGCCCTTCCGTGGTGTAGAGAGATGTTGTGTTACACTCCAAGGTGTTCCCCAGGTTGCCTTTCCTGAGCTTCGATCTTCCGGCTCTCGTTTAGTAGTTGTTGGAAACTACGCTGCATTAGGCCTTCAAATTGGGTATGGGGTGTAGAGAGATGGTGTGTTCCACTCCAAGGTGTTCCCCAGGTTGCCTTTCCTGAGCTTCGATCTTCCGGCTCTCGTTTAGTAGTTCTTGGAAACTACACTGCATTAGGCCTTCAAATTGGGTATGGGGTGTAGAGAGAGGGTGTGTTACACTCCAAGGTGTTCCCCAGGTTGCCTTTCCTGAGCTTCGATCTTCATGCTCTCGTTTAGTAGTTGTCGGAAACTACGCTGCATTAGGCCTACAAATTGGGTATGGGGTGTAGAGAGAGGGTTTGTTACACTCCAAGGTGTTCCCCAGGTTGCCTTTCCTGAGCTTCGATCTTCCGGCTCTCGTTTAGTAGTTCTTGGAAACTACACTGCATTAGGCCTTCAAATTGGGTATGGGGTGTAGAGAGAGGGTGTGTTACACTCCAAGGTGTTCCCCAGGTTGCCTTTCCTGAGCTTCGATATTCCGGCTCTCGTTTAGTAGTTGTTGGAAACTACACTGCATTAGGCCTACAAATTTGGTATGGGGGAAACATTGGCGCATCTGCGGTCCCTCCTTCCTCTAGGCCTCCACTGACCTGTCTACTGCTGCCCGTGTTCCCCTGGAACCAATTTTAAATTGCCTACAGGCAGCCCAATTTATTATGTTAGGGCTTCGAAGCCTGTCTGCGGTCCCTCCTTCCACTAGGCCTCCACTGACCTGTCTACTGCTGCCCGTGTACCCCTTGAACCAACATCATAAAATAAAAAAAAAAGTATTTTGCTTATAAAAAAGAAAATACTGGTGAGATATCAAATGCAGACATTTTAACATTAAAAACAAACACACAACTAAAATCTGGTACAGTACTAAAAATGGCCACCAGCTACAATTACTTTCTCCTGCAAGTAGTTAACTGAAAGGTTTTTTAAATTGAAAACACAGATATGGCATCCACCGAGTGTTGTCCTGTCGCGTCTTCTTTATATTATTGCCGAGAAGATGCAAAACAATGAAAATAATAAAATCATTAATTACCAAAATAATAGAGAAAGTCAACACCACATTGCAAATAAACATTCATTCCAAATAAAGAAGCAGGGCGCGTCCGAGGGTGAGTATATACCTAATAAGAATATAATCACCCTCGGACGCGCAATGCTTATTTCCAACAGCCTTCCTTCCTAAGAATCAGCCCTTCCGTGGTGTAGAGAGACGTTGTGTTACACTCCAAGGTGTTCCCCAGGTTGCCTTTCCTTAGCTTCGATCTTCCGGCTCTCGTTTAGTAGTTGTTGGAAACTACGCTGCATTAGGCCTTCAAATTGGGTATGGGGTGTAGAGAGATGGTGTGTTCCACTCCAAGGTGTTCCCCAGGTTGCCTTTCCTGAGCTTCGATCTTCCAGCTCTCGTTTAGTAGTTCTTGGAAACTACACTGCATTAGGCCTAAAAATTGGGTATGGGGTGTAGAGAGGGTGTGTTACACTCCAAGGTGTTCCCCAGGTTGCCTTTCCTGAGCTTCGATCTTCATGCTCTCGTTTAGTAGTTGTCGGAAACTACGCTGCATTAGGCCTACAAATTGGGTATGGGGTGTAGAGAGAGGGTTTGTTACACTCCAAGGTGTTCCCCAGGTTGCCTTTCCTGAGCTTCGATCTTCCGGCTCTCGTTTAGTAGTTGTTGGAAACTACGCTGCATTAGGCCTTCAAATTGGGTATGGGGTGTAGAGAGAGGGTGTGTTACACTCCAAGGTGTTCCCCAGGTTGCCTTTCCTGAGCTTCGATCTTCCGGCTCTCGTTTAGTAGTTCTTGGAAACTACACTGCATTAGGCCTTCAAATTGGGTATGGGGTGTAGAGAGAGGGTGTGTTACACTCCAAGGTGTTCCCCAGGTTGCCTTTCCTGAGCTTCGATCTTCCGGCTCTCGTTTAGTAGTTCTTGGAAACTACACTGCATTAGGCCTACAAATTGGGTATGGGGTGGAGAGAGATGGTGTGTTCCACTCCAAGGTGTTCCCCAGGTTGCCTTTCCTGAGCTTCGATCTTCCGGCTCTCGTTTAGTAGTTCTTGGAAACTACACTGCATTAGGCCTTCAAATTGGGTATGGGGTGTAGAGAGAGGATGTGTTACACTCCAAGGTGTTCCCCAGGTTGCCTTTCCTGAGCTTCGATCTTCCGGCTCTCGTTTAGTAGTTCTTGGAAACTACACTGCATTAGGCCTACAAATTGGGTATGGGGTGGAGAGAGATGGTGTGTTACACTCCAAGGTGTTCCCCAGGTTTCCTTGCCATTGCTTCGGTCTTCCGACTCTCGTTAAGTAGTTGTAGAAAAGTACACTACATTAGGCCTACAAAATGGGTATGGGGTGGAGAGAGATGGTGTGTTACACTCCAAGGTGTTCCCCAGGTTGCCTTTCCTGAGCTTCTATCTTCAGGCTCTCATTAAATTGTGGTTAAATGGAACAACTGCATTTGGCGTACTAGTTGGTTTGGGGCCTACTATCGGTGTCTGCCACTCCTTGCTGTTCTCCTGGTTTCCTGTCCTGAAATTCCATTTTCAGGCTCTCGTTAAGTAGTTGTTAATGTTAGACTGCATTTGGCCTACTAGTTGGGTTGGGGCCTACTATCGGTGTCTGCCACTCCTTGCTGTTCTCCTCCACTGAACAAAGCTGTGCCGCCTGTTTACTACGGTTGCCAATTTTGAACTGCATTTCGACTACTTACTGATTTGGCCCTACTCTCTGTGTCAGCCTCTCATTCCAGTTGTCCTCCACTGCAATGCCCCCTGGTTATTCCTGTGTTACCAATTTTGAACTGCATTTAGCCCACTTTATTCTTTGGGCCTATATCTGTGTTTCCACTTCATCGTGCCCATTGCCCAGCCAGTGATAGATGAGTCTGCTGGTACATTGACCCATAACGCAACATTCCCCGTGCATGCTACACAACAACATTGTGCTCCTGCTGAAAGTCAGGTTGCTCTTCCCGCATACCATACCACCTTACACGGGGACAAAGAGGAAGGTGCAGATGAAAGTGCAGGTTCCTTCATCAGGTGGGGGGAGGAATACTAGTTGGCGACGTCACTGGCACAGGGCCTCTCATAGTACGCAAAAGTGTTGCTGCCGGTGGGAGGCGCCCCCGCCGTGCAAACACACCGCTGTACTTTGAGGGGCCCTGTGCCAGTGCCAATGCCAACAAGTGGGCCCCCCCTCCTTGCTCAGGATCACAACACTTGCAAAGTTGAAATACTTACCTCTCCCTGCTCCACTGCCGTGACGTGGTCCAGATTTCCTGGGCCCACTAATTACTTGAACCAGCCCTACCCCACACAACTTTAGCCAAATGACCCCCAATTTCAAATGCCTTCCAATTATTATAAGGTAAATTACGCTTGACAAGCTTCATTAAGAAGAATGGATGGTTTTGACATTAAAATGGGCACTCTAGGTGTTTTCCTGACCCCACTCACTGCCGACTATGCTGCCCCATTGACTTGCATTGGGTTTCGTGTTTCGGTCGATCCCGACTTTACGTCATAATCGGCCGATTTCACTCGACCCGACTTTTGAGATAGTCGGGTTTCGCGAAACCCGGCTTGACTCTAAAAAGGTCAAGGTCGCTCAACTCTAGTCTTGGCTAAATATGGTGACCAAATCACTAATGATATAACAGAGAGGAAACCGACATTATACATAGTATGGTGAAAAACAGCCTATATATCAAAACATAATGTAATAACCTACTCTCTATCTGAAAGAAAGCTACAACCTATATGCCAGATAGAAAAAAGCGAACCAGCAGGCAAAAAGGACATATGGAAGATCATGTGAAGTCCGGTTGAAACAAGTGGTTAGATCACCTATTGGCGGCAATGACCGCAAAGGTCCCGGCACAGAAAGACTAATTGCCACTGGAGCTGTAGCATAACGCCTGGGCCAAATAAATGACCCACACAGTAGATCACAGGAAATGTACCCTCAACCATGGAATAGTGTATGCATGAGAACTGCAATCCATACAATTTTTAACACTTTTTTAATGGCAGATAATATCACAGAAATTTAACCCAGACCATGGAATAGTGCAGGAGTGAGAAATGTACTGCAGCTAATTTTTTTTAACTCTTTTTTTGAGTGTCAGATATCTCAGAAATATACCAAAGAACACAATAAACTCTATGGTTGAGAAATTTACAGTACAGTTCAATACAAATCAAAAAATATTAACGCTTTTTTTCAGTTTTATAGTTCACAGGAAATGTATCGCAGGCCATGGAATAATGTATGGATGAGAACTGTAATCCAGCCAACGTTTTTAATGCTTTTTTTGTAGTGTTAAATAATATCACAAGTGTTTACCCCATACCACAGAAGAGTGTATGGGTGAGAAATGTAATTCAGCTAATTTTTCTAACGCTTTTTTGGAGTGTTAGACATCAAAGAATTGTAACATGTAACACATGAAAGTGTATGGCTGAGAAACGTAAGCCTGCAAATTTTTTAATGCCTTTTTTACGTTTTTTAGATCACGTTGTATGAGTAAAAAATTTAACCCAGGGAAATGTTTTAACGATTTTTTATAGTGTTATATAACACAAAAAAGTAACACAAGTCATATAATACTCAATGGATCAAAGTATATTCAATTTTTCTCATCTCCAAAAAAGCCTAGGTATATATTTGCCAACGGACTACACTGTCCTAATAACATAGTAACATAGTTAGTAAGGCTGAAAAAAGACATTTGTCCATCCAGTTCAGCCTATATTCCATCATAATAAATCCCCAGATCTACGTCCTTCTACAGAACCTAATTGTATGATACAATATTGTTCTGCTCCAGGAAGACATCCAGGCCTCTCTTGAACCCCTCGACTGAGTTCGCCATCACCACCTCCTCAGGCAAGCAATTCCAGATTCTCACTGCCCTAACAGTAAAGAATCCTCTTCTATGTTGGTGGAATAACCTTCTCTCCTCCAGACGCAAAGAATGCCCCCTTGTGCCCGTCACCTTCCTTGGTATAAACAGATCCTCAGCGAGATATTTGTATTGTCCCCTTATATACTTATACATGGTTATTAGATCGCCCCTCAGTCGTCTTTTTTCTAGACTAAATAATCCTAATTTCGCTAATCTATCTGGTTATTGTAGTTCTCCCATCCCCTTTATTCATTTTGTTGCCCTCCTTTGTACTCTCTCTAGTTCCATTATATCCTTCCTGAGCACCGGTGCCCAAAACTGGACACAGTACTCCATGTGCGGTCTAACTAGGGATTTGTACAGAGGCAGTATAATGCTCTCATCATGTGTATCCAGACCTCTTTTAATGCACCCCATGATCCTGTTTGCCTTGGCAGCTGCTGCCTGGCACTGGCTGCTCCAGGTAAGTTTATCATTAACTAGGATCCCCAAGTCCTTCTCCCTGTCAGATTTACCCAGTGGTTTCCCATTCAGTGTGTAATGGTGTCTAATCACTGTCTGCAGACTGAATTCTATCACTCTCCCTGCTCCTGAGACTCTCTCCCTCCCTAGACTAAATGCAGATTGTAAGTTATACAAACAATTAGCCCTTAAGGTACCGTCACACTAAGCGACGCTGCAGCGATACCGACAACGATTTCGATCGATGCCGGTAACCAGGGTAAACATTGGGTTACTAAGCGCAGAGCCGCGCTTAGTAACCCGATGTTTACCCTGGTTACCATCGTAAAAGTAAAAAAAACAAACACTACATACTTACCTTCCGCTGTCTGTCCCCGGCGCTGTGCTTTCCAGCACTGACTGTGAGCACAGCGGCCGGAAAGCAGAGCGGTGACGTCACCGCTGTGCTTTCCGGCTGGCCGGCGCTCACAGCAAGTGCAGAGAAGCACAGCTTCTGAACGATATCGCTAGCCAGGACACTGCAACGTCACGGATCGCTAGCGATATCGTTCAGTGTGACGGTACCTTTAGAATGACTGTTAGTACACCAGTATCTACACTACAGGCCTCTGATTCATTAAACTTTGCACTCAGGCCTAGACAAGCACTCTCTTCCTCCAATAAGAAATGTCACAAAGCTGTGCAATGTTGTCAGTGTGCTGGGCGGGGCAGCTCCTATTGTTTTATAAGCCCTGATGATGTCACACGATCAGCCAATCACAGTAATGCCACAAACAAGACGACTGAGGCATTGCAGTAATGCGTAGGCAAACACAGAATGCTTATTGGTTGTGTAACAGGCACCAAAAATGCAAGTTGGGGATTTAAGTTTTACATAGAGCACAGCTCATTACTCGCCGAGTAATGAGTGCATCTGAACACTGTAACACTTGAGTGATAACTGAGTATCACCAAGTTTGTTTCATCATCCCTAAAGTTTCTTTCTGAAATGCGTCAGATGTTTGATGGCCTGTGTTCAGTGGTTTTAGCACTTGTGGAATAAAGTTAAAATAAACACATAGTTTCTCAAAAAGGACGTAGTTCTGGCTTTTCTCACACACAATTTTATTTTTAAGTGCTCATGTGAGTTTAGCCTGACAGTGAGAAACATAAAGTTCAATGGTCTCATGACCACCACTAAAAATGACGATATGGCATGTCTGACAGACAGAGTACCAATAAAGTAAACCTGAGTACTCACCTCTGTTAAATATTAATTATTGATTATTGCCTCAATTCTGTACTGATCCTCATGGAAGGTTTCGCTGACATTACGAATGCTATTCCTGTATATTTACCTCAGAGAAAAAGGTAACAACATATAGAGAGAACACATTCTCTATGGGACATATATAATCATGGCTCATAGAAGGGAGGGGCGGTCACTTGGGGCCTTCTCTTTCACTTTCTGTGGACTTCAGACTCCACACAGACAGAATGAACAGTTGGTATGAAAGTTAGCCATGTGTTTCTTTTTTTATAACCAATTACATTTTTATTGAATAAGAAAAGGCATTTTAAACAGCCACATCCCCAACTGGGGAGAGGGGAGTGGGGGGAGGGGAGGAGGGGAAGACAAGGGAGGAGAATAGGGAGAGACAGAGGGTGATAATAAGAATTGTCCACAACATTACAGGCACAGAAACAAAACATACAGCTTAACTCAAGAGATCAAACATAACTCTAGTAGCAATGAGCGAGAACACCGGGAGACGCAAAGGACGACGACACCCAAGGGTCCCACCAGGAGAGAACCTTACTTTTATTAGAGAGACAATCAGCTGTAATTGCTTCATAACTAAAATGGAGATTAGCTTTGGCTATCAGTTCACCCCTAGAGGGAACATCAGGGGACCTCCAGTATCTAGCGATGCACAGCCTAGCAGCAACAAGAATATTAGAGATCACAGGTTGAAGAGGAGAAGGGAACTCCAGTAGAGAGATACCTAGGATTGCCAGAGGGCCATTTAAGATGAAGGGGAGATGGGTCACTTCAGCAAGTATACTGTAGATTCAATCTGGCGCCAGAAAACTTGGATGTACGGACAACTCCACCAGACATGGTCAAGAGAGCCAGTAGCATTACACTTCTTCCAGCATAAAGGGGAGTAGGGAAGATGAAATTTAGCCAACCAGACAGGGGTGATGTACCAGTGAAGCTGGATCTTTTTTGACTGCTCAAGATGACCAAGGCATGAGGAAAATTTAGAGGGGTGTATTATGGCATTCTGCCAATCTGCCAAAGAAACCTCAAAGCAGAGAGAGGATTCCCAAGAGGACATAAAAGGGAGCTTGTCTGCTACACCATGTGACAAGAGAGCCTTGTGTAGAATGGAAATACCATGGGGAACTATGGTGCGTGATCTAAAAAATCGGTGAGCCGGGTTTTCTGTCAGAGGCGCGGGTGCACCAAATAGCCGATGAGATTTTAAGAAACTACGTATTTGTAGATATTGAAAAAAATCCCTGTTAGATAAAGAGAAGTGACCAATAAGATCTGAAAATGAAAACAGGCCGGTAGAGCCATAAAGATCGGCCACCCGATGCACCCCACGCCCCCTCCAGGAGGACAAGGAAATATTCTCAATAGCATTTTCCAAGGCTTACAAGGAGACATAATCATACATAAACAGGAAGTGAGTGGGGCACAGGGTAGCCCAAAGTTTTGTCGCAGATCTAATTGCATAAAGGGAAAGACGCTGAGCAGCTGAAGTTCTAATAAAAATTTAAGAGAGTTCCTGAGGGCATAATGCGACTCAATTAGAAACCAGGGAAGGAGAGAGTTCCCCTCCCACCATAATTTGAGAGGTTCCAAAATTGCGGCCCTATGATAGGACTGAACCTTAGGGGTTCCCAACCCGTCCCTAGAATATGGCAAGGACATAATTTGACGCTTGATTCTGTGGGGTTTCTTATTCCAGATAAAGCGATCAATAAGTGACTGGAAGGCTGAAATGTATTTAGAGGGAATGGATAGGGGGAGGCACCTATATAGGTAAATGATTTTAGGGAGAATTAACATTTTGGATGTTTGTATACGTGCCATCCACGAAAGGGGAGAGGCAGAGAATTGATCTATGCTTTGTTTA
This sequence comes from Ranitomeya imitator, assembly GCF_032444005.1. Lineage (NCBI taxonomy): Eukaryota > Metazoa > Chordata > Amphibia > Anura > Dendrobatidae > Ranitomeya > Ranitomeya imitator. Next base: position 157,505,573 of record NC_091285.1, on the reverse strand, counting down.
ATATCTGAGAGAGTTTCCTCACAGTTGGAACAAACGATATCACCTAACTTAGTTATCTGGATGCCCAGGTAGGTGAAGCCAAGGGGAGACCAAATAAAAGGATATTTAGTTTGGATTTGTATTTGAAGGGGGATTGGGAGGAATAGGGGAAAGATCGTGGATTTGGTCAAATTAAGTTTATAATAGGAAACCGCGGAGAATTGGTGTAAAATTGAAGTGATCGCATTCAAGAAGTCAAGGGGCACGGAGCAGGTTAGGACTACATCGTCGGCGTAAAGGCCAATCTTATGCTCGGTTCCCCCAACCAATACACCCTTAATGTCCGAACATTGTCTAACCATGGCAGCAAGAGGCTCCATGATCAGAGCAAAGATGAGGGGGGAGAGGGGGCAGCCTTGGCGGGTCCCATTCGAGATAGAAAATGTCCGGGATTTAAAGCCGGACAAACGAACAGACGAGCAAGGATTGGAGTATAAAGCCATAATGGCTTTGGAGATCTGGCTGATAAGGCCGAATTTTTTTAGAGTAAGCTTGATATATCCCCAGTGCACCCTGTCAAATGCTTTTTCAGCGTCAAGTGACAGAAACACACTGGGGGGACTCTCCCACTCCACCACATCCAAGAGATCAATCAGGCGCCTTGTGCCATCTCTGGTCTGCCTGCCTGGAACAAACCCGACTTGGTCAGAATGTACGATTGCAGGGAGTACTGCCAATAGTCTGTTAGCCCAAATTTTAGCATAGATTTTGACGTCACAATTCAGGAGAGCAATGGGACGAAAATTCCCTGGAGAAGTCATAGGTTTCCCCGGTTTAGGGAGGGTCGCAGTAGAAGCTTCCAGCCCCTCACCCCTGATGCTTCCCACTAGCAACCAATTATTAAACAAACACAGAAGGTAAGGGGAAAGGATAGGGAAGATCTGGGCATAATAGAGAAAGGGAAAACCATCCGGGCCTGGAGTGGAGCGCTTTTGAGCTTCTCTGACAATTTTGGAAAGCTCGGATTCTGCGATAGGTGCATTGAGGAGGGACAGCTGCTCCACGCTGACCACGGGGAGATTGGCTTTCTCCAAGAAGGCGTTTATTAAATCCTGTGAGGGCTGAGGGGTACCCGGGTCAGAGCCGAGGTTATAGAGAGAAGAATAGTAAGAGGCAAATTCTTCAGCTATATGAATTGGGTTATACACTCGAGACCTGTAAGGCCCAAGCAGGTATGGGATTTTGGAATGGGCTTCTCTTTTTTTAACATGCCTGGCTAGAACTGCGCCTGCACGATCACCCATTGAATAGAATTCGGCTTTGGATTTCCTCAAGACATTCTCCGCTTTATGCAAAAGCAGTTGACGAACTTGGAGGCGAGCATTAGTGAGATCAGAAAACAGCTGCGGAGAAGGGGACACTTTGTGGGCAGATTCAAGGCGGGCTACTTCTTCTAGAGCAGAGTGGAGGGCAAGGTTATATGTCCATCTGGCTATTGCAGCCATCTTGATAAAGAGGCCCTGAGCCACAGCCTTGTGTGCGAACCAAAGAGTATCATCTTGAATTTCTGCGGAATCATTGGTAGAAAATAATTCCTGCAGGGTTTTTTCTATAAATTGAGAGTTTGATTGGTCCACCAAGAGATAGTTATTGAGGCGCCATTGTGAGGGGGGTCTAATGGCCAAAGGGTCCGTCAAAGAAACTGAAACTGGGGCATGATCTGACCAGGTAATGTTGCCTATGTCTGCGGAAATACAATGGGGGAGGGTCACGTCATCCACCAACACATAGTCAGTCCTACTATAAAAGCCATGTCTAGGCGACATGAATGTATAGTCTCGCTCATTGCAATGCAGATATCTCCAGATATCATGAAGGTTATAAGAATTGATAAGCGGACCCGCTTCACCTCTAGATAGAGAAGAGATAGAGCAATCCAAACTTTTAGACATAGGGATATTAAAGTCCCCTGCAATCAGTTTGTGACCATGTTGAATAGCACTTAAGGTACCTTCACACTAAACGACGCTGCAGCGATCCAGACAACGATCCGGATCGCTGCAGTGTCGCTGTTTGGTGGCTGGAGAGCTGTCACACAGACCGCTCTCCAGCGACCAACGATGCCGGTAACCAGGGTAAACATCGGGTTACTAAGCACAGGGCCGCGCTTAGTAACCCGATGTTTACCCTGGTTACCATCCTAAAAGTAAAAAAAACAAACGCTTCATACTTACCTTCTGCTGTCTGTCCCCGGCGCTGTGCTTCTCTGTACTGGCTGTGAGCACAGTGGCCGGAAAGCAGAGCGGTGACGTCACCGCTCTGCTTTCCGGCCGCTGTGCTCACAGTGAGTGCAGGAAAGCACAGTGCCGGAGGACAGACAGCGGAAGGTAAGTATGAAGTGTTTGTTTTTTTTTACTTTTAGGATGGTAACCAGGGTAAACATCGGGTTACGAAGCGCGGCCCTGCGCTTAGTAACCCGATGTTTACCCTGGTCACCAGCGAAGACATCGCTGAATCAGCGATGTCAGCGGGAGAGCCAGCGACCAAATAAAGTTCTGGCCTTCTAGCCCCGACCAACGACATCACAGCAGTATTCTGATCGCTGCTGCGTGTCAAACTGAACGATATCGCTAGCCAGGACGCTGCAACGTCACAGATCGCTAGCGATATCGTTTAGTGTGAAGGTACCTTTACAGTTTGAAAAAAATTGTTCAGGAATTTAATCTGGCCGTAGTTGTGGGCATAAATAGAGGCGATGGTAAAAGGGGCATTGTTAATAAGACACAAAACTATAATAAATCTACCCAGGGGATCAGCTATAGAACGAACCAATTGAAAGGTACTGAATTTATTGAAGAAAATGGCCACCCCGGCCTTTTTAGATTTCCCATTTGCAAGAAATTGATGAGGGTACAGGCCCGAGTACATTCTCACATTGTCACTTTCCAATAAGTGCGTTTCTTGGAAACATATGATGTCTTGGCGAGTTTTATCGAGTTGCCGCCAGACAATAGATCTTTTGCCTGGAGAGTTGAGGCCATTTACATTAATTGAATATAATGAGATACTCATAAGAGAGAAGTAAAAACAGTCTTACAAAATCATGATCTCTGGGAAACTGCAAGGAAGGGCAATGAACATGTGGACTACTAACTAAAGCAAACCTGTAAGGAAACTGGGGAAGATGGTGGGGGGGGACAGACAAGACAAATAAAGAATAAACAATAAAAAAGAGGTCCATTCTGGAGTACCCTGAGTCCAAAGGTGAGAAACCGAAAAACAGTTCACCTGTGGGGCAATGCGCTGCAGCTAGTCCAAAAATGATACCAGCTCAGCATAAAAAATCAGCACACCAAAAGAAAAAAAGAAACCGAAAAAAAGCAAACAGATCTGTATGGGAAAATAGCCAGGAACCAATGCCGAAGTAAACTTCAGGCCACTTCCCATTCCAGATCGATGTGGCGTCTGCCGTTCTTGTTACTTCCAGGTCTTGGCGAGTTCGAGGACAACGGGGAGCAAGGAACTTTCAGGCCCCTTTGTGTCAGGGTTTTTGCAGCTTGAGATGGGGTCAGGCAAGTGGTAATCGATCCATCTTTGCGGATGAGGAGCTTGGTGGGAAACCCCCAGCGATATACAATACCCTTTTCTCTTAGGATTGTAGTGAAAGGCATAAAAGCACTGCCCAGAGCTAGAGTCCCAAGGGACAAGTCAGGGAAAACGGCGATGTAAGCAAAACGTTCAGGTAAAGTTGGGTTACTTCTCAATGCTGGAGGAGATCATCTTTCATTTCTAAAAAGTGAATACGTGCTAGCACGTCTCTAGGGACAGAGGGTCCCAGACTGGCTGGTTTAGGGATCCGGTGGATGTGGTAAATTACAATGTCCTTTTTAGCAGATTGTGGGAGAACAGCAAGAATAAGATCCTGTAGGAATGCTTTCAAGTCCACCGCCGTAACTGATTCCTCAATGCCCCTGAGCTTGATGTTGTTTCTCCTGGATCTGTCTTCCAGGTCCAAGGTAGCGTGAGATTTAGTAGCCATGAGGTGTAAATTGTCATGGGCATTCTAGAGCTCATTGTGTGAGTATACTAGCTCCGCCATTTTGTGTTCAAGGCGGTCTGTGCGGTTCCCTAACTCCTCCACATCTCCCTTCAGGTCTGCCAGCATGGAGCGTATATCCTCCTGTATGGAGGTCCTGAGGTCCCCCAGCATTCCCTTGAGCAGAGCGGCGGTTACCGGGGCATTAGAGAGCTCCAGCGCTGCAGCGCTTGATGATGATGACTGCGAGCCACGGCGTGTAGAGCGGGCAGCTCTGGGAGGTGATGGCACCATATTGGATTTCTGAGATGGCTGGGGAGAGGCCGCAAAAAAGTCAATTATGCACCTGGAGGGATCGCGGGAGCCGGACTTGGACTTCCCCATGTACTCACCGCATTATCAGGTACCGGAGATGGTAGATTTGGGGACAGAGCAGCTGTCGGTTAGATGCTGTGAGCTGCTTTAAGGTTCCTGGAAGCGGAGCTCCCGCTCTATGCGACGCTCCCGCTCTGTGCGACCTACTCCATAGGCAGTCAGGCCACGCCCCGCCATGTGCTTCTTGATGACTTCTACCATACTCCATGAGAGAGACAGATGCCATTTACCATTTAGAATCTCAGGAAAGATGGGGAACAAACTTTGATATTGACAAATGAACAATCTCTTTGTAACTATTTCACCTTGATGGACAATCCAATAAACCACTACATTTTTATGAGGCATCTGGTAAAGAGTCCTGATTAAATATACGAAATAAGCATATTTAACAACCTCATTACTTTAACAGCAGCAAGAATAAGTTTTGACTAGAAATTTCTTCAGGGACAGTTGACAATGCTTGTCTCCTTAATATCTCAATGCTACCACAATGTCCATGAACTCTCTAATGGAGATTGCACCTTTTATATGAGGTGGTCCTGTATCAAGATAACTACAGATGTGCTCAACATGTGCCCTTACATGAGCCACCTGCAAACCCAAACTTTGTGCCAAGGAAGAGGTATATCATCTGTATATATGGCCTGATCCCAATGGACACTGACAGCTTGGAGCAGCTGGGCAAGAAATGTGTCTGGCCCCCCTCCTTTTATGGGGACAAAGCTTCAAATATATATTCACACACACATATAAATATGTTTTATAGTCTCCATTGTTATGTACAGGGTGGAGCGCGGTAATTTGCTGATTTGGGAATGAAATAAAAAAATTATGATCATTAGAAAAATTTATTTTATATTTTAATTATACTGAACAGTAATGGAATTTTTAAATTACATGGTTTTAAATAGTGTATCTGGCAAATGTCGACCTTCGCTATCCACACACTGCTGCATACGTTTTCTGAAGTTTTCATGAACTCTAACAAGCATGTCCACTGGTATTCTGCCAATTTCAGCTTCAATATTGTTCCTTAGGTCTTCCAAGGTGTTGGGACGGTTGATATACACCTTAGACTTCAGGTAACCCCAAAGGAAAAAATCGCATGGGGCTAAATCTGGTGAGCGTGCTGGCCAGTTCACATCTCCCCTCAAAGAGATAAGCCGTCCAGGAAACATTTGCCTCAAACAATTCATGGTAACCCTCGCTGTGTGTGCAGTGGCACCATCCTGTTGGAACCATGTAGCCTCTACTTCCATTGCCTCAAGAGCCGGCTGAAAATAATCCTGTATCATAGACAAGTACCGTTCGGAGTTCACAGTTATGGCACGACCATTATCCTGAAAAAAGTAAGGACCAATGATGCCTACTCGTGATATGGCGCACCACACAGTGACGCGGTCCGAATGCAGAGGTCTCTCGTGAACTTCTCTGGGGTTTGTTTCACTCCAGTAACGCATATTTTGTTTGTTTACACACCCACTGAGGTGAAAATGTGCCTCATCAGAAAAAAACACAATTGCGTCACGGGGTACCGTTGCTAACATGTCTTCACAAGAGGTCCGCCGTGTCAAATAGACGAAAAGCACGCTGCACTGCAATAATCGAGTGGGCATTTGAAAAATACGCTTCAACACAAAATGACCTCTCCTCACGTGTCCACTGCATGATAGCAACTGAAAGGCAGAGGAATACAAATCTCCCATCAGCCACTGTAAGCCACACCCACTCTCCCCTCTCTTCGACCGACAGTGCCGCCACAGCATGCAGTGCAAAAAAGCAAATTACCGCGCTCCACCCTGTATATTGTCGTCCCTTATTACACAGTGCCCTCTCTTGTTATGTACAGATCTGTCCTTACATATTGGATTATATATCACCCTGTTATTTATTACATATCATCCTGTCTTGTTAGATTTGAATGCAATTATGGCTGATGGAGCATGGCAAAGCTTCTTTTCTAATGGAGGAGTTGATGGACTTGGTCCTCTGGTCACCGGCTGCTCCATCAGCAGTCATTCTATGCTATACATAAAAAGTGAGCACACTATATAGTAAGGGACTGTGGTATACATAAGTGAGTACATTATTCACTGAGGGATTGTGCTATACATAATAAGTGTGCACACTATAAACTGAGGGATTGTGCTATACATAAGAAATGAGCACACTATATATTAAGGGACTGTGCTATACATAATAAGTGAGTACACTATATACTAAAGGAGTGTGCTATGCATAAAAAGTGAGTACAATACATACTAAGGGACTGTGCTATAAATATGTGAGTACACTACATGCTGAGGGACTGTGCTATACATAAAAAGTGAGCATACAATTTACTAAGGGTCTGTGCTATATATAATAAGTGAGTACACTATATACTAAGGGACTGTGGTATACACAATAAGTAAGTAGACAATATACTAGGGGAAACTGTGCTATACATAATAAGTTGGTACACTATATACTAAGGGACTGTGCTATACATAAGTAAGTACACTATATACTAAGGGACTGTGCCATACATAATAAGTGAGTACACTATATACTAAAGGACTGTGCTATGCATTAAAAGTGAGCACACTATACACTAAGGGACTGTGCTATACTTAAGTGATTAGCAAAAGTGTTGAATTCACTATTTGGGGACACTGACAAGTTATATTTATCTATAAAAAGATCTACATATGCCCCCACTAAGTACTGGACCCGCCACTAGGTTCAATAACATTAGAATTATTCCTATAAGCACATATGAACCTGAACCATAAATTTAGAAAAGTATAAATCTTTATTACATTTCAGAAATTACATAGAAAAACACAGAGATTAAAAGAGTGGGAAACCCAAAAAGGCACCACAACCTACATCTATAACCATAAGAGGCTGCACATATCACAAATCCCCAGTAATTGTTCCTCAAACAAGCGTAAAGCTGCATGAGGGCATCCCTAAGATACAATCAATATATACAATGTTAATCACCAGTCCGGTCTTTATAGTTAATGTAGTGCAAGATAAGATTTACCTCCTGTGGGTGATGATGCCAGCCCCAACGCTCGTTTCGGCGTTCAGCCTTCTTCCGGGGGTTCCCACTCCTTTAATCTCTGTGTGTTTTTTCTATGTAATTTTTGAAATGTAATAAATATTTATACTTTTCTAAATTTATGGTTCAGGTTCATATGTGCTTATACATAAGTGAGGACACTATATTCTAAGGGTTTGTGCTATACATAATAAGTGAGTACACTATATACTAAGTGACTGTGCTATACATCAGTAGTGAGTATACTATATACTAGGGACTGTGCTATACATAATAAGTGAGTAGTACACTATATACTAAGGGACTTTGCTATACATAATAAGTGAGTACAATATATACTAAGGAAATGTATGTAAACATACATTTTATATATATATTATACATAAAAACATACAAAAAAAACATACTCAGATGTGTGCACAGATCAATAGTATTATATTCTTATAATACAAAGGAAAGATTTCCTTACAAATGCTATAAATCGCATAACTTGTCTATACTGAATGCAAAAATTCACCAATTATATGTGTGCAAAGTTGTCTTGGAAACCCAGATCCAATAAAGATTATCATTATTATTATTATTCCAGTTCATGAATAAACATACAGGCTAATAAATTAGCTAGCACCAGAGCATACCAGTGACAGGTCAATAGGAGTTGTGTATCATCCCATCCAATCACAGAAATGAATTGCAGTATCATGACAATACGGCTCAAGTCACATACCCCAGGCTTTACCTGTAAATCCCGCGTCACAGTGAAGCGTGAACCCGCCTCATCGCAATCACCGTCTTGTGACCACAGCTACAATGACGTTAAAGGGATGTGAATGTTACCCATATGGTCAGCCAATCCTGGCTCCAACCTCTTAAAGGGACAGTAACCAACACTCCCATAGAGCATAATGGAAATGTCTATGTGACATAGGGAAAAAGAAAAGGAAAAAGGGAAATCTAAAAAGAACTGAAAAAGGTGAAAAAATGAAGGTAAATCACGGTGGGAGGAGAAAGACCATAATAATGACAATATATTATAAATTGTAAACCAAAGGTGAAGTAGTCGGTCAATCATCCCACACTTTGATCCACATCAGTTTTCTAGAAAGGAGATCATCATCTGTGGCATGGGGTTTACAGGCAGAGCGTGCGGTATGTGATTCGAGTTGAGTTGTCATGACACTGCGATGCATTCCTGTGATTGGATGTGATGATACACACCACCCATTGACCTGTCACTGATATGCACTTCTGCTAGCTAATTTATTAACCTGTTTGTTTATTCATGACCTAGAAGATTGAGATTGGATCTGGGTTTTCAGGACAACTATGTTCACATATAATTGGTGAATTTTTGTATTGAATATAGACAAGTTATGTGATTCATAGCATTTATAGGGAAATCTTTCTTTTGTATTTTATTAGTATATACAGTGGGTACGGAAAGTATTTATACCCCTTTTTTATATATGTCACTTTGTTTCATTGCAGCCATTTGATAAATTCAAAAAAGTTCTTTTTTCTCATTAATGTACACTCTGCACCCCATCTTGACTGAAAAAAACAGAAATGTAGTAATTTTTGCAAATTTATTAAAAAAGAAAAATGTAAATATCACATGGTCATTAGTATTCAGACCATTTGCTCAGTATTAAGTAGAAGCACCATTTTGAGCTAGTACAGCCATTAATCTTCTTGGGAAGGATGCAACAAGTCTTTTACACCTGGATTTGGGGATCCCCTGCCATTCTTCCTTGCAGATCCTCTCCAGTTCCATCAGGTTGGAAGGTGAACGTTGGTGTACAGCCATTTTCATGTCTCTCCAGAGATACTCAATCAAGTTTAGGTCAGGAATTTGGCTGGGCCAATCAAGAATGGTCACAGAGTTGTTCTGAAGCCATTCATTTGTTATTTTAGCTGTGTGCTTAGGGTCTTGTTGGAAGGTGAACCTTCGGCCAAGTCTGAGGTCCAGAGCACTCTGGAAGAGGTTTTCATCCAGGATATCTCTGTACTTGGCCGCATTCATGTTTCCTTCAATGGAAACCAGGCATCCTGTCCCTGCAGCTGAAAAACAGCATATTGCTGCCACCACCATGTTTCACTGTTGGGATTGTATTGAGCAAATGATGAGCTGTGCATGGTTTTCTCACACATACCGCTTAGAACTATCACTAAAAAGGTCTATCTTCATCTCATCAGAGCAGATAATCTTATTTATCATAGTCTGTGAGTCCTTCATGTAATTTTTAGCAAACTCTATTCAGGCTTTTATATGTCTTGCACTGAGGAGAGGCTTCCATTGGCCACTCTGCCATAAAGGCATGACAGGTGGATGGCTGCAGTGATAGTGACTTTGTGGAACTTTCTCCCATCTTCCTACTGCATCTCTGGAGCTCAGCCACAGTGATCTTGGCTGGACGGTTAGGTCTAGGAAGACTTCTGGTGGTCCCAAACTTCTTCCATTTAAGGATTATGGAGGCCACTGTGCTCTTAGGAACCTTGAGTACTGCAGAAATTATGTTGTAACCTTGGCCAGATCTCTGCCTTGCCTCAATTCTGTCTCTGAGCTCCTTGGCCAGTTCCTTTTACCTCATGATTCTTATTTGGTCTGACATGCAATGTGGGCTATGAGGTCTTATATAGACAGGTGTGTGCCTTTCCAAATAAAGTCCTATCAGTTTAATTAAACACAGCTGGTCTCCAATGAAGGAATAGAACCATCTCAATGAGGATCACATGGAAATAGGCAGCATGAGACTTAAATATGAGTGTCTGATCAAAGGGTCTGAATACTTATAACCATGTGATATTTCAGTTTTTCTTTTTTATTAAATTTGCAAAAAATTTCTACTTTTTTTCAGTCAAGATGGGGTGCAGAGTGTACATTAATGAGAAAAAGTGATTTTTTTTGAATTTACCAAATTATTGCAATGAAGCAAAGAGTGAAAAAATTAAAGGGGTCTGAATTCTTTCCGCACCCACTGTACTATTGATCTGTAAACACATCTGGGTATGTTTTTATGCACAATATGTGGAAAATGTTTGTTTAATAGTTTGTGGGCTTGGTCTATGTGGTGATTGGTGTGTATTCTCACACCACACTATATAGGTCCACCATTTGTGTATTGTTTGTATAGTGGGGAAAAAAGTATTTGGTAAGCCACCAATTGTGCAAGTTCCCCCACTCAAAAAGACGAGAGAGGCCTCTAATTGACATCATAGGTAGACAACAACTATGAGAGTCAAAATGAGAAAACAAATTCAAAAAATCTCTTTGTCTGAATTGTCAAGATTTATTTTGCTAATTATGCTTGAAAATAATGATTTAGTCACCTAAAACATGCAAGATTTCTGGCTCACATAGACCTGTAACTTCTTCTTTAAGAGACTCCTCTGTCCTCCGCTCATTATCTGTAGTAATGGCACCTGTTTAAACTTGTTATCAGTATAAAAGACAATTTTCCACAACCTCAAACAGTCACACTCCAAACTCCACTATGGTGAAGACCAAAGAGCTGTCGAAGGACACCAGAAACAAATTTGTAGCCCTGCATCAGGCTGGGAAGACTGAATCTCCAATAGGCAGGCAGCTTGGTGGGATGAAATCAACTGTGGAAGCAATGATAAGAAAATAGAAGACATACAAGACCACTGATAATCTCCCTCGATCTGGGGCTGCACGCAAGATCTCACCCCGTGGGGTCAGAAAGATCACAAGAATGGTGAGCAAAAATCCCAGAACCACATGGGGGACCTAGTGAATGACCTGCATATAGCTGTGACCACCGTAAAAAAGGCTATCATCACTAATACACTACGCTGCCATGGACTCAGACCCTGCAGTGCCAGACGTGTCCCCCTGCTTAAACCAGTACACATCTGAACCCTTCTGAAGTTTGCTAGAGAGCATTTGGATTATCTAGAAGAGTATTGGGAGAATGTCTTAAGGTCTGATGAAACCAAAATAGAATTGTTTGGTCGAAACAAAACTCATTGTGTTTGGAGGGGAAAGAATGCTAAGTTGCATCCAAAGAACACCATACCTACTGTGAAGAATGGGGGTGGCAACATCATGCTTTGGGGCTGTTTCTCTGCAAAGGGTCCAGGACAACTGATCCATGTACATAAAAGAATGAATGGGGCCATGTATCATGAGATTTGATGTGCAAACCTCCTTCCAACAGCAAGGGCATTGAAGATGATACGTGGATGGGTCTTTCATCATGATAATAATCCCAAGCACACCGCCAGGGCAACGAAGGAGAGGCTTTGTAAGAAGCATGTGAAGGTCCTGGAGTGGCCTAGCCAGTCTACATATCTCAACCCCATAGAAAGCCTTTGGAGGGAGTTGAAAGTCCATGTTGCCCAGTGACAGGCCTAAAACATCACTGCTTTAGAGGAGATCTGCAGGGAGGAATGGGCCAACATACCACCAACAGTGTGTGCAAACCTTGTGAAGACTTACAGAAAATGTTTGACCTCTGTCACTGCCAACAAAGGATATATAACAAAATATTGAGATTAACTTTTGCTAATGACCAAATACTTATTTTACACCATAATTTGCTAAATAAATAAATCTTACCAAATCAGACAAAGTGATTTTCTGGATTTGTTTTCTCATTTTGACTCTCATAGTTGTGGTCTACCTATGATGTCAATTATAGGCCTCTCTCATCTTTTTAAGTGGGAGAACTTGCACAATTGGTGGCGGACTAAATACTTTTTTTTCCCCACTGTACTTGAGAAAGACCCACTTGTGGTCAAAACATTGTATTTATATTTGCTCTGGTAGAATAAACTTCAGCTTTTTATTAAAAATCACCTTGGACTGGATGCTGTCTACACGTTTTTGTTTGCTGCATACATTACTGAGTGGGTTCCTTGGTCAATATGGATGTGCTTCCTTCACAGGGAGTGCTGCCAGCCAACTTGTCTGATGTACAGTTGAAATCATCCAGTCTCCAGTAGGGTTGAGCGACTTTTCTTTTTATAGGATCGGGTCGGGTTTCACGAAATCGAGTGAAATCGGCCGATCCTATAGAAAAGTCGGGGTCGGGGTCAGCCGAAACACGAAACCCAATGCAGTGCATTGGGTTTCTAATGGTTCCCAGGGTCTGAAGGAGAGGAAACTCTCCTTCAGTCCCTGGGATCCATATTTAAGTGTAAAATAAAGAATCAAAATAAAAAATATTGATATACTTACCCTCGGACGCGCCCTGGTTCTCACCGGCAGCCTTCCTTCCTAAGAATGAGCGCCTGAAGGACCTTCGATGACGTCGCGGCTTGTGATTGGTCGCGTGAGCGGTCACATGGGCGTCACGCGACCAATCACAAGCCGTGACGTCATCTAAGGTCCTTCAGGCACTGATTCTTAGGAAGGAAGGCTGCGGGTTAGAACCAGGGCGCGTCCGAGGGTGAGTATATACCTATTAGGAATATACTCACCCTCGGACGCGCCCTCGGACGCTTCCTTCCTAAGAATTAGTGCCTGAAGGACCTTAGATGACGTCGCGGCTTGTGATTGGTCGAGTGACCACCCATGTGACCGCTCACGCGACCAATCACAAGCTGCGACGTCATCGAAGGCCCTTCAGGCGCTCATTCTTAGGAAGGAAGGCTGCCGGTGAGAATCAGGGCGCGTCTGAGGGTGAGTATATCAATATTTTTTTATTTTTATTCTTTATTTTACACTTAAATATGAATTCCGATACCGATTCCCGATATCTTAAACATATCGGAACTCGGTATCGGAATTCCGATTCCAGATCAGAAGATCACCGACCTCATGGTCGACCCCACACAGGGGTCGGGTCGGGTTTCATGAAACCCGACTTTGCCAAAAGTCGGCGACTTCTGAATCTGGCCGACCCATTTCGCTCAACACTAGTCTCCAGCTTACCATACTTAGTTTATCTCTAAACCCTCACGATCAGAATATGCACACTGATATCTTCTCTTATGTGCAAGGCTACTCAAAAAATTCACCATCTGGAGACAAAATTGTTTGCTAGACTTGCCATACAGCCACAAGCCACACATTGTGGGCCTGCGAGACAAATGTGGCTCCAAAGCCACAAGCTGAGGACCCCTGGTGTAACACATATCAGGAGTGCCTCAGCAGCTAGAAATTACTTGAGAATATGCAAGAAATATGTACCTGCAATGACCAGTAGAAAGAGCAGAAACCTCCCTGTAAAGAAGCCATTAACTCCTTCTGATTTTAATCAAGGAAAATTTTGTAAGGTGCACAGGATAAAGGATATGTATTGGGAAATAGAGTAGGAGAAAGAGAGGAGCTAGAGGAATCACGGTGACTGGAGGAGACAGCAGGCCACCCCAGAAGTATCAGAGAGCTGGAGACAGACTATGATTACTCCTAGGAGACAACTACCAGTCAGTGTGATCAAGTACATAAAGTGACTATGTACATCATAGACAGAATCTGGCAGCAGGGCCTGCCACATAAGGAGCATATGTGTGTAAGGAGGAAGACTGGGCTGCAGGGACCTGTACTGGGCCGAGTCTGGAACTGTCGAGGCTGCATCCCATGTTGCCCGGGGGAAGGAATAGGAGACTGGACAGGTTCCCTGACCCAGAAAGAGGGGGCCCGGGTGAACCGGAAACCAACGGGGAAGCTCGTGAAATCAGGCAGAGTTTTCCATCTGTAGACATCTCCCCGGCAGTTGCCAGTGCTACAACCCCCAAGGGATCATCTGCGGTGGAGGAACATAAAGGACATGATAAGTTTGATAATTGGACTGTTATTATTCTGCACTTGCTTTTCACCATTTAACCATCTGCCTCCCTCCGAGGAGTTCATCTACCCTATTAATTAAATTGTTAAATTTGTTAACGCTTACTCTACCTCCTTTGTGTTACTGAATCCCACAACCTGCTTACCTGTGCAAGCTGCAGAGGAGGACAAGAGGACAGCATCATCAGAGGCCATTGCAGCAAGATCATGAATGCCAGGTCTATCACTTGTGACTGCAAGTGTTCAGAGTATTATTGATGTTTGCCATCATGGCCTGTTGCCACTATTCAGAACCCATCCAGCTTAAGAGACTTCAACTTTGCAATTGCTATTTTCCTAATGAACCCATCTAGCTTAAGAGACTTCAACTTTACAATTGCTATTTTCCTAATTGTCTATGTTTACTGCAATTTTCCTCATCTCCACTAAGTAAAGCATTATTGAAATACTAGATGGTGGCCCGATTCTAATGCATCGAGTATTCTAGAATATGCATGTTCACGAAATATATTGCCCAGCGACGTAGTATATTGCCCAGCGACATAGTATATTGGCCAGCGACGTAGTATATTGCCCAGCCAACGTAATATATTGCCCAGCCACGTAGTATATTGCCCAGCGACGTTGTATATTGCCCAGTGACGTAGTATATAGCCCAGCCACGTATTATATTGCCCAGCCACGTATATCGTCCAGCCACGTAGTATATTGCCCAGTGACGTAGTATATTGCCCAGCGACATAGTATATTGCCCAGCGACGTAGTAAATTGCCCAGCCCACGTAATATATTGCCCAGCCACGTAGTATATTGGCCAGCGACGTAGTATATTGGCCAGCCCACGTAATATATTGCCCAGCCACATAGTATATTGCCCAGCGACGTAGTATATTGCCCAGTGACATAGTATATAGCCCAGCCACGTAGTATACAGCACAGAGCCACGTAGTATATTGCACAGCGATGTAGTACAGCACAGAGCCACATACTATATTGCACAGCGACGTAGTATACAGCTCAGAGCCACGTAATATATTGCCCAGTGACGTAGTATATTGCCCAGTCACGTAGTATATTGCCCAGCAACGTAGTATATTGCCCAGTGACGTAGAGTATTGGCCAGCCACGTAGTATATTGCACAGCCACGTAGTATATTGCCCAGCCACGTAGTATATTGCCCAGCCACGTAGTATATTGCCTAGTTACGTAGTATATTGCCTAGTTACGTAGTATACAGCACAGAGCCACATAGTATATTGCCCAGCCAGGTAGTATATTTCCCAGCCACGTAGTATATTGCCTAGTTACGTAGTATATTGCCTAGTTACGTAGTATACAGCACAGAGCCACATAGTATATTGCCCAGCCAGGTAGTATATTTCCCAGCCACGTAGTATATTGCCCAGTTACGTAGTATACAGCACAGAGCCACGTAGTATATTGCCCAGCCACGTAGTATATTACCCAGCCAAGTAGTATATTGCCCAGTTACGTAGTATACAGCACAGAGCCACGCAGTATATTGCCCAGCCACGTAGTATATTGCCCAGTTACGTAGTATACAGCACAGAGCCACGTAGTATATTGCCCAGTCACGTAGTATATTGCCCAGTGAAGTAGATTATTGCACAGTGACGTAGCATACAGCACAGAGCCACGTAGTATATTGCCCAGTCACGTAGTATATTGCCCAGTTACGTAGTATACAGCACAGAGCCACATAGTATATTGCCCAGCCACGTAGTATATTGCCCAGTCATGTAGTATATTGCACAGCGACGTAGTATACAGCACAGCCATGTAGTACATTGCCCAGTCTCATAGTATATTGCCCAGTGACGTAGTATACAGCACAGGGCCACATAGTATATTGCCCAGTGACGTAGTATATTGCCCAGTGACGTAGTATATTGCCCAGCCACGTATGTCACAGGTTAAAAAATAAACATATACTCACCTAATGATCCGAGGTCCCCTTGTAGTTTAACATACTCACCATTCTTGTCGCTGCTCTTCAGCGTCCCGTCTCTCCGCCTCCTGGGATCCAACGGCGCTGTGTCGATGGGCGCGTGGCTGCCGCCATCTTCCATTCCCAGGATGCATTGCAAAATTACCTAGAGGACTTAGTGGTCTCTCGAGACCGCTAGGTCTTCTGGGTAATTTTGCAAAGCATCGCTGAGAAAGGAAGATGACGGCAGGTGCGAGCGGACAACGGAGGGTGATTATAGCAGGTTTTTTGTTTTTCTACTAATTTTAATATTATTTTTTTTACTATTGATGCCGCATAGGCAGCATCAATAGTAAAAGGTTGGGGACACACAGGGTTAATAGCGGCGGTAACGGAGTGCGTTACCCACGGCATAACGCGGTCCGTTACTGCCGGCATTAACCCTGTGTTAGCGGTGACCGGAGGGGAGTATGGAGCGGGCGCCGGGAACAGTGACTGCGGGAAGCATGGAGTGGAGCACCGGGACACTGTGGGGAGCATGGAGCGGAGCACCGGGGACACTGCAGGGAGTATGGATCGGAGCGCTGGGGACAGTGACTGCGGGAAGCATTGAGCGGAGCGCCGGGGACACTGCGGGGAGTTTAGACTGGAGCGCCGGGGACAGTGACTGCGGGAAGCATGGAGCGGAGTGCCGGGGACACTGCAGGGAGTATGGAGCGGATCGCCGGGGTCACTGACTGCGGGGAGTAAGGAGCGGCCATTTTCTTCCAGACTGTGCCCGTCGCTGATTGGTCGTGGCAGCCATGACAGGAAGCTGGCGAGACCAATCAGCGAATGAATAACCGTGACAGAAGAACAGACAGACGGAAGTGACCCTTAGACAATTATATAGTAGATATAATCCATACTCATTGTCATGGTTGTCTATCCACCTGCTTCTTACAACTGTAATGCAGAGTTTATACTTGATTGCCACTGTGCAATCAGCCAGTATTAATCGCCACCTTTATTATAGATCAGATTTTTTCT
Organism: Ranitomeya imitator; assembly: GCF_032444005.1. Lineage (NCBI taxonomy): Eukaryota > Metazoa > Chordata > Amphibia > Anura > Dendrobatidae > Ranitomeya > Ranitomeya imitator. Next base: position 157,488,400 of record NC_091285.1, on the reverse strand, counting down.
CCATGAAATTCATAATTTCGTAATCTGCTTCAACTTTCATTGGGATTCTCAGAAGAGATTTGTAATATGTCAGGGTTGCAAAAATAGTCATTTTAATATTGTTTCTTTTAGCAAAGTTAAGTAATTATATTGGTGTTCTGCAGCATGTCAGATCTAAAAGCCCTAGCACTTAAAGAGCTGATTTCACATACAAAAGATTAAGACAGTGGGTATATTTGATTAACTGCAGGGTAAATGAATAATAGACCTGGCGCCTAGTGATTCATTATAACCTCTGCACACACAAGGTAGTCATAGGCACTTCCACGTCAATGTCAAGAACTCATTGCAAATCTAAACTAAACGAGCAGCTACAACATCAGGGCTGATGAAGGAATAAAAATAGTACTATTACATGATTAGTTGTACTGAATATCCAGCCAAAATAAAGCCAAAACTAAGAACATAGTCCAAATATAGAAAAAGTACAATAATATTTTTACCACTTTAGTGTTTTCAGTCCACTTATGGTTCAGACTTAGAAGTACTGGTGAAAAATATTAATGTAAATATACCTGTGAAAGTCTGAACTTGGCCTTAGACGTCTTCCACAAAATTACCCTTCCAAGAGCATCTTACAGTATTTCTCATAGTCTGGGAGTCCTTAATGTGCTTTTTAGCAAACTCTATGAGGGCTTTCATATGTCTTGCACTGAGGAGAGGCTTCCGTCTGGCCACTCTGCCATATAGACACGACTGGTGGGAGGCTTCAGTGATAGTTGACTTTATGGAACTTCCTCCCATCTCCCTACTGCATCCCTGGAGCTCAGCCACAGTGATATTGGGGTTCTTTTTTACCTCTCTCACCAAGGCTCTTCTCCCACGATTGTTTAGTTTAGCTGGACGGACAGGTCTAGGAAGACTTGTGGTGGTCCCAAACTTCTTCCATTGAAGACCTGAGCCTTACTGATCTGACCGTCACCCTCACTAGAGACATTATCACACCTACTCTTCCATTCACAGGGGAGGGGGGGTCAAATCTATGTTTATGCCTCCATTATCCCCAGGTAACCCTATTGACATCTTTGTGGCACAGATTAGTAAGGATGTAGAGGCTTTAATCTATTGTAAATTACCTCCTAATTTGGCTTCAGGGGAGATACTGGCCCTTAAGGAAATGCGTGGATGATCTGACACTATCGTTCAGGCCGCAGACAAAGGCGGTAATACCGCTCTTTTGTCCAAGGAATAATATTTATTAGAGGCCCATAGACAATTGTCTGAGAGTAGTACTTATTTGAAATTAGGATCAGACCCCACGGTAAAGTTTAAAAATTTGTTGCGTTCGTTCCTTAGGGGACAGGTAGAGAGGGGGACTTTATCTAAAAAAACTGGCTGAGAAACTATTACCTGAATTTCCTAAGAGACCCTGCTGGTATCATATTCCAAAAGTGCATAAATCATTAATCAGGCCACCAGGTCGTCCTATCGTGTCTGGGATCGGATCTCTTATGGAGCCCCTCTCCCGGTATTTAGATTGGATGTTATGCCCATTATTGCAAGATGTACCATCATATGTGAAGGACACGAAAGATTATCTGTCTAAAAGGGTTTTTTATGGCAAGATGGCTTTTTCCTCACCTCTATCAATGTAGAGAGCTTGTACACCAGGATCCCACGTAGTATGGGCATTGAAGCAGTTAAAGAGGTCCTCAGCAATGCAGACACGGATGTGAACATGGTAGGATTTATCTGTGATGGCGTGACTTTTATTTTAAAGCATAATGCTTTTAAATTTGATGTTTGTGCCTGGTGTATTACTGTGAGGAGGGTGGGGCTATATAGGGAAGGCAACTCTGGCTCTCCCTCTTTCTCTCACAGGATGGACAGGAGGAAACATGTCTGCAGTTTCAGGGAGTATAATACAGGGGTTATCACCTCACATTATAGCTGATAGGAGCAAATTTACCTCAGACATCATGTATTATCCACCTCTCGTGTCTCCCCTTTTCCTCATAGTTTGTAAGCTTGCGAGCAGGGCCATCATTCCTCTTGGTATCTATTTTGAACTGTGATTTCTGTTATGCTGTAATGTCTATTGTCTGTATAAGTCCCCTCTATAATTTGTAAAAGCGCTGCGGAATATGTTGGCGCTATATAAATAAAATTATTATTAATTATTATTATTATGTGATATTTCAGTTTTTCTTCTTTATTAAATTTGCAAAAATGTCTACATTTCTGCTTTTTTAGTAAAGATGGCATGTAGCGTGTACATTAATGTGAAAAAAATGAACTTTTTTGAATTTACCAAATGGCTGCAGTGAAACATTTAACCCCTTCACGACATGCCCTGTACTAGTACGGCGCATGTCGTGTCTCCCCCTTTGATGTGGGCTCCGGCGCTGACCAGTTAAATGCCGCTATCAAACGCTGACAGCTGCATTTAACTACGTCACATGATTGGGGGTCAGCGATGTGTCAGGATAGTAACCATAGAGGTCCTTGGGACCTCTATGGTTACTGATGCCCGCCTACTTTGAGCGCCACCCTGTGGTCGGCGCTCATTGCAAGCCTGCAATTCAGCTACATAAGAGAAGAAGACACCGGAGCAACAAAAATGCTGTTCATGTGCTATACAAACCTGGGCTATGAAGAAGAAGAGATTTTGTTAAAACATCGGTTACAGAAAGCAGAACCCATTAAAGGGACTCAGCAATAACACACTTATGTTCCATATAACAAAAGAAAAAAATTGGTGACTTCATGAGTAAATGTGATAACAGTATTTTATTAAATATTTAAAAGTAGATGACATACATGACAATTAGTGAGAATTGAGGTGAACAAAAAGGATTTCAAAAAGTCACCCTGGGAATAAGGGACTGGGCATAGAGGGTTATCAATAACAAATCATGAATCCAATATAGGATTATATACAGAATAAAATACTGTTTTCATCATGTTTACTCATGACGTCCGCGCTCCAAGTTTTTTCTTTTGTTAGGAGCAAAGGAGATTCAGCAGCGTAGTTTACAAGGTCATATGATTTTTTTTATCGCTTTTTCTTCTGTTGTTTGTGAGGAACAAAAACGACATTAATTTGCTAATGTTTTCTATTCTTTGATTGTGAGGGTTGATTCACATGACCACATTTCTTGTCCGAGCGCTATACGTGAAAAAAATGGATAGCACTAGACCTAATGTTATTCAGTGTGGCAGTACAGATGAGTTATTTTGTATGTCTCTTTCATATCAGCAGCACACGCAACTGGTATTGAAGGGAAGGTTATTACCATTATGCAAAAAATGGCCTTCAAACTCATTTTTTATTAGTTCATGAACACTTTTCTGCCCAGTGTTGATGCCCAAGGGCCTCCATAGCAAAACAAATATTACAAACAAACTAAGCCTACTCTGTAGAGAGTTAATTTTTGCAGAGTAGATTCCATGTTTTGGCCTGGAGCTTAGAAGCTCTGATTTTTATTTAAATCAATCAAGTCTAAATCATGGGAAAGGTCATTCAGATCTTCTTGAAATAAGAAGTGAGATTCAGATGAACAGCTTGCTTCTAAAGTCGTATCACTTCTCACATTGTTTCAGTTTCAGAAAGGTCAGAGTCAGAGCTTTCACTTACCCTCGCAAAATCTGCCCACTTGGGTACAGGAAGCTCTTTGCTATGTAAGACAGGCCTCATTGCAGATGACAAATTGGGGTAATTAACAGTATACTTTGTTTAAGATGGAATTTATTTAATATTCATTAAGCAGAAATACGAATCTGTTAAATGGTCTTTTGGTTCCCTCCAAACCATCGGAACAGCAAATGTCATATGATGTCTACCATTTTTCTAGATAATCAACTTTACACCTGAAGTAAAGCTCATAACACTAGTGGAGCAAAATTTTGTCTCTGGCTCTTGAATATCAGTTAACCAAACGCATAGTAGAAATTGTCTGAATGATTTAAACATTTTCTTGGTAGAAAAAGTATATGGGAACAAAAGTGTTCAAGACCTTTCGGCGATAACCTTTTGGGTGCAAAGAAAAGTAAAAGGAAGGTGCTCAACTGAGCAAGTTGTGTGCAGGCACAACTATTCTGAACACCTGAAAATACCAGCTGCTGCTGCCTTGTGGCTGTGGGATAATCTCCTCCAGGATAGTTGGTCAATTTAGATGCTACAATGACTTGATAGGAGGTATCATACGGAGAAGGTTTATCAAGAAGGTTTCCTGTGAGAAACAGATTCCAGGGGCTCTCGAGGAGAATGACCCAACAAAAAAGCTGCACAGGCAAAGAAGACATTCAGTCCAACATGACGCCGGCTGAAAAATCCTAGCAGGGAGATAAGGTGTCAGAAGCTGAATCTCATCTGAGACTTTGCATGGGTAATAAAGTCGGTAAAAGGCGGATTCTATAGGAGCACTGGATAGCTAGCCATAGTGAGGGGAGGGCGCACAGTCTCTCTGAAGCTCCAGCCGAACACATCGGAAGGAGGACAGAAACAGGAAAAGGGTGAAACTCAATCAAAGGAGCGCCGAAAGTAAACTCTGACACCAGAATGGGGTTTAAGCCACTTTGCATGGGTGACAGAGATGGCTATGGAAGGCTCTCCGAAAGGTCAGTCGAGGGTGGAACAGGAGTAGATGGGAGGGGTGCTTGCTTCTGAATCAGAGCAGATGATGCACCAAAAAATTCAGCAGCCATCTTGGGTATACAGAGAAGGCACTTGATGCTGACAGAACACACAGAATTTCTACAGATAAGAAACCTACAATGAGGGATGTGCTGTCTGCCGTTAATGTGTCTAACACAGCCTTGACCAGCATTACCACACATATGGGACCTATGAAGGAAGACATGACATCTATAAGGAAAGAAATTCAAAGGGTGTTTGAAAGAATTAAAGCAACAGTAAGAAGATTTAGTCATATTGAGGATCAACTATCTCCTGTGCAAAAAGATATGAAAATGTATAAACAAATTCTGAATGCCATGTTTAATAAAACAGACATTCCAAAAAACAGACTTCGTAGAAATAATCTATGCATTATAGTAGTCCCAGAAAATTTCAAATGTATTCCCAGCCATCTGCTAAAATCAGACATAATAATTCCCTTACCAAACCATTTGAGATTCACAATGGCACAAGACAGGGTTGTCCCCTCTCGCCATTGTTATTCATAAAGGTGATGGAACCCCTAATCAAGGCTATTAATTTGAGCAAGGACATAGAGGGAGTGAACATACAAGGAATATCCCATAAGACCATAGCCTTCACTGATGATTTATTAATTACTTTGACTTGCCCCCATAGAGGCATACCGTCCCTTATGCAAATCCTTTAGAGATATGGCTCTCTTTCTAATTTCAAAATAAACGTAACCAAATCCGAAGCGTTAGGAATAAATATACCTGCTAGCACTATAAACGGCTTCAAATCACAATTTCTCTTCCACTGGCCTGGCAACTATATAAAGCATCTGGGTATTAGGATCAGCCTATCCTATAAGGACTTACTGTATTTAACTTAAATTATAAACCACTCCTTACCCTAATAGCAGACCATACAAAGAAGTGGAGGACCCCATATCTTTCTTGGATTGGCAGAAAAAACCTATTTAAAAGAATTCTCTTACCTAAATTAATTTATCTATTTCAAATGCTGCCTATACAGCTGTCCAAGGCATTCCTGACCCGAGTCAATTGCTCTTTATTTAACTACATTTGGAATAAGCATCGTTCAAGGCTTAACTCCCTCTTTACCCAGGAGAAATGGAGGTATTGGAGCCCCCAATATACATTTCTACTACTCAGCTGCTGTACTTTCAAGGACGGTTGATTGGGTCAGGATGAATAGAGAGAAACCCTGGCTCACTATAGAAGAGCAGATCTCTCTGATTCAGTTGTGATCTATTTTCCTATCTCCCGCTACACCACTCAAAACTACCTTTCCAAACCTCCTCACTTGGGCAGCGGTCAGGTGCTGGAAATCTGTGGCACTCTACTTGTGACCCTCTCCCTCCCCACTAACTAGGGTATCAGACATCATAGCCCTCAAACTAGCAAAACCTGCTTCAGCTGATAAGTCATCCCTGTTGGATCAGTTATATAAAGAGGGGACCGTTATTTCCTTTCAAGATATGATGGAGCTCCCCACTATGTCTAATTACACCTTCATCCACTATGAATTTCTCAGGAAGACATTGCACCAAGTCATGATTAGTGGAGACTTAAGGCGGCCGTTAAGCACCTTTGAAACTTTGTGCTCTCAAACAAGATTACCGAAAAAGATGCATTCTGTCCTCTATAATATGCTTCTCATAAAAGATATTCCCCTGAAAAGAGCTTATCTGCTGAAAACCTTATTTACAAATCTACATACGGGCCTTCAAAATGTGTGAGAGCTCAAGAAAATAGTTACAAAATAATAACCTACTAATACACAACTCCGTTCCTGCTGCATAAGTGGTTCCCTACAACACCTGATATATGCTGGAGATGTGAAAAAGACAGAGGTTAATACCTTCATATTTGATGGTGCTGTCACATTATACAAAAATTTTGGAAAATCGTATCTCAAACGTTAGATGAAGTGAAACGCTATCATATAAAACTAACACCGGAACACGTTTTCCTAAATCTTCCCACAATTCCAAATATCAAACTTATATCTAGATTGGCCTCCTTCATTCTGACAGCTGGAAAGCTTCTAGTACCCACTTTATGGTGCACGTCTAATATTCCAACTGAAAATCAGCTATTCCTTAAGATTGACCAACTGTATTATACTGAAGAACTAGCAGCACTTTCCACACATAATTTTTCCTTCCTTACACGTGTCTGGAACTCCTGGGTAACTTTTAGGAACTCGGATAAATTTATATCTTTTTGTGTGCCAGATTCCACACCTTGTTTTCGGACATGACCGATGCACCAGCGGACCTATTTCCCTTCCATCTTCCCTCCCCATTTCCCTGACACCGTCCTTTAGTTCCATTTACCCCTTTATGTGTTTATTGCTTCTAGTTGGTTTCATAACTATCTAATGGCGACTTTTTGATCCCCAGAGCTTTAGTTAAGCAACTTTATTTGGTTTATTTGTTACATTTTGTGTATTAATGATGTTTCGATGGAGGCAGTTATTTCTTATTTCTGGTATTTTAGGTACTTTACTAGATGTAATTTATTTCTTTGAGACTTGAATGGCTTTTAAAAAAAGTGAAATTTCTATGCCTCTTCTGTTTTTTGAGTTTGTCCTATTTGATTCTTTGTTTGCTGATGTCAACCATCTTATGATTCTCAATAATTAAAGCATTGAAAACAAATAGTAGTCCCAGAAATGGTTGAGGTCAAAACTCCAGTTGAAACTATGGAGGCCTGGTTAAGGGATGTGATTGGAGGAGAAGCAATGTCTCCCATATTCACAACAGAACAAGCACACACAGTGTCTTTCAGACCTCCTCCACCAGGGGCTCTCCAAAGACCTTTTGTATTGAAGTTATTGCATTATAAAGATAGAGACAAAATCCTGCGCAGAGCACGTGACTGTCCTCATTTATCTATTGAAAATACTAAGATGGCCATCTTTCCTGACTTCTCTGCTGAGGTGCAGAAATGCAGAGCGTAATTTACATAGGTCAAGGAAAAGCTGTGATAGATACAACTTCCATACTCGATGATGTATCCTGCAAGCCTGAGGATTTTAGTATCTAGAAAGGTGCTCACTCTTGACTCTGCTCAGGAAACAGTTCAATGGTTGAATATTAATTCAACTAAATTGAGAGTGGAGAAATCGAGACACTCTTAAATATCAACAAATTTGGCTCGTTTACTTTTGAATTTTGTTATCATATAATATAGATATCTGGAATCTCTGGAATGGTTGACAAAGAGTACTTTTATTCAGGCTCTTGACTTATAAAGGCTATCAATCTCCCCTTCGGGTGATACATTTTTATATGGTTTGAATGGTTTTGTTTATGTGCTAGATGTAATGTTGGGTACATGTTAAAAAGATCTCAGTATGGTCTAGTAATTATTATGTCTTACTGTTCTTATATGGCTAAGTTTGTAAATATTATAGTATGGAATGTGCGGGACTTGTGCTATATAGACATGGCTACATCAGTATCAGCCAGCTATTTCTGTTTGTTGGAAACTCATTTAGTTCATGAGACAAAACAAATTATTAATAGAGCATGGATAGGTCATTCTTTCTAATTGGTATACTCCTTTCTCCTCTGATGCTAGGGGGGTAAGTGTCTTGATTCACAAATCAAATCCGTTCAAATGTCTTAAATTTGTCGTAAATGCTGGAGGACGATATGTTGGTTTATTATGTTATATATACGTGTAATTTAAAAAATCTTGGTAGCTGTATATATACCCCTTCCATATAAAGATACAACTAATAAAAAAATATTATGCTTTACATTGGAGTTTCCTACAACTCCAGTACTGTTGAAAAGGAATTTTAATGACTATATTCATCCACATTGGGATAGACTACATACAGGTAATATACCTGCCACAGCTTCTTCTACAGAACTGTCCAGATTATTAGCTGAAATTGGATTTGTAGATATTGGGATAAAGAGAAATCATCTAGCTAAGCAATATTCATGCTACTCAATGTCACATCATTCCTTATCACGGATTGATCTAGCAATTGGAACAGAACCTCTAAATTCCCTTGGTCCATAAGGTGGAATATTTACGAAGGGGAATCTCAGACCATTCTCTGATTCATGTACAGATGAGAGTGGGGGATACAGAGGGGGCAATGAGATCTTCATAGCGATTGAATTCAGAGCCATAACTTTTTTATTTTTCCATCAAAATGGCCATGTGAGGGCTTGTTTCTTGTGTGGCGAGTTGTACTTTTGCACAGCACCATTGAATTTACAATATTTTCTACTAGAAAACAGGAAAAAAAATTCCAAGTGAGGTGAAATTGCAAAAAAAGTGCAATCCCACACTTGTTTTTTGTTTGGCTTTTTTGCTAGGTTCACTAAATGCTAAAACAGACCTGCCATTATGATTCTCCAGGTTATTATGAGTTCATAGACACTAAACATGCTTAGGTTATTTTTTATCTAAGTGGTGAAAAAAAATTCCAAAATTTGCTTTAAAAAAATTGCGCAATTTTCCGATACCCGTAGCGTTTCCATTTTTCGGTATCTCCGGTCAGGTGATGGCTTATTTTTTGAGCGCTGAGCTGACATTTTTAAAGATGCCATTTTAGTGCAGATACATTCTTTTGATCGCCCGTTATTGCATTTTAATGCAATGTCGCAGCGACCAAAAAAACCGTAATTCTGGTGTTTTGAATTTTTTTCCTTGCTGCTCCATTTAGCGATCAGGTTAATCCTTTTTTTATTGATAGATCCGGCAATTCTGAACGAGGCGATACCAAATATGTGCATGTTTGATTTTTTTATTGTTTTATTTTGAATGGGGCAAAAGGGGGGTGATTTAAACTTTTATATTTTTTTATTTTTTTCATATCTTTTAAAACATTTTTTTTTACTTTTGCCATGCTTCAATAGCCTCCATGTGAGGCTAGAAGCTCGTATAGCCTGATCAGCTCTGCTTCATAGAAGCAATGCTCAGATCGCTCCTATGTAGCTGAATTCCAGAATTGCTATGATTGCCGACCACAGGGTGGCGCTCACTGCAATCTGGCATCAACAACCATAGAGGTCTTCAAGAGACCTCTGGTTGTCATGCTGACACATCACTGACACCCGATCATGTGACGGGTGTCAGCGATGCGCATATTTCTGACCCAATGGCCGGAAGTGCTAGTTAAATGCCGCTGTCAGAGATTGACAGCGGCATTTAACTAGTTAATAGAGGCGGGTGGATCGCGATTCCACACGCCACTATTGCGGGCACATGTCAGCTGACATGTCGTGGCTTTGATGTGGGCTCAGTGCCGGAGCCCACATCAAAGGGGGAGACACGACATGCGCAGTACTAGTACATTGCATGTTGTGAAGGGGTTAAAGCTTGTGGGATGCCGTGAAGGCGTATGTTAGAGGAATATTTATAAGATATATTTTGAGATCTAAAGCTAAAAATAAGGAATTCACACAAACTCTCCAAAATTGTGTGCAGCAGTCTGAAGGTCAATATACTGTATATTTGTGATGTACACGTGGAAAAAAGGGAATCCAGCTCCATGAGAAAAAATCACTTAGCTTTAATAGTATTCATTTAAAATAAAAATAGGCTATAAGACATACAAAAATCGGGTTTACTGGAAGGAGAGTGCCTGTATAAACTGTATGCATTTCAAACACATAAGTGCTCTTAGTCTCAGTTAGCTCTGGCCAGGCATAGCATCAATTTATACAAAGACTTGTGTGTTCGAAACGCGTAGTTTACACAGGCACTCTCCTTCAGGTATATCCGGTTTTTGTATGTCTTATAGCCTATTTCTATTTTAAATGAATACTATTAAAGTTAAGTGATTTTATCTCTTGGAGCTGGATTCCCTTTTTTCCACATGTGCATCTCTAGGCGTCTGGCAGGAAATTCATCTAAAGGGTGAGCTGAATTTATCTTTTTTCTCTATATTTGTGATGTCCAGAAATCTACACGGTGGGCCATTTATATGGATACACCTGGGTGGCCCATGTATATGGATACACCTAAATAAAATGGGAATTGTTGGTGTTATCAACTTCCTGATTGTGGCACATTAGTATATGGGAGGGGGAAAACTTTTCAAGATGGCCATTTGAAGTCGGCCATTTTTGAATGCAACTTTATAAATGGCCCACCCAGGTGTATCCATATAAATGGCCCACCCTGTATTAATCCTTGACTATTGTTAAAGAGTTTGGTACATGGTCAGGTCTCTCCATTAAGTGAGATAAATCAGTTATTTTACCAATTGATAATCTCCCTAATGTGGCTATATTGGAGCATGCTAGAATGCAAAATTCAAATAGCTTAGTGTAATTATCACAAAAAGAGCCCAGGACTGTACTTCTCTGAAATTATGCCCTCTTCTAGAAAGGTTTACAATGAAAATTGAAGCGTGGTGTAGGCTACCACTATCTGCTGTGAGTAGAGGGAATTTATTAAAGATGATCTTGATGCCTCAACTTCTATATATTTTGCAAAATGTCCCTGTATGGATCAATAACTTTCACTTTCTGAAAATACTAGAATAGTATATGGAATTTAATTCAGCCACAATATGATCCCTCACTTTCATCAATTAGTGAATTCAAAAATAGGCTAAATAACATTAGATTAGAAAAGAATTCATACAAAAAATGAAGCACACTGAATAAATTTGAGAGAACATGTAACACATGGTTAAAAACACCTGGACTGCCATCAAGAGGATTGTTGCTGGAGAGGCAATTTGACTTAATGGGAGGGGCGAGATCGATTATTAGGTCTGATATATTACTATAATTTGTCTAGAATTATTCAATCGTTGTTATGGGTGTTGTAATATGCCTATACTGTATATTGGATCAAAATGTTTATTAGAATAATATTATTCTGTAAGGGAAATCAAGATCACAGATTTAATATTGTATGATACGATGCTTGCCAATATTGGATGGTACATATCTAGCCTGATAGATTTATTGGAAAGATGCATGTTTGCAACCCATGTTAGTTTTTAAAAAAAAAATCTATTGTATTTTACTTACACCTGTTTATAAAAAAAGAAGTTTTGATTATGGTGATCAAAAATGTTTGATTAAAAAAAAAGGACATGCCACAGAGGCAGGAGTAAGAGGGAACCATATCCTCTCCTTCCCCTCCCCTTACCCTCCCTCTACTCCTCCCACTTTTTCAAAATTTCTTGTGGGCGTTTTCTTCCGTTTCAGTCACACTTCCAATCTCTATAAATTCCCTGCCCTTTAATTACTATGCAATTGCTTTTTTCACTTGAAAAGACGCTAGTCCAACTTTGAATCTCATTTTGGAAAAAAAAATGTTCAACTCAGCTATGTACTAGTGATTCTTTATTACAGCAGCGCAGCCTGATATCATGTTATTGTGCAAATAAGTTAAAAACTTTTTTGCCATTATTGAAAAATTATAACAACTATTAGAGTTAATAAAACAGGGGAAACAAGCAAAACACTTTAGATCAACAGAAGAACATACACTTGTGTTAACCCTGCTGTTCTGTTCGGTCTGGGGAGACCTATTTTGAACTTTGGTATTTTTTGGGGTGTTCAAGATGCAGTTCTGAAACTTGTGGTTGATTGACTTAAATGAGGATGGGTCGGTCGGCCACGGGTTTCAGAGCCGCATCTTGAATATTTTAAAGAATATTGAAGTTCAAAGTCGGTCATTTTTGACCAACAGAACAGCAGGGTTAAGGGACACATAGCCATTTCGCTATTGATTCTTTACTGACAAAAGATGCAATATGTAAGCATGTTTGAACATGTCTGAACATGAATAAACCTGCATTATCTTGTGATTTTGTCTTTTAACATAGCAGAAGACCTCATTCCTCAGATTAGCTGCTGATTTTAGAACCTCTAAAAAAAAAAAGTGGGCAAAAAATGGGATTTGGATGTTTTGCCCCCAGATGTTTGTACCCTTGTGGTTCATGAATTCCCATCCGTCATCATGTGCGGGGGCGAAATTTACCCGGGGCGAACTGCTGGGGGCGAAACATCCTAAAACTGTAAAAAAAAACACCCGGTCTCATGATAACATTATACCAAGATATTTGAGTTTTAGGAAGCGAAATACCAGAATGGCCATTAAATGTTGTGAAAAAGATCATATGAAATAGAGAAATAAAAAACATATTTCGATTCACCACATCTATAAAAGTCCTTTGTAACAAAATGTAAAATTGATTAACCAGATCGGTAACTTTTGTAACAAGGAAAAAATGTCAGAATTGTGATTTCTCAGTCACCAGATGTTAGGGCTAGCGGAACGCACCAAATAATAAGACAGATAGTGTATGGTGCGTTCGCAGCCCGGGGTCCACCATACAGAGATGGAACCTGCTGCTAAGTAATGACGGACTATATGGCGGTACTCATAAGTATACCAACGTGGGTTAAACTTCACCCAGCGTGAAGGAAGCGATCCTGTTGCGTCACAGGATCGCGGTACCCCACATAGAAGGCGAGCAAGTAGTCAGCGAACTCAACCCCAACTAGGATTGAAGTCCGATTAGACCCTTGCTGGCACAACACCGCAACTGGGTGTGTAAGGAAGCTGAATAACAATATTAGGGCACAAGAGTGCATGCGGTGCCGCACTGACGAACGCCACTAACCACCCAGGCTTGGGTAAGGAAAGCACAGAGGAAGTGCACGGCGCCGTACTGGCGGTCACAGCAACTGGACGCTGTAACGTGTGATTAGTGCTGTAGGATAAGTCGGGCGCTAGATAGCAACCATACACCTTCCGCGAACAGACATTCAATAGGGAAGGGGTATCCAAGGACGACTTGCACTCACAACAAACACACGTAAGCAAATGTTCACTAGCGCATGGCCGTGCGGTCATGCGCAGTTTATATAGTTGCAGCACAGGAAGTGGCCACAGAAACTTTGCTCTTCCAAGACCTGCCAAGAGGACCAATGGAATGTGCTGCAGAGCCTGAGCACATGACCCTCGATCTCCAACGGGAGATCTTGCCCTGGGCATGCTCAGTGTGTGCAGACAAGGACTTAGTCCCAGAGAAGTCCGCTCGCTGCTGACCAGCACTGGCTTTAATGGCAGAAGCTGAAGAAGCAGCAGTAACTCTCTGTACAGAGTGAGACTGAGCAAGACGCTGGGACCGACGTCCCTGCTGAGCAGACTCCACTGCGGCTGGATAAGAATGGGAGACCGCAGCGGAGATGGCTCGAGATTCCCCCTGTGCAGAAGCGGGAACTCGAGACCTAACATTACCCCCCCTCCTAGGGCCCCCCCCCCCCTCCTTGGGCCTCGCTACGCTCGAAGGCAGCAATGAGCTGTGGGGCCTGAATGTTTTCAGCAGGCTTCCATGACCTGTCCTCTGGGCCATAACCCTTCCAATCCACCAGATAGAACTTTTTGCCGCGTACCACCTTGCACCCCAAAATAGCGTTCACCTCGTAATCGTCCGTAGACGAACCCGATGTCCCGGCAGATGACTCGGAAAACCGGGACATGTATACGGGTTTCAAGAGGGACACATGAAAGGTGTCGGTGATACCCAAGCGTGGAGGAAGAGCCAAATGGTAGACCACAGGATTAACCTGTTCGAGAACCTTGAAGGGACCCAAGTAGCGAGGAGCAAACTTAGTGGACTCAACTCGCAGCCTGATGTTACGGGCGGAGAGCCACACCAAGTCGCCAGGAGCAAAGGTCGGAGCGTGGCGCCGATGAACATCGGCGGAGGACCTCATTCTCTCCTTGGAGGCCCGAATGGCATCCTGCGTGCGGTCCCAAATGTCCCGTGCCTCCACAGCCCAGTCTGTCACCCTGGAGTCAGCAGAAGACACAGGCATGGGCACAGGAACACGCGGATGCTGGCCGTAATTTAGGAGGAATGGAGTCTGACCGGTGGAGTCGGCTACGGCATTGTTAAGTGCAAACTCTGCCCACGGTAGCAAGGATGCCCAGTCATCCTGCCTGGCAGAAACAAAATGTCGTAAATATGTGACCAAGGTCTGGTTGGCCCTCTCTACCAACCCATTCGTCTTGGGATGATATGCCGAAGAGAGATTCAACTCAATACTGAGTAGACGACAAAGCTCTCTCCAGAATCGAGACGCAAACTGGGGACCCCGGTCACTAACAATTTTGTCTGGCATACCGTGTAGGCGAAAGATATGCTTGACGAACAAGACAGCCAACGCCCGTGCAGAAGGTAGCCGTGGAAGAGGCACCAAGTGCACCATTTTGGAAAAATGGTCGGTGATCACCCAGATAATGGTGCAGTTACGAGACTTGGGTAAGCCCACTACAAAGTCCATCCCGACCATCTCCCAGGGCCTGTCCGCCCGCCACCGGCAGAGGAAAAAGCAAACCAGCTGGCCGTTGCCGAGGAGTCTTGTTCTTGGCGCAAGAGACACACGCCCGAACATACTCTGCGACATCACGAGCCATATGCGGCCACCAGTACGTCCTCGCCAGTAACTCAGATGTCCTTTTGGTACCAAAATGTCCACCCACCCTGGACGAGTGTGCCCAAGAGAGAACCTCCGGTCGCAAATTGGATGGAACAAAAGTCTTGCCCGGGGGCACAGACTCTAGCGAAACCGGGGCCACAGTTCTCAAGCTCTCGGTGGGGACAATAAGCCGAGGCTCCTCCTCCTCCTCCGCAGATGACACAACGGAGCGAGAGAGAGCGTCGGCCCGAATGTTCTTCTCCCCAGAAAGAAAATGGAGGGTGAAATGAAACCGGGAGAAGAATAAGGACCATCTGGCCTGGCGAGAATTCAACCGCTGGGCTGTCTGCAGGTACACCAAATTTTTATGGTCTGTGAAGACTTGGAAGGGAAAACGTGCTCCCTCCAAGAGATGTCTCCACTCCGAGAAAGCCAACTTCATGGCTAGCAACTCCCTGTCCCCGATGGAATAATTCCTCTCTGCTGGTGAGAAGGTCTTGGAGAAAAAGAAGCAAGGATGCTTCCGACCTTGAGCATCCTTTTGGAAGAGGACTGCTCCAGCACCAACAGAAGAGGCATCCACCTCCATGATAAATGGCTTATCAACATCGGGGCGATGTAGGATGGGAGCGCTAGCGAAGTGTGACTTTATAGAGTTAAAGGCCTTGGAGACCTCCTTAGACCACAATTTGGGATTCGCCCCCTTCTTGGTGAGGGCAACCAAGGGAGCTACCAAAGTTGAGAAGTGCGGAATGAACTGGCGATAATAATTAATGAATCCCATAAAGCGCTGCACTGCTTTAAGAGAATGGGGTTCCTGCCAGTCCATCACAGCCTGTAGTTTGGCAGGATCCATAGCCAATCCCTGGGCAGAGATGATGTAGGCTAGGAAAGGTAGGGACTCCTGCTCAAACATACACTTCTCCAACTTGGCATAGAGGGAGTTTGCCCGTAGGAGGTCGAAGACTTTGCAAACATCTCTCCGGTGGGAGTCAATATCTGGAGAGTAGATGAGAATATCATCCAGATAGACTACGACCGAGGTGGAAAGCATATCCGGGAAGATATCGTTCACAAAGTCTTGGAAAACGGCTGGGGCATTACAGAGCCCGAAGGGCATCACCAGATATTCATAGTGCCCATCCCTGGTGTTAAAAGCCGTCTTCCATTCGTCCCCCTCACGGATGCGAATCAGGTTGTAAGCACCCCGCAGATCTAGTTTAGTAAATACCCTTGCTCCCCGAAGCCTATCGAAGAGCTCAGATATCAAGGGCAAAGGATACTTATTTTTAACGGTGATAGCGTTAAGACCCCTGTAGTCTATGCATGGACGCAATTCCCCATTCTTCTTCTGCACGAAGAAGAACCCTGCCCCAGCAGGTGATACTGACTTCCTAATGAATCCTCTTGTCAGATTTTCCTGGATGTACTTTGACATTGCCTCCATCTCCGGGAGAGATAGCGGATAGACTCAACCCCGGGGAGGCTCAGCACTAGGCAAGAGATCAATAGGACAGTCATAGGGGCGATGGGGCGGAAGGATCTCCACCACCTTTTTGGAGAACACGTCTGCATAAGACCAATACTGCTTGGGGAGAGAGGAAAGATCTGCGGGTACCTCTGTAGTAGCAACCTGAACGCACTCCCTCTGACACCTACCCCCACAAGATTCACCCCTTCCCAGGATTCTGCCAGAGGACCACTCGATATGAGGAGAGTGGTACCGTAGCCAAGGTATTCCCAACAGGACCTCATCAATTCCCTCTGGAATGACGAGCAGAGATATAATCTCCTGATGAGATGGCGACATGGACAGAGTAAAAGGGATGGTCTGGTGTGTTATCTGTGAGGGCAGTGTCGACCCATTCACCACTCGTACCGTTACTGGTTGAGCTAGCATAACCAGGGGTATTGCGTGACGTTGGGCGAAGGCAGAAGACATAAAATTGCCCTCCGCCCTAGAATCCACGCAGAGCTCTACCGAGTGGGAGAATGAGCCTATAGTAATTGTCCCCTTAAAGGACAATTTAGAGGCAAACGTCGCTGTGTCTAGTGTACCTTCACCTACTACCACTAGACGCTGACGTTTCCTCGACCGCTGAGAACATCTGGTGGCTAGATGTCCTGACTGCTGGCAAACATGACAGACCTTGAGTGCACAAGCGGTCCGGGACTTAGATCCGGCTTGTGACACTTCCCTGGCCTCATGTGACTCAGGAACCAGGACCGGAGATTCCAGAGGTTTGGCGAAGGTAGGAGCCAGCCGAAACCTCTGCCTACACTGGGCTCGCTCTAACCTCCGCTCATTAAAACGGAGGTCAATTCGAGTGGAGACAGTTATTAACTCCTCCAGTGTGGCAGAAATCTCCCTAGTGGCCAGAGCGTCCTTAACGTGGTCAGCCAGGCCCCTCCAAAATATGGGGATAAGACCTTTATCCGACCAATCCAGCTCAGAAGCTAAAGTGCGGAATTGGACGGCAAAATGACTGACCAAGGACTCACCCTGAGTTAATGCCAGCAGTTGGAGCGCAGTATCATGGGTGACTTGAGGTCCTAAAAAGACCTGTTTCAGAGTGCTCAGAAACAGCGGAGCACTCCGCACCACATGATCACCACGCTCCCACAGCGGCGTAGCCCATTCCAACGCCCTGTCCGACAAGAGAGACACTATAAATCCCACGTTAGCCCGCTCTGTGGGAAAACGTGCAGCCAGGAGCTCGAGGTGAATAGAGCACTGACTCACAAATCCCCTACAAAACTTGCTATCACCAGAAAAATTTTCTGGCAGCGGGAGGCGAGAAAATGTCGGAGCAGGGGTGGCAATGGACAGGGTTGCTGCAGCCACGCTAGCAGCCTGTACAGCAACTGCGGTAACATCCACAGCTGAGGTTGCGCTCTCAAGAGCCGCCAACCTACCCTCCAGCTGCTGGATATACCGCAAGGATTGCTGTTTGTCCATCATTACTAGCCAGACCCTGGCACTAGTGTAATGTTAGGGCTAGCGGAACGCACCAAATAATAAGACAGATAGTGTATGGTGCGTTCGCAGCCCGGGGTCCACCGTGCAGAGATGGAACCTGCTGCTAAGTAATGACGGACTATATGGCGGTACTCATAAGTATACCCACGTGGGTTAAACTTCACCCAGTGTAAAGGAAGTGATCCTGTTGCGTCACAGGATCGCGGTACCGCACATAGAAGGCGAGCAAGTAGTCAGCGAACTCAACCCCAACTAGGATTGAAGTCCGATTAGACCCTTGCTGGCACAACACCGCAACTGGGTGTGTAAGGAAGCTGAATAACAATATTAGGGCACAAGAGTGCATGCAGTGCCGCACTGACGAACGCCACTAACCACCCAGGCTTGGGTAAGGAAAGCACAGAGGAAGTGCACGGCGCCGTACTGGCGGTCACAGCAACTGGACGCTGTAACGTGTGATTAGTGCTGTAGGATAAATCGGGCGCTAGATAGCAACCATACACCTTCCGCGAACAGACATTCAATATGGAAGGGGTATCCAAGGACGACTTGCACTCACAACAAACACACGTAAGCAAATGTACACTAGCGCATGGCCGTGCGGTCATGCGCAGTTTATATAGTTGCAGCACAGGAAGTGGCCACAGAAACTTTGCCCTTCCAAGACCTGCCAAGAGGACCAATGGAATGTGCTGCAGAGCCTGAGCACATGACCCTCGATCTCCAACGGGAGATCTTGCCCTGGGCATGCTCAGTGTGTGAAGACAAGGACTTAGTCCCAGAGAAGTCCGCTCGCTGCTGACCAGCACTGGCTTTAATGGCAGAAGCTGAAGAAGCAGCAGTAACTCTCTGTACAGAGTGAGACTGAGCAAGACGCTGGGACCGACGTCCCTGCTGAGCAGACTCCACTGCGGCTGGATAGGAATGGGAGACTGCAGCGGAGATGGCTCGAGATTCCCCCTGTGCAGAAGCAGGAACTCGAGACCTAACACCAGACCTCCCGAAAAATGCAGTAAAAAACACATAAAACATCATATCTGCAAAAGACTGGTATCTCCCTCTTTCAAACTCCTTAGATGCCTACTGTGCTTTTGATCGTGGTTCCTGAGGAGGTAAATTGGTGGGATCAGAGCTAGTCCTTGTCTTAGCCCACCAGCAGGAACTAAACTGAATATTTCAGCATGCTACTACTGGGATCACACAAGCACAACTCCTGTGCCTGGGACTTACATATACGTAATGATATAAACCCACACCAAATTTTAGTTCAACTTTTAAGTCATCCATAGTCATAAATCATATCCTAGTCAGAATAGATTTTTACAGATTTTCAGCTAACTATAATTCTGAAGCTAGCAATGGGCAGGAACACAAAAAGTCAGTAAAAGATACAAAAGTTTGCACTTCTTCTGGCATCTCTTTTCCCCATCAGAGCCCTCCTATTAGCCAACGGCAAAGCAGATGAGCAGATGAGCGCTGTTTCTTCTCGTTTTCTTTTACCTAAGCCTTTTGTGTTACTGAAGAATGTCTGGGCTGAAATGTCTATTTTGGATTGACTGCTCAAATACATATCTACAGTTTTCACTTCCGAGTGCCAAGTTTACTTTACATACTTAAAGAGATAGGATCTTACTGGGGTAACCCTGACGAAGAAGGACGTTGTTCCTTTGAAATGCATTGGTAGCAATCTTGCCCTAGTGCCGCTCCGTAGCTCTGCAGCTGTGACGTCACAAGCTCAGTTCCCTGTCGGCCATCTTCCCTTGTGCTCGTATCCAGGGACGCCACCGGCCGGGGCTCTCCCTGGCTCTATGCAGCCTCTTCGCAGCGCCATTGTGCCGCAGCACTTTCGGATTTACCTGTCCGTAATTCCATTCATACACCAGACGCCAGGCACTCCACCACAGGACCCCACGCCCAGCTCTGTACCTGGCACCTCTCTGTCCGGACCCCGGCTTTCTGTATAACACCATCCACCGGTATATTCACAGCCTCCTCATGTGGACCACATGACCTGGCAGGTACGTGCACCATTAATCTTGAGGAGGTTGTTTGCATTACTATCTGTCATGCACTAATGTGCAGTAATTTTTTCATACAGACCGATTTTCTACTGCTACTTACTGCTTCTAGCGGTTTTTTTACATACCACACTCATTCACGTGTTGTGGTTTTTTAACCTATTTCATGTGGGCTTTGTCTTTTAATCCTTATGCGCGGTTTCAATACGTTTTTAAATATCTACAGTTTTCACTTCCGAGCGCCAAGTTTACTTTACATACTTAAAGAGATAGGATCTTACTGGGGCACCGACTAGGGGAGAGCCATGTTTTTTTCTTCTGCAAATCAGGTCTATGACAATTTAATCAATGTGCTGGAAACAGAACAAAGTGTGAAGGCATCGACAGTGTAGGGACTGTATATCTCTTTCAGGGGTGTTGACGTGGTTCTTTGTTAAGCAAAAAACTGACCAATTTTCATCAGTGCTTTTGATCGGATTTGCATCAGAATTTGGTCAATGCCAGATTTTACTACCAGAGTAAAAATGCAAAAAAAAAGATAGTTTTTTCATTCTTCTCCTTTCAAACAGTTGTGAAAGATAGACGTTATATTGATAACATCAATGCTATTTGATTTTTTTCCCTAAACCTAAGTTTTCTCCTTGACTCAAATCACAATCAGAAATGTCTTCATTAGGGTTAAGCGACTTTTAGTTTTTTAGGGTCGAGTCGGGTTTCGCGAAACCCGACTATCTCAAAAGTCGAGTCAAGTGGAATTGGCCGATTATCGCGAAAAGTCGGGGATCGACCGAAACACGAAACCCAATGCAAGTCAATGGGGGAGCATAGTCGGCAGTGAGTGGAGGCCAGGAAAACATGGACAGTGCCCATTTTAATGGCAAAAACATACATTCTTGTTACTGAAGCTTGTCAATCTTAATTTACCTTATAATAATATTAAGGCATTGGAAATTGGGGGTCATTTGGCTAAAGTTGTGAGGGGTAGGGCTGGTTCAAGAATTTAATGAGCCCAGGAAATCTGGACCATGTCACGGCAGTGGAGCAGGGAGAGGTAAGTATTTCAACTTTGCAAGTGCTGTGATCCTGAGCAAGCAGGGGGGGCCCACTCGTTGGCATTGGCACTGGCACAGGGCCCCTCAAAGTACGGCGGTGTGTTTGCACAGCGGGGGCGCCTCCCACTGGCAGCGACACTTTTGCGTACTATGAGGGGCCCTGTGCCAGTGACGTCGCCAACGAGTATTCCTCCCCCCACCTGATGAAGGAACCTGCACTTTCATCTGCACCTTCCTCTTTGTCCTTTGTCCCCGTGTAAGGTGGTATGGTATGCGGGAAGGGGAACCTGATTTTCAGCAGGGTCACAATCTTGCTGTGTAGCATGCACGGGGAATGTTGCGATATGGATCAATGTACCAGCAGACTCATCTATCACTGGCTGGGCAATGGGCAGGATGAGAAGGAAACACAGATAAAGGCCCAAAGAATAAAGTGGGCTAAATGCAGTTCAAAATTGGTAACAGGACAGACCAGGGGGCATTGCTTTGTTCAGTGGAGTACAACTGTAATGAGAGGCTGACACTGTGAGTAGGCCCAAATCAGTAAGTAGGCTAAATGCAGTTCAAAATTGGTAACAGAAGTAAACAGGCGGCACTGGTTTGTTCAGTGGAGGAGAACATCAAGGAGCGACAGACACCAATAGTAGGCCCCAACCCAACTAGTAGGCCAAATGCAGTCTAACATTAACAACTACTTGACGAGAGCCTGAAAATGGAATTTCAGGACAGGAAACCAGGAGAACAGCAAGGAGCGGCAGACACTGTTAGTAGGCCCCAACCCAACTAGTAGGCCAAATGCAGTTGTTCCATGTAACAACTATTTAACAAGAGCATGAAGATAGAAGCTCAGGAAAGGCAACCAGCAGAACACCTTGGAGCGGCATACACTGTAAGTAGGCCCCAACCAAACTAGTAGCCCCACTGCAGTTTTAAAATTCCGATAGGCTGAAAACCTGATAATTGCAGGTCATTTTTTTAAAGAGGACAACTGTATTGAGTGGCACAGCCAGACACTGCAATTAGGCCTTACACCACAAAGTTGGCTCGACGCAGGTTTAAAAAAGGTTACATGGGTACACGGTGTTCATTGGTGTGCTCAGTGGAGGACAATTGGCAGGAGGGACCGCATAAAGACTTAGTAGGCCTAAAATAACAAAATAGGCTCTATGCAGCTTCGATTATGTGGCAACCTGGAGAACACCTTGGAGCGGGAGACACCGTCTCTACAAGCCAGACCCAACTTCTAGGCCTAATGCAGTGTTGTTTCAACAACTACTTAACGAGAGCTAGAAGATAGAAGCTATGGAGAGGCAAGCTGGAGAACACCATGGAGAGGCAACCTGGAGAACACCTTGGAGCGGCAGACACAGTCTCTACAACCCAGACCCAACTTGTAGGCCTAATGCAGTGTTGTTTCAACAACTACTTAACAAGAGCATGAAGATTGAAGCTATGGAGATGCAACCTGGAGAACACCTTGGAGCGGGAGACACCGTCTCTACAACCCAGACCCAAATTGTAGGCCTAATGCAGTGTTGTTTCAACAACTACTTAACAAGAGCATGAAGATTGAAGCTATGGAGAGGCAACCTGTAGAACACCTTGGAGCGGGAGACACCGTCTCTACAACCCAGACCCAACTTGTAGGCCTAATGCAGTGTTGTTTCAACAACTACTTAACGAGAGCTAGAAGATAGAAGCTATGGAGAGGCAACCTGGAGAACACCATGGAGAGGCAACCTGGAGAACACCTTGGAGCGGCAGACACCGTCTCTACAACCCAGACCCAAGTTGCAGGCCTACTGCAGTGTTGTTTCAACAACTACTTAACAAGAGCTTCAAGAGAGAAGCAAAGGAGAGGCAACAGAGAGAATACCTTGGAGCGGAAGACTCAGTATGTAGACCACAACGAAACTTGTGGCCCCAATGCAGTTTTATAATTCTGACAAGCTGAAAATCTGCCATTTTTTTATTTAGAGGAGGACAGCTGTATTAAGTGGCACAGACAGACACTGCTAGTAGGCCTTACACCACAAAGTAGGCTCACTGCAGGATGACAAAATGTTACATGGGTACACGGTCGGCATTGTTGTGCTCAGGGGAGGACAAATGGAAGGAGGGACCGCAGACAGACTTAGTAGGCCTAAAATAAAAAAATTTGCCTCAAAGCAGTTTCAATTATCTTGCAGGGGTACACAGGCAGCATTGGTGTGTTCAGCGGAGGACAATTGGAAGGAGGGACCGCAGACAGACTTAGTAGGCCTAAAATAAAAAAATTTAGGCTCAAAGCAGTTTGAATTATCTTGCAGAGGTACACAGGCAGCATTGGTGTGGTCAGCGGAGGACGATTGGAAGGAGTGTCTGACACAGTTAGTACTCCCAAAAAATAAATAGATGTTAATGTCTCGCAAAACAACAAAACCAAAAACCAAAAGGGTGGCATACTTAGGTACAGGGGTGGGCTCCTCTGCTGAGTTTTAAACATAGTAATTTGGCGCTAAGTATTTACTGGTGTCAATATAGGACACTGACCCTGACTATTTTAACTAGCATCATACATGTCAACAAATTGGTATTGTCAGTGCCAGGCATTGAAGGATGTCAGCGCATAGACTAAACATTGGTGGAGCTGTGAGAGATAATTTTGGTTGAGCACTGTTTGAGCTGGGGGGAACTCTCCTGTGGCCGGCGGTACAGGCCCAGGGCCCCTCATGTTACAACGGTGTGTCTGACGTTTGGTGCGCACCACCACCACCAGAGACACTTTATTGTACTATGAGGGACCCAGTTGCAGTGCCGTTGACCAAAAGCGGGCACACCCACCTCTTCAGACAAACGGCACTCTCACGGGTGCTTGCGCCAAGTGGCGCGACCACGGCCCCGTGGGGGGAGTTAGCCCATTTAGGGAGGTGTAAACATGTTGTATGCTGGACAAACAGCTGCTGCAAATTAAGAGATTGGATGTTAGGAGTCGAGTTTCCTCCACTGCACAGGGGGAATCTCGATCCGTGTCTGCTGCGGTCTCCCATTCAGCATCGGCCGCAGTGGGGTCTGCTCAGCAGAGACGTCGCTCCCAGCGTCTCGCTGAGGCTGATTCTGTGCATAGGGTCACCACTGCCTTTTCTGGCTTTCCTATGGTACCCTGCACTGATCTGCGGCGAGCAAGCCTCTCTGGGACTAAGTCCTTATTTACTCACACTGAGCATGCCCAGGGCAGGGTCTCCCATTGGAGGTCGAGGGCCACATGTTCGGTCACATGCTCAGGTACTGCAGTACATTCCATTGGTCCTCCTGGAAGGTCCTGAAAGGGCAAAATATGCTCAGGTACTGCAGCACTTTCCATTGGTCCTCCTGGAAGGTCCTGAAAGGGCAAAAACTTCAGTAGCAGCTTCCTGTGCTGCAACTATATAAACTGTGCATGACCGCACGGCCATGCGCTAGTATTGTCTTATGTTATGTGCTTTGCGCCAGTGTGGTCACATGTATGTGTGTTCAGGGACCCGGCTGAAATAAGCCCCTAGAATGCTGGCTCCTCCGGCGAGGAGATTGAGTCTGAGGGTATTCAGGGACCCGGCTGAAATAAGCCCCTAGAATGCTGGCTCCTCCGGCGAGGAGTTTTGTGTGTTTGTGTGACCACTGACTGCTCTCTGTTTGGGCAGTTAGCCTGTGCCTCTGTGGAGTCTAACAGGGCACAGTGCTTTCCTTTCACGGCTACTCAGTGAATTAACTGAGTTAGTCTATACCGCCATATAGCTCCGCCGTTTGCTAGCAGCAGGTACTCCTGCACGGTGGACCCCGGGCTGCGAACGCACCAATATCAATAAACATCTCTATTTACTCGTTCCGCTAGCCCTAACAGAATACTAGCGCCAGGATCTGGCTAGTAAATGGCGGACAGTCAGCAATCTTTGCGGTATATCCAGCAGCTGGAGGGTAGGTTGGCGGCTCTTGAGAGCTCAACCTCAGCTGTGGATGTTACCGCAGTTGCTGTACAGGCTGCTAGCGTGGCTGCAGCAACCTTGTCCACTGCCACCCCTGTTCCGACGTTATCTCGCCTCCCGCTGCCAGAAAAAATTTCTGGAAATAGCAAAACTTGTAGGGGATTCGTGAGTCAGTGCTCTATTCACCTCGAGCTCCTGGCTGCACGTTTTCCTACAGAGCGGGCTAAGGTGGGATTTATTGTGTCTCTTTTGTCGGACAGGGCGTTGGAGTGGGCTAAGCCGCTGTGGGAGCGTGGTGATCATGTGGTGCAGAGTGCTCCGTTGTTCCTGAGCACTCTGAAAAAGGTCTTTTTAGGACCTCAAGTCACCCATGACACAGCGCTCCAACTACTGGCATTAACTCAGGGTGAGTCCTTGGTCAGCCATTTTTCCGTCCGCTTCCGTACTTTAGCTTCCGAGCTGCAGTGGTCGGATAAAGCCCTTATCCCCATATTTTGGAGGGGCCTGGCTGACCACATTAACCCCTTCAAGACCCAGCCTATTTTGACCTTAAAGACCTTGCCGTTTTTTGCAATTCTGACCAGTGTCCCTTTATGAGGTAATAACTCAGGAACGCTTCAACGGATCCTAGCGGTTCTGAGATTGTTTTTTCGTGACATATTGGGCTTCATGTTAGTGGTAAATTTAGGTCAATAAATTCTGCATTTATTTGTGATAAACACGGAAATTTGGCGAAAATTTTGAAAATTTCGCAATTTTCACATTTTGAATTTTTATTCTGTTAAACCAGAGAGATATGTGACACAAAATAGTTAATAAATAACATTTCCCACATGTTTACTTTACATCAGCACAATTTTGGAAACAAAATTTTTTTTTGTTAGGAAGTTATAAGGGTTAAAATTCGACCAGCGATTTGTCATTTTTACAACGAAATTTACAAAACCATTTTTTTTAGGGACCACCTCACATTTGAAGTCAGTTTGAGGGGTCTATTTGGCTGAAAATACCCAAAAGTGACACCATTCTAAAAACTGCACCCCTCAAGGTACTCAAAACCACATTCAAGAAGTTTATTAACCCTTCAGGTGCTTCACAGCAGCAGAAGCAACATGGAAGGAAAAAATGAACATTTAACTTTTTAGTCACAAAAATTATCTTTTAGCAACAATTTTTTTATTTTCCCAATGGTAAAAGGAGAAACTGAACCACGAAAGTTGTTGTCCAATTTGTCCTGAGTACGCTGATACCTCATATGTGGGGGTAAACCACTGTTTTGGCGCACGGCAGGGCTTGGAAGGGAAGGAGCGCCATTTGACTTTTTGAATCAAAAATTGGCTCCACTCTTTAGCGGACACCATGTCACGTTTGGAGAGCCCCCGTGTGCCTAAAAATTGGAGCTCCCCCACAAGTGACCCCATTTTGGAAACTAGACGCCCCAAGGAACTTATCTAGATGCATAGTGAGCACTTTGAACCCCCAGGTGCTTCACAAATTGATCCGTAAAAATGAAAAAGTACTTTTTTTTCACAAAAAAATTCTTTTAGCCTCAATTTTTTCATTTTCACATGGGCAACAGGATAAAATGGATCCTAAAATGTGTTGGGCAATTTCTCCTGAGTACACCAATACCTCACATGTGGAGGTAAACCACTGTTTGGGCACATGGTAAGGCTCGGAAGGGAAGGAGCGCCATTTGACTTTTTGAATGAAAAATTATTTCCATCGTTAGCGGACACCATGTCGCGTTTGGATAGCTCCTGTGTGCCTAAACATTGGCGCTCCCCCACAAGTGACCCCATTTTGGAAACTAGACCCCCCAAGGAACTAATTTAGATGCCTAGTGAGCACTTTAAACCCTCAGGTGCTTCACAAATTGATCTGTAAAAATGAAAAAGTAATTTTTTTTCACAAAAAAATTCTTTTCACCTCAATTTTTTCATTTTCACATGGGCAGTAGGATAAAATGGATCATAAAATTTGTTGGGCAATTTCTCCCGAGTACGCCGATACCTCATATGTGGGGGTAAACCACTGTTTGGGCACTCGGCAGGGCTCGGAAGAGAAGGCGCGCCATTTGACTTTTTGAATGGAAAATTAGCTCCAATTGTTAGCGGACACCATGTCGCGTTTGGAGAGCCCCTGTGTGCCTAAACATTGGAGCTCCCGCACAAGTGACCCCATTTTGGAAACTAGACCCCCCAGGGAACTTATCTAGATGCATATTGAGCACTTTAAACCCCCAGGTGCTTCACAGAAGTTTATAACGCAGAGCCATGAAAATAAAAAATAATTTTTCTTTCCTCAAAAATGATTTTTTAGCCTGGAATTTCCTATTTTGCCAAGGATAATAGGAGAAATTGGACCCCAAATATTGTTGTCCAGTTTGTCCTGAGTACACTGATACCCCATATGTGGGGGTAAACCACTGTTTGGGCGCACGGCAGGGCTCGGAAGGGATGGCACGCCATTTGGCTTTTTAAATGGAAAATTAGCTCCAATCATTAGCGGACACCATGTCACGTTTGGAGAGCCCCTGTGTGCCTAAACATTGGAGATCCCCCAGAAATGACACCATTTTAGAAACTAGACCCCCAAAGGAACTAATCTAGATGTGTGGTGAGGACTTTGAACCCCCAAGTGCTTCACAGAAGTTTATAACGCAGAGCCATGAAAATAAAAAAAAAAATTATTTTCTCAAAAATGATCTTTTAGCCTGCAATTTTTTATTTTCCCAAGGGTAACAGGAGAAATTTGACCCCAAAAGTTGTTGTCCAGTTTCTCCTGAGTACGCTGATACCCCATATGTGGGGGTAAATCACTGTTTGGGCACATGCCGGGGCTCGGAAGTGAAGTAGTGACGTTTTGAAATGCAGACTTTGATGGAATGCTCTGTGGGCGTCACGTTGCGTTTGCAGAGCCCCTGATGTGGCTTAACAGTAGAAGCCCCCACAAGTGACCCCATTTTGGAAACTAGACCCCCAAAGGAACTTATCTAGATGTGTGGTGAGCACTTTGAACCCCCAAGTGCTTCATAGAAGTTTATAATGCAGAGCCGTGAAAATAATAAATACGTTTTCTTTCCTCAAAAATAATTATTTAGTCCAGAATTTTTTAATTTTCCCAAGGGTATCAGGAGAAATTTGACCCCAATATTTGTTGTCCAGTTTCTCCTGAGTACGGTGATACCCCATATGTGGGGGTAAACTACTGTTTGGGCACATGCCGGGGCTTGGAATTGAAGTAGTGACGTTTTGAAATGCAGACTTTGATGGAATGCTCTGCGGGCGTCACGTTGCGTTTGCAGAGCCCCTGATGTGCCTAAACAGTAGAAACCCCCCACAAGTGACCCCATTTTGGAAACTAGACCCTGAAAGGAACTTATCTAGATGTGTGGTGAGCACTTTGAACCCCCAAGTGCTTCATAGAAGTTTATAATGCAGAGCCGTGAAAATAATAAATACGTTTTCTTTCCTCAAAAATAATTATTTAGCCCAGAATTTTTTATTTTCCCAAGGGTTACAGGAGAAATTGGACCCCAAAAGTTGTTGTCCAGTTTCTCCTGAGTACGCTGATACCCCATATGTGGGGGTAAACCACTGTTTGGGCACACGTCGGGGTTCAGAAGGGAAGTAGTGACTTTTGAAATGCAGACTTTGATGGAATGGTCTGCGGGTGTCACGTTGCGTTTGCAGAGCCCCTGGTGTGCCTAAACAGTAGAAACCCCCCACAAGTGACCCCATTTTAGAAACTAGACCCCGAAAGGAACTTATCTAGATGTGTGGTGAGCACTTTGAACCCCCAAGTGCTTCACAGACGTTTACAACGCAGAGCCGTGAAAATAAAAAATCATTTTTCTTTCCTCAAAAATTATGTTTTAGCAAGCATTTTTTTAGATTCACAAGGGTAACAGGAGAAATTGGACCCCAGTAATTGTTGCGCAGTTTGTCCTGAGTATGCTGGTACCCCATATGTGGGGGTAAACCACTGTTTGGGCACACGTCAGGGCTCGGAAGTGAGGGAGCACCATTTGACTTTTTGAATACGACATTGGCTGGAATCAATGGTGGCGCCATGTTGCGTTTGGAGACCCCTGATGTGCCTAAACAGTGGTAACCCCTCAATTCTAACTCCAACACTAACCCCAACACACCCCTAACCCTAATCCCAACTGTAGCCATAACCCTAATCACAACCCTAACCCCAACACACCCCTAACCACAACACTAACCCCAACACACCCCTAACCCTAACCACAACCCTAATTCCAACCCTAACCCTAAGGCTATGTGCCCACGTTGCGGATTCGTGTGAGATATTTCCGCACCATTTTTGAAAAATCTGCGGGTAAAAGGCACTGTGTTTTACCTGCGGATTTTCCGCGGATTTCCAGTGTTTTTTGTGCGGATTTCACCTGCGGATTCCTATTGAGGAACAGGTGTAAAACGCCGCGGAATCCGCACAAAGAATTGACATGCTGCGGAAAATACAACGCAGCGTTCCCGCGCGGTATTTTCCGCACCATGGGCACAGCGGATTTGGTTTTTCATATGTTTACATGGTACTGTAAACCTGATGGAACACTGCTGCGAATCCGCAGCCAAATCAGCACCGTGTGCACATAGCCTAATTCTAAAGGTATGTGCACACGCTGCGGAAAACGCTGCGGATCCGCAGCAGTTTCCCATGAGTAGGGTTGAGCGAAACGGGTCGAACATTTTCAAAAGTCGCCGACTTTTGGCTAAGTCGGGGTTTCATGAAACCCGATCCGACCCCTGTGCGGGGTCGGCCATGCGGTACGCGACTTTCGCGCCAAAGTCGCGTTTCAATGACGCGAAAAGCGCCATTTCTCAGCCAATGAAGGTAAACGCAGAGTGTGGGCAGCGTGATGACATAGGTCCTGGTCCCCACCATCTTAGAGAAGGGCATTGCAGTGATTGGCTTGCTGTCTGCGACGTCACAGGGGCTATAAAGAGGCGTTCCCGCCGACCGCCATCTTACTGCTGCTGATCTGAGCTTAGGGAGAGGTTGCTGCCGCTTTGTCAGAAGCAGGGATAGCGTTAGGCAGGGTCCATTAACCACAAAACCGCTTGTGCTGCAGCGATTTGCACTGTCCAACACCACCCTCGGTGTGCAGGGACAGTGGAATTTTTTTTTTTTTTTTTTTTCCCCTCAGCGCTGTAGCTCATTGGGCTGCCCTAGAAGGCTCCCTGATAGCTGCATTGCTGTGTGTACGCCGCTGTGCAAACCAACTGCTTTTTTCAAAGCACAAATCCTCTTGTTCCTTCCTTTCTGCACAGCTATCTTTTTTGTTTGTCCACACTTTTTATTTCATTTGTGCATCAGTCCACTCCTTATTGCTGCCTGCCATACCTGGCTGAGATTACTGCAGGCAGGGAGATAGTAGCTGCCTGCCATACCTGGCTGAGATTACTGCAGGCAGGGAGATAGTAATTGTAGGACATTCCCTGTTTTTTTTTTTTTTTTTTTTTTGGTGGGAGATTAAGATTGGCAATTTGGCATTTCTGCTAGAGTGCCATCCCTGTGTGTGCCATCTCTCTCACATAGTGGGCCATAGAAAGCCTTTTCATTTTTCTGTATTTTTTTTTGTGGGGTGTATAAATTCTCCCTGATAAAAATACAGTGGGAGATTAATATTGGCCTTTGGGCTTGTGTGCCAGTCCTGAGTGTGCCATCTCTCTCACAAATAGTGGGCCATAGAAAGCCTATTTTATTTTTTTTTGGGTTTTATAAATTCTCCCTGAAAAAAAGGGAGATTAATATTGGCCTCTGGGCTTCTGTGCCAGTCCTGAGCGTGCCATCTGTGCCAGTCCTGAGCGTCCCATCTCTCTCACAAATAGTGGGCCATAGAAAGCCTATTTAATTTTTTTTTTGGTTTTATAAATTTTCCCTGAAAAAAGGGAGATTAATATTGGCCTCTGGGCTTGTGTGCCAGTTGTGAGCGTGCCATCTGTGCCAGTCCTGAGCGTGCCATCTCTCTCACAAATAGTGGGCCATAGAAAGCCTATTTAATTTTTTTTTTGGTTTTATAAATTTTCCCTGAAAAAAGGGAGATTAATATTGGCCTCTGGGCTTGTGTGCCAGTTGTGAGCGTGCCATCTGTGCCAGTCCTGAGCGTGCCATCTCTCTCACAAATAGTGGGCCATAGAAAGCCTATTTAAATATTTTTTTGGTTTTATAAATTCTCCCAGAAAAAAAGGGAGATTAATATTGGCCTCTGGGCTTCTGTGCCAGTTGTGAGCGTGCCATCTGTGCCAGTCCTGAGCGTGCCATCTCTCTCACAAATAGTGGGCCATAGAAAGCCTATTTAAATATTTTTTTGGTTTTATAAATTCTCCCAGAAAAAAAGGGAGATTAATATTGGCCTCTGGGCTTCTGTGCCAGTCCTGAGCGTGCCATCTGTGCCAGTCCTGAGCGTCCCATCTCTCTCACAAATAGTGGGCCATAGAAAGCCTATTTTATTTTTTTTTTGGGTTTCAGAAATTCTCCCTGGAAAAAAAAAGGGAGATTAATATTGCCCTTTGGGCTTGTGTGCCAGTACTAAGCGTTCCATCTCTCTCTCTCTCTCAGTCAGTGGGCCATAGAACGCATATTTTTGGTTTTATTTGTTTTCTAAATTCTCCCTGAAAAAATCATTTTATTTTATTTGGTTTCTAAATTCTTCCTGATAAAATCATATTTTTTTTATTATTTTTATTTCTAAAGTCTCCCTGAAAAAAAAAAAAAAAAAAAACAACCAAAAAAACAGTGGGAGATTAATATTGGCCTTTCTGCTTGTGTGCCAGTCTTGACTCCTGGGTGTGCCATCTCTCTCTCTCTCTCTCTCTCTCTCTCTCTCTCTCTCTCTCCAATTGTGGTCCATAGAAAGCCTATATTTTTTTTCCTTGATTTGGGTTCTAAAATCTACCAGAGAAAATAACTACATCAATCATTGGTAGAAAAATATTGGCCTCTGGGTTTGTGTGCCACTCCTGACTCCTGTGTGCGTCATCTCTCAGTCAGTGGGCCATAGAACGCCTATTTTTGGTTTTATTTGTTTTCTAAATTCTCCCTGAAAAAATTATTTTATTTTATTTGGTTTCTAAATTCTTCCTGATAAAATCATATTTTTTTTATTATTTTTTTTTCTAAAGTCTCCCTGAAAAAAAAAAAAAAAAACAGTGGGAGATTAATATTGGCCTTTCTGCTTGTGTGCCAGTCTTGACTCCTGGGTGCGTCATCTCTCAGTCAGTGGGCCATAGAACGCCTATTTTTGGTTTTATTTGTTTTCTAAATTCTCCCTGAAAAAATCATTTTATTTTATTTGGTTTCTAAATTCTTCCTGATAAAATCATATTTTTTTTATTATTTTTTTTTCTAAAGTCTCCCTGAAAAAAAAAAAAAAAAAAACAACCAAAAAAAACAGTGGGAGATTAATATTGGCCTTTCTGCTTGTGTGCCAGTCTTGACTCCTGGGTGCGTCATCTCTCAGTCAGTGGGCCATAGAACGCCTATTTTTGGTTTTATTTGTTTTCTAAATTCTCCCTGAAAAAATCATTTTATTTTATTTGGTTTCTAAATTCTTCCTGATAAAATCATATTTTTTTTATTATTTTTTTTTCTAAAGTCTCCCTGAAAAAAAAAAAAAAAAAAACAACCAAAAAAAACAGTGGGAGATTAATATTGGCCTTTCTGCTTGTGTGCCAGTCTTGACTCCTGGGTGTGCCATCTCTCTCTCTCTCTCTCTCCAATTGTGGTCCATAGAAAGCCTACATTTTTTTTCCTTGATTTGGGTTCCAAAATCTACCAGAGAAAATAACTCCATCAATCATTGGTAGAAAAATATTGGCCTCTGGGCTTGTGTGCCACTCCTGATTCCTGTGTGCGTCATCTCTCACTCAGTGGCCCATAGAAAGCATATAGTTTGTTACATTTGTTTTCTAAATTCTCCCTGCAAAAATCTATTTTTTTTTTTTTGGGGGGTTTCTAAAGTGTTCCTGAAAAAAATAAAAATAAAAAAAAAATAATAGTGTGACATTAATATTAACATTTGTGCTTCAGTGACAGTCCTGCGTGTGGGGCATCTCTCTAATTTGCAGCCACCAAAAAAAGAGTGTGTAACATTGGGCCTGATTTTCGCTGTGGTCTCACCAACCTGTAAAGGGGTAGCTAAATCATACAGAAGTTATAGCTCACCGTGTAAGTTGTGTGACTGCAACAAATAACGTTAGTTTGGTTACGTTTTTAAAACAATGAGGAAGTCTAGTGGAAGAGGTCGTGGCCGGGGGCGTTCATTGTCAGCTGGTAATGAGGGTAGTGGTAGTGGTGGAGCATCAGGTGGTCGTGGGGGAAAAAATATTGCACCTAAGTCTGGAGCTGTGGAGCCAGGTTCGTCGTCCGGCTACACAAGGCCTCGAACGCTCCCTTTTCTGGGATTAGGAAAACCGCTTTTAAAGCCGGAGCAGCAAGAGCAAGTTTTGGCTTATCTTGCTGACTCAGCCTCTAGCTCTTTTGCCTCATCTCGTGAAACTGGTAAAAGTAAAAGCAGCGCGTCGTTAGTGGATGTTCACGGTCAGGGACAAGTCACTTCCTTGTCCTCTTCAGCAAAAACAACAACAGAGAAGAATGCAGCAGGCGACACAACGGGTTACTCCATGGAGCTCTTTACACATACCGTCCCTGGCTTAGAAAGTGAAGCAGTTAACAGTCCATGCCCATTACAAATTGAATCTGACATGGAGTGCACTGACGCACAGCCACAGCCAGACTACTATGCTGGTCCTTTGACTCAGACCACAACATTGCCCTCGCAGGGTGCTGATCAAGAATCAGACCCTGATGAGACTATGTTGCCCCATCACGAACGCTATACCACCGAACGACACGGTGACACAGACGAAGTTGCGCAGGAGGTACAAGAAGAGTTATTAGATGACCCAGTTCTTGACCCCGATTGGCAGCCATTGGGGGAACAGGGTGCAGGCGGCAGCAGTTCTGAAGCAGAGGAGGAGGAGGGGCCGCAGCAGGCATCAACATCGCCACAGGTTCCATCTGCCGGGCCCGTATCTTGCCCAAAACGCGTGGCAAAGCCAAAACCTGGTGGAGGACAGCGTGGCCATCCGGTTAAAGCTCAGTCTGCAATGCCTGAAAAGGTATCCGATGCTAGAAAGAGTGCAGTCTGGCATTTTTTTAAACAACATCCAATTGATCAGCGCAAAGTCATCTGTCAAAAATGTTCTACTTCCTTAAGCAGAGGTCAGAATCTGAAAAGTCTCAATACTAGTTGCATGCATAGACATTTAACCACCATGCATTTGAAAGCTTGGACTAACTACCAAACGTCCCTTAAGGTTGTTGCACCCTCGGCCAATGAAGCTAGTCATCAACGCAACATCCCTTCCGGCAGTGTAGGACCACCATTTAGCGCACCACCTGCTGTATCTGTGCAGGTATCTTTGCCAGGCCAAAGCAGTCAGGGTCAGGGAATCACCAGTTTCGTAGTAGGAAACACTGCATCTAGGGCACCGGCGGCAACAATACCATCTCCCACCGTCTCTCAGTCTGCCATGTCCACCGGCACCCCCGCTAGTTCCACGATCTCCAGCTCTCCAGTCCAGCTCACCCTACATGAGACTATGGTTAGAAAAAGGAAATACTTAGCCTCGCATCCGCGTACACAGGGTTTGAACGCCCACATAGCTAGACTAATCTCGTTAGAGATGATGCCCTACCGGTTAGTTGAAAGCGAAGCTTTCAAAGACCTGATGGACTACGCTGTACCACGCTACGAGCTACCCAGTCGACACTTTTTTTCCAGAAAAGCCATCCCAGCCCTCCACCAGCATGTTAAAGAGCGCATCGTCCATGCACTCAGGCAATCTGTGAGCACAAAGGTGCACCTGACAACAGATGCATGGACCAGTAGGCATGGCCAGGGACGTTACGTGTCCATCACGGCACACTGGGTAAATGTGGTGGATTCAGGGTCCACAGGGGACAGCAAGTTTGGGACAGTTCTGCCTAGCCCACGGTCTAGTAAACAGTTGTCTGTAGCCGTTCGCACCCCCTCCTCCTCCTCCTCCTCGTCCTCCTGCAGAAGCAAGAGCTCGTCCACAGACCGCAGTCGCACAAACACTCCATCCGCACCTGCCACTGTTGCACACCAGGTCTCCCATTATGGGGCAGCTACTGGCATACGTCAGCAGGCTGTATTGGCTATGAAGTGTTTGGGCGACAATAGACACACCGCGGAAGTTCTGTCCGAGTTCTTGCAGCAAGAAACGCAGTCGTGGCTGGGCACTGTAGATCTTGAGGCAGGCAAGGTAGTGAGTGATAACGGAAGGAATTTCATGGCTGCCATCTCCCTTTCCCAACTGAAACACATTCCTTGCCTGGCTCACACCTTAAACCTGGTGGTGCAGTGCTTCCTGAAAAGTTATCCGGGGTTATCCGACCTGCTCCTCAAAGTGCGTGGACTTTGCGCACATATCCGCCGTTCGCCTGTACACTCCAGCCGTATGCAGACCTATCAGCGTTCTTTGAACCTTCCCCAGCATCGCCTAATCATAGACGTTGCAACAAGGTGGAACTCAACACTGCACATGCTTCAGAGACTGTGCGAACAGAGGCGGGCTGTTATGTTTTTGTGGGAGGATACACATACACGGGCAGGCAGTAGGATGGCAGACATGGAGTTGTCAGGTGTGCAGTGGTCGAAGATTCAAGACATGTGTCAAGTCCTTCAGTGTTTTGAGGAATGCACACGGCTGGTTAGTGCAGACAACGCCATAATAAGCATGAGCATCCCCCTAATGCGTCTGCTGATGCAAAGTTTGACGCACATAAAGGATCAGGCGTCTGCACCAGAGGAAGAGGAAAGCCTTGATGACAGTCAGCGATTGTCTGGTCAGGGCAGTGTACATGACGAGGTACCGGGCGAAGAGGAGGTGGAGGATGAGGAGGATGATGGGGATGAGTATATTTTTAATGAGGAAGCTTTCCCGGGGGCACGGGAAATTGGTGGCGTGGCAAGGCCGGGTTCTGGTTTTTTGAGGGACACAAGTGACGTAGATTTGCCTGCAACTGCCCCTCAACCAAGCACAACCGCAGATTTGACAACGGGAACTTTGGCCCACATGGCGGATTATGCCTTGCGTATCCTCAAAAGGGACACACGCATTACAAAAATGATGAACGATGACGATTACTGGTTGGCCTGCCTCCTTGATCCTCGCTATAAAGGCAAATTGCAAAATATTATGCCACATGAGAACTTGGAACTAATATTAGCAACAAAACAATCAACTCTTGTTGACCGTTTGCTTCTGGCATTCCCTGCACACAGCGCCCGTGATCGTTCTCACACGAGCTCCAGGGGCCAGCAGACCAGAGGTGTTAGAGGGGCAGAAATCAGAAGTGGCGTTGGACAGAGGGGTTTTCTGACCAGGTTGTGGAGTGATTTTTCTATGACCGCAGACAGGACAGGTACTGCAGCATCAATTCAAAGTGACAGGAGACAACATTTGTCCAGTATGGTTACAAACTATTTTTCATCCCTTATCGACGTTCTCCCTCAACCGTCATTCCCATTTGATTACTGGGCATCCAAATTAGACACCTGGCCAGAATTGGCAGAATATGCATTGCAGGAGCTTGCTTGCCCGGCAGCTAGTGTCCTATCAGAAAGAGTATTCAGTGCTGCAGGTTCAATACTAACAGAAAAAAGGACTCGTCTGGCTACCCAAAATGTAGATGATCTAACCTTCATTAAAATGAACCACAACTGGATTTCAAAATCTTTTGCCCCACCCTGCCCGGCTGACACCTAGCTTTCCTATGAAAAGGTCTTGCCTGTGGACTATTCTGAATGACTTTTCCAATCTCGTAATTTTCTTCACCTGATTGTCCAGCATACGACATGTTTCCACCTCACGAAATGGCCAAACTCCCCACACGGGGCCGTGCTATCGCCACTTTGCGCTTGGACCCTTGAGAGTGCTGTTTGTCTGAAGAGGTGGGTGTGGCCGCTTTTGGTCGACGGCACTGCCACTGGGTCCCTCATAGTACAATAAAGTGTCTCTGGCGGTGGTGGTGCGCACCCAACGTCAGACACACCGTTGTAATATGAGGGGCCCTGTGCCTGTACCGCCGGCCACAAGACAGTTCCCCCCCCCAGCTCAAACAGTGCTGTACCACTAGCAAAATTATCTCTCACAGCTTCACCAATGTGTAGTCTAGCCGCTGACATCCTTCAATGCCTGGCACTGACAATACCATTGTTTTGACATTTTTGTTATGTTAGGCCTTCGAAGCCTGTCTGCGGTCCCTTCTTTCTACAACTACTACACTGACCAGGCCACTGCTGGCCGTGTTACCCTGGAACCAATTTAAAAGTGCCTACAGTCAGCCCAATTTTGTTATGTTAGGCCTTCGAAGACTGTCTGCCGTCACTCCTTCCACTAGACTTCCACTGACCATACACTGCTGCCCATGTACCCCTGGAACCAATTTAAAGTGCCTACAGCCAGCCCAATTTTGTTATGTTAGGCCTTCGAAGCCTGTCTGCGGTCACTCCTTCCACTAGACTTCCACTGACCAGACCACTGCTGCCCGTGTACCCCTGGAACCAATTTAAAAGTGCCTACAGCCATGTGTTATTATTTTAGGCCTTCGATGCCTGTCTGCGGTCACTCCTTCCACTAGGCCTCCACTGACCACACCACTGCTGCCCGTGTACCCCTGGAACCAATTTAAAATTGCCTACAGCCATGTGTTATTATTTTAGGCCTTCGATGCCTGTCTGCGGTCACTCCTTCCACTAGGCCTCCACTGACCACACCACTGCTGTCCGTGTACCCCTGGAACCAATTTAAAATTGCCTACAGCCATGTGTTATTATTTTAGGCCTTCGATGCCTGTCTGCGGTCACTCCTTCCACTAGACTTCCACTGACCAGACCACTGCTGCCCGTGTACCCCTGGAACCAATTTAAAAGTGCCTACAGCCAGCCCAAGTTTGTTATGTTAGGCCTTCGATGCCTGTCTGCGGTCACTCCTTCCACTAGGCCTCCACTGACCACACCACTGCAGCCCGTGTACCCCTGGAACCAATTTAAAATTGCCTACAGCCAGCCCAATTTTTTTATTTTAGGCCTTCGATGCCTGTCTGCGGTCCATTCTTTCAACTACTACTACACTGACCAGGTCACTGCTGCCCGTGTACCCCTGGAACCAATTTAAAATTGCCTACAGCCAGCCCAATTTTTTTATTTTAGGCCTTCGATGCCTGTCTGCGGTCCATTCTTTCAACTACTACTACACTGACCAGGTCACTGCTGCCCGTGTACCCCTGGAACCAATTTAAAATTGCCTACAGCCATGTGTTATTATTTTAGGCCTTCGATGCCTGTCTGCGGTCACTCCTTCCACTAGGCCTCCACTGACCACACCACTGCTGTCCGTGTACCCCTGGAACCAATTTAAAATTGCCTACAGCCATGTGTTATTATTTTAGGCCTTCGATGCCTGTCTGCGGTCACTCCTTCCACTAGGCCTCCACTGACCACACCACTGCTGTCCGTGTACCCCTGGAACCAATTTAAAATTGCCTACAGCCATGTGTTATTATTTTAGGCCTTCGATGCCTGTCTGCGGTCACTCCTTCCACTAGACTTCCACTGACCAGACCACTGCTGCCCGTGTACCCCTGGAACCAATTTAAAAGTGCCTACAGCCAGCCCAAGTTTGTTATGTTAGGCCTTCGATGCCTGTCTGCGGTCACTCCTTCCACTAGGCCTCCACTGACCACACCACTGCTGCCCGTGTACCCCTGGAACCAATTTAAAATTGCCTACAGCCAGCCCAATTTTTTTATTTTAGGCCTTCGATGCCTGTCTGCGGTCCATTCTTTCAACTACTACTACACTGACCAGGTCACTGCTGCCCGTGTACCCCTGGAACCAATTTAAAATTGCCTACAGCCAGCCCAATTTTTTTATTTTAGGCCTTCGATGCCTGTCTGCGGTCCATTCTTTCAACTACTACTACACTGACCAGGTCACTGCTGCCCGTGTACCCCTGGAACCAATTTAAAATTGCCTACAGCCATGTGTTATTATTTTAGGCCTTCGATGCCTGTCTGCGGTCACTCCTTCCACTAGGCCTCCACTGACCACACCACTGCTGTCCGTGTACCCCTGGAACCAATTTAAAATTGCCTACAGCCATGTGTTATTATTTTAGGCCTTCGATGCCTGTCTGCGGTCACTCCTTCCACTAGGCCTCCACTGACCACACCACTGCTGTCCGTGTACCCCTGGAACCAATTTAAAATTGCCTACAGCCATGTGTTATTATTTTAGGCCTTCGATGCCTGTCTGCGGTCCATTCTTTCAACTACTACTACACTGACCAGGGCACTGCTGGCCGTGTACCCCTGGAACCAACATCAGAAAATATAAAAATAAGTATTTTGCTTATAAAAAAGAAAATACTGGTGAGATATCAAATGCAGACATTTTAACATTAAAAACAAACACACAACTCTAATCTGGTACAGTACTAAAAATGGCCACCAGCTACAATTACTTTCTCCTGCAAGTAGTTAACTGAAAGTTTTTTTAAATTGAAAACACACATATGGCATCCACCGAGTGTTGTCCTGTCGCGTCTTCTTTATATTATTGCCGAGAAGATGCAAAATAATGAAAATAATAAAATCATTAATTACCAAAATAATAGAGAAAGTCAACACCACATTGCAAATAAACATTCATTCCAAATAAAGAAGCAGGGCGCGTCCGAGGGTGAGTATATACCTAATAAGAATATAATCACCCTCGGACGCGCAATGCTTATTTCCAACAGCCTTCCTTCCTAAGAATCAGCCCTTCCGTCGTGTAGAGAGACGTTGTGTTACACTCCAAGGTGTTCCCCAGGTTGCCTTTCCTGAGCTTCGATCTTCCGGCTCTCGTTTAGTAGTTCTTGGAAACTACTCTGCATTAGGCCTTCAAATTGGGTATGGGGTGTAGAGAGATGGTGTGTTCCACTCCAAGGTGTTCCCCAGGTTGCCTTTCCTGAGCTTCGATCTTCCGGCTCTCGTTTAGTAGTTGTTGGAAACTACGCTGCATTAGGCCTTCAAATTGGGTATGGGGTGTAGCGAGAGGGTGTGTTACACTCCAAGGTGTTCCCCAGGTTGCCTTTCCTGAGCTTCGATCTTCCGGCTCTCGTTTAGTAGTTCTTGGAAACTACACTGCATTAGGCCTTCAAATTGGGTATGGGGTGTAGAGAGAGGGTGTGTTACACTCCAAGGTGTTCCCCAGGTTGCCTTTCCTGAGCTTCGATCTTCCGGCTCTCGTTTAGTAGTTGTTGGAAACTACGCTGCATTAGGCCTTCAAATTGGGTATGGGGTGTAGCGAGAGGGTGTGTTACACTCCAAGGTGTTCCCCAGGTTGCCTTTCCTGAGCTTCGATCTTCCGGCTCTCGTTTAGTAGTTCTTGGAAACTACACTGCATTAGGCCTTCAAATTGGGTATGGGGTGTAGAGAGAGGGTGTGTTACACTCTAAGGTGTTCCCCAGGTTTCCTTGCCATTGCTTCGGTCTTCCGACTCTCGTTTAGTAGTTGTAGAAAAGTACACTGCATTAGGCCATACAAAATGGGTATGGGGTGGAGAGAGATGGTGTGTTACACTCCAAGGTGTTCCCCAGGTTGCCTTTCCTGAGCTTCTATCTTCAGGCTCTCATTAAATTGTGGTTAAATGGAACAACTGCATTTGGCGTACTAGTTGGTTTGGGGCCTACTATCGGTGTCTGCCACTCCTTGCTGTTCTCCTCCACTGAACAAAGCTGTGCCGCCTGTTTACTACGGTTGCCAATTTTGAACTGCATTTCGACTACTTACTGATTTGGCCCTACTCTCTGTGTCAGCCTCTCATTCCAGTTGTCCTCCACTGCAATGCCCCCTGGTTATTCCTGTGTTACCAATTTTGAACTGCATTTAGCCCACTTTCTTCTTTGGGCCTATATCTGTGTTTCCACTTCATCGTGCCCATTGCCCAGCCAGTGATAGATGAGTCTGCTGGTACATTGACCCATAACGCAACATTCCCCGTGCACGCTACACAACAACATTGTGACCCTGCTGAAAGTCAGGTTGCTCTTCCCGCATACCATACCACCTTACACGGGGACAAAGAGGAAGGTGCAGATGAAAGTGCAGGTTCCTTCATCAGGTGGGGGGAGGAATACTAGTTGGCGACGTCACTGGCACAGGGCCTCTCATAGTACGCAAAAGTGTTGCTGCCGGTGGGAGGCGCCCCCGCCGTGCAAACACACCGCTGTACTTTGAGGGGCCCTGTGCCAGTGCCAATGCCAACGAGTGGGCCCCCCCTGCTTGCTCAGGTTCACAGCACTTGCAAAGTTGAAATACTTACCTCTCCCTGCTCCACTGCCGTGACGTGGTCCAGATTTCCTGGGCCCACTAATTACTTGAACCAGCCCTACCCCCCACAACTTTAGCCAAATGACCCCCAATTTCAAATGCCTTCCAATTATTATAAGGTAAATTACGCTTGACAAGCTTCATTAAGAAGAATGGATGGTTTTGACATTAAAATGGCCACTCTAGGTGTTTTCCTGGCCCCCACTCACTGCCGACTATGCTGCCCCATTGACTTGCATTGGGTTTCGTGTTTCGGTCGATCCCGACTTTACGTCATAATCGGCCGATTTCACTCGACCCGACTTTGGACATAGTCGGGTTTCGCAAAACCCGGCTCGACTCTAAAAAGGTCAAGGTCGCTCAACTCTACCCATGAGTGTACAGTTCAATGTAAACCTATGGGAAACAAAAATCGCTGTACACATGCTGCGGAAAAACTGCACGGAAACGCAGCGGTTTACATTCCGCAGCATGTCACTTCTTTGTGTGGATTCCGCAGCGGTTTTACAACTGCTCCAATAGAAAATCGCAATTGTAAAACCGCAGTGAAATGCGCAGAAAAAAACGCGGTAAATCCGCCATAAATCCGCAGCGGTTTAGCACTGCGGATTTATCAAATCCGCAGCGGAAAAATCCGCAGAGGACCAGAATACGTGTGCACATTCCTAACCCTAACCCTAACCCTAGCCCTACCCCTACCCCTAACCCTACCCCTACCCCTAACCCTACCCCTAACCCTAACCCTAGCCCTACCCCTAACCCTACCCCTAACCCTAACCCTAGCCCTACCCCTAACCCTACCCCTAACCCTAACCCTACCCCTAACCCTACCCCTAACCCTACCCCTACCCCTAACCCTACCCCTAACCCTAACCCTAGCCCTACCCCTAACCCTACCCCTAACCCTAACCCTAACCCTACCCCTAACCCTAGCCCTACCCCTAACCCTACCCCTAACCCTAACCCTAACCCTACCCCTAACCCTAGCCCTACCCCTAACCCTACCCCTAACCCTAACCCTAGCCCTACCCCTAACCCTACCCCTAACCCTAACCCTAACCCTACCCCTAACCCTAGCCCTACCCCTAACCCTACCCCTAACCCTACCCCTAACCCTAACCCTACCCCT
Organism: Ranitomeya imitator; assembly: GCF_032444005.1. NCBI lineage: Eukaryota > Metazoa > Chordata > Amphibia > Anura > Dendrobatidae > Ranitomeya > Ranitomeya imitator. The sequence goes on along the minus strand of NC_091285.1, from coordinate 157,445,775 downwards.
AACCCTAACCCTATTCTAACATTAGTGGAAAAAAAAAAATTTCTTTATTTTTTTATTGTCCCTACCTATGGGGGTGACAAAGGGGGGGGGTCATTTATTATTTTTTTTATTTTGATCACTGTGATAGATTATATCTCAGTGATCAAAATGCACTTTGGAACGAATCTGCCGGCCGGCAGATTCGGCGGGCGCACTGCGCATGCGCCCGCCATTTTGGAAGATGGCGGCGCCCGGGAGAAGACGGACGGGACCACGGCTGGATCGGTAAGTATGATAGGGTGGGGGGGGACCACGGGGGGGGGGGGATCGGAGCACGGGGGGGGAATCGGAGCGCGGGAGGGGTGGAACGGAGCGCGGGGGGCGTGGAACGGAGCACGGGGGGGCTGGAACGGAGCACGGGGGGTGGAACGGAGCACGGGGGGGGGTGGATCGGAGTGCAGGGGGGGTGATTGGAGCATGGGGGGGTGATTGGAGCACGGGGGGAGCGGACACGAGCACGGGGGGGAGCGGAGCACAGGACGGAGGGGAGCCGGAGCAGTGTACCGGCCAGATCGGGGGGGTGGGGGGGCGATCGGTGGGGTGGGGTGGGGGCACACTAGTATTTCCAGCCATGGCCGATGATATTGCAGCATCGGCCATGGCTGGATTGTAATATTTCACCCGTTATAATGGGTGAAATATTACAAATCGCTCTGATTGGCAGTTTCACTTTCAACAGCCAATCAGAGCGATCGTAGCCACGAGGGGGTGAAGCCACCCCCCCTGGGCTAAACTACCACTCCCCCTGTCCCTGCAGATCGGGTGAAATGGGAGTTAACCCTTTCACCCGGTCTGCAGGGACGCGATCTTTCCATGACGCCGCATAGGCGTCATGGGTCGGAATGGCACCGACTTTCATGACGCCTACGTGGCGTCAAAGGTCGGGAAGGGGTTAAGGACGCTCTGGCCACTAGGGAGATTCCTGCCACACTGGAGGAGTTAATAACTGTCTCTACTCGTATTGACCTCCGTTTTAACGAGCGGAGGTTGGAGCGAGCCCAGTGAGGCAGAGGTTTCGGCTGGCTCCCACCTTCGCCAAACCTTTGGAATCTCCAATCCAGGCATCTGAGTCACATGAGGCCTTAGAGGTGACACGAGCGGGATCCAAGTCTCAGTCCGCCCGTGCACATAAGGTCCGTCATGTTTGCCAGCAGTCAGGACATCTTGCCTCCAAGGGTCCTCAGCGGTCGGGGAAACGTCAGCGTCTAGTGGCAGTTGGAGGAGGTACACTAGACACGGCGACGTTTGCCTCAAAGTTGTCCTTCAAGGGGACAATTACCATAGGCCCATCCACTCTTATGGTCGAGCTATGCGTGGATTCTGGGGCAGAGGGTAACTTTATGTCTTCCTCTTTTGCCCAGCGTCATGCAATACCCTTGGTGATGCTCGCCAAGCCAGTAACCGTTCGAGTGGTAAATGGGTCAACACTACCTTCACAGATTACCCACCAAACCATTCCTTTCACGCTATCTGTGTCTCCATCACATCAGGAGATAATCTCCCTATTAGTCATTCCTGAGGAAATTGATGAGGTCCTGTTGGGGATACCATGGCTTCGCTACCATTCTCCTCATATTGAGTGGTCCTCTGGGAGAATTTTGGGATGGAGTAAATCCTGCGAGGGTAGATGTCTGAGGGAGTGCGTTCAGGTTGCTACTACACAGGTACCCGCAGATCTTTCCTCTCACCCCAAGCACTATTGGCCCTATGCAGACGTGTTCTCCAAAAGAGCTGCGGAGACCCTTCCGCCTCACCGCCCCTATGACTGTCCTATTGACCTCTTGCCTGGTGCTGAACCTCCCCGGGGTCGAGTCTATCTGTTATCTCTCCCGGAGACGGAGGCAATGTCCCAGTACATCCAAGAGAATTTGGCAAGAGGATTCATTAGGAAGTCAGTGTCACCTGCAGGGGCTGGGTTCTTCTTCGTACAGAAGAAGACTGGAGACTTACGTCCATGCATAGACTACAGGGGTCTTAACGCCATCACCGTTAAGAACAAGTACCCATTACCCCTGATATCTGAGCTGTTTGATAGGCTACGGGGAGCGAGGGTATTTACAAAGTTAGATCTGCGGGGTGCTTACAACCTGATTCGCATCCGTGAGGGGGATGAATGGAAGACGGCTTTTAACACCAGGGATGGGCACTATGAATATCTGGTGATGCCCTTCGGGCTCTGTAATGCCCCAGCCGTTTTCCAAGACTTTGTGAACGACATCTTCCGGGATATGCTCACCACCTCGGTCGTAGTCTATCTGGATGATATTCTCATCTACTCTCCAGATATTGACTCCCATCGGAGAGATGTTCGCAAAGTCTTCGACCTCTTACGGGCAAACTCCCTCTACGCCAAGTTGGAGAAGTGTGTGTTTGAGCAGGAGTCCTTACCTTTCCTTGGTTATATCATCTCTACCCAGGGTTTGGCTATGGATCCTGCCAAGCTACAGGCTGTAATGGACTGGCAGGAACCCCATTCTCTTAAAGCGGTGCAGCGCTTTATGGGGTTCATTAATTATTATCGCCAGTTCATTCCACACTTCTCAACTTTGGTAGCTCCCTTGGTTGCCCTCACCAAGAACGGAGCAAATCCCAAGTTGTGGTCAGAGAAGGTCTCCAAAGCCTTTCTCTCGATCAAGTCACACTTCGCTAGCGCTCCCATCCTACATCGCCCTGATGTTGATAAGCCATTTATCTTGGAGGTGGATGCCTCATCCGTTGGTGCTGGAGCAGTCCTTTTCCAAAAGGATGCTCAAGGTCGGAAGCATCCTTGCTTCTTCTTCTCCAAGACCTTCACACCAGCGGAGAGGAATTATTCCATCGGGGACAGGGAGTTGCTGGCCATGAAGTTGGCTTTTTCGGAGTGGAGACATCTCTTGGAGGGAGCTCGCTTTCCCTTCCAAGTCTTCACTGACCACAAGAACTTGGTGTATCTGCAAACGGCCCAGCGGCTGAATTCTCGCCAGGCTAGATGGTCCCTGTTCTTCTCCCGGTTCCATTTTACTCTCCATTTCCTCTCCGGGGAGAAGAACGTTCGTGCTGATGCTCTCTCCCGCTCCGTAGTGTCATCGGAGGAGGAGGAGCCTCGGCTTATTGTCCCTTCTGAGAGCCTGAGAACTGTAGCTCCGGTTTCGCTAGAGTCTGTGCCCCCGGGCAAGACTTTCGTACCAGCTAACTTGCGACCGGAGGTTCTCTCTTGGGCTCACTCCTCCAGAGTGGGTGGGCATTTTGGGACCAAGAGGACATCTGAGCTTTTGGCGAGAACATACTGGTGGCCGCATATGGCCCGAGATGTCAGGGACTATATTCAGGCGTGCGTTTCTTGCGCCCAGAATCGGTCTCCTCGGCAACGGCCTGCTGGGTTGCTTTACCCTCTACCGGTGGCAGACAGGCCCTGGGAGATGGTCGGGATGGACTTTGTGGTGGGCTTACCCAAGTCGCGTGGCTGCTCCATTATTTGGGTTGTCATCGACCATTTCTCTAAGATGGTGCATTTGGTGCCGCTTCCTCGGTTACCCTCAGCACGGGCCTTGGCGGTTTTGTTCATCAAGCACGTTTTCCGATTGCATGGTATGCCTGATAAGATTGTCAGCGATCGGGGTCCCCAGTTCGCGTCTCGGTTTTGGAGAGAGCTCTGCCGTTTACTCAGCATAGAGTTAAACCTCTCCTCTGCATACCATCCCGAGACGAATAGGTTGGTGGAGAGAACCAACCAGACTCTGGTGACATATTTACGATATTTCGTCTCTGCTAGGCAGGATGACTGGGCATCTTTGCTACCTTGGGCGGAATTTGCCTTGAACAACACCGTAGCCGATTCCACTAGTCAAACACCTTTTCTCCTTAATTACGGCCAGCATCCGCGTGTCCCTGTGCCCATGCCCGTGTCATCCACCGATTCTAGGGTGGCAGACTGGGCGGTGGAGGCACGTGACATCTGGGACCGCACACAAGATGCCATCTGGGCCTCAAAGGAGAGAATGAGGGTTTCGGTTGATACACATCGGCGCCCCGCTCCGGTCTTTGCTCCTGGCGACTTAGTGTGGCTCTCCGCCCGTAACATCAGGCTGCTAGTTGAGTCCACCAAGTTTGCTCCTCGCTACATTGGCCCGTTTAAGGTTCTGGAACAGGTCAACCCTGTGGTCTACCGTTTGGCTATTCCTCCACGCCTTGGTATCACCGATACTTTTCACGTTTCCCTCTTAAAGCCCGTTCGTTTGTCCCGGTTTTCTGAGTCATCTGCTGGGACATCGGGTTCATCTACGGATGAGTTTGAGGTGAATGCTATTGTGGGGTGCAAGGTGGTACGTGGCAAGAAATTTTATCTGGTGGACTGGAAGGGTCACGGCCCAGAGGATAGAACCTGGGAGCCTGTGGAGCACATTCGGGCTCCGCTGCTTATTGCAGCTTTTGAGCGTAGTGAGGCTCAGGGAGGGGGGGCCCTAGGAGGGGGGGTAATGTTAGGAGTCGAGTTTCCTCCGCTGCACAGGGGGAATCTCGATCCGTGTCTGCTGCGGTCTCCCATTCAGCATCGGCCGCAGTGGGGTCTGCTCAGCAGAGACGTCGCTCCCAGCGTCTCGCTGAGGCTGATTCTGTGCATAGGGTCACCACTGCCTTTTCTGGCTTTCCTATGGTACCCTGCACTGATCTGCGGCGAGCAAGCCTCTCTGGGACTAAGTCCTTTTTTACTCACACTGAGCATGCCCAGGGCAGGGTCTCCCATTGGAGGTCGAGGGCCACATGTTCGGTCACATGCTCAGGTACTGCAGTACATTCCATTGGTCCTCCTGGAAGGTCCTGAAAGGGCAAAACATGCTCAGGTACTGCAGCACTTTCCATTGGTCCTCCTGGAAGGTCCTGAAAGGGCAAAAACTTCAGTAGCAGCTTCCTGTGCTGCAACTATATAAACTGTGCATGACCGCACGGCCATGCGCTAGTATTGTCTTATGTTATGGTGAGCTGCAGCATGTGCTACATGTTCACAGATCGACCAGAAGAAGAATCAAATTTCACCTGTCAGAAGTGTAGACTAGTGGCCCTTTTAGAAGAAAAGGTGCGGGGTCTGGAAGAAAGAATAGCAACTTTGAAACTCATCAAAGAGAATGAAGACTTTCTAGACAGAACAGAAGCATCTCTACTGGTCACAGAAGGTGAAAAAAGTGTCAGAGAGCCTCCAAAAGCAGATGAGTGGAAGCATGTGACCAAAAGAAGCAAGAAGACCATGGAGAAATCACCAACCACACAACTGAAGAACCGATATCAAATCTTTGTAGAGGATGAAGATGGCACACCTAAGGATGAAGCAATACCAGAAAACAAAAAAGAAAAGGGCACACAGCAACAAGTGACAGCAAAAAGTACAGCCAAGAAGCAACGAAGAGTGGTGGTGGTGGGAGACTCACTACTGAGAGGCACAGAAGCAGCCATCTGCAGACCGGACATAACTGCAAGAGAAGTATGCTGCCTTCCAGGTGCAATGATCAAGGATGTGACCGATAGGATATCAAAGCTCTTTAGCTCCAAGGACGTCCACCCATTTCTTCTGATACATGTTGGCACCAATGACACGGCAAGGAAGGACCTACCGACAATCTGCAAAGACTTTGAAGAGTTGGGGAAGAAAGTAAAGGAACTGGATGCACAGGTAGTTTTTTCTTCTATCCTTCCAGTAGACGGGCATGGCACCAGGAGATGGAACAGGATCCTTGATGCAAACAACTGGCTAAGACGGTGCAGACAACAAGGATTCGGATTCCTGGACCACGGTGTGAATTACTTGTACGATGGACTCCTCGCCAGAGACGGACTACACCTCAACAAACCTGGGAAACACACATTCGCCAGAAGACTCGCTACACTCATCAGGAGGGCGTTAAACTAGAAGAAGAGGGGACGGGAAGAAAAACATTAGACTTGAACAAAGAAGATCCAGGAAAACATACTCAGAAGGGAGGTAAGAACATTTCTAAAACAATCCACAGTGAGGAGATTGGAACAAAACAAAATCCTCTAAACTGCATGCTCGCAAACGCCAGAAGCCTGACAAACAAGATGGAAGAACTAGAAGCAGAAATATCTACAGGTAACTTTGACATAGTGGGAATAACCGAGACATGGTTAGATGAAAGCTATGACTGGGCAGTTAACTTACAGGGTTACAGTCTGTTTAGAAAGGATCGTAAAAATCGGAGAGGAGGAGGGGTTTGTCTCTATGTAAAGTCTTGTCTAAAGTCCACTTTAAGGGAGGATATTAGCGAAGGAAATGAGGATGTCGAGTCCATATGGGTCGAAATTCATGGAGGGAAAAATGGTAACAAAATTCTCATTGGGGTCTGTTACAAACCCCCAAATATAACAGAAACCATGGAAAGTCTACTTCTAAAGCAGATAGATGAAGCTGCAACCCATAATGAGGTCCTGGTTATGGGGGACTTTAACTACCCGGATATTAACTGGGAAACAGAAACCTGTGAAACCCATAAAGGCAACAGGTTTCTGCTAATAACCAAGAAAAATTATCTTTCACAATTGGTGCAGAATCCAACCAGAGGAGCAGCACTTTTAGACCTAATACTATCTAATAGACCTGACAGAATAACAAATCTGCAGGTGGTCGGCCATCTAGGAAATAGCGACCACAATATTGTACAGTTTCACCTGTCTTTCACTAGGGGGACTTGTCAGGGAGTCACAAAAACACTGAACTTTAGGAAGGCAAAGTTTGACAAGCTTACAGATGCCCTTAATCTGGTAGACTGGGACAATATCCTCAGAAATAAGAATACAGATAATAAATGGGAAATGTTTAAGAACATCCTAAATAGGCAGTGTAAGCGGTTTATACCTTGTGGGAATAAAAGGACTAGAAATAGGAAAAACCCAATGTGGCTAAACAAAGAAGTAAGACAGGCAATTAACAGTAAAAAGAAAGCATTTGCACTACTAAAGCAGGATGGCACCATTGAAGCTCTAAAAAACTATAGGGAGAAAAATACTTTATCTAAAAAACTAATTAAAGCTGCCAAAAAGGAAACAGAGAAGCACATTGCTAAGGAGAGTAAAACTAATCCCAAACTGTTCTTCAACTATATCAATAGTAAAAGAATAAAAACTGAAAATGTAGGCCCCTTAAAAAATAGTGAGGAAAGAATGGTTGTAGATGACGAGGAAAAAGCTAACATATTAAACACCTTCTTCTCCACGGTATTCACGGTGGAAAATGAAATGCTAGGTGAAATCCCAAGAAACAATGAAAACCCTATATTAAGGGTATCCAATCTAACCCAAGAAGAGGTGCGAAACCGGCTAAATAAGATTAAAATAGATAAATCTCCGGGTCCGGATGGCATACACCCACGAGTACTAAGAGAACTAAGTAATGTAATAGATAAACCATTATTTCTTATTTTTAGGGACTCTATAGCGACAGGGTCTGTTCCGCAGGATTGGCGCATAGCAAATGTGGTGCCAATATTCAAAAAGGGCTCTAAAAGTGAACCTGGAAATTATAGGCCAGTAAGTCTAACCTCTATTGTTGGTAAAATATCCCATCCCCTGCGGCTGTGGAGGCCTTTCAGGAACTTAAACGCCGGTTTTCTTCTGCTCCTGTGTTGCGTCAGCCTGATGTTTCGCTTCCTTTCCAAGTTGAGGTTGATTCTTCCGAGATTGGAGCGGGGGCGGTTTTGTCACAGAGAAGCTCCGATTGCTCGGTGATGAAGCCATGTGCGTTCTTTTCTAGAAAATTTTCGCCCGCTGAGCGGAATTATGATGTGGGTAATCGGGAACTTTTGGCCATGAAGTGGGCATTTGAGGAGTGGCGTCATTGGCTGGAGGGTGCTAGACATCGTGTGGTGGTCTTGACTGATCACAAAAATCTGATTTACCTTGAGTCTGCCAGGCGTCTGAATCCTAGACAGGCTCGTTGGTCACTGTTTTTCTCTCGTTTCAATTTTGTGGTTTCATACCTGCCAGGTTCAAAGAATGTGAAGGCGGATGCTCTTTCTAGGAGTTTTGTGCCTGACTCCTCTGGAAATTCTGAGCCCACTGGTATCCTTAGGGATGGGGTGATTTTGTCGGCCGTCTTCCCAGACTTGCGACGTGCTTTGCAGGAGTTTCAGGCGGGTAAACCTGATCGTTGTCCGCCTGAGAGACTGTTTGTTCCGGATAGCTGGACCAGTAGAGTCATCTCTGAGGTCCATTCTTCTGCGTTGGCAGGTCATCCTGGAATATTTGGTACTAGAGACTTGGTGGCCAGGTCTTTTTGGTGGCCTTCCTTGTCTAGGGATGTGCGTTCTTTTGTGCAGTCTTGTGAGGTTTGTGCTCGGGCTAAGCCTTGCTGTTCTCAAGCCAGTGGATTGTTGTCACCTTTGCCTATCCCGAAGAGGCCTTGGACGCACATTTCCATGGACTTTATTTCGGATCTCCCTGTCTCTCAAAAAATGTCCGTCATCTGGGTTGTGTGTGACCGCTTTTCTAAAATGGTTCATCTTGTACCCTTGCCTAAGTTGCCTTCCTCCTCTGAGTTGGTCCCTCTGTTTTTCCAGAACGTGGTTCGTTTGCATGGGATTCCGGAGAACATCGTTTCTGACAGGGGATCCCAGTTTGTGTCTAGATTTTGGCGGACGTTCTGTGCTAAGATGGGCATTGATTTGTCCTTTTCGTCTGCATTCCACCCTCAGACGAATGGCCAGACGGAGCGAACTAATCAGACCTTGGAAACTTATTTGAGGTGTTTTGTTTCTGCTGATCAGGATGACTGGGTTACCTTTTTGCCGCTGGCCGAGTTTGCCCTTAATAATCGGGCTAGTTCTGCTACCTTGGTTTCTCCTTTCTTTTGTAATTCGGGGTTTCATCCTCGTTTTTCCTCTGGTCAGGTGGAGCCTTCTGATTGTCCTGGAGTGGACATGGTGGTGGATAGGTTGCATCAGATTTGGAGTCATGTGGTGGACAATTTGAAGTTGTCCCAGGAGAAGGCTCAGCAGTTTGCTAATCGCCGTCGCCGCGTGGGTCCTCGACTTCGTGTTGGGGACTTGGTGTGGTTGTCTTCTCGTTTTGTTCCTATGAAGGTCTCTTCTCCTAAGTTCAAGCCTCGGTTCATCGGTCCTTATAGGATCTTGGAAATTCTTAACCCTGTGTCGTTTCGTTTGGATCTCCCGGCATCGTTTGCTATTCATAATGTGTTCCATCGGTCGTTGTTGCGGAGGTATGAGGTACCTGTTGTTCCTTCGCCTGAGCCTCCTGCTCCGGTGCTGGTGGAGGGAGAATTGGAGTATGTTGTGGAGAAGATCTTGGATTCTCGTGTTTCCAGACGGAAACTCCAATATTTGGTCAAGTGGAAGGGTTATGGTCAGGAGGATAATTCTTGGGTGGTTGCCTCTGATGTTCATGCTGATGATTTGGTCCGCGCTTTTCATAGGGCTCATCCTGGTCGCCCTGGTGGTTCTCGTGAGGGTTCGGTGACCCCTCCTCAAGGGGGGGTACTGTTGTGAGTTCTGTTTTTGGGCTCCCTCTGGTGGTTACTGATGGTACTGGGTGATTTGTGTTCTGCTGTCTCTGGTGTCCACCTGTTCTATTAGGATTTGGGAGTTTCCTATTTAACCGGGCTTTCTTGTCATTTCCCCGCCGGCTTTCAAGGTTATCAGAGTGTTTTGTTACCTCAGCTTCTGGCTTCAGTAATCTTCAGGACAAGCTAAGTTTTTGATTTTCTTGTTCCACGTTTTGATTTATTTTTGTCTTGTCCAGCTTGCATATAATTGTTTCTTTGCTGCTGGTTGCTCTAGCGGGCTGTAATTGCTCCTCATGTTCCATGAGTTGGAACATGAGTTCAATGAATTACAGGATGGTTTTTTGAAGGGTTTTTTGCTGACCGCGCAGTTTACTTTTGTATCCTCTGCTATCTAGTTTTAGCGGGCCTCATTTTGCTGAATCTGATTTCATACTGTGTATGTGCCTTCCTCTCATTTCACCGTCATTATATGTGGGGGGCTGCTATTTCTGTGGGGTATTTCTCTGGAGGCAAGAGAGGTCTGTGTTTCTTCTAATAGGGGAAGTTAGATCTTCGGCTGGTGCGAGACGTCTAGGATCAACGTAGGCACGTTCCCCGGCTATTGTTATTTGTGTGTTCAGGTTTAGGGTTGCGGTCAGCTCAGGTTCCATCACCCTAGAGCTCGTTGGTGCTTGTCCTTTTGTGATTCCCTGCCATTGGAATCATGACAGTCAGCCAGGGAAAGGTGGGGCATAATAATTTGAAATCCATGAGTGGTTCATTTTAATGAAGGTTAGATCATCAACATTTTGGGTAGCCAGACGAGTCCTTTTTTCGGTCAATATTGAACAAGCAGCACTGAATACTCTTTCTGATAGCACACTAGCTGCTGGGCAAGCAAGCTCCTGCAATGCATATTGTGCCAATTCAGGCCAGGTGTCTATTTTGGATGCTCAGTAATCAAATGGGAATGACGGTTGAGGGAGAACATCGATAAGGGATGAAAAATAGTTAGTAACCATACTGGACAAATGTTGTCTCCTGTCACTTTGAATTGATGCTGCAGTACCTGTCCTGTCTGCGGTCATTGCAAAATCACTCCACAACCTGGTCAGAAAACCCCTCTGTTCAACGCCACTTCTGATTTGTGCAACTCTAACACCTCTGCCCTGTTGCCCCCTGCAGCTCATGTGAGAACCATCACCGGCGCTGTGTGCTGGGAATGCCTGAATCAAACGGTCTACAAGAGTTGCTTGTTTGGTTGCTAAAATTTGTTCGAGGTTCTCATGTGGCATGATATTTTGCAATTTGCCTTTATAGCGAGGATCAAGGAGGCAGGCCAACCAGTAATCTTCATTGGTCATCATTTTAATAATGTGTGTGTCCTTTTTGAGGATACGTAAGGCATAATCCGCCGTGTGGGCCAAAGTTCCAGTTGTCAAATCTGCAGTTATGCTAGGTTGAGGGGCAGTTTCAGGCAAATCTACGTCACTTGTCTCCCTAAAAAACCTTGAACCCGGCCTTGCAACGCCACCAGTTGCTATTGGCCCCGGAGAAGCTTCCTCATACAAAAATACTCATCCCCATCATCCCCCTCGTCCTCCTCCTCTTCGCCCGCTACCTCGTCCTGTAGACTGCCCTGACCAGACAATGGCCGACTGTCATCAAGGCTTCCCTCTTCCTCGGCTGCAGACGCCTGCTCCTTTATGTGCGTCAAACTTTGAATCAGCAGACGCATTAGGGAGATGCTCATGCTTATTATGGCATTGTCTGCACTAACCAGCCATGTGCATTTCTCAAAACACTGAAGGACTTGACACAGGTCTTGTACCTTCGACCATTGCACACCTGACAACTCCATGTCTGCCATCCAACTGCCTGCCCGTGTATGTGTATCCTCCCACAAATACATAACAGTACGCCTCTGTTCGCATAGTCTCTGAAGCATGTGCAGTGTGGAGTTCCACCTTGTTGCAACGTTGATGATTAGGCGATGTTGGGGAAGGTTCAAAGACCGCTTATGGTTCTGCATACGGCTGGAGTGCACGGGCGAACGGCGGATATGCGAGCAAAGTCTGCGCACTTGGAGGAGCAGGTCGGGTAACCCTGGATAACTTTTCAGGAAGCACTGCACCACCAGGTTTAAGGTGTGAGCCAGGCAAGGAATGTGTTTCAGTTGTGAAAGGGCTATGGCAGCCATAAAATTCCTTCCGTTATCACTCACTACCTTGACTGCCTCAAGATGTACAGTGCCCAGCCATGACTGAGTTTCTTTCTGCAAGAACTCGGACAGAACTTCCGCGGTGTGTCTGTTGTCGCCCAAACACTTCATTGCCATTACAGCCTGCTGACGCTTGCCACTAGGTGTCCCATAATGGGACACCTCATGTGCAACAGTGGCAGCTGCGGATGGAGTGCTCGTGCGACTGCTGTCTGTGGACGAGCTCCTGCTTCTGCAGGAGGACGAGGAGGAGGAGGAGGGGGGGCGAACGCCTACAGCCAACTGTTTCCTAGACCGTGGGCTAGGCAGAACTGTCCCAATATTGCTGTCCCCTGTGGACCCTGCATCCACCACATTAACCCAGCGAGCCGTGATGGACACGTAACGTCCCTGGCCATGCCTACTGGTCCATACATCTGTTGTCAGGTGCACCTTTGTACTCAAAGATTGCCTGAGTGCATGGACGATGCGGTCTTTTACATGCTGGTGGAGGGCTGGTATGGCTTTTCTCGAAAAGAAGTGTCGACTGGGTAGCTCGTAGCGTGGTTCTGCGTAGTCCATCAGGGCTTTGAAAGCTTCGCTTTCAACTAACCGGTAGGGCATCATCTCAAATGAGATTAGTCTAGCAATGTGGGCATTCAAACCCTGTGTACGCGGATACGAGGATGAGTACTTCCTTTTCCTAACGAGAGTCTCATGTAGGGTGAGCTGGACTGGAGAGCTGCAGGTCGTGGAACTAGAGGGGGTGTCGGTGGACATGACAGACTGAGAGAGGGTTGGAGATGGTATTCTTGCTGGTGGCCTACATGCAATGTTTCCTACTACGAAACTGGTGATTCCCTGACTGCTTTGGCCTGGCGACGAAATCTGCACATTTGCTGCAGGTGGTGCGGGAAATGGTGGGCTTACAGTGAGGGAAGGGATGTAGCATTGCTGACTAGCTTCATTGGCCGAGGGTGCTACAACCTTAAGGGACGTTTGGTAGTGAGTCCAGGCTTGCAAATGCATGGTGGTTAAATGTCTACGCATGCAACTTGTATTTAGACTTTTAAGATTCTGACCTCTGCTTAAGGTAGTTGAACATTTTTGACAGATGACTTTGCGCTGATCATTTGGATGTTTAAAAAAATGCCAGACTGCACTCTTTCTACTATCGGATACCTTTTTGAGGCATTGCAGACTGAGCTTCTTTAACCGGATGTCCACGCTGTCCTACAACTGCTTTTGCAACGCGCTTTTGGCCAGATACGGGCCTGGCAGATGGAACCTGTTGCGATGTTGATGCCTTCTGCGGCTCCTCCTCCTCCACTTCAGAGCTACTGCTGCCTGCACCCTGTTCCCCCAATGGCTGCCAATCGGGGTCAACAACTGGGTCATCTATGACCTCCTCTTCTATCTCGTATGCAACTTCGTCTGTGTCACCGTGTAAGCCGGTGGTATAGCGTTCGTGACGGGGCACCATAGTCTCATCAGGGTCTGATTCTGGATCAGCACACTGCAAGGGCAATGTTGTGGTCTGAGTCAAAAGAACAGCATAGTAATCTGGCTGTGGCTGTGCATCTGTGCACTCCATGTCCGATTCAACTTGTAATGGGCATGGCCTGTTAACTGTTTCACTTTCTAACCCAGGAACTGTATGTGTAAAGAGCTCCATGGAGTAACCCGTTGTGTCGCCTGACGCATCCTTCTCTGTTGTTCTTGGTGAAGAAGACAAGGAAGCGACTTGTCCCTGACCGTGAACATCCACTAACGATGCGCTGCTTTTACATTTACATTGGTAGAGCAGCTTAGTATACATTTTTTGCAAAAAACGTATCAACCAAATACCCTGTTTTTTACATCTTTTACTAGCACTTGCGGATTACTGCAACATTTTTCCAAACTGAGTGTTTTTGGTTTTACTATTCTCTTTTGTGTCTTCAGGTTTCTTGGTGGTGTGTGAACATGATCATACAGACTTGTTCACTGTGCAAGTAGCCCATGTGTTCCTGTTCCTGTTCCTGCTTTTACATTTAGCAGTTTCAGAAGAGGAGGTGAAAGAGCTAGAGGCTGAGTCAGCAAGGAAAGCCAAAACTTGTTCTTGCTCCTCCGGCTTTAAAAGCGGTTTTCCTACTCCCAGAAAAGGGAGCGTTCGAGGCCTTATGTAGCAAGACGACGAACCTGGCTCAACAACTCGAGACTTAGGTGCTATATTGCTTTTCCCACGACCACCTGATGCTCCACCACCACTACCATCATTACCAGCTAGCAATGACCGCCCACGGCCACAACCTCTTCCACCAGACTTCCTCATTGTTTGAAAAATGTAACCAAACTAACGGTATTTGTTACTGTAAAACCAGTTACAAGGTGAACTTATATATCCCTTTAAAGGTGGGTCAGACTGCAGGGAAAATCAGGCCCAATGTATAACAGTACAGAGCTTCAGTGGCAGACAGATATGCCACTAACAGGAATGACGCTGATGCAGACACTAACAATTCAAATCTCCCCCTTTTTATTTTTTCAGGGAGAATATTGAAGAAATGTGGCCCACTCTCATATAGTATATGTTCTGTGGCACAAAATTTGAGACAGGTGGCACACACAGGAGTGGCACTGCAGCAGAAATACCAATCTTAATCTCCCACTATTTTTTTTCAGGGAGAATTTAAAAGAAATCTGACCCAGTATTACACACTAGGTTTAATGTGGCACACAATTTGAGACAGGTGGCACACACTGGAGTGGCTCTGAAGCAGAAATGCCAATCTTAATCTCCCACTATTTTTTTTTTCAGGGAGAATTTAAAAGAAATCTGGCCCAGTATTACACACTAGGTTTAATGTGGCACACAATTTGAGACAGGTGGCACACACAGGAGTGGCACTGAAGCAGAAATGCCAATCTTAATCTCCCACTATTTTTTTTCAGGGAGAATTTAAAAGAAATCTGGCCCAGTACTACACACTAGGTTTAATGTGGCACACAATTTGAGACAGGTGGCACACACAGGAGTGGCTCTGAAGCAGAAATGCCAATCTTAATCTCCCACTATTTTTTTTGTCAGGGAGAATTTAAAAGAAATCTGGCCCAGTATTACACACTAGGTTTAATGTGGCACACAATTTGAGACAGGTGGCACACACAGGAGTGGCACTGAAGCAGAAATGCCAATCTTAATCTCCCACTGTTAAGGACTGGCGGAACGAACCAAGTATAGAAGATATGAAACTAGGTGCGTTCGCAGTCCGAGGTCCACCGTGCGGGTAAAAACCCTGCTGCTAGTAAGACGGACTATATGGCGGTACTATAAGTATACACGCACCGGTTAACTTCACCCTGCGTGAAGGAAGCGATCCTGTAGAGTCACAGGACCGCGGTACCG
Organism: Ranitomeya imitator; assembly: GCF_032444005.1. Lineage (NCBI taxonomy): Eukaryota > Metazoa > Chordata > Amphibia > Anura > Dendrobatidae > Ranitomeya > Ranitomeya imitator. Next base: position 157,430,667 of record NC_091285.1, on the reverse strand, counting down.
CACATAGAAGGTGAGCAAGAAGTCAGCAAACACAACCCCAACACAGGATTGAAGTCCGATTAGACCACTTGCTGGCACAACACCGCAACTGGGTGTGTAAGGAAACTATAAAGATAGTATATAAAGGCACGAGAGTGCATGCAGTGCCGCACTGACGGATGCCACTAACCACCCAGGCTTGGGTAAAGAAAGCGCAAAGGAAGCGCACGGCGCCGTACAGGCGGTCACAGCAACTAGACGCTGTTATGTGTGTAACGTGCTGTTGGATAAGTCGGGCGCTAGATAGCAAACATACACCTTCCGCGAACAGTCATCCAATAGGGAGGGTATTTTAAAGAGCGACTTTCACTCACAACACACACACATATTATTAAGACAATACTAGAGCATGGCCGTGCGGTCATGCGCAGTTTATATAGTTGCAGCACAGGAAACAGCTAGAGAAGTTTTGCCCTTTCAGGATCTGCCAAAAGGACCAATGGGATGTGCTGCAGTACCTGAGCATGTGACCCTCGATCTCCAACGGGAGATCTTGCCCTGGGCATGCTCAGTGTGTGCAAATAAGGACTTAGTCCCAGGGAAGCCCGCTCGCCGCAGATCAGTGCAGAGTACAACGGGAGAGCCGGAAAAGGCAGCAGTAACCCTTTGCACAGAATCAGTCCCAGCGAAACGCTGGGAGCGACGCCTCTGCTGAGCAGAGCCCACTGCGGCCGAAGCAGAATGGGAGACCGCAGCAGACACGGATCGAGATTCCCCCTGTGCAGCAGAGGAAACTCGACTCCTAACACCCACTATTTTTTTTTTCAGGAAGAATTTAAAAGAAATCTAACCCAGTATTACACACTAGGTTTAATGTGGCACACAATTTGAGACAGGTGGCACACACAGGAGTGGCACTGAAGCAGAAATGCCAATCTTAATCTCCCACTATTTTTTTTTTCAGGGAGAATTTAAAAGAAATCTGATGCAGTATTGCACACTAGGTTTAATGTGGCACACAATTTGAGACAGGTGGCACACACAGGAATGGGACTGAAGCAGAAATGCCAATCTTAATCTCCCACAATTTTTTTTTTCAGGGAGAATGTAAAAGAAATCTGGCCCAGTATTACACACTAGGTGTAATGTGGCACACAATTTGAGACAGGTGGCACACACAGGAGTGGCACTGAAGCAGAAATGCCAATCTTAATCTCCCACTATTTTTTTCAGGGAGAATTTAAAAGAAATCTGACCCAGTATTACACACTAGGTTTAATGTGGCACACAATTTGAGACAGGTGGCACTTAAGCAGAAATGCCAATCTTAATCTCCCACAATTTTTTTTTCAGGGAGAATTTAAAAGAAATCTGACCCAGTATTACACACTAGGTTTAATGTGGCACGAAATTTGAGGCAGGTGCCACACACAGCACTGCCACTGATACAGATATGCCAATTTTAATCTGCACTCTTTTCTTCTTCAGGGAGACTAGTGAATAAATCTGGGCCACTGTATTAGAGTATATTTTCTGTGGCAGAAAGTGGCTTGAAGAGATATAAAGAAACAAAAAAAAGGGACTGTCCTACAATTACTATCTCCCTGCAGTAATCTCAGCCAGGTATAGCAGGCAGCAATAACAAGGAGTGGACTGCTGCACAAAAAAGTCAACAGTGTGGATAAACAAACAAGGAAGCTGTGCAGAAAGGAAGGAGCAACAGGACTTGTGCTTTGAAAAAAGCAGTTGGTTTGCACAGCGGTGTACAAACAGCAATGCAGCTATCTGGGAGCCTTCTAGGGCAGCCCAATGAGCTACAGCGCTGAGGAAGAAAAAATGTAGCCTCCACTGTCCCTGCAAACAAAAGGTGGTGTTGGACAGTGGAAATCGCTACAGCACAAGTGGTTTCGGGGTTAATGTACCCTGCCTAACGCTATCCCTGCTTCTGATGAAGCGGCTGCAACCTATCCCTATGCTCAGATCAGCAGCAGTAAGATGGCGGTCAGCAGGAACGCCTCTTTATAGCCCCTGTGATGCCGCAGAAAGCAAGCCAATCACTGCAATGCCCTTCTCTAAGATGGTGGGGACTGAGATCTATGTCATCACGCTGCCCATACTCTGCGTCCACCTTCATTGGCTGAGAAATGGCGCTTTTCACGTCATTGAAACGCGACTTTGGCGCGAAAGTCGCGTACCGCATGGCCGACCCCACACAGGGATCAGGTCGGGTTTCATGAAACCCGACTTTGCCAAAAGTCGGCTACTTATGAAAATGACTGACCCGTTTCGCTCAACCCTAGTCTTCATGTTTTTGTGTTAACTACTCGTTTTGCAAAAAAAAAAACACACAGACATGATTTTAACAGGTGATATCTTTGCTCTGTTAAATTAATATTTATCTTCGAAGACTGATTATATTGAGAGAGCTTTAAATCCCTCAAGAAATCCATTTTACTTACACGATATACAATGTGGATATTATTTTTATCATGATTTTATCTTCTTATTACAGAAACTTATTTATACTTCTAAAGATGACAAAGCTAGCAAAATAGATATAAAAACCCAGAACAATTATAGGTAAATGACTGTAATGTATTTTCTGAAAAGCTCATCTCAGAGTAATTTGTTTATCTGGCTAAGCTATTAATGTTCTAAACCTATTTTCCAGGATTGTTTTCAGAGTTATCTATTTATTTACAGGTTTTATCACAAATGCCGTAATACTTACTCCTTTACTGACCTTCCAGTAAGAATCTATATATATAATTGTCTAAGGGTTTAATTGTCTGTCTGTCCTGGAAATCCCACCTTGCTGATTGTTCGAGGCCGGCAGGCCTCGACCAATCTGCGACGGGCACAGTCTGCCGCGATTTCTGGAATCATCATTGTCCTCCACTGCTTTCAAGTGCCAACATAGTGTTGTCTAAGGGTCTAATTGTCTGTCTGTCTCGGAAATCCCGCCTTGCTGATTGGGCGAGGCCAGCCGGCCTCTATGGGGCCAGAACTGCATGGAGCATTATAATACGTGACTGGGAAAAATACTACGTGACTGGGCAATATACTACGTGGACATGCATATTCTAGAATACCCGATGCGTTAGAATCGGGCCACCATCTAGTACCCAATAAAACCATATACCTGCCATTGACATAACCTGTATATGATGGAAATTATTTTTCCCATACAACTGTTATAATGTGTCATCCCAATACCCAAAGCAGTTGGCTACAATTTAGAGTTTCATTAAAATTATTTTTTGTCTAGTCTTTGATATATGATATTTATTGTCAGGATAAACACTACAGGTATATCTGCTATAAGTGTTTTAATTTCATATTATTTCATATATACAATAAATTATTTAGCTGAACTTTTATGAAAAAAATATGGCATCCTTCATCTGACTTCCCTCACAATCAATTTAACAAACTATGTGAATGAACCACAGAAACTCTTATCACAGTTACTAATGATGATTAAACAGCTCCAGTCTGTTTTCTAGGAGCTGTTAGAATTAAAAATAATTGCAATACCCTATCACCAAATAGATATGGCCCTGTATCTAGCTTTCCGTGTGATGTTGTGCAGATGCATCACGAGATTAATACAGACAGTAGAAGAACAAAATGTAAGGTATCTGGGAAACCACATAGAGCCTGAAAAGAAGAAAGACAAAAGGCTAAATTTCATGGAAATTGGGTATACCATGCATGCATGGAAAGAAAAGTTTTTCTGGTTTTCTGGACTGGTTCTTTAAGGCTAACAAATCACATGGATAAAAGAGAGTTGAATGTTATTATATTTAAATCAACTAAATACATTCTCATAAATGATAATTAAACATTAGCTAGCCCTTCTAAAAACATGTTAAAACAAAATGCCTAGATGGAATATGAAATCGCACACACCAGAACTTATTAACCCCTTCATGACCCAGCCTATTTTGACCTTAAAGACCTTGCCGTTTTTTGCAATTCTGACCAGTGTCCCTTCATGAGGTAATAACTCAGGAACGCTTCAATGGATCCTAGCGGTTCTGAGATTGTTTTTTCGTGACATATTGGGCTTCATGTTAGTGGTAAATTTAGGTCAATAAATTCTGTGTTTATTTGTGATAAAAACGGAAATTTGGCGAAAATTTTGAAAATTTCGCAATTTTCACATTTTGAATTTTTATTCTGTTAAACCAGAGAGTTATGTGACACAAAATAGTTAATAAATAACATTTCCCACACGTCTACTTTACATCAGCACAATTTTGGAAACAAAATTTTTTTTTGCTAGGAAGTTATAAGGGTTAAAATTTGACCAGCGATTTCTCATTTTTACAACGAAATTTACAAAACCATTTTTTTTAGGGACCACCTCACATTTGAAGTCAGTTTGAGGGGTCTATATGGCTGAAAATACCCAAAAGTGACACCATTCTAAAAACTGCACCCCTCAAGGTGCACAAAACCACATTCAAGAAGTTTATTAACCCTTCAGGTGCTTCACAGCAGCAGAAGCAACATGGAAGGAAAAAATGAACATTTAACTTTTTAGTCACAAAAATGATTTTTCAGCAACAATTTTTTTATTTTCCCAATGGTAAAAGGAGAAACTGAACCACGTACGTTGTTGTCCAATTTGTCCTGAGTACGCTGATACCTCATATGTGGGGGTAAACCACTGTTTGGGCGCACGGCAGGGCTTGGAAGGGAAGGAGCGCCATTTGACTTTTTGAATGAAAAATTGGCTGCACTCTTTAGCGGACACCATGTCACATTTGGAGAGCCCCCGTGTGCCTAAAA